>NC_139345.1:143706633-144309133 GCF_055883805.1 Amblyomma maculatum | reverse complement strand
CTTTTGACAGCGTGCTAAAGGTTACGTGTGTGATATTAGAGGCACAAACTAAAATAAAAATAGACCATGAGGTTGTTCCTCATCGATGATGCGACTTGTCAATCTGTCGCGCTAGTATACGGGTCCGGTTGCGTTTGCATCTGCGTAGGATGTAGCACGGAACTGCTAGTCGTAGCTTGAGTCAGCCACAAGGGGATTCGAACCATCGACCAACACATGCATCGGCGTCTATTGGAGTGGCTCGATTGTGTACAGACCGGTTTCACGGAAGGGAAGGACTTGATGGACGGGTGAGTGGACGCGAACGAGGATCCGCGAGTGTAGATGCAGACAGCAGTCATTATATAAAGCTTTCTCCTCGCATCCTTGAGCTTTCCTGATCAACATTTTTTTTGTCTTGATATATATTTCTGCCAAAATGTTGCAGATAAACTCCTTTGTCGCTAGTAAGCGCTTGTCGTCTGTGGATTTCTGTCGTGCCTCGTAGTTCTTGCGCTTTGTACCGATCGTGAGGCATTACCAAAACGCCCACCTTTTCGCCCTGCTAGGCCTAGAGTGTGCTGCGAAGGAAAGTGGTAACTGTGGTATCTTCTGGTATCTAGAATTGGTAGGTAGACTCTTTGACATCGATCTGATGTCGCTGCCTTAGTGATCATGTTCTGCTTGGCGCGTCGCTCTCTGCTTTTATCTGGTCCTCCGCGAGATACGCGTGGCAAGAACTGCTAGTTTGCCGTACTCAGGTCACGTCGGCTTCGTGTTTGGTGTAGCTTCTGTAGTGTGGGCAGGGACGACAGGTGCCTTTTCTATGCGGACTGTCTAAGCGTTTACTTGAGGCGCGACGGCGAAGGAGAAGAGGGAATTTGCCTTTCTTTTCCGCGTTAGCTCCAGTTCGTCTTAACGGAGGGAATTTGCCTCTATTTGTGCTGACGAAATGACGGACGCCCGAAGAGCACAGCGCCGCCGCTGCTGAAGCAAAATCGCTCGCACAGTCTACTTTCCAGTCGCGTTCACCAGGGAGTCGTCGGAACCGTTGAACGCGTCCAGGAAATCCACAACATGGGTTTGTTTTGCTCATAGGTTCGTGGATGAAGATAATATATTTATGCCTGCCAGGTCGCTGGCTGTGGTTGGCGACGTCGGAACATGTGGACAAACGAGCGGCAATGGGGAGCGCAAATTTCGGTCTTGTGTCTTCGCTGACAAGCCCGTCTAAAAGTGCAGCTCGTTTCTTATCAAGCGAGAGCGTTACTACGCCATGTATCAGAATGTCAACCTGGCAACCCGCTTGGCCTTCGACGATCCGGAGGTTAGTGTGGTTATATAGCTTAATCATGGTATCACTTAAGGTGTACCACCATTTGACCTTTGACGGAAGATATAGCATCACGTGTTCCCTCTTGCAGTTAACGGCGTCCTCGACTCCATAGTCTCGGCAATTGCTGCAAGGCCGTGTCTAAACCTAAACCTAAACTGATGAAAGCCAAGCAAAGCGGCGCTTTCACTTCGCCTAACTAGGTTTACCACGGCCATTTTCAGGTCGTTCAAGGCATGCACCTAAAGTTGCTTAAGTGTGCGGAACCGACTTCTCAAAACTTCTTTCTGGGTTTTAGCTGAAGAATGAAAAATGGTTGCGTGCTTTCCATTGATCTGGACAAGTTACAGTCTGTGGGAGAACGTGCAAGGCGTTGCAAGACGTTTTTCAAACAGCTCTGTATCGTAAAAGTAGCTGCGGACAGTGTCATTTCGAGAAGCTCATTGAACCGGATACTTAGGCTAGTATTGCTTGCTTTTAGCGACTCGCTGGTGCACGCACACAGTGATCAATAACGCGGCGCCGTGTGTCCTAGTCGCGGAACTCAAGAGTAACCTTCTCTTCATTCCGTTGCCACGTCCAGAAAAAGCGGCCGCCGCGGGGTCCTCCATTCCAAGCACGTTATAAGGTCGCGTCAGACGGTGAACGGATAGTCAAGCAGCACAAACAAAGCTTACGCAAGAAACGCTTCTGGAGAGAGATGCACGCCGGCAGAAGGCTCGAAAAGTGTGTCCTCTGCGAGCGTGATAAATGACATGAGGCCGCCGCCGATAGTGGCGCTACAGTCGCGTTGGATGACCGCCACCAGGCAAAAGACGAGGCGGAAAGACTGCATGTACTACAAAGAAAACACGACACAAGCAGAGGAGAAGCAGCGGCAAAAAGCTCGGGGCGCGTGCATTATCTGCGTTCGAAAGTCGATAAGCGAGACAGCGCGCGATTCGTCGCGGCCAACGAGCCGTGAACGAGAGGCATTAAAGGCGGGCTTCGTCGGCAGCTGGCGCTTTGCCCGACGTCGCCGCCGCCGTCTCTGAGCGCGTGCCGTCTTTGTTACCTTGTTGGGAATCTCCCCCCATTCTCTCATCTTCTTTTACGCATACTCGCCGGTGCGCGGTGCATAAGCAGTTTTGACTGCGATGGTATCCGCTCGGCCGAGCGTTGTATAAGGACGAGCATCGATTCCCTTTTCTCTCCGGCGGGCCCGGATACGCGTAAGCCTGCCCGGTTTCGGCGCTTGTTACGAAACAGGCTGGTAGCGCCGGGATCGCTTCGGCAGCCACCCGGGGTTGCCAACTCTCGAGAATGCATCTGGCCTACAGGAGACCGTGTGGAGGAAAACAAAAGAATCGTGTCAGCAGCGCAATTCTTAACATAAGTGCCCACGTTTTGCCTCCCATCGATCGTGTACAGGAATGCACCCGACGTACCTCGCGCAGAGTAATTATTCTTTTCTTTTTTTCCCTGCATTTGTGTTGGTTTATGGTTGTTCTAGGGAATAAAGAATAAGCGAATGATAAGTTGTTAAGTAAGGTCTTTTTGTTCCCAGTGTACATTGATGTTAGAGAAAATAGATGGGCAGTTGAGGATTGTAAATTTAAATGCCGTTATTTTTTGCTTGGTACAGAGAGCGTTT
Source organism: Amblyomma maculatum (assembly GCF_055883805.1). NCBI lineage: Eukaryota > Metazoa > Arthropoda > Arachnida > Ixodida > Ixodidae > Amblyomma > Amblyomma maculatum. The sequence goes on along the minus strand of NC_139345.1, from coordinate 144,306,188 downwards.
GACGTTTATTGGATGCGTGATCTGGTTACAAATCGCGTTGCTTGATTGCTTGGTTAGTTGGTTTATAGGACTTAACGTTCCAGAGCGATTCAGGCTACAGAGAGGCCGTAGTGAAGGACTCCGGAAATTTCGACCACCTGGGGTTCTTTAACGTGCCCTGGCATCGCGCAGCACCCGCGGGCGCCTAGCTTTTCGCCTCCAACTAAAAGCGGCTGCCGCGACCACGATTCGATTCTGCATCCTTGTGCACAGCAGTTGAGCTCCCTAACCACTGCACCACCGCGGCTGGTGTATGACGTTTCATTCTGACAGTTGAAATCATTCGTTAAACGCTGCATACACACATGAAGACGAGAGAGCGTGGAATATTATACAAATGTGGATTGGGCAGACTTTTTTTTTTTTCCTGCTTCAGTGTTTTTTCAGCTGCAGAAAGCGCCACTCAATTAAAATTAACAGTGATACCAAAGTCGAAAAGGACTCTGACCACAAAGTAAATCAATGAGCAGCAAATGCCTCGAGGAACCGTGAGCTAAAACACTTCGATGCCGCGGTGAGTTAGTTCTCTTGGGAAATCTTTCTGGGCTGGTGACAATTGTATTCTTTGTTTACATTTTCTTTCAATTTATGAAAGACCCGGCGAAGTTATTCTCCTTTCTATAATGGTATTAACTATGTAGGCGCAACATGTTCATTTTTTCCCCAGTGTAATTTGAACCCTATACAACTGCTAGGCGTTGAAAGCATCGGATAACAGTTATGAAGACGGAGGAAGCATAGCGGCCGCAGAAGTTTTGGGTATTCTTGCAGTTAGGGCCGTATTTAATATCAATTTCTCTCCCGTAAGTCTGTCGCACTTATGGCAGTTTGGTACATTCGCCTGGCTTTTGTGAATACATTGGGAAGGACGACTTCTCTAAGTGAGTAAGCAAATTTAGTTTTGTGAAGATAGCTAAAATTAATTAACATTTGATGATCTGTATCACAGGTCGTACAACGGGGATCAGAAGGCTGATATGCGCGAACTGCGAATCTTGTCTTTGAGAAAGAAGCGTCGAACTATGATTAAGTAAATCATGAACGTGAAGGCGATTTATGTATGCGGGTGAGTGGGGCAAGGAAGTTCCGATGCGGAATGCCACATTTTCAGCTCAAATTAAACATAAGGCTTACTGCTGAGGCAGTGGTGGAAATGCTGCGCCAGTTGCTTCAAACTGCACCGTTGCATTAAACATTGCTTCACGAATTTTGGCTGCTGCGCCTGAATGAAAGGGTACAACAGTCGCGATCGGCGAGAGATGACATGGCGCTCCCTTATGCGGGTGCATGACTCGTAGTTTATTTAATTGACGTGTACCAAAGAATGACCCTATATATCCTTATATCCTATATACGTACTTATCCCCATCCCTATATACCCTATCCCTATATACCCTATCCTATATACCCTATAATATATCCATTGACAGCCTCGGCTCTTCTCCACGTGCCGTTAGCTTGCGGTCTACGCAGACTTGCCTGGGTAGCATGGCCAATGTTAATCCAAAGCGAGCTCACTTATAAAGGGCACTGTTTGTGGGTCCGTGCTTCCAAAAGGGAGTTTTCGAGCACTCAGAAGACACGTGAGTGCTCTGCAAACGACGTGGCAACATTGCAGTGTTTGCGCTGCTCCCATGGCTGTCGCGCGTACCACTTTAGACCTGCCTGAAGTCGGAGCATGCCTGATTCGTCTCTCCCATCTGGGGCTGTCGATGGCGTTTGATTGGACTCTCGTCTCTTCCCATCTTCGCGTTGTAGATGCCCCTCACTTTCCCACCGTTAGGCTTAATCTGGAGGGCCGCTGCTGCATTCTATCGCCTTAAGCGCTGTTCAGCCTCATAGAGACCCGCAGCTCCTCAATAGAGTCAACTGCTCGGCCTTGCATAGAAAGTACTCTCTAGCACCTGCTGCCGACTTCTCGTGCGCGCCTTTTTGCGATAAGTATACCTACGTATACGAAATGTGCGCCGAACGGAAGTGGATCTCGAAATTCTCCGCATGTGTTCCCAAATCACGCTCTATTGTCGACCTTTAACTGCTTATTTTCATTTTGTTTGAACAAAATGCTCCTGCGGCATCATATGAGCTGTTGGGTAGTTTTTTTTTTTTCTTCTTTATTTTACCCCAGTCGGAAAAAACTACAGAAAATTTTCTGATGTTACGACAGAATTTCTGTGCGGTTTTTGACGGGAGACCTGTTGTGACAACAGAACATCCTGTAGTAACATCAGAAATTTCTGTTGTTACAACAGAAAAGTGCACACAGAACCACAGACAACAGCAATATACTACAGGAAAACTACAGAACTACAAAAAAGTACTACAGAACTACAGAAAAATCTGATGGTTACGACAGAACTACAGGATATTTGGTCGCATTTTTGACACAGTTCTGTAGTTTTTTACGACTGGGACGTACTGCAATTTGATACTACCGCCATCCTCACGGGGCCATGATAGGTTCGGGAAGTTTAAAACCAGCAGCAGGAATATTTGATATAGCAGCGCGACTATTAAGCTTAGGAAAAGCTGCTGTTTAACGTGCCGAATTTTGTAGTGCCATGGGTATATTAGACGAGGCAGATCAGGAGTAGCTTATATCTAATGCATGCAAGCTTTCGTCTGCGGTGGACAGTGGAGTCAGGACAGAGGTATCGAGAAAGGTTGCTTTTGAGTGTTCAATGCTGAATAATCTCAATGAATACCAACACGTGCGATTGGTTTTATTTCTGACATTTTTGTGGGTGTTGGTTTTTACTTCCGCATCAAAGCTTCGTGTTTTGCACATTGTGAACTGTGCTTGTGCTTTGCTTATACGGTGTGCTTGTGCTTGTACGGTGTGTATTTAGAATGGACATCACCACTCGTGCTTAAATTAATTCTCAACATTTGGCTAGCGAAATGCCGAACTGACTTTTTGCCTCCGGCAGCGCTAGCTCCAAAGTGCTATTAGCCACTAGTGCTATTAGCGGAGGGTTTAAGCATAGTTTATCACCGTAATCCATTAGTCTCATGTTGTAAGCGTAACACGTTAAAAGCGCGGATATTTGGAATAAAAGCATAAAAGCGCATAAACATGCCGAAACAGAGCTAACTTTCGGTGCATAGAGCTGGAGCCAGGTCTTGCTGTTTAGGTGCTGTTCTGCCGTCTCAAGAGGAAACTCCAGTAAGGCATGCATGCTTTGTGAGCCACATGAAAGCGCCTTTGATGCGATTGCACTTTCGCGCACTCACACTCGGGGGAGAGCCATAGCGGGCCCAACACGTGACCCCGTAAGCTGTGCACCGTTCGCGACCTCACGTTTTTAGTCCAATATTTATGCAAGCTGCATTGCGCGGTGAAACCTGGCTGCTTGTGCAGGCGTCGCGTGGCAGCGACAAAAAAAAAGAAAAAAAAATGGAGGAAGAAAATTGGGAGCTACATCAAGGAGAAGGAAGTGGAAAATAAGCAGGACTATTTACGCACGTGGAAAGGGCGGCCAAAGTGACTGGACTGAGGGACAGAAAAGGACGCGCGAAATCTGCTTTGAATGGAGGAGAGAGAGAGGGGGGGGGGGGGGGGGATGACGAAAGAGAGCGATAAATAAGTAAAGCGCTGACCAAGAAACGGAGGGAAAGACGAGCGGGTGTGTTGGGAGAAAAACTGTTTTACGGCTTGGCCGTCGACGGCCGCAGGGAAAACAAGGGCGAACGAGTCCCGAGTGCGGCGGCATACTAAAGCCCTTCTTCAGGCGAAAGGAAATGTGCGATGAATGACGAAACGGCGAAAAAGATGGCGACGGAAAGGAGTTTTCGACGGAAGGAAGGCCGAGAGGCGGCGAGAGAAGGTACAGCCCAAGGAGGTTATATAGAACGTACAACCGTGCCCTCCTCTGGCGAAAAGGCAGCCGGACATGGGCTCCGTGAGAAAACAGTGGGCGAATGAAAATAAATCCGCCCTCCTCTGGCCGGAGGCGTTTGTCCGTCGGTGGCGGCGGCCGCCGCGTATAATCCGTGCCGTGAGCTGTTCGGGGTGCGTGGCCACGTGGGAGGGACGGAATGTTGTTTTTTCTTGCTCTGTGAGTACCGGCCGGCCTCTGGAGCGGCGAAGGGTCCGCCGCTTTCCTTTTTTTTTTTCTTTTTTTTTTTCTTCAGTAGTACTCACCGGTGCCCCGAGCTATTTTTCGAGCCGGGGCGCCGATGCTAGAGTTTTTTCCTTTAACGTAGCCCATCTTTCTGCTTAATTTTGTTGCTTCACATGTTCAAACAAACGAACATTCAGGCTCTGCGTGGCTTTGTTCGCCTTTAATATGGGCACGAACAGTGAACATTCGGGCAGCAGGCGCGTTTGGTTTCGCTCCTTCGAATGTGCTTATGGAAGGTACTGGAGAAATCTAGCAGGTCTTGCATATGGAGCTGCTGCAGGTTGATGGGGTACATCAGCGATTTGTCGAAGGCTTCTGGTTCAACCGCTTTCTCTCTAAATTATTCAGTGGCGGCACCCAACTTTGTCCATTTCAGTTTGTGATTTTTTCAAAATTTCACTGGGGGATATTTTTGACAAATGGAGGCTCAGTACAATATACATTGCATATCAGCAACATTTTAAAACTGTTTATATTTTACTTGTAGTTGAGCGTTATAGTCTTCAGCTCTCTTTGTTTCGTTTTTCATCAGGTAACCTGGTTGTTCAGCGTCTCGGAAGTCAGAATTCGTTGTTCGAACGCACCCAGTACTGAAGCGTCCGATTAAGCAAATGAACATCAGTTATTACATTTCATTAGTTGGAATTAGTTATCTGCCTCCTTTTGCATTCAGTGTAACGTTCTGTTGTGCACGCAACTTTACTTCTCTTCAAGAGAAGAGGGTGAAGTACGGCGCTGCCTTTTCCAAACTTTTTCTTTGCCGAGGTTCCTTTGCAGGTACGACCCAGATGGTCCAGAAATTCAAGGACATCTGAGGTATGATGACCTTGATATCTCAAGGCGCGTTAACCCACGATAGCCAGATGTCTGTCAGAATAGTATTCACTTTTCAATTTTAATGCAAGTATGCATTAACGGCGGCAGCGGCGCATTTTGTGCTCATGAAAGGAGTCTGAGTTGTGTCATAATCCTCGGTTTCCTTACTGTCTTTGCCCTTAGTTCTATCAGCACGCGCTGTTATTCCATGCAACACCTGTGGGCTGGGAGAAAATCAATCCTCGGTTTCCCATCAGCGTCTGACTTAAAAATTTTATTGAGAGATGTGTGGGTGGGGCCCCTAGTCCAGGACTACAGCCGGCTGCCGCTACTATTCGCGCGCGTGTCACGAGGGCTGTTTGGGCCTCGAGCCCGGAGCTGTACAGAGCAGCTTCGGGCAGTTCCGGGACATAGCGGGGAACGAACGTGCCGACGAGGTAGCTCGAGGGTATACAAACCGAGCTTCCTCCCAATCGGACGATCTACCCGAGCGAGTAGGCCCTACGTACTCAGACATAAGGGGGTACGGATCCGCTATCCGCCGCCTGATCGGGATCTAAAACAACAAGAGGCAGTGTACTGGCGAAGACTGCAGACAGGAACGTTCCCAAACCTACATATCCTTAACAAGATTTATCCGTCGCAATATCGGGACACCTGCCCATGGTGTGGTAGCAAACCTTCGTTATACCACATCACTTGAGAATGTAGAAATAACGATAGCTTTCGTAAAGACCCGAGTGCGGAACAGTGGGGGAGCCGGCTCTCCAGCGGCGATCTGGGTTGCCAATTATCCAGCACGCCCAGCGAGCAGCGAAGCTCAGCGGAGCCCTGGAATAGGGGCGCCAACCCTGTGAGAATAAGGAAGATGGACCTCTTCTGCTACTAGCACAAGACCTTCCTATAGAGAAATTAACGTATTTCCTATCCTATCCTATATCCTGTACAGAACAGCCTCCCACCGCTCAATAGTTGGCACTGCGTTCGGGTCATCAAATGTATTGTGTGGACATATGTTAGTCCATATGTTATCGCAGGCCTGTCTTCTCCTCGCAAAGTTCGCTCTTGGAGTCGTGGGACCCAGGGTGTGCTGTATATTAACGGGCTGGTGAGTTGCATCGAAAAACTTCCATGTCAAGCCGCCCTCTGGCGACAGCGGCACGCTCCTCTCCTTTGTAAACGTGGCGCCACTTTTGCCGGAGAGCATGTAATTGCCTCGGACTGAGCTGCTCAGCCGAGCTTCCTCGTAATGACCTGGAACAGTTGTCGAATGCGGGGCGTCAAACAAAGGCGACGCGCTTAGTTGCAACGGGAGCTGTTCACGCTGAGGGCGGCTTAACGTCCCTATTCCTCGTGGTTTCCATTGTACAAGTCAGCAATGGCATTGTCCTCCAAAGAATCTAGTCTATTGGGCTTTCCACCGGCCTCATTTTTACCGCTTGGCTCTCCGTTAGATCTACGTTATGTGGGATGAACTTAAGGGAGCAGTACTGCGCGCGCAGGGTTGAAGGCCTGCAGGCAAGATTGCAGCCTTCTTTCTGTTTTCGAGTCAAGGAGAAGCGCTCGGTCAAACGACGACAGATGTTTTAACGAGACAAGGCAAGTGTGGTATGAAAGATGAAGAACGAAGCAAAGGAATGCGCATGGGTTGCTTACATTGGTGACTACCCGGAAGACGCCGGTTTCGGTGACGTTGCCATAAACTATACAAAACAAATTGGTGTGCTGCTCTTACGTTAAGTATACTATGAAGCCGTGAGCTTCGAACGGAAGTATGATTCTGTAATTACAGCCGTGGCTGCAGCACTCGGCTAGCCCGGGTGTGGTCCAAGAATGCAGCTGGGGTTTACTTTTTAAAAACTTACCTTATCGTTTGGCGTGGAAGCCTGAATGGGTGAACGTTATGCCAGCGCTCTTTACCACACGTCGGGTTTCACCAGACTATAATCCGCAACTTTTCCTGGCAATGAAGGGCAGCTACGTCCGAAACATGTCCTCTGGTCCTACGCAGCAGAGTTTAATTCCCGTTTACAGCTATTACTCTTTTTGTACTTCATCGCATATTACGCGATATGTTGTCATAACTCGGAAATGCGTCGGGAAAATGGGCGTTGGCATGCGCGGCCGCCGGAAATAATCGGAACCTAATACGTCATTCCCAAGACAGATGGCGCCTCGACGTATTAAGTTTGAAAGTGGTCGGCTTTCTGAAGTGGTCTATGTCAAGTTTTCTCAATGTTGTAGCTGGAGCTCTAATGTAGCAATATCTCACCTTCAGACAAACTTTGACAACACGTAGTTAGCCATATTCAGGAGCATTGAGATGATATTCCTGGACATATATCGCATCCCTCGCAGGACGAAATGATTTCTACCTTTCCTTAACTTTCTTCAGGACCGTTAAGCGTTGCGGTGTTTTATTGGGCGTTGCGACATTTAACCTTTAACCGTCTGTCGCGAAACTTGCTTGTTACTTGTTGAAGTTCTCTAATCGTACGCTCATGTAGCTCTCTTCCACCAATGTTTTATTAATTATATAAATGCTCCCGATCCTAATGTTGGTGGTGTTGAGAACCCAAACACAAGATGCAAGCATTCTTTGATGTCATCGATCGAGGCGGTCACCCGCTGCTCCTCTAGCGGCCCAAGCGCAATTAGGGGCCTGTAACTGTCCACGCTGTCGAGTGGTAGAGAAAACCCAGTCTCGTTAGCGCTCAAGACGAACACCCCTGGGCACAGCGCACTTAAATTGCCCGAGATTGGCAACGGTACAATATTGGTGGTGGGTATCTCCGAAAGTGGAGGTAGCACCAACAACAGGTGTACCTACGACCGTATGAGAGTCCAAAATTAGGAACAAGAAAAGGTGTGTTGGGAACGGAAAGAGGAAGAGAATAAGGAAAACCTTCTGCGGGGTTTGAAACAGGGAACAGGCTCGAAGATAAGGAGGATGAGGGGACAGAAGGAGTATAGGGAAGGCGATCTCGTCAAACGAGATGGTCCTCCCCTCGCCCAGCGGCGAAGCTAGCGTGATGCATGGGTCGCGTCGCTCGGATGGGAAGGAAAGAAACTGTCGGCAGCCATTTATTTCGGCAACGAATTGCCGCCGCTGGTCCGGCTGTAATACAAGCCTTGGCGCCCACCACCGGCAACACCGCGGCGGCTGTATAACCGGCGATCTGTGATTGCGGTTCCGGTATAAATCGTTTCTGCTGCCCGCCTCCTCCTTCTCCTCCTCGGCTACATGTATCTCTTCCCTTCGATTCTATCCTTTTTCTTCCGGCGTGGGCCGGACCGTCAGGGGCTGATGCTCATTTGGCGTCGCCGCTGCTACCGTTACTGCTTCTGTTGCCGCTTGTCCCCTTGCAATTCCGCGACCGAACAAGCTGTTTCGGGTGAAAGAAAATGGCGGACGGAAGCGCCGGTGTGCTCGGATTCCTACGAGTTTGTCGAGGCTCTGGGGAAGGAAGGAACAGAGGTTGGCCAACTTCCCCTTTGGGGTCGGACGGGCCTCTGGAAGTATACGCTATCGGTGGCCATCAATCTGCCCGCATCCAGCTTGCTCTTATAGCCGACCGCTGCGAGCGCGGGAGTCCCGATAATGGCGGTGCCGCGCTGTTAGTCGTATGTATACTAGAGGAGAGAATAAGAGGGCTCCGAGTGCCCCTCCATGAGTGCTACCGAGTTTTGGTACCTGTCACTGCCGCTCCTCGTTGCTCCTATCGGTGAACAGGTTCCTATTGAGGGGGACAAACGAAAATGATAAAAGTATAGCACAAAAGGGGCGTGACGACAATAAATGCGCAGGGGCATTTTGAAATGAGGCCTGTCGTACTGAGCTGAATAGGTAAAATATCAAACGGTCTTTGCGGTTGTGGCATTAAACTTGCTTGTTCACTGAATGGAAGAAGGCTTCTTTTTACCCCTATTTTAATTGACATTATGAATAAATGTGCATCATCTAAGGGGTGGAAGAGGTCCAAGCAGCGTCCCCCTGCGTGCTGATCCCGCCTTGCCCATTGTAGCTAGTGCTCGCACTAGCGTTCGAATAATCAGGTATGATGGCATCTCTGGTACAGTTTGCACAGGCAACGACGTGCACTCACATATTGAAATAGTTGATGATCTGATCATCTGCTCTGGGGGCCTTACAGTTACTTCATTTTTGTCCTTTTTGATCATTATGCTCGAAACGCTTTTCGCGTCTTTTACGAATTAAACATTTGTCTCATCTGGGATGGCTGCATTCGTTACAGGTCGACGCAATTTTACAAAACTGCATTCGTATTGCTTCCGTGAGTTTACACTCCATGCGTCTAGCAGATGACTTGACGACCGCAAGACATCTCCGCACGTGGAAGCCCTTCTGCGCCGGCGGTCTTTTCTTGCGTGTGTTGCTTTCAGTAGCCTATCGGCTTCGAGCGACTTCGCTTGCCACTTCAGTTGACGGCTGTCTTCGATGCTGCTGATTCTTTCGGCCAGAGGCGAAGAAGGTGGGGCTATGGTAAAGAACGAGGACGTCGCTGAAGAAATAAAAATCCCTGGCGCCACACTTAACGTTCCCTTTCGGTTCTGCGGGCGTACCGTGAAAGCCGTGCTTGCAGTCACGGCGAGTGGTGAATAGAGATGCTTTGTTTATTTGACGTCTATGTATTTTTGTTGTCGCGTACATTCTGGTGGGCCGTCCGTATGCAGGTTGATAAACACGCATACCTACAAGGCAGCCTTTGTCTTCGATCCTTCCTTACATTTTCTACCTTACGGCTTCTTTTTATTTCTCCTGCTGTTTTATCCCCCCCCCCCCCCCCCCCTTTTGTCAGTGCGCTCTAGATTAGCTCCTTTATTTACCTTCGTCCACATTATTCCATTTTTTTCCTTTCTTGATCCCGCATCACCGCGAAACAATGTGCTCCTCAAGGGCCCAATCCGCCCATCAGCACCCCCTGTCGAGGTTGTGGAACATCTACTTGCGATTGGTGTTCTTCTCTCTGTCGGGACGCACGTGCGCTGATCGTATCGTTTGTTTTCCCCTACGCTTTCTCGGCCAAGACACTTCCGCAATATCGGCCTGTCTCGCTACGAGGCACCTTGCCGAAATTTCGCTCGATACGCTCCTCTCGTGCCGAATCGTCAGCCGCGATACGAGATATCGATTGTGTATCCGCAGTGCATTTTTGCCCACTCATTTTCCTCTTTTAGTGCAAAAGCATGAGGTGCCTTATCGAAAAAGGAAAAAAAAAAGCGATTTTTTTCCGTCATTTAATTCCCACTTACTTAAAGGGGCGTAACGCCATGGGGCCACGTCACAGGCCGAACGCATTGATGAGATCGGCGTCATTCGGCAGCAGCGCTTGGTAGCGTGTGTATGACAGCTCCGTGTAGCAGGTTGGAACTCAGCTAGAGTTCACGCCGCATGTTCAAGACGTAGTGGAAATCCCCGCAAGCAAAAAGGGGGGACCACTGAAGCATTTCGTTGAAGATAGTAATGGCTGCCGCGCAGACCTCGGCCTATACGGCGCGTAGAAATGATGAAAAAAAAAAAAAAGAAAAAGAGTGCTTCGATTTTAGCGCTTTCTAATTGTCAATGGAGTGCCAGGCAGAGGCACATTATTTTATGTTTTTTTTTTGGTAGCCTCACCATAATATATGTCAATGGAGTGCAATTGCCATTTCCCCAATCTTTTTTGTGTATTGACTGTGAATTTAAACTTCGGCCAATATAATAATTGGCGGTTACAATTTCTTGTAGAGTCACAGGTCTAAATGCGACTATTTGCGCTTTAATTACTACTTCGAATTATATGCGGGTGTTGACAAATCGGGCGACACAAACCGTAGGTTACTCTAGACAAAGTCTATTTTTCCACCGTGCTATATAGACCCCACAAAAATACAAGCTTATGCAGCGCAAATTAAAAAAAAAAACGATAATCATTTGGTTGAAAATAATATTCACCAAAGAATACCGAAAGCTGCATCTTGAATAAACCCCTCATCCCGTGGTTGATATCGCACATCTTTGCTCTCAGCCGCGAGATAAGGGGAAGAGAACAAGCCTCCTCTCTCTTTATAGCTGCGTCACCAGGCAGCGCCGGCGAGCGCTGCGCCGCCTCTCGGGAGCGATACTGCTCCTCCGCCCGGTGCGTTGGGCTGCAAATTTCTGCAACAGACGGTACCTGCCTAACTTGAACTCTAACCAGAAGGACTTCAGCCGAGCCCTTGTCTTGCCATGCTGTGGAATTTCGGGAGTGAAAAATACTTTACCAAGCTGCTGCCCTGATTGGGTCTGTCTTCTACGGCGGCGGTTGCGGTTAATAATCTAGTGAGATCGGGGAATGTAAAGCCGGATCAGATCGTTGGCGTCTTTCTTTCGTATCTCCCATCGTTGAAGACGCGGCGCGCCGTGTGCGTGCACACAACGCTGTTCTGCCTTCGTATCCTTCGGCGCTGCGCATTTTTGATCACGTTGGCTCTTTTGATTTTTTTTTTATTCCGTTGGCTCTTCCGGCCCAGAAGAACAGCGCTCTTCGCTGTTCCTTTTAAACGAAATGATGTTGAATATTGCTCAGTTTCTTATTTGTTTCTTCACGGTTGTGCAAAGAAAGAAAGAAAGATCGAAAGAAAGAAAAAAAAAAAGAGAGAGAGAGAGAGAGAGAGAGAGAGAGAGAGAGAGAGAGAGAGAGAGAGAGAGAGAGAGGAAGAAAAAATTGCCCACGATTACGTTACTTCTTTATGCGAAATTTGAGCGTAGCTTATCAGCTGTTTCACCTTTTCGATAGGTCGAGACAAATATTTCGAGCAAGACACGTATGTACAATTACAGACATTTTTTTAATTTTTCACAGCTATTCAATCAAGAAACACTCCACTAACAGTTCTTGGCTGTCATGAAAGAAGCCTTGTAGTCGGAGAAAAGAAGAAAGCAATTGAGTTTTCGGAAGGCTGCGGGAAGCAGCGCGTGGATCCCCATAGGAACGTTGCACAAACGTTGTGAACGTTGTCTCCACTGAAATACGCCCCTCATGGCTAAGCTCGAACCCGCGTCCTTCAGGTCAGCAGCCGTCCACACCGAAGCCACTGAGGCACAGCGACAGGTTGCGCTGCGTATTCGGATGAAGGGAGCTGTAAGGAACAATGTCGCTGGGACACTTTACAGTGGACGCGGAGTAGAAATACATTAGCATAGAAGGAAAATGGAATTAAGGGACGGTATTGTTGACTTTTTTGTGTGTCTATTCGTGATATCCTGGGACAAATCTCTTAAAGTGAGGTGGCACCTGGCCTTTTGCTTGAGGAAGATTTGCCTGTGCTATAGCCAGCTCTGGCGGAGGCGCATCTGAAGCTTGGAATGATGGAAATTGCGTTACAGCTGTCAAGGGATGCATGTCAGAAATATACACTTCTATATAACAACAAAAATGAACTATATCAAGTCTCACACTTTAACGCATGTGCGCACGTTTTGATAGGCAAGCGATGTGTTCTTGGGTCTTGAAATGCACCAGATGCTTCAGACAACGTGGCGTACTTTCGATATTAACGTACCTATGATCAATGTTTTTGGCTCCAATGGAACCTGCCAGTGAAAGCTTCTTACCGTGGCCGCAATAAAGGCCTTGTTCTGCACGATATGCAGAGTCGGCACGTGCCGGCGTTGTGAGCGAAAAATCAGGAGCATGCGTCTCGCAGGAGGTAGTTTGTAGTTAACGTGGCCGGTACCTAATTGGTCGGCTGGTTGAGTTACGTCACGACGACGTCACATAATATGGCCTTGTTGGCAGCAGCTGCCGATTGGGGCGGCTCCTTCGAGATCGCAGGGTCAGATTCAAATCAAACCTTCCAATACCCTTGCATTCCTACAGTGATACACGCGACCCCTATGCCACAGATGCACTTTCTTACGGCTTGGTTAAAAGAGCTGCTTCATGTCTATGTCGGGTGGGGCTTCTGTAATATTGTAGCTTTTGACTGTGTGGTAATTGGGAAGTGTGAGATAACAGAGGTACAGATTAAGCGTACTATGCTTAGGCGACTAGCAAAGTGCAAGTACGCTTACCAGCATTCACTAGCAGAGCCGCAGATAGAAGTCATCAACGCTATCGCGTCACACCTTGAATAGCGCAGTTTAAGTCTCCCCAAAATGTTCCCCGTTCTGTCTTTTCCTATCCCATTTTAGAGGTTCCTAGTCATGCCACCACAGATTGTTCTGCTTGGTTAACCCTTTGAGCAATCTGTTTTCTTATTAACGCGAGCGTTGAAGGGCACGTTACGCCAAAATTCCGCATCGACATTGTGAGCGACAAGTCACAGACGTGGCGGCGCTGGCAGTTGGACAGGTGGCGTAGTTGAGCTCTGATTGGTCGTTGGGATGTGCGACTTAAGGAGACCACGTGATATCAGATAATTAGCAGCAGCTGCCACCTGGGGTTGCTCATTTAAGGTGGGAAGGTGGAATAAGAAACTTCCAGTCCTCTTGGCTGGCACGATAGATCACGCAGGCGCGTTCATACGGCTTCGTTAAAGCGGGGCTTTATATGTCGGATGGTGGTTTACGCTATCGCGTCATACGCTTAAAGGGCGGAGCTTAAGTGTCCCTCTATATGTTTTTTTCTCCGCCGACCCTTTTAGCCTGTGGGCTTGTCGGCTCGTGGTGCGGTACCATTATTCTGCCTCCCGCCCGCCGAATCCAACCGCGATCCGCGCCGAAAGACACTGAAGCACAGTTTTGACACGTTCTCGTTTGCACACGCTGCGCGCGGCTCGAAAACGCTTCCCGCCGTTGCTAGAGTTGCCTGCCACGCAGCGTACGTCAAATCCGGCTGCTGCGGAAGAGTCGTAAAGCAGGCCTTCGTCGTCTACCCTTTGTTTCCGTATTGTGAGTGCGCGATGAGGCACACGACGTCGCGCCAAGCGAGTGCGGCAAACACCAGCATAGCTGTGCACTACTTGCTGCACACTCGCGTCAACCAGCTGCACTGGATGGAGTTCTGCCCCCCAGTTCTTGCTCTTTTCCACCCGCGCGCATCTCAAAACATAGGCAGGGGTGCGGGCTGCCCCGTTTCCCGTTGGCGCGCTTTTATTGTGCGTCGCGGTCGGTTCGCTCGCGCGCCGGCGAGTGTAAGCGCTCCCCGGAGGGCGCCGTGCGACTGGCGCGAGCCGAGGGCTTTGAAGCCGGCTTTAATTAACCTGCCTCTTGTTCTTCGGCGCAAGCAGTGCTCTCTCATTTGCAAGCGGGCTGGTTGAAAGCGCGCTTTCTTTCCGTATACCTGCGTTTTAAAGGGCCACGTCGTCGGGCGCGCGTCTATGCTTGAGTGTGTGCGGCGCTGGGTCTCATTTTCGGGCTCTCTGCAAATGACAGGGAGAGAGGCGCGGGTACTACTGTAGACCGTGCCTTGGCGACGTATAGCGAGCTTTTATCTGCCCTCGGCCAGGCTTCTCCGGCTCGCTCACTTACGTTTCGCGTAACTGCATAGGCTGCTGCGTCTCTGGGCATGTACTGCTTTGCCAGTCCCTACGACTTTTTGTTACCACTGTGCCTGCGCTTCTTCCAACAGTACATTTCCTTCTACTTTCTTTTTATTTCCCTCGCTGCGAATAACACCTCGGTAACGACAGTCTATTCTGCATTCGCTGCCTTGGCCGTGATGGCTCTCTCGTTCGCTAGCTCTGTGCACTCGCGCGCAATTCAAGCTTTTTTTTTTTTTTTATGCCGCACGTGGCTCGGCGGTTTGTTACTGTCTCCCGCTTTCCACTTTTGTCTCCTTCTGTTACTTTTTTGTCTTCTGTTGTTCCTTTGTTAGCCATCGTAGTGTCCCTTCGAGGCTATCTCTGCGATGACCGTTGTTGTTTGACTTTATAGCGCGACCCAGTGAAAATTTGCCCCGTGGTATAGCTCGACTACCTTTACGAATCTCGGGCCGACGTTGCGTGGCTATACCTAGGAATATACCTTGCTAACGCTAGAATCGCATTTAGTTCCATTCTGGTTTGATTGCCGCTTCAATTTAGTTGCACTTCGACGTGATATCGTTCTGTATAAGGTTTCTCGAACGCTGTGGGAGCGGGTCCCTTGCTCATGCGGGAATGATAAGCTCTGTTTATCATGTGCAATCTCTAGAACGAACTGCTGGTTTAAAGAACTCGCGCGCCTAAAGACACTCAGGTGGACGCTCTCAGCGAGCTAAATGGCGATTGTTGCTGAAAGGTCTCTGTGAACGCAACCTAAAGGTAACATACTCTCACTGTAAACGGTGATTGTTGCTGAAAGATGTCTCTGAACGCAACCTAAAGGTAACATGCACTCACTGAAGGCAGGAAATAATTACGGTGAAGGTAATTGTTTAGTGCAACCGGTCTCATACCGATTGTTACTGAAATGTGTCAGTGAATGCAACCTAAAGGTAACATACACTCACTGAAGGCAGGAAATAATGACAGCAAGAGAAATGAAAAAAAAAAAGATAACAACACAGGAGTCAAACAGATGTTTCACTGGCGTCAGTGCAGAGGTGGGTGGCGTCAATCCAGCGCGCCACAAAAGCGACGGGATCAGCGGCATTTAAATGCGTTATTATTCGTTCAGACAATATATCCGAATAGAAAAAGAAAGAAGAAGTATCTTCCTGCTAAGGTGGCTTCATCGCTCCTCTGCAAATTCTTGCCGTTCCTGTAAGCACCTGTCCTGTCTCCAGAGAAGTGGATCTTCTATTTCCGAGGAAGCTCCAGACGTCATCTCCGCGTCAGGTTGCGAGACCTCCGGCGCATGCTACTCATGCATGATTGCAGCTCAGGTCGGCACGGAGGCTAGGCCTAGTGCTGCCGCTGCCACGCTGGCAGAGGCAGCTTCGCCGGAGTTGCTCGCTGCAACTCCTGCCCTGCCGTCGACACCTCTACCTGACCATCGGCCTCAGGTCCAGCTTGGTGCTCCCGGTTCTTCAGCACCAGCGCCCATTCAGCCTTCCCAAAATGGACAACAGCCCGTAAGTGAACTGTTCTCTGGGCGGAGCACGGCTATGGCCACTCAGCTAACACGACGAGATGCACATCCAACAGTGCGTCCTGAGGAGACAAGCTCTTCAATGGACCTATCGGCTCCACCATCCGTATCAACGAGCACCCGTGCGCCTCACAAGCGTCCTTCGGAAGATAATCAACCGAATTCGTCCTCGGCAAGTGGTGGCTATCAAGGAAAGCGCTCCTGTTTAACTATCGAAAACCAGGTTGCACCTACACCGGGATCGTCATCTTATAAAGTGGCGATTAAATCTCTAGCCAACAAAAGCCTCACCGATATACCAAACAGGATCATTCAGGCCAACTTGGACGCGTGTCTCGGAACCAGAGGTTTTCGGGGCTTCACGGCAAGGAAGAAGTCAAACACTATAGCTGTGTGGCTCCCGACACTTACTGCGGTGGAACGTGTCCAAACGCTTAGTTATATTTCAGTCACAAGTGAGATCTCAGTGCCTGTGCAAGTGTATCTAGTTGAAGGCTCCGACTTGCAGCGTTGCGTTGTTTACAACGTCGACATAAACGAAGATCAAACCACCCTTCAACGTGAGCTGTACTGCCCAACGCACCGAGTCATACAGGCCCGACACATAGGAAAGGGGCGTTCCTGCATGATCACCTTGCAAGGCCCTCCGACACTCCCAGCTTGTCTGTACTACTACGGCTGCATATTAAGGCCACGGCCGTATAAACCGAGTGTGGTTTACTGTTATAACTGTTTTCGGGCAGGGCACATGCGCAAATCTTGCCCCTTTGCTACTGCTGATGAAGGTGCGTCTGAAGGAAAAGTTACGTACCGATGCGGCCTCTGCAAATCGGATGACCACGAGATAACATCTCCAAGTTGTCCGACAAAGCAAAAGGCAACGCAGAAGGCTCGTCTTCGGAACACTAAGCGTTGGCCAATAGAGGACATGACACCGGTGCAGACATCCAATCGCTTTGCAGCTCTTCCGTGGAATGATGACGAGTGGCCAGAGCTTCCTGAGCCCGCTTCGAATGCACCTCCAGCTAAGACAAAGTCTAATGATACGGTGCTCAAGAAACGCCGTCGACAACAGCCAATACAGCAGTGTACTGATCTACCAGACGACGATATGGCTGTAGTGGATGAGCAAATCAATCGTCTCTTAGCAGAGGTCTCAAAGCTCCAACAACACCGCGAAATGCTTGCTCGACGTCGGCGAGTTGCAGAAGTAACCGCCAAATCTAGTAATTGCCCAACACAACCGCCTTCATTCCGCACAACAGGGCCATTTGCTGCCTCTTCCCAGTGTACCACAACGCCCAATGATAACTCTGCAACATCGCTGCTCCGCTATATGGTCAACCAGTTATCCAACCTGACATCTGTGATACTACAGCGCTTGGACTAGCACACAAAAATGGCAAAATCCGGTCGTCCTGGTGTACTACAGTGGAACTGTAGAGGCATTTCCACGAAGGTTGCCGAGCTCAGGACCCGACTGCGATTTAACAAGCTTCGGGTGTGGGCTATGTTACTTCAGGAAACGAACGCCTTACCATCTATTCCTGGCTTCAGCGGCTACGTGTCTCCTTCAATGACCGACCGTCGCGTACAGACTGCTTCTCCCCCGGGAAAGGCGGCGATATATGTTGAAACGAGTATTCCTCATGTACGCCTTTCTCTCGAAAACTGGTGCACATCATACCAAGAGGTAGTAGCAGTTGCTGCGAAATTTCTGAAAGGAACAGTTGTTCTTGTTTCTTATTACGTTAGACCAGCTGGAGGCGCTTCTTCCCGTATTAATCTTGGCTGGTTATTAAGTGTTCGTCGGCAATACCCCGGGTGTCCAATTTTAGTCGGAGGCGACTTTAACGCCCCTCACCCAGATTGGGGGTATCCGACTGCAAGCCCTCGTGGTAGGCGTGTGCGGGACGCCTTCACTGATGCCCTGTTTGTTCTGCTTAATCACCCTGGGACAGCAACACGGCCTGTGCGTCACATACATAGTGCTGCCTATGCTCCAGACTTGACGTGGTGGTTGGGCGCAGGAACTCCCTCATGGCACATGGAGCCGGACTGCTGGGGAAGTGATCACCACCCTATCCTCATCGGTCTCCATCCCTCCCGCCTCCGCCCTTTACGCCGCAAATGTTCTGTGATAAACTGGGACAGCTTTCGCTCATGTCTCGGCAGTATGTCTTCAGATTCGCCGTCACTCCTTGTTGACCGTATACAGAGAGCACTAAACAGCGCTACGACTATTACCTGGATTGATGTAGGTCGACCGGCACCAGATCTCGGCCTGCTTAACTTGTGGGCAGCCCGCCGTCAAGCTGAGCTGGCTGCTACGCGAGACCCTACTTCGGGGCAGGCACGTACACGACTGAATTATCTTACCGCGAAGGCTCGGAGATATGAACGCGATCTATCGCGACGCCAGTGGCATGCATGGTGTGAACAATTTTCTGATAAATCATCGAATGCCTCACTATGGCGAACGTTTCGTGCAATGGAACATGGTCGTCGTTCTACTGACGCAGCAGCAACAGCATGCTTTGCGGCTAATCTGTCGCCGGGTGATTTCGCCAAAGAAGCTGCTCGAAAATTTTTCCCAAAATACGATATACTGCCTCCTTCAGCTGTAAACCTTAATTTGGCAGGTATCCCTGCAGACGCATGGAAATTACCATCTGCTGCCGACGCAGATGGAATTGCGAGCCCCTTTTCGATGTGCGAGCTGCTGGCTGCAATTGACGATGCGAAACGGAAAACAGCGCCCGGCCTGGACAAAATTCAGTATGAGGTTTACAAAAACCTCAGTACTGCTGCACTTCCTCAACTACTAGACACCATAAACAAAGTGTGGCTTGATGGTGTCGTACCCGAGAGCTGGAAAACCGCTGTCGTGATCCCTATTCCCAAACCTGGGAAGCCTCCAACGGACCTCGCCAACTTGCGACCAATCTCCTTAACATCAACGCTTTGCAAGCTCGCATAGAAAATGCTAGCCACACGACTTTCTTGGTGGCTTGAACAGCACGGTTTTTATCACCCTGCTCAAATTGGATTTCGTCCATACATAGGTACAGAGGACGGGTTGGCTGTCTTGGCCTCAGCAGTTCTGTCATCTACCCGCAGCCGCGATGTACGTACCATATTAGCAATGGATGTTGAAAAGGCATATGACAACATCAGTCATGCTGCAATCCTGAATGCCATTGACATGCTCCATCTCCCTCCGAGAGTACGCACTTTTGTCGCATCATTTTTGGACGGACGAAAATTTGCAATACGCCTCAGCGGTGACACTGTTGGTTCATTCGTTTCACTACGTGGCGTGCCCCAGGGATCAGTATTGTCTCCGACGTTATTCAATATTACTTTCATCCCATTGGCGTGGCGCTTACATGATATCCCTGAAATCCAGTTTTTGCAGTACGCAGATGATATCACGGTATGGAGCACTCACCATGATCTTCTCACTCAAGAGGCCGCCCTTCAGTCAGCATTAGACGTAACCTCTGATTACGCATCCTCCATTGGCCTTCAACTTTCTGTGTGTAAAACTTCATACACGTCAGTCGCCAACCGCTGGGGACGCCGTAAACTTGCCTCAAATCCAATTCGTCTCTCTCTATCAGGCACCCCAATACAAGAAAGTTCGAGCCTGAAAATTCTGGGCTTAACAATTCACCAATCAGGATCAGCGACTGCTTGGCTCTCTCAGGCAAAAAAGCAAGCACTTCAAACTATAAGTTTAATAAGAAGAATTGCACCTAAAACGGGTGGCGCTGACTCGTCTGTTGCACGCCAGTTAGTGAGGGCGGTTCTGCAGCCCCGTATTGTTTATCAGGCCCAGTTCCAGCATCTTACAAGGGCACAATGGGATCGCCTTGAAGCCGTAAATCGAGAAGCTATGAGGACCATAACATGCCTTCCACGAATCACACCGGTCGTAGCTTTACAGGAGAATGCGCAGCTCAACACCATCGATGAACTGGTGCAGCAGCGCCGAGATGCTCGCAGACTCAAGGCCACTTTGTCACATTCAACGCAAGCACTGAGGGCGTATGCAACGTCACACATTATTCTTCAGCCACCTGCGCCAGTTCTCCCTCCCTGGAAATTTATACAGTTAGGAGACAACAAGCCAACTGACATCCGCAGACCGACGTCAGCCAACTCTGCATCGTTGCTACGCCAGAGATTTGAAGAGCAAGATACTAACCTGCCTCAAGATTCCATAGTAGTGTACGTAGATGGAAGCCTGCAAGGCTGTGAAGCCAAAACGGCAATCCACTGTCCACGGAGACCTATCCTGAATCAGACAACTACGTTTCAGCTTTCAGAACCACTTACATCTTTCTGCGTTGAGCTTGTGGCAGTTCAAGAGGCACTCTGCTCCGTGACTTCTATAACCATGCTCCCTACAGCCCACATTGTCATCCGCACTGACGCACTACATGCAGTACGTCAGCTCCGACGTGTCAGCCGCTGCCCTAAAATTTGCCAGGACATCCACCAGCTTGCGGCGCGCATCCCACAGTCAATACGCATTGAGTGGGTCCCACGGGATCTGCTGCCTTCCCAAAGTCAAGCTGATTTTGCAACCCGCCTCGTGAACCAAGACGCATCAATCCCACGGCGTCTCGAAGTCGACGACGCTACCCTCCTTTTGTCAAGAAAGGAGCACCTCCGGCGCCGCACACGTGCACTTATCCCTCCGTGTGCGATATCCCTTCCCCGCGGTCTCACCCGTGCAGAGGAGGTTGCGCTTAGGAGGATCCGGGTCGGTGTTGCCCTTACACCAGCTGTAACTAGGACGTGGTCATACTTCAAACACTTATATCTCCGCCCAGGGTGCCCGATCTGTAACAACGAAGATGTCGAGGCCGACATCCACCACTTGCTGTGGGACTGCCCAGCACTCAAGCCAACACGAATCCGGCACCTGAGAATAGCTGGCCTTTCAGCAACCAATCCTGCCTCATACGTCACTTGGACGCAGGGACCTGATCATCGCTCACTTCTGGACTTCATAAAATCAGCCAACCTATTTCCATTCATTTAATCATTTATTCATCCTTCATCTCATAACCTACTGATGCCCTGAGGCAATAAATATCGACTTAAAAAAAAAAAAAAAGACAATATATCCACAATTTGTCGCCAGGTGGTGTTGCTCAGAGGAATCATGCGCCAGAGCGTCGTCTGCTCGAGTGCTCCTACGGGATATTTTTGGTAATAAGCCGCCGGGGCATTTTTCGTGCTGCACAGTCCTATAACTGCCTGGTGACGTTGAGTTCTTTCCGGGCGCACTCCATGGGCGCCCCGCGTGTAAGCCACGTGCGTTGCCTAACAGTAACGCTCTGCACTGTCTGGTCTCTTCATCCACGCGTTGTTCATTGCCCTTCAGATTTCTGTGACGACCGAAACCGTCGTTTCCTTTAGCTATGCCGCTCGTAACAATTCTCTGTTTGTGACCGGCCGGAGCGCACTGCGAGTTCTGACTGGATCCCCATCCGTTCGTTATCCCGGAATGTGAGCTCTAATACGCCGAACATATTGTTTCTTAAGTTTTTTTTTTTTTTTTTTTTCGATAACATTGAGAATTGCGACAAACTGGGTCAGATAGGCGTGGAAGTGCGTTCATATTCGTGCGTGTTACTAGAGGACGGGTGCGGTCACCCCACGGGCAGACGCCGTAACATTTGTGTACTGTGCCAATGCATGGTCGCTTCATCTGTGGCGAAAAAATTTCGAATGGTGCGGGCGTTTTCAGCGCCCGTTAATCAACTAAACATGGTGAGTGAGTTCGGAATCCTGTCTTCCACTGCGTGCTCTATCATAGCTAATGTCCAACTTTCGGGGCGTAAAGCGCCGCTTAGAATAGCGTATTAGAGCATAGCACACTGAATTACACCATAGCATAGAATAACATAGCATGCCACAGCATAGAATATAAATTATGTAATATGATAGAATAACAGCATACCATGCCTCGCCGCACACAGGTGGCACGACCATACCGCAGCGCTCCTCAGACTGACACGGAGTACTACGGCGCGGCCCGCTCATATTCTGCGTGCTGAGGAGGTTTCTTTTGTAGTTGTTTCTTTTCTTCATTCGGGCATTACCTACGTTCCACTCTTCATTGCTTACTCTTAGCATTTCGCTCTATAGGTTTCTGAGATAATCTATCTTAGACCTGGCTTTCATAATTGACGCTTTTGACCCTTGATACTGCAGTGCAGAAGCACTGCTTCGTAACTAGGCGGACGTTTTCTTATATTGTTGGCAGAGACACGCCACATGGGCACAAAAAAAAAAAAAAGAGAGAATGATAAAAAGGAAGAGCGTAAATGCAGTATCAACCTGCAAGAACACTGATTGCCGCAAAGCGCTCGCTAGCACCAAACGCTCGTGGCATGATGGCTCTGCTGCTTCCCCTCCCACTGCACCAGACAGCCACGCTCGCTGTTCCCCTTCCCCTTGGAAACGGCACCGGTGGACGGCATGCGTGACGGACGGCCACGCCTCGCGGCGCCTTATCTGGCGCCGCGCGTCAGGTCGTTAAGGTAAATATTTATCGCGTTCGTTAGCGCCGGCGCAGACCTCTGCGTCCGCAGGTTCAGCGCGCCGGACGGGAAATAGGAAAAATAGAAGGAAGAGTAAAAAAAGCAAGGTAAAGCTATGAGAGAACGAGAAGAAAAAGAAGAGAAAACGGGAGCGTTAGTAACGGAAGAACGCGCGAACGAGAGCGGTGCTCGCTGCCTCGGGTTTAGGCTGCTGTGGAGTGGAGCAGAAAACGAAGTGGTAGAAGAGGGGAAAAGAAAGCCGACGCGTGAAAGAGAGAGAGAAAGGGTAGCCATCATAAAGGGCGCGAGGTCAATGCGGTTGGTCCCCTAAGGGTTATTACAGTAATGCGCCTCGGGGAGAATGAAGATGCATTCCGTGGCGCTGCTTTGGCGGCACGCCCCGTCTGCCTGGGCGGCCTGCGCCGTGCTTTTTATATGCGAGCTCGTGGATGGGTGGCAGAGAAAAGAGGAGACGCTGGTGTAACAACAGGGAAGCTAACCGTGCAGGGAGAGGTGAACAGGAGTGATGTGGGAAAGAGGCTGATACAGAGATGATGAAAAATAAATATTGGCTGGTATCTGAGTATCTGGCTGGTATGAATAAAGGCAGAAGATGAAAGAAGAAGAGGGCGTCGGCTGCGATGAGAGACTCAATAGGGAGAACGAGAAAAATGACGCCGGTGCTTAGGGCATTGAAGAATATGATAGAGGAATGAGAGAGGGAGAAAGGAAGGGCACTGACTTGGACGTCGTCTCTTCTTCGTCCTCCTCGCCCTCTTCGTCGTCATCTTCGAGGTGTGACCCGTCTAACATGCGGGCTGGGCTGTCGCAACCGCTGTTTGCTGGGGTTTTTAGGTTATTTATCATTCCCAGTTTTTTTTTTCTTTTGTTTTCCGGATGACATGGGCTGCGTTGCCATTAGCGCTAATAGCATGTGAGGAGCTGCGTGCTCCGTTTCCGTATGTTGCGTTGACGTCGTCGCATTGTTTCGCATTTCTTTCCTGCCCCCTTCTCGGCACTCGCCGCGTATTCTTCGCAAGCAGTGGTGTCGGCGTTATGGGATCGCCCCGCTGCGTGCTGTTTGTTGTTGTTGTTAAGGGAAATTTTGAACAGTAACACTGTGGCGATGTCGGCAGTCCGAGGTGGTAGCGGGGAATAAAATTTCTTCCAGCGAGAGAAGAGGGGGGAGCACTCATGCGCAATAGATGCACCCGCTGTCAGGAGCGGGGTAGAGCAGACCTACAGAATCTTATTCGGAGTGGCCCAGCTTTTTCACGAGGAAGACACAAAATTCACCGTATAACGCACGGTACCTACATGCCCATTTACACTAGAGCACCAAATACGATCAGCTAGCGCAGCACGTAGTGATAGCGGCCTCCTTGGATTAATGTAAAAGAGGTTGTATATTTACCACGCTCAGTTCTTAAGGATGTGAAAACAACCAACAAGACGCTGCTGCATCGCCTACACCGCAACCCCCCTAACTCCCGATCAATGGCCGAGAGGCATTCTCTCCCTGGAGTCACACTGTGGCGATGTTCATTCATTCATTCATTCATTCATTCATTCATTCATTCATTCATTCACTAGATCATCACCGTTGCTGGAGTAAGCATTGTACCTAACAGCCCCACTTTAGTTGGGACTCCCAGGAGTGCGTTCATTGCGCTTGCGGCCCAAAGTCTCCGCGGCTGGAATCAAACCTTGAAAGTCGTGGTCGCCAGATGGGCACCGCAGGCAGATGGCCACTGCGGACAGGTGGCAATTGTTTCTCTCTCATTTTAACTCCGTCGCATGCGCTCATCAATGACACCCTTCTCATATGGGCCCATGCATCTAGAAACGTCATACTCAAATCTGGTCATTGGGCTAAGCGCTGAGGCTATATCGGCTCCTCTCCGCAGTGGCCAGCTTTCTGCGGCGTTTAGCATGAAGACGACGTGTCCACGGAAGCCAAATACAAATGTGACCAGAAGCGGAAACGGAGAGAGCAACAGTGCGCATAGACTCCACGGCTGTACTCAAAAATTCGTTGGAGGAACTTAGATCTCTCTCAAGTGCGGTAAGGCGAAAGCCTTTCTTGCGACTCAATTGTAACTCATCTGCCGCTCTTTCACTCAATTGAATCTTATTTGCTGTTTTTTCACTTTATTTCTTTTAACTTTATACTTAATTTCCACGTTTCTGTTTTGCACAATTTTGACGTATTTTGACCAATTTCGACGTCCGTGGCTATTTTGACGTCTGCACACTATATCGATGTCCTTGACTATTTTGACGTCTGATTTATTTTTCTGGCTTTAATTAATTAACTAATTAGTCGACACCAACGAAGGTTCTCACCCAGGCACATTTTTTCAACCTCTATCTCATACAATCATTATTTTACCTATTAATCAATTCATTTCTCGACAATGACGGTGTGACGCCCTCCGCGGACGCACAAATCCTGTCCACACCTATATACGAGCCTATAAAAAAGGCTTTCGCCCTAATATCAAAGGTTACGATTGCCTGTCACTGTACCGCCATGCCGGCGACGTAATAACGTAATATTTGTTCAGTGCCGCGCAGCCGATGGGAACTAGATGTGGGTTGGAAAAGTACATGATCGACTGGATCGGTATATTCATGAATTTGTTCTTAGCCTGGTGCCACGTTAGTTCCATTTATTACTGGCACTTATGTCTTTTTGGCTGAATGTCGCTCATGCTTGGCGGCACCGTTACTTTCGAGCTTCCATGTTTATCCGCGTCGACGGTGACGGAAGTGAAATAACGGTGGTGACGTCGTATTTAACGACAAGAATAACGCAGCTTGCTTTTTTTTTTTTGTACCATGATCACAGAGGGCGCCACACGCTTCATTCAACGTACGCAATGCCCGATGGGCCGTAACTCATGAAATATTTCGAGTGGGCGCTAGAAATATACGCCTTGGGGAAAGCACTCGATATAGGGCGCTCACAACGGCGCCAATCGATATATATAAACAGGGTCTTTAAAATGTGATTGAAATGGCAGTTTGTTTACCGCGTAGCACTTCGCGAACGGAAGATGAAAGTGCGCTGTATGGGAGCCGTAAAACGCAGCCTGCCGTTTTCAGGATGCAGGCGCGGCAGGTATAGTCGTACCATACCATTATCTAGCTATTCCAAAGTTTTCTAACAGAGGAGATAGAGAAGCAAGACACACACAAAAAAAGAAAAAGAGGTGCTGTGTTTTAGGCATACCCTTATAGATTTAAGGCTGTAGGTTATGGTATATCATGATGATTTAGCTCCCGGTAATAATAATTGGTTCACAGGAAGTGGAAGGCGCAATATCTGTCACACAAGTTTCTATGGACACCTGAACCGTGCCGTGTAAGCGAAGGGAGGAGGGTGGGAGTGAAAGTGAAAAGGGAGAAAGAGGAGCCAGTGGAGGGCTGCGGAGTCATTTTGACCGCCTGGGGATATTTAACGTGCGCTGACATCACACAGCATGCAGCTGTACTATTTTAACCTCGAGATTGACACGGTGGCCTCAGTTGATTGTGCGCCAGTAAAGTCTACACAACGCAACCCTTTGTAGGGGTTCGCCCTCAATACCTAATCTCTCAAGTATTGTCCTATCAGCGGGTGTGCTAGATTGGCGCATTATTAGGGCAGTTCGTTGTGCTTCTTTGATTTTCTCGTAGGTATAGTGGACCCCGAGTTTGAGAAGCTCTCCGTTAGGAGTCGAGCGAACCAGGCCCGTTGCTGTTTTGCAAGCCATTCTAATGATGCGTCGAGTCTCTCAACTTCGGGGTGGCGCAGTGGTTACGGCGCTCGACTACTGTTCCCAAGGACGTGGGATCAAATCCCGGCCTCGGCGGCCGCTTTTCGATGGAGGCGAAAAGCAAGGCGCCCGTGTGCTGTGCGATGTCCGTGCACGTAAAGAACCCCAGGTGGTCGAAATTTCCGGAGTCCTCCACTACGGCGTCTCTCATAGCCTGAGTCGCTTTGGAACGTTAAACCAAACAAACCAAACCTTCTGTATCATGAAAAACGTCGCAGAGGAGCGGTCGAGGTTAATTTGGACCATATAATGATTTTCAGCGTACATCGCTCAGCCAGCTGACGGCTAACTGAAGTGCGGTCGCCGTGGCCGAGATATTTTCTCCATGAACACTGGGCACAGCTGCTAAACCCATAGATCCACCGAGGTTGTCCACCTTCTTTCATGCATATAGGGACCCCAGTCCTGTGTGAGAATACCTTAACTACCTTAACTCTTAGGAGGAACGATTTTTCTGTAGCGCACGTAATCTTGTGCGACATCGTAACTGGCAATAAGGCGATTGGTTTATGCAGTCCCCGTTATTGTTCAAGCGATAAATGCGTACATTCTTCATCGCTAATGTTCCCTCTTTCGCATTTCAGCACCGAACCACAACTTGGTGTGCTTCGCTCGCCTCGGTCAGTATACATATCGTCATAAATCCTCACGTTTCGCAGCAAATGGGCAGGCCGCGAGTGGCGGTCCTGTTTCACTTTGTTGCCGCATTTATCAATAGGCGAGGGGGTGTTCCTTTTTACCATTGTTTGCTTCCTGGGAGCCGAGAGTGCGAACATGGGTTTGCCCAAAGTATAGTCGCACGCTGTTAAGACAATGAGCACAGCAACATGGGCTAGGAAGAAAACCTGAGCTGCATGAACCTCCTACTATAGTCTCGCGGTAAACTTGAGCCACTAAAAGAGTGGCGGGAGGGAGATAAAAGCGAAGCCAGCCAAACGGTGGGAGGAGAAAGAAGAGGTATTGGCCGCTCTAGCTGCGCTGGCGTGCTAGCGCTCGGCCCGCCCTCTGGCGCTAGCGGAACGGAATAAATAATTCCCGGAATGGACACTGCTCTTCACTGCTGTCATTTGCATACGCGCCACCAGGGGGATGTAGGGAGGCGTGCTTGGAGCAGAGCAGGACGCGTCGCTGGTTTATAACCATAGTTTAGGCGCGCTTATGCGTAAAATAGCGTTCTCGCCAGCACTCGCTCTTTCGTGGTTGATGAAGCAGAGAAGGTCCTCTCCTCCACGTCTCTTCGCCTTTTATCCCCACCTCTATTTCCACACTTCCCGTTTTCTCGTCCCGTTTTGCTTTCCCCCTTCGTCTAACGGTCCAGGCGCAAACGGAGCCAAATCTGCATCTCATTTGCAGCGCTGTGCCACGTCCAAGTTCTTGCCTCTCTCACCGCCGCCCTCAACACTAAGGTGGGATTTCTGTTCTTTTTTGCGTACACCGCCCAGGGCGCGCGCTCTCGGCAATTGAATCTATTAACCGGGTTCTCTTCCTCGTGACTTCGAGTCTTTTCCTCTGCTGCCTTTTTCTCTGCCTGATTGGTACCGCTATAGCGACGCCATCTCGAATCGCCACTTGTTTTCATCTCTCTCTCTCTCCCTCTCTTTGATTATTATTATTTTTTTTTTTGCTTGCCGCGCTGGAATCACCGCTTGTTTTCATTTCTTTCTTTCTTTTTTTTTTCCTACGGCCGTGCCTCCCCCTTTTCCCTTGCACGAATTTGCCAAGTAGCCGCATTACGTCTGTCGCACATTCAACAGCACCTCTCAGTATGATGTGGTTTGAGCGTTCGCCGCAGGCGCGGGAGGAGGTCGCATTCGTAGTCGTCGTTTGCGGATCGTCATTATGCGTCAGCGGTTGGCTGCGGACGGGCGCGCTTCTCTGAGGTCTGCTTGCCTGGGACACTGAGGGTGAAATGAGCGCGAAGGAAAACTGAGCTCCGACGGTGTAAGATTCAAGGAACTCACGATGGTAATCGAGTGAGAGATTCACTATCTCTCTCTCTCTTCCTTTGCTCCTCTTCTTTCGGCGCTGTTATCTCTTTACACACACACACTGGTGCCGCGCCTTTTTGGGAAACGCGGACGCCATCACCGAGACTCTTCGTGGCGGCAGAGGCGTCCTTTTTATGCTAATTCACTCCTTCGGACTCGCGCGCGCGCGCGCGCTGTGTATTTGTTTTATGCACACTGCTGCCTCTTCTCACCCAAATTTCGATGCAAGCACTCGCTTATTCTTTTGATCTTTTACTCATCTCTTTGTGTACTGGCTTTTGCTTCCGCTGCGTTGACGAGCGAAAGTGAAAAGTGGGCGAAATAAAAAAAAAATCGCATTTGCTTTCTGCCGCGCGCGCCCTTAACTCAGCTTTCTCAACGGACTGCGGCTCGGAGTCGACGCTAAAGGTCTGCGTGCAGAATTTCTAATTCTGCCGACGATGCGGAAACGGAGTTCATTCTTGGCGTCGCAGAGTCGGCCGTTTGCTGAAGAGGTCTCTGCGTGCGATGCGTGCTGAATAATAATAATAATAATAATGATAAAATGGAATTTTGAGAGATACGGCAAGCGACGCAGTCAATATTCCGAGAAATCCGAGGTGTTTGTTTCGTGCTCGAAGGAGGCAGCGAAAATGCTGCGTTTGGAGAATAAGCCAGAATAAAATCCTGGTGCTCCTACGCCGGTGCAGTATATGAAGGCAGCGATAGGCACACCTGAAAAAAGAAATAACTGCGCGAAGAGCGCCGAGAGCCCTCTAGCTAGAGGGTGCCCCCGCCACGGTCCGCTTAGCACTTATGGCAGCGCAATTTCAGCTGCTAACGTGCTCGTGATTGGCGAGAGTTACGTGAGAATCGCATTTCAGAATTAAGCTCGTTTCTCTGTATAGGAGAGCCAGCCAAGAGCTCCTATGGGCTGCCGTTCGTGAGCTGTGACATCGTTCACTGCTGCAATTACTTGAGACGGCAGAGACGCGAGAAGCGCTGGTGCATTTCACAGTAGACTACGTAGCAAGATTGCCGACAATAGAATTCTAATTTTCGAGCGACGCCATGGGACGTTGCTGAGATATGCAGGGCTGGGCGTTGGTTTGGAATATTTGCTATACCGCTTCGAATGTTCGGCAATGACCACGAAGTTCCTTTAGACTGTACACATCAATGATCTAGATTAAACAAAGGAGTAATGGGAAGAGAGTGTTGATGGATTAAAAACACGGGAGAGAAAAAGAAGGGACTTAATTGGGATTATGAATCGTGAGTATAGTTCTTGGATTCAGAACTGCAGACGCAGCGAAAGTGAGATTTTGACCGATGCTTTGACATTTACTTTTCCTTTCGAAATCTGCAGGCCTCTCTCTTGCTGGCGTGCAGTGGACAAAAGAAATCTCCGCTGTGCGAAGCTTGAGGCAGAACCGAACCGCCGAAATGCCGAGTTTTAGCCCACCGCTGATCGTTTGAGCCGTGGGATACGTCTCTCTCACTCGAGAGGAAGGCTCGGGCATAAAACTGCAGCAGAGTGTTAGGTTTGCCTTCATCGTATGAACAGGGTAGCTGCGAAAAAAAAAAAAAAAACGGACAACAGAAAACAGTTTTTAGCGCAGCTTCCGTATTCACACGATGAACGAAAGCCAACTAGCCTAGCTTACCGCTCTACTCAAGTTTGGCCTCTTTTGAGCTCTGGTGATTGGTGAATATGTATCATTGGGATCGAAGCGCAAACGCTACCTTGTTGTTTCTTAATGAAGCTGTCCCTATCAAACCTTAGCTGCTGAAGTACAGAGGCGAACAACTGTAGCGTGTGCTTTTTTTCCTCTCCGGGGTCTATATAATGTCGATGCAGTGATTACACGAGTCTGAGCGATAATAATTTGGTAGTACATTGTATTGGTCTTGACAACTGACAAAAGGCAATGCATAAATGAAAACACATGCGCCCCCGCCCTTCTACGGCCCCATTTTCTTTTTCGCCCCCTATTCGATTCAGGCACCCCGATATCCTCTTCCTGTCGCGCCGTTCGCGATGTGGAAGGTATAAGCATAAATCTCCGGTTGATGGTCGTCCAGCTAGCGCATCTTCCCGTATCGCCCACGTTCCGCTGCTAGCGCTTTACTTTTCCATCCTTTGAGCCGTAGCACGCTGCAGCCTTGCTTTTGCACTGGAAGATTTTATGTCATCTCGTTCAAGTCGTCGTTGTTTCCTCGCCGTTTTATACTCGGAGCTCCCTCGCGCGCACGTGGACTTATTCTCTTCAGCTGACGATGACGGATTGTAAAGGGGCGGGAGGGCCGTCGTATAGACGTCTACTTCTTACGTGTGCCTCATTTTGTCACTGGCATTCAAAACATCATAGTCGCTATTTTTTTTTTTTCGCTTTTTCTATCATGCCTGCGCTGCTGGATGTAAGCCCTGGTGTTTCTCCTTCCTCGTGAACGAACACAAGGTTACTACGGGAGCAGCGCGCTGTGTATGAGAGGAGGCAGTGCGTCTGTGTGCGCACACGCATGATAGCGCACATAAGCTGCTGCTCTCGCTCAGCGTCTCTTGGCCCGCGGCGATCTGCTCTAGATTTGGATTGATGACTGGCGCGCAACGCGCTGCGGAGACGCGAGAGGATCGGAGCATATTCCCTTCCTCCCTGGCAGCGAACGTGAGACCCGGGGACGACGACGACCGGTTTGCGAAGGCGGCGCAGCCTTCTGTAAGCGTTTGCTTTCCGCACGATCAGCAGTGTTCCGTGCGGTGTTAGTACTTTTGGAGTTCACCGTAGCTCAGCGCTCGCTTTTAGTAACGTTGTTCATGTCCTGACCGCAATATCGACAAGGCCGAAGGCTGTTTGTGATGTATGAAGGGAACCTCCTCCTCCACATCGTGGAACATTTGTGCAGACAGTGGATGCTCGTCTGCGGAGAGGTACAGTGGCGAGCCTAGCAATTACGGACAGTCTGGAAGGGGGCGGTACCCGCTGCACTGTACTTTCTCTCTGTCTCTTACTTCTTCCATTTTCCCTCTTTCTTTCGCGGTCCCTTAATTTCCGCCACTGGAGTTCAAATGCTTCCGTTATTCGCAATAACAGACACTGCGGCTGGCATAAATCTTTTTACTTGCATTTTGCTATGATGATGAATAATCACTTACTACTTAAACTAGCGCTATTGGAGGAGAATTAGCACTTTCATCTGGTCAAATTTCAAGTGCACATGCAGCACGCCCGCGGCTTGCAGTTGAAGCAAGAAGCCGTGCTGAGAATATTCAAGGCAGGCGATACAAATACAATATCCGCCCTGCCGAGGTGGCGCAGTGGTTACGGCGCTCGACTACTGTTGCCAAGGACGCGGGATCGAATCCCGGCCTCGGCGGCCGCTTTACGATGGAGGCGAAAAGCAAGGCGCCCGTGTGCTGTGCGTTGTTAGTGCAGGTTAAAGAACCCCAGGTGGTCGAAATTTCCGGAGTCCTCCACTACGACGTCTCTCATAACCTGAGTCGCTTTGAGACGTTAAACCCCACAAACCAAACAACAAATACAATATCCTGTTCTGATTTCAAAGTACGCTGGAAAGAATCTATGCTGATATCTTAAAGCTTATCACGAGCGCAGCCTGAAACGAAGCCTGCAATGGGGCTCAAACGTGCATACGTGTGAACGGCGTGCTAGGCAGCACCTCAGACTGCTGAAGTGGGGTGAGCCCCGTGCGCACGCTGGTTTGATTGCATTTGTATGGCGTATGACGTGTCCCCAAAACCGTGATCTGCGGAAATGCAATCCGAGAAGGGTGCACCTCTCTGTGGCGATATTTAATTACACAAGGCACAATGAGGCTTAATAGAGAGCGTGTTTTATATATATATATATATATATATATATATATATATATATATATATATATATATATATATATATATATATATATATATATATATATATATAAACCTCTTTCCGGCACTCATTACGAAGAATTCATTCCCCTCATGTGCTATGCTAAGCAAGCTGCAATTACTGTGGTCGACAAATGTCGACTGTAGAGAAGAAAGCGGATGCATTATTCTGCAATATCAAAGGAGACAGATTGTCGTTTAATTACTGAAGCGCTACCGCTTAGCGGTTCAAAGTGGGGACGGCGTGGGGGTTGATGCGTCACTGCTTCAGGTGTATGTATGCAGCCACTTTGGATTTCTCAAACCGTTGGTGCGAACAAAAGGAATTTGTCACCATGCCCTGCCCTTCAATCGAAGGATGTACGATGTTTAGTTTTCATTACAAATGAGGATGCTTATTTCCTGCATGAAAATGACTTCCCAGGAGCGTATTAATGACTCTGCGGGCACAGTTGTTCTTTAAAGAAGTAAGTTCGACTGGACGTAACGAGAGCAGGTGCCGGCACGAAGGCTGTAATATCTTAGCCAGCTGCTATATTTTATCAGCTCATCAGTTTCCGAAGGGTGGTGATGACGAGTACTACACTTCTGGAGGAACAAGAGGGTGCCGCAATGGGGCTGCCTATTGTGGCTAACAGAGCGAGTATTAGAAGGTTTTTAGGATTGCTTTTCTTTCCGAATGTTCGCGCATCAGTCTACACGCTCACGTACGTGCCAGCGTACAAAACCATGCTCGGAAGCGCACGTAGGCGTGCCCGCGCGGAGCGAAGTTTTCATACTTTCGCCGTCCACGACTCCCTTCACGTCGAACGCACGCGAGACGAATTTCAGCCCGAGCCCAGAAGTGTGCCGGCCTCCGAGGAGTTGGGCTTTTTCCAATCGCCGTCTATTTGCATAGTAGCGGAAGCAACGCCATCGGCTCGCGAGCGCTTGATCCCGCTCGAAGACAGAGGCGACAGCGCGGCGGCGGCGCCCGGAGAGGGTGGCTTTGCTGCGCAGCACGCTCGTCACGAGGCGAAGCAGGCGCGACTGCTTTTGACAGCGCGGAGATTTCCTTTTCGTTGCCGAATAATGCGCACCTTCTTCGCGTTCCATGCTCAGAAAGCCGCTCCCGCCAAAGAAAGTGCACGTGCGGAGGCTGCCGCTTCTTTGCGCTTGTGCGGTCGTTCGCGTGTTGGAGCTCTTAATTCGACGTCCGTTATGCTCTGCGCTGTCTGCAGCATCTCGTTGATCCCATCCGAGTTTCGAAGCAAGCAGAGACGGTGAAAGGCCTTATTTTAGGGGCTTCGTGCATTGTCGGAAGAGCGAGGAGTGCTTTTTCGCTTGCTTCCAGTTGCAATTCGTGCATTCGCTGCTGCTGACTGCATGGCACCTCCCGAGCCGCCCGCGCCCACTTCGTGTGGTGGCGTTGTTTCCATTTTCACCAACATCAGTCACACCTGGTTCTTTCCTTTCGACATGGTTACCCTCATCATAGCTGTTATTCCTTTTAACACGTGCTGGCGTAGGAAGGCGCGTTTTGAGGCCGCTGATTTTACACGCGTGGACACATTATTTATACTGGAATTAACTGTATTACAAAAGCCGAAGCCAAATGTTGAAAACTGGTGGTAGTATAGCCTGTCGGGTAATATCGTTCTGATCGAAGACTGCGCCTTTTTTGTTTCCTATTATGCGCGCCTCTTCGCATAATCCTCTATTACAACGCGCCGTGAACGTATCCGGTGCCGTTTCGTCATTCATTTCTATCAGACGGGGGCAAGGCGCTTAAAACCAAGGAAACATGAGTCACAATACTTCGTGATGACGTGAGCTAGACAAAGCTCCGGTATAAACACTGTGGAATGCAATGAAAAACTTTATTTAGACAAAGGGAATTCTCCCGGTGTGGGTGGGGCCCTCAGTCCAGAACCCAAGAGGCCTTTGCCGTTTTGCGCGCTCTGTCGATCAGTTTGAGCTGGTCGTCAGGCGTCGAGCAGTACAGCACAGCCTCCCACTGCTCCGGTGTTGGTGTGGTGTTTATTGACGCTCATACGCCCGACATTGCGGACTTGAATGTTCCCCGGAGAAATCTGAGGTACCACTGTGGAAATCGGGGGGGGGGGGGGGGGGGGGGGGGCTTATAACTGTGACGAGACGCTGCGGGAATTCACGAACTACGTTCCCTCGAACCCGCACCAATATCTTATTTTTGCCTCCTGTTTCCGCCCGCATCAGGCGTTTCCGCGGAAACTTTTCGTTCCAATTTCTGATCCACTTGTACAAGCATAACTGGCATTATGTGAGAGTGCCTTATGAGGCAGTGCGCGCAATAATTTCTTGGCACAATGCAAATAAGTATGCACCACGAAGTGTCCGTCACTCTCAACAAATTGTGCCGCACGAAGAACCCCTAGTACCCCCTTTATTGTAAAGCATAGCTTCTGACATTCCGCATGCTGCTTTTGCCTTCAAGCATATTGAATTTCAGCGCTTTATTGTTAAGAGCCCTTTTTTATATCCCAATTGCGCACATGCTGCAGGCGGCAACTGGCGGCAGACATTGGGACGCGCGTCGCGTCCCTAACACTGCTCGGGCGCCCAGTGATGTGTCGCGTGAGCGCGGAAGAGAGGTCCGCGATAGCAGCAGCAGCATGGATTGCACGTGGCTATCGCATTTAATCGAACCGCGGCGACGGTCGACAAGGGCTAGGAAAGACGTCGCCCCCACTCTCCTCTGGTGGCCGTCGACGGCAAGCGCGTGCACAGCGTCGCCCATCTACAGGAGCTCACCGCGTGGCCGTGCTTTTGTGGCCCGCGGCGCGATGCGCGCAGCATGCCGACGAGCAGCTCCTGAAGCGAGGCGGCACGGAGAGGGAGACGGAGAAAACTTCTGAGGGACCGCGGTGCCTGCGACGCGACACCCAGGCCTGTGCGGCAACCGAGAAGGCAGTGCAGCGAGCCTCCGCGCGCTGGCGACGACGACATCCGCGTCACGTCGCGTTGGTTATGTGAGAGCGGCATCGTGTTATTTCTTCCGCCGGCCGCCATTTTGAATAAGTGCGCGTGGTCGTGTCGGCCGCCGCGGCGCCGTTGCGCGCACGGTTTGTCAGTGAAGTCACGTCGTGCGGTTGTCGCCGCGTTCTCCCTACACCGCGCTGCGCTTCAGGTTTGCTCCGCGATAATTTTTCTCGTTTTTGTGCTTACGTGTTCTCTCTCTCTCTCTTTAACGCCTTTCACGTGTAAGATGTTTGTTGATCCGCGTTCTACTCGCCTCATACCGGGGCGAGAGTGAAGGGGGAATAGCGGGCTACAGCTGCCGCTTCGGAGTGCTCGACTCTCATCTGCCGCACGTCTTCTCTCTCTCTCTCTCTCTGCAGCTGTCGTGGGAGCCCTTCCACACCGGGAACAGGACCGGCCTTCTGCGGCTGTCGGTTTTGGCATGGCCAGGCTATCCCGTCACTGGGCGTGGCCGACCACGTTGGCCGCTTCGTGCCGCCGCCAACGTCACCGTCCTGCGCTGCGCACAGGTTGGGTGCCCGCTTTCTCCTTCGCTGGCTGCGGCCATTTTGTTTCTGGTCCTCTCCTTGCCTCTGTGCTGTTCTCACATTTCGTAACAGGCACGGAACCAGAAGCGTTACCTAATGTGAACTTCGAACTTGCATACACGCAGTGTTTCAGATCAGTACAGTGAACGCTTAAATCAATCAATCAATCAATCAATCAATCAATCAATCAATCAATCAATCAATCAATCAATCAACCAATCAATCAATCAATCACTCAATCAATCAATCAATCAATCGAAACAAAGCAGACAGGTTTCGTTGATAATTTGCGGATTTGCTGCTCTCTTTGCGGCGTTTTTTTTTTTTCTTTTGAGCTCACAGCTTTTCCATTCACCTCCGTTCAATCCCTGCGTTGGTATTAGCATGTCGTCACCCGAATATCGTTTTCGACGCGCACTGTTGTGCGGTGCAGCTAACGTGATAATGGAATTTAAATTCGGCGTGCTGTAAGCTGAATCTCTGCAGTTGACCGTCTCTTTGGCGCGATTATACTGCATAATATTTTAACGCCTACATCTGCAGTTTTCGGCGTCTATCGTGCGCGCTTTTTTGCTTGAAAGAAAATGCGAGGTTTACTTCCAGGTTGATGTGAAATAAAGGCGGCCGTGTCTTACGATCGCGTACCGTGAAAGTGGCTACTTGAAGTGCCAGCGCCACAGATGTAAACCGGATCACTCCAGTGGAGAAAAAGAGGCACCGGGGCGGGCTATGGCGGCTGATGCGAATTGCTGCAATTAATGGCTTATCGAGGTGGCATGTGAAGCAGCGTAACATTTCTGCAGACTCGTGATCCAGTTGGAATGCATAGAAGCAGCAGACAAGGCAGATTGTGATGGCGGGCAGTAGTGCATACGGTTGTGGGGGAGCACGTGGTCGCCGCATGAAAATGTTTCACAGAGGAAACGGAGGAAGGAGGGAGTGAGGCAGTAGCGCCCTAGTGAAAGACTGTGTACGAAGTAGTGACTACACCTAAGGCAGGCAAGGGCTTCGGTGTAGGAAATGGCGAACAGGCTGAGGTAGTTGCCACGGCAATGGATCCATAAACGGGATGCGCAACCATGGATGAGCGCCAGAGTGCACACGCATTGAGCGTCGTTCCAGTTGAAGATATTTTTTGACCAAAACGTTCAGAACGTGTCGTCGTGTGCAGGAAACTTGTAGTTAATCAGATACCTGCGGAAAAAGTTCTCTGTCAGGGCACTCTATATCAGAGCCAGCAGGGACTTTGCTCGTGAATTTGGTAGTTCCAGTCAGTATTCCCGATGATTTCAGCTTGGACAATGAGCAGACGCGCGGTTCGACCATAGATTATATGCGCGAATTACTGATTGTAAAGGTGATCAGGTATCAGTTTTCGAGTCTAAAACGAAATGAGGCTGTCACATCGACCATCGATTATTTTCCAGAATAAAAGAAGAAAATAAAAAGACATGCTAATGTACGCGGTCGTCAGTAGGTACCACGTGGTCGTTCTGATGATGAAGTGTCTGCTGCACTCTACAGAAGCGTGGGCGTCAACGGCACCTGCAGTGAACTGCTTGGGGTATTTTCATTGGCGTGTATTGTGCACAGCACCGATTTCAGCATGCATAGCGGACGTACACGTGAAGATAGAAGGGTGAGTGCCCTCTGTAGAAGTGAATATCGAGCAGTCCTACACTTAGAGACTGATTGAAAGTGCCGTATAGATAACCACTATCGAACGTCATGCACGATGCTTTCACCGAATATATACAGTTGTCTTTTTTTCAGGTAAACAGAGTGTTAATTAAGCTAGTTGTTGCAACAGTTATTATAAGGTAAAGCACATAAAAAATTAAATAATGGCTCGTTTGTTTTGTATGGTGAGTCTGGCTTCGCCACGACCGGTCATTTTTGTCAGGCAAACTGTGGAGCGTGAAGGCAGCTTTTACCGAAAAATAGTCAGGCCTTGTATATAGGCTACACCGCCATTGACTTCCAAACAGCGATCAGTTGGTGGTAGTTTCCTTTTCGGTGTTCACGCCACGAATTTGAACTGAATCCCATTTTCTCGGTATTAAATACATCAACGTAACCAGAACGAGCGACACAGTCAGCTTTCACCAGGGATGAAAATACGATTGGGCTGCCCTGTACTGTTCTGAGGTGAACTGGGGCTTTTAACATTTTTTTTCCCGCGAGTGCAAAGCACAAGTACAGAATCGTGTAGTGTTAGTTCATTCAGGCCGACAAATATAAATTATTCGATAGTGGCGCTTTAATGGTCCTCGCGTCAGGAGACCTCGCATCTTCACCATTCCTCTACATCGAAACCTTCCTGCCGAAACACTGGAGGTCATCTCGTATTACGAATTTGGCCTAGTTCGAACGCATTTCACGCATCTGCACAGATACTCTCTCTGAAGGGAAGTAACTGTATCGCCGTCACTTGCCGTGTGAATGTCAACGCGGTCGAAAGCATCTTGATGCCCCCACTGCACTCCATCGTAGTACACAGCCTTCAACTGGCACGAAAAAAAAAATAATAATCACTGCTGTTGTTAATTCAATTTAATCCTTTTCCGCTCACGCAGGTACCAGAATTCCGTACGACGCCGGTTGCGTTCGGAGCGAGGAGCGTGTTCAGCGTGTCCGTCTCCGGCACCGCTCCCGTGTCCCTGCGCGTTACCTTTCACGACGGCGTCCAGAGGCGGTGGGTCACAGGTCACGATTCGCGGACCTTCCAGTTCAGCCGCCTCTACAATCAGACTGGGTCATTCCACGTGGCACTCGAGTGAGTATATTGCTAGTACTTACGTGACCCCCCCCCCCCCTCCCTAAAAAAAAAAAAAAGAAAGAACGATATGCAGCCCATGGGCTTTTATTCTGAGTCATGCAGCGTGCCCTGTTTTGCATTCTCAGCGGCATGGAGGAAAAAGAACTTAGGAGAAGCCCTGATGTCATTTTCTTGAAGCCGGCGCGGTTGCGCCGCGACCGGACGCTGCAACGTCTCTCCTCCTCGTTTACCCTCCGCATTCTCTTTCCTCGCGACGCTCACGAACCTAGGGCCTTTAGCAACGCTGTTGCTAGTGGCCCGAGTTTTCATAGCAACAGCGTCGCCGTTGCTAATGGCCCGACTTGGCTAACCCTAAATTTTGACGTCACTTCCGCCATACTTTCTCCAATGCATTGGGAATGGCAAGGGCCTCTCCTAAGTTGTTTCCTTCCTCCATGCTCAGCGGTCATGATCTCTCAGAAGAAAGGGAGTTTTATGTCCTTGATCCCCGCAAGCTTCGAGCTGTCCCCCAGAGTTCTGCTGAAATAAATTTAAGACGATCCTTCGGGCTCTGTACTTTTGATGGGGCTGTGCAAGATACTGAGAAATTTACCAAGGTGACGAGCACGTAGCTGCCAATCAAATGAGGCACCGCCAGCGACTACAGCGCTGCTGGGCAATGCGAGAGACATTGGTGGCTCTTCTAGATGCTTATCTCTGATTGGAAGCCAAGTTTATTTCAGTTTCAATTTCGCCGCCTACGACATAGATGTCCTTCTTTACTATTGAAAATAAACATGCATTTCTCTCTTCACCGCGGGGGCTTCTGAATGCTGCAGATCTGTGTGTGTAAGCAATTTGCTCTTCTGCCTGGAGACGTAGTGTAAACAGTAGAGCTTGCCTTACGCGCGTTACAACCTCAAGCCAGGAGGAACTTTTTAGAGCGCAGCTCTTTGGCGTCCGTTCCTGGGTTTCGCGTCGGCGTCGTCGTCGGCCTCGTAACCAGCTCCGCCCCCCTTTCATCCCCACAGCGCTAGCAGCGACCGACTGATACCGCTGGATGCCGCTGACGCCGCTAGAGAGTCAAGATAACGTGACTGCATAGAACACCGTCGCCGCCATGCAGAAAGAGGAGGGGAGGGTCCCCCCCCCCCCCCCCCCCCCTGTTCCTGTGTGGCGGATAGGGTGCTCTTCAGTTGACGCGCCGGTTATTTCACGTAGGCCCCGGTACGTCGACGAATACGTGACCACCTTCCCACGGCTAGACCTAGGGTTTCATATTGTTTGCGTCGGCATCGGCGGCGTTGTCCCTGAAACCAACTCCGCAGCTGGGGTTGACTCACTATCGGCGTCAGCAGCATCAGTCAGTCGCTGCTATCTCTTCCCTCCTCCCTTTATCGCGTTGTCCGCTTGCTGCGCGCGCTTCTGCCCCCATCGTTTGCCGCTGGGTGTACGCGCCGCCCCCCTCCCCCCTCTTCCTGCGAGTCTCCGGTTGTCAAAGCGCCGGCTCGAACTTAATTCCTTTCTTCGCTCCTCCTCCAATGCAACCCCTGTGCGGTGGCAATCAGAGAGCCAGATCGGTGGCGGCGGATCTGTATATGCATGCACCGCCCGAGCCGAAATTGCCGCTGCCGTTCGCCACTGCGAAATTATCTGCCAGTTCTTTCTGAGCCATGAGCGAGACGAATGTTGACATAAAGACAAACAGGAATTTCTTCACACTTATGCGGGAGAACATCCCGTTCCTCTCGCTCGTAACGCGTCCCACGGCAGTGACAACCTCGCGAGGCACTTGTATAGATCTCGTCTTTGAGAATCAAGCATTG
Organism: Amblyomma maculatum; assembly: GCF_055883805.1. Classification (NCBI taxonomy): domain Eukaryota; kingdom Metazoa; phylum Arthropoda; class Arachnida; order Ixodida; family Ixodidae; genus Amblyomma; species Amblyomma maculatum. The sequence continues at coordinate 144,265,859 of NC_139345.1, read as the reverse complement.
GTGTACCAAGTCGAACATATATTAGTCTATTCCTCCGAGACCACAAAGCTTCCTTCATGACTGTCAAGAACTGTTAGTGGAGTCTTTGTTAAAGGAATACGTGTGAAAAATAAAAAAAAAATCTGTGATAGCGCATACATGTGTTGCTCGATTTCTTTGCCTCAATCTATCGAAAAGGTGGAACAGCTCAAATTTCGCATTAGGAAGCAACTTAATCGTCGGTACTTTTTTTTTTTTCAACAGCGATTTTTCTGTGAAAACTGTGTAAGCTCTCTTTGTAGCCCTATGACTGCGCTCGGTTGGATTATATGATCAATAATTTCTTATTACGTTTCCAAGCATTTCCGCTCCTCTATCTAAACGCATTTTTTTTTTGGGGGGGGGGGGGGGGGGGGGGGCGTGTGATATTTTTTTGGTTATTTTCTCCGCAGACCAGGATGCACATATATGTAAGCACTTGTAGAAACTTGTACAGTCTCTGCTTGCGTTCAAAACCGGGGCCAGTGACATCTGCTACGAACGAATTAACAGCGTCGTTCCGCGAAGACCGGCGTATTCGCGGTCCCAATTCATATTCGCGCAAATGCGTTGCTCACTATTCTTGGGACGCAGTTGGGTGCACCTTGTCAGCAACGACGCCACGGATTAATGAGACCAGCGACACCCATCTCAATAAAATCGATCCACTTCGGACTTTTCGTCATAGCGGCCGATGCCCCAAAACGGCGCTTCAATGCAGTCTAATTGACCGTGCCACTGTACTCGTATGACACGCCAAATTCTCTCCGTGAAACGATCGAGTACTTTCTTTTCAGCACGAGCCTGGGTTGGTTATAGTCTCCTTTTACAGAAAACAGCGTTGCACGCTGGTTGATTTATAGGAAGGGAAAGGCGCGGTAACTGTCTCACTAGTTTTCTGTGGACGCCTCAACCGCGCCGTAAGGGACGGGGTGAAGGTGGGAAGGAAAGTCGAAAGAGAAAAACAGGAGCCGTAGTGGAGGGCTCCGGAGTAATTTCTACCACCTGGGGATCTTAACGTGCGCTGACATCGCACAGCACACTGAACTCTAAAGCTCGACACAATTTGCCGCTTAATTGAGGAAGACTAGCCACTCCTCGTTACTACATGCTTATTTGTGGACATGAGATAGCTTCGAGCTTTCTTGTGACAACGGTGACCGTTCCTTTCTGCTGCAGCTGCTCCAACCGCGCCAGCGCTGTGACCCGTTTTGCTGTGGCCGTCGTGGAGGAACCGGTATCGGGACTGAGCGTGACGGTGCGCGAACCTGCCTCCTCTCCCGTGGTGCCACTCGGGGACGCCGTGGAGCTTGAAGCCAAGGTTGCATCTGGGTCGGGGCTCATTTTTCGCTGGCGACTGACGGCAAACAGCACCGAGGTCGAGCCCGCCGTTGTAGAAACGTAAGTCCTGTTCTCTTAATGAGTCCAAGAACTCATGCCCCTGTTGGGCGCGTAAAGAAAGGCATTCCGTGCAAGTAGGAAGCATGCATTCATCAGGTGAATAATGGTCACAAACAAACCTAATTTTTTAATTGGTTCATACCGGAAAGAAAAAGCTCAGTATTTGTCGCACTTGATGTGTGGACGCCTGAACCGCATAGTAAGGGATTTGATTGATTTATAGGAAGGAAAAGGCGCGGTAACTGTCTCACTTGTTTTCTGTGGACACCTCAACCGCGCCGTAAGGGACGGGATGAAGGTGGGAGGGAAAGTGGAAAGAGAAAGGGGAGCCGTAGTGGAGGGCTGCGGAGTAATTTCGACCACATGGGGATCTTTAACGTGCGCTGACATCGCACAGCACGCGGACGCCTCTTCGTTTCGCGCCGTAAGGGAAGGACCGCTGGTGGCCGTGTTTCGCGATGGAGGCGAAAGGAAGAGGCGTCCGTGTGCGGTGCGATGTCAGTACCCGTTAAAAATCTCCGATTGTTCGAAATTACTCCGGAACCCTCCACTACGCGGCGCACTTTTGTCTCTTTCATAAACAAGCAGTGGTAAGACGCCCGACTACTCTGCCGGAGTACCCGGGTTCGAACAACACCTTCTCGACTTGTTCAAACCCGACCTCGGCGGCTGCGTTTCGATGGGGGCGAAACGAAGAGGCGTCCGTGTGCTGTGCGATGTCAGCGCACGTTAAAGATCCCCATGTGGTCAAAATTACTCCGTAGCCCTCCACTACGGCTCCTCTTTCTCTCTTTCCACTTTCACTCCCATCTTCCTCCCTTCCCTTACGGCGCGGTTGCGGTGTACACAGAAAACAAGTGAGACAACCGCGCCTTTCTCTTCCTATAAATAAATCAGATTAAATCAGATAAATCAGATTAAATGTAAATGTCGCAATTAAAAGCTAACGTTCGATGCTGGTTGCGATTTCGCGGTATAGAATAGCAGACAAGTAATGTTCAGTTTTATACAGTACCGGAAGTATGCCCTTGTATAAATAGCCGCATGGAGGACGGTTTCGAACACCAGTGTTTAAAGAAAAAGGGGCTCTGAAATTTTATGAAGATTGATAGAGAAGGACTAACGGAGGGCGAAGGTCAAATAGCATGCAGGTGTAGTGAATAATGATTTTTGGGGCTGGTAGAATAGCTTCCAAAGAAGGAACAAGATACCTGCTGGTAGCTGAAGCCAGATATGCTTGGGCAGACATGCCGGGCTGGTGCACTTTGCTGTTAACAGAGCGCACTCTGGCTGAAAGTTAGCAAAAACTCTCATTGCGGAGCTATCTATTTTAACACCTCCGGAAGGAGGTGCTTCAGGTCTTGTTCTCATAGTTAGCTGTCGGAAGTACCCGCGAGATATTTCGTTTGGTGTTGTTGGTATGATTTAGAGGGCTTAGTGCGCCAAAGCTACAGAGTATGTGAAGGCTGCGCCATAGTGGAGGGCCCCGGAAATTTCGGCCATCAGAAGTTCTTTAAAACGACTGGCATCACACAGTACACGGGCGCCTTCGTCTTGCCTCCGTCAAATCGCAGCCAAATCGTCGAGATTAGTAATCCGCATATTTCAGATATAATATACGTGTGATGGGATCGTATAAGGCTGCGGATTGAGACAATGCTTTTAAATTCTTTCGAAATTGATACTGCATTGGTTTTCAACTACATTAAGGAACATGGCCATTGATAAGAACGGCGTGTATTATAGTGATGCAACTCTGCATTCGATTACGCGGCGCCGTAAGGATCGGCTATAGTATCGGCTACCGAAGTCCCGCGCAGCCTTGTATGTATATCTTACTGTAAACGCGCGTCGATAAGAGCGACCTTGCTTTGGCCGTATACGTTATAGCATGGACGGCCTCGCAGAACTACACCGCATACTCTCGCGCGCTTGCAGATTTGCCAGTGACTGTAATCGCCGAAGTTTGCGCAGTAATTCAGACAGTTATGCCGAGTGCGATGTTAACGGCTCTCTACGCCATATCACGGGCCGCGAACGATGTAGCACAAGCGATTTCAGTCTCTCTGTCTTTACCTTGAACCTATGATGCGCTTCATCTATAGAGTGCTATTTCCATGGCTCTCTCTGCTGCAGCCGAGGCCGGACCAGCATTGCGAGTCATCAATTCGGCATGTCAGGCACATACAACGTTAGCGTCTCCGTCACTAACGGCTTGCTGTCGCACATTGGAGGTCCCCTGGTCGCATATATGGAGCAGGCACTGCGTGTGGTGGAAGCTATAGACGGCCTGGACGCCGACGTCATCAACGGCAGCCACGTAGTTTTGATAGGACCTTGCGACGACCACGGTGACGTCGGACAAGGAGAGACCAACGCCAGCGCTGTGAAACCACCAGTAACAACTACGACATTGCGTCATCGTGAAGGCGGTGGTCCCTGTCGGGCTGAATGTGATGGCGAAGGAGAGCCAGTACAGGCAGAGAGTGCAGAGACCGTACAAGAGGACCGCACCGTGGCACACTTGTCTGTGTCCGCACCGCCTCCTTCAGCGGGACCTGTGAACAGGAGTGACCGTGGTCCTAGGTCGCCGGCTGCCTCACTTCCGGAATTGCGAAATGAAGCCGGAGACATTCAAGTTGTAGCCTCAAAGAGCAGCGCAGCACACCTGCCCACAGCCGTCCACTCCTCTCGTCATGTGAGCCGAGAAGGAGCAGGGGAAACGGCGCGCGAGAGAAGCGATGCTCGTCCTCCGCTGTCACCTTCTCAAGGAGGAGTCCCGCCGCCGATATCGAACCGCGAAGCCGCCGTGTCATCGCATCTGGGGCGACAACAGTATGAGCAGCAGCAGCAGCAGCCGCCACTGAGCGAGTGTCATCGCTCCGGTGCCGTCCAGTTGGGCAGCCACGTTGCCAGGGGCTCGGACGTGGTGTTTGTCTTCCATTTCGGCGATGGCAGCAGTCAGCGCGTCGAGCCGGCCGCCCCCACAGTGGCCGGAAAAGGGGGATCGATGACACAGCCCGCTGCTTCGGCCGTCGTGACCCATCACTACAAGCGAGGTGAGTGCGGCTCATCTCCCCTTCTGTCACTTGGCTACAGAGCAAGGCACTGTGCAGGAGGAGGAGAAGGTCATGGGGGTGAGGGCGGTGATGTGAGGTGAGGGCCCTGTCTCCCTTCTCGCTTTGTTTTGTCCCGCACGGAGGGCAGTGGCTTGGCGGTCGCAGCTAACGATTCCGGTCACGTTGGGCATTCTTTTTCCGACGGTGTGGTCTTCGTCCGTTAGCGGTAGGCCGGTGCAGTCCTTGGGGAGCCAAGTGGGCATGACCGCGATCATGCCCGGCGATTTGATAGGAACTGACTACACTTCTACGCCGCACAATGCGTTTTTTTTGCAATTTGCGGCCAGCGCAGACGATGGGAAGGATTTACTACCACCTGACTGACTGAACTAAGGATGCCTTTTATCTGTGAGAAGAGCACCGTCTCTCTCTTACTGCTCGAAACGACGGCCGCGGTGGCCTTCTAATGAGATTTCAGTTGTGGAAAGCTGTGCGGGTGTTCTCATATATTCTGCCACTGCAGTGTTTTATTCCCTACGCGCACTTTCTGGGCTTGGTTATCATAGCTAAACAATCTTGGAAAAAGTTTTGATGCGTAGTTTGTTTTTCTGGGGGGGTTTAACGATTCATTGTAACAAGGTATGTTCGCAGCTCATCGAGTGCGATGTTTTTGGTAATTAAATGTAATTAATAAACTTGGTATTTATTTTCAAAAACGCGCCCAATTGGCTTTCTTTGTGCCAATCTTAATTATTGTGAACGCAGGACAAAGTTTGGACGCAAAGTACTGCTAGTATTAGAAGGGTGCTATTGCCGCCAGACATATATTCATAAATTGTATCTTGCGATATATGCCACTGTGCCTCAAAATTAAGAGCGGAAACTTTCCGGTGGAGGCCAAAAGCCAGGCGCTCGTGTGCTGTGCGATGTCAGTGCACGTTAAAGAACCCCAGGTGGTCGAAACGCAGATAAGGAAGCCTGCTCAGGCCTTCGCTATAACTGAAACGTACTCGATAATACATGTTTTTGCCCTTAAAAGAGCCAAGTATACGGTGCAGCTTGTGATGTTACAGGCTGTCTTGACTTAACTTTTGGTCGGATATTTAGGGGAATCCCCCAAGGTGGAGTAGATTTGTAATAAGGAAGTAATTACTCATTGACATCCACCCAAGCGCAGCCTTACGGCTACAAAGGAAAGCTTTCTTAGAAACTTCGCAGTTAAGGAAAAATTCGTCCTGACCTTGGTCCGGGGTTTGAACCACTCCAACTTCGAGTTATTGATCAATTCGCTGTCACCCTACCATCTGTTACAATTCCCACTTCGAGTTATTGATCAATTCGCTCTCGCCCTGGTTAGCTCAGTTGGTAGAGCGATTAGCCCGGGAACGCGGTGGTCCCGGGTTCGATCCCCGGATCAGGACGATTTTTTATTTAACTGCGATGTTTCTGATAATGCTGTAGAGCTTTCCCTTGTAGCCGTATGGCTGCGCTTGGGTGGGTGTCAGTGAGTAATTACTCCCTTATTGTCTTGATGTAAAATGTGTTTTCCTTTGGTGTTGCTTCCCAGAACGTCAGCCGGAACGCAGGTGTTTTTTTCTGACCTAAATCCAGTTTTGTGCAGGAAACACACACTATTAATTTATGGTGTTGCTGGCATAACATCAATGTGAAGAGTTTGCATTCTGAACTACTGTAACAATCGTACATTTCGTCATAGCCGCTTACATACGGGAACAACAGGCATATACGGTGCAGGCTGTACGGTGCAAATTCAGGGCTGTTTTTGTTTCGAATTTTTAAACTGCCGACTGACAACTTTTTCCCATTCCTGCTACAATGGTTTTGATTTGTTCTTAGCTATCATTGTCGACAATGAAATTGAACATGTGTAGCAACCTCTTACCGTAATAACAGACTCCTCGCTGGGTGACCTCTACTTAACAAAGCCGGGCCTCCTTTCAAGGCGCGGCTACAATGGCACTGCAACTCTCCGGGCAGGTGGAAAACAGCGCAATTTTATTGCGAAAGCAATACTACTCGCACTTTCAAACCTTCGCGTGACCCGGCCACAGTTACGCCTTACCCACGTGGCGCTGTGACGTCACACCCCACGTGACACATGGGCTGGCAGGAGTTGCCAACTCGGGTCTCTCGTTTCACATGGGACGATTATGTGAGACTCAGCCTGCTAGGAACCTGGCATTCACGTTATCCCTTGTGCCACTAATACCGGTTTCCATTGGGCGAACAGGAGCAAGAGCAACGAGCAGCCAGAGCAGCGCGCGTCATGTGATCAAACTTTTCCCGCGCTCGCGTTGGCCGTTTTCCGTCCCGACGTCAAAAAGGTCACGTGGCTTCCTCCGTTCTCCCTGTACTCCACCGCTGGCGACGGAGCACCGAGGACTGCTCTCGGGACGCCAAAAGCGCGCCTCCTCTGCCAATAGAACACAACGCTACTGCTCCTGTTCGACCACTGATAAGCGCCGAAACTGTAAGCGCCAAATGCTTTCACTCAATATTTGGTTCAGCAGCATTGAACCCTTGTAACTTTTGCTCTCGCTTTTTCCTTCATTTCTTCATCCGTTATATTTGACTTAGAAGATCACATTCAAACTCTGGTTATCATTGCCACTCTTTTCATCAAATCGCTCGGTTGCCTCTTGAAGTGGGTAAGTGCTCTAGGCACGGACTAGCTAGAGAAAGTTACAAGTTACGTTATAGTTCGCGCGCGCCAAGAAAAATATATATTCTGTATAATGGCCCTTGCCCTCGTTACTGCAAGCGCGAGATCCCTATCGGAGTCAATTTATGAAGCGCTACGTGGCCAGCTTTGGTAGCCTTGCAGTGGCGTGCAGTGCGTAGGAGCCGTTGTATGTTCGGGTGCCCGAGGAATCTGTGGAAGATGATCGCGTCTGAGAAAATAGAAGGATGTTCTAGTCTGCGTTCAATGCTCGACCGAGCCGCCAGTTGCGTCGTCCTCTCATATATTCGTCGGTTCGCCCCCACAACAGCATTTATGAACCCAGCATTACTCTCAACAATCACCTAGAAAGGCGCATATCTAGAGACGGAATTTGTTCTCGCTCGTCTTTCTGCTTTCGCGTATATTTGGTTTCTTGCGTGAGGTCATTTACTAAGGTGGTCGTATTTCTGCGACTAAACTTACGATTCTCGCCCTGGCACTTCTTCCTTAAAGTAAACCCAATGAGGCAAACATCCGCGCACATTTATTTATTTATTTTTTAGTTCTCGAGTCGAGCACGTCTGCACGGCGAAACAGTCGAGCACCTCCTTTACCGCGCGTCATCGCGGTGCACGCAGCGGTTCTCAGCGATATGGCCCGTTGTTAGAGAGACGACGCGGTGGCGTTAGCGCGGACGTCCCTCAAGTGGCCAAGGAGTGATTGCCTATCCCGAACCGACCGTCCTTCTCCGCACAGCTCCGACGAGGAGGGCGCCCATCGCTCTCGGAGCACCGGCCAAGAGGGACCTCTCCGACGCCCAGCGGCGGCGCGCTGCTCATCGTTACCGCGGGCTCTCATTGCCCGAGTCACCGCGCGCTGCGACGGTTGTCTCCTTTCTTCCGAAACGGATGGTCCTCGCGTGCCCATTTGGCGGTAATGCGGCGGCAACCGGGTCTCTTCTCCTCTTCTTTGAGGCCGGTGGCCTTCGTGAGGTCGTGGTTTTCCGGATGCCGCGAACGGAACCAAAAAGAAAAAAACTATCCTCTCGTTCTTCGGGACGGGTCGAGGGCGACCTCTTGGGACTCCTCGGTCGGCCGGCCCGGCGCTTCTCTCGTCTCGCGACCTTTCTCTTTGCCGCCCCATCAACGAGAGGGTGTGAAGCGCCTCGGCGCTGTCGTTTGTAGCAGTCTTCTGTCTGGGACGTTATCGGTCGCTGGGGCAGCGAAGGGGGTCCAGTGAAAATGAAGCGAGCCCACGAAGACAGTGGAAAAGAGGAGGTAGCAAGGGCACGAACCAACGTCACCAAACAAAAAACGTTTCTGGTGCTCTTTCCCCGGCTCGTCTGCACACTTTCTCTCGGCGGAAAGGATTACTGTTGTACGTGCTTGAGACTCCGCCACGACCTCCTCGTGGCTGCGTGGGCGGGGCGGCGGTCGTTCGTACTTACGGGTCCGAGAGAGCATCGACCGACTGCGCGAATTGTTCATCGGAAGCGGATCGTCGTCATAATACGGTCGCGCTTACATTTGCCGCCTCCCTCTTTTCCTTTTTCTGTGTGGTGCTCCTCCAAGCGCTGGAGCTCTTTGTGGAGTGCGGAGTCGGCGATGGAGGAGTAATGGCCTCCGCGTCTAGATTGACCGACGATGATATATATCGGCGCAGTGAGTGGTGCCTCTTTATGCCCGCCAGTTAGGGACTGCCTGCGCCTTCGTCATCGCTTTTGCACTGCCATTGTGAGAGTGCTGCTGTTCGTTTTATTCCAGCCGGAGTCTTCCTCCTTCGACGTATCACTTTTTCTTGTCTCTGAATTCACGGCATTATTCAACTCCGGTCGAGCTTTCGTGGACACTAGGACGTTTGGTGTCACGGATTGCGTCTTTGAGCTGAGTTTGTTTAGTTTAACGCCGCATCCATCGTTTAAATGGACTAGGGGGTGTAATAGGGACACGCCCTCGGGCTTAGGCGCCAAATATCGGCGCGGAAGTCCCTAGGCGGGACCCGAGCTGTCGGCTTTGACCGACGTCACGTTCTACCCGATTTGGCAGGGAGAGTGACTCGTTCTTTGACGCAGTAGTCGTCCTCCTCAATGTCGGTTCTCCCAGAAGCACGTTGTTGTCATGCTGGATGCTTCATAGACATATCTGACTAGTAGCGTTGTAGGGACACCTTATATGCTGACAATTCACTCAGTGTCATTACGAAGAGCGTCAGTGCGAGAACGGGCGCTCGAAAATCAACCGCTGATTTATCCGACCGCGATCGCCGGCCATGTTTTGTGTAAATCCTACTCTTTCGCAGCGGTAGTCATATGTTAACATCTCACGCCGATGACAAATAGGTTTTTCTAAACTTCACTCGTTTTACAGAACCACTCGTGCCATCTTAAAGGAACACTGAATAGAACTCTATCTAATTATTGTTCAAAGTGAAGGTTGTTTTTTTTTTCTTTTTTTTTGTAACGATATTTATTGCCGAAGGTTGCTTTTCGGGCTCGTTCTTGATACGTTGACGTTTTTCCGGAAGTAAAAAAGTTGTGATCGCAAAAGCAAATTTTCCCTGGAACTCTTTTCAAGCTCGTGACGTCGGTAGTTAAAAGACTCCGCTTACGCCGCTCCAAGTACATGATTGTGAGCCAAGCCTCTGTGATCCGAACCTCGAAATCAGTGCCGACGCACACATCGTACTTGCGCTATCTGCTAACAGAGGCTGCACTCAGATTTCAGATTTTGTTCTGCCCCAGGGTGTAAAGCCTTTCTTTTACTCTAGGAGCGTTTTGCAAGAGATCAGAACGCGGTTGCCTGTTTGACGAGCCCACCTCAGTTTGTCTCGGAGTGACTCAGCACCCGCAGTTGTTGCGACTCCGGGACTCGATGATCAGTAACGGTACGGAGAACTGAGACAACAGTCTGCCGCAGATTGGCCCATGGCTCCCGTTGTCTCCTTTGCTAAGCACTGGAGCGAAATGAGGACAAAACATGGCTGTTGCGCCGGTGTTGCAGTGTGTAGTAAGCGCAACGACGTCTCGGACTGCACAAACGGATGAACACCTTGCGATCGGTTTCAGTGGAAACCTGAGATAATCGCTTGAGTTTGAGAGTAATAAAACGTTCGCATCGTGCTGTATATACGATATATATATATATATATATATATATATATATATATATATATATATATATATATATATATATATATATACGATATATATATATATATATATATATATATATATATATATATATATATATATATATATATATATATATATATATATATATAAACGTGAACACCGGCAGCTCCAGTGATCTGGCGCCAAAAAGTAATCAATTCAGCAACCATAGCCGCGAACAAAAGAAGGTAATTCGCCAGTGCCCATGCTCGGGGAAGGAAGGAAGAAAGAAGAGCTGCGGCGGTCGCGATGTAACGAGCTTGCCGTGTCGTAGACACGTACGCAGCTCTTGAGTCGGGGCGCACTGAATGACCACTTGTTTTTCCATGTCCCCGTGTCTCATGACTGCATGCCTCGCGAATTCGTCCCGCCAAACTCGACTCGCCGCACACGCACTCCCGTTTAGCGCCGACCAAGTGGGAGGCTTCTGTCTATCCTACTTGCAGCCTACACGGGGTGCGAATCCTTTGTGGTGGTGCCATGGTCGATGCAAAGCGAGTTAGCGGCGCGCCGCAGAGATGATGTCCCACCGCCGCCTCCGCGCAGGAGGACGTTACTCGGTGTCGGTGACGGCTACCAACCCGCTGGGCAACGTGACCAGGCTCATCGATCGGCCAGTGTACGTGGGCAGTCCCGCCGAGGGCCTGGCGCTCGAGCCCCGCGACTACGCCGTGGTGGTCGCCGGCCGGTCGGCCTCGGTTCGGGCCACGCTGCGTCGCGGCGCCCCGGACGCCAGCGTCGCCTGGCAGCTGCGCTCCGCCGCCGGCTCGGTGCACGCCACAGGCAGAGGTGAGTGTTCCGAACGCTTGGTGTTTTTAAGTCCTACTTTTGGTTCCCTGACCGATGAATTCCTCTTGTCCAGTGCGCCCTTAATACAGGTCTCTTGCATGCTAAGCCGCCCACAGCGGGGAATGCTGCCGTGGAGCTTCCTTTTAATGACTAACGTCCTGCCTTTCGTCTAAACGGAACGGGACGTGAACAAATGCTTGCGGGTATTAGTCTGCAGTCAGAGCATTTCGGGATATGCTTTGTAAACGATAGTGCACGGTAGCCGACAGAGCTGAGCAGGTTCAGCGTACCCCTTGGCACGTGCTACGGCTTGCCATTGACGTGCTGCAGCCGTAGGTAGTATTTACACCGCACATTTTAAACGCATTTCGGCATTACCAGAGAGGCACAGCTTCTTTCCACGAAGCGTTTCGAATCCAATTCCGCGTATGAAGCCGGTTACTGTGTACATGTTTCTTGCCCACTGCCTGTGGCTCTGCAATCGTAAGAACCCCATTAAGAGAAAGGGGGGGGGGGGGGGGGGAGGGGCTTAATCGGGCGCGTTGCTCTCTCAAAGCATTGAAGGGCATCCTTCTTTTTGGTCTAATAACAAATGCTAACTTTGAGTATTTTCACTAGTGATACCAGACCCTCCAAACGGCCTATCAACACTGCTGAAGGTCAGCTAACACTAGACTAAAAAAAAGAAGATCATACTGACAAAACGTCTTACTGTATCGACGCCATTTATTGCCGGATAGCTGATGTTAAAGAATGCTCTGAAGCGGTACACCTTATTTTTCTGGCATAATGACAGGTCAACTACTATTCGCACTTAAGACTCAATAGTAGTTGCAGGGCTTGCTATTTATAAGGCATTGTTCTATACAACGACAACTGTCTTTCAAACTTTCCTGGCTTAGGTGACGGCCGCTTAACTTTCATTGTGGAATGATTCCGTCAGTCGCGTTCCACAATCTTCCTCCAGTGGTATCGTTCGGAGCCACTGCCTACTTTGGCGCGGCTCGCAACGAATTCTCCAGCGCGGAGGCCATCTCATCCAGCCGGAGATCCCCTCGCTCGCCTCCATCCCGCCGCCGCCTACAGTGTGCGTCTTCGCGTACCGTTCTAACTCAGGGGAAGGGGCGTCTGTGCTCGGCGGATGGTTGGTGAGGGAGACGCCGTCAACTTTGTTCGTATTTATATATAGAACATCGATGCCTTCGACACGCGCTCGCGCGCGCGCGCGCGGGGGCGTCTCGATTTCGTATTGGATTCCCGGGCACGCAATCTTCTTGCCCGGGCTAACGGTCCAATTCCTCGCTGCCTCCTTTCGCGGCGAAGGCGCACTGCTCGCCAGGACGTGAGGCCCAGACACGCGCACAGCGGGTTCTTCGCCAGACTGCTGCAGTGCCGGCGCACCCTAAATGCGCTGCCGGGGCGGCTGAACGAAAGAAGGGGCGAGCGAGCGACACGCCGGCACTCGCTTGTTCGGCGCCAGCCAATCGAGGCTGCATTTTGCAGAAGCCGTGGCTGCTTTCTCCCCCGTGTGTCAGGGGTTCACGGGGGAGCAGCGCCGTCTGAAGTCACGACCAACTTCGTTGTCGCTGCATTTTTAATAGGAGCAAAATTGAATACGTTTCGCCTCACAATCCGGACAGGGCTACGGCTGCTTTCCGTCTGGTTAGGCAATGGTGCTTCCATTGTAGTGAAGCTGTGAAGCGGGGTACGTCAAAGGACCGCAACCATGCGGGCACTGAAAATTTTCAGTCCTTAATCGGATTTTAAAGACACTAGGACACGAGGAAAAGGTACGAAAACAGCAGCGACCGTCCTGTCTGCGTGCCTTTTCCTCATGTTCCTAGAGCTACGGTAATGTGTCGACGAAAAAACAAAAGAAAAAAGAACACTGCAGTCGTACAAGGATGTCTGGTGGATAAGCTCGGAATTTCATTCATGTTAGCCTCTGGGCATGCGCTTCGTTTCGAACGCGAGTATGCTTGTTTCCAACAGAACGCAGACGCTAATGCGCTTGCTTGCAAAGTGCCTGTCATGACGGCCCCTTCAGAGTTCAGTGGACCACTGTAGGTTGATGCCAAAGCTCGTCGAGTGTTGCTCGCATGACCGCTTTTAATCGCTGTCGAAAGCTGTGATTTTTAACACGGGGGGCAGTATTTCCCGGATTGAGTCAAGAGAGGTTGGAGGTGTTTCTACAAGTTAATTTTAAGCGAAAGCATATATTGGCACTTGAGTGGCTTCGCCAGAGTGTGTCGACTGAGTTTGTGGTCAGATCCCGTAATCAGAGCGTGTCTACACGAGCAAAAAGGTCTTAGGTGCAAGTATGCTCAGTGATTTGAGTTTTGGTAAATATCGGGAGTTCGAGCCACAAAGAAAAACAAAGGCCGCCGGAGCAAGTCCCAAAGAAGGTCCTGCGTTCAAGTATGGTCAGAGAATTGAGTTGCCGTGAAGGTCGTGAGTTGGAATCCTAAACAAGGTTGTTGGTTAAAGTCCCGCGCTCGGCAGCATTAAGATAAACGCCTTGGCATTAATGCACTGAGCAGACTTTAGTGCACCCTGTTCTCAAATGAGAGAAAAAAAAAAGAAAAAAGAATTAACCTTCATTCTTTACCTATTCTGAGAACAGGGCTTGGCTTAGCATAAAGCACCGTATAATTTCTAGTACATGGAGCTAGCTCTTAGAGGACAGCGAAATACCGGCAGATTGCCAATTTTTCGTTGCGTCTGTATTTAGAACGTTGATAACGTTGTATTGCTGGCAAATACAAGCTTCTCCGTGGCAGTTGAACTGGAGAGTGTGGTAGGGGCGCATGTATTGCTATTTGACTTTTCCGAGACTGTGGGCTTCATTTATCGTTAAGTGGTAAGGCCCACGCCATGCACACGTGGGTACAATTAACCAGAAATTACACTTACGTAGACCGCGCTGCGGTAAGGTTATACTGCGTAAAGTTGAGGGTCCCTTTCTTTTTTTTTTTTTTTTTTTCTGTCTCGATTTTCACCGTGTCCTTAACGCGCACAAGAACTTCCAATGGTGTTGCTGAGCAGACCCTGGTGGCAGTTCCTGGCCCTGCGGGGTTGGGACGGTAGGCCAACGCCGCTCGCGGCGGGGGCTAGCCAGGCACCGAATTTTTATCTGTTGTAGGCCGTCATTGCACCCGCCACCGCTTCGGTGATGGTGGACGACGGCCGTTGTTGCGGCGCGCGTCTTTCTCTCCCTCTTTTTTTTTTCTTATTTTCTATTCTGTCCGCACGAGGCAGCGGAGATGGCTCAGCTACAGAGCCAGTAGCAGGCCCGGGCATTTTCTTGTCCTTCTTCCTACAGGCACAACAACAACAACATGCTTCCACACAGACGAGCGTCTGTCTGTGTTAAGATCGGTGTTCGATTCCTTGTCAACCGCCGCTTTACAGAGCCACCGCTATAGTCACCTTTGGTATGACGGCAACACATTGTCGAGCATATAATCACTCAACAAATATTTTTTTTTTATTGTAGTTTAAATTTCTGCAAACTGGCACCTTTACTGACGGCACCCGGTTGTGCGGACAATTCATTATAACGGAAGTGTAGAAAGTTGCGCCAAGTGGAAAGGTTGTTTGGAGAGGGAAGGCGCATTCATTCCCGAAGTCCTTATCAGTCGAGTTGTGAAAATTGTTTCGCCTTTGTCAGAACTCTGCCCTTGCGGCCGGGTTCGAATCGGGAGCCGGAGGACCCGGGTGCAAAGGAGGCTCTTGCGACCGCGTTCTGAAGGAGGCGGAAAGCAAGGCGCTTGTATGTTGTGCGATGTCAGTGCGCGTTGAAGAACTGCAGGTGGTCGAAATTATCTGCAGCGCTCGACTACGGGTCGTTTTGAGACGTTAATTAAACCGAACAACACAAAACAAACCAACCCAAATCTAAATTATGGACCTATATGGCGTTCATCCAGATGTGTTCACTGTGCGTGCGCATGTCGGAAATGATCTGCGTGCATCCGACATTTCGCAGACTGAAAAAAGAAATCGGGGTTACGCTTGAGCACCGCCCTAAGGGTATGGCAGCGACTTTGGATCCTCTTAGGACATCACTCCACAGACATGGACAATGTTTTTGCTTTTATCTGTTTTTGCTTGCCTCAAAGATCAAGAGAACGCCTCAGTGGCTTGAAGGGAAAGCGTCTGACTCCACATCCAAATCGAAAGGTCCCAATATATAATTATAATTGGTTTAAGGAAAGGAAAGACTCAGTATCTGTCACACTCTCTCCAGCAAGTGTAAGTTTGGATGGTACACCGCTCCTCCCAGATGTGATTCCCATTGAATTACCCCAATTTTCGTTCTTCACGTAATTAATTACCTTCTTACATGTCAGAGTCGCATCGGAGTCATTTTGCGGCCTTATTCTCACAACATATCGCTTTCAGTTATGTGTGACTTCACGACCCTGTCTACCAATCTTCATTTCCGGCTTCATGTTGAACGGAACAGTTAAAGCTGTCTTGTTAAAAATCTAGACCTTGATGAACACTGCGTCACAGTGCACTAGTCCGAGGACGCCACCTGCATACTAGATTCGTTCACAAGAAGGGCAATGAAGGCTGAGATTTCTACTCGTGTATGCGTCTACGTGTGTGCATAGTAGTGCTTCTACAACAGAGCGCCGTACAACCGTGCGCATGGTCAAATGGACAAGCCGCTCTCGGTAACACGTTGAGGCACTTGGGATGCATAAATGAATGGAATATAGGAGCGTCCCCTCTGAAACGGGGTGGTAGCAGTTGCTATCATGATCGTTTTTTTTTTTTTTCTCCTATATCTTGAATATTGTTTTAAATCGGTCAACTATACCATTATTCCTTCCTATTTCGGGCGCCATCTGCTGGCATGCTGTCGAAGGCAATGAAATAATTCGACGAAGTCGTCCGCGCGTGCGCGAGCTCTTTCCAGGTCCGGCGCTCATTGTTTTGCGGCGCGTGTTTACATTTTAGAAAGAGCACGTGCTGTCCACCTATTGTAATCGAGGCGCGCACGCGCCATCGCCTTTTGTTTAGGCCCTCGGCTAGCGAAAGTTTCGAGCGCCCGGGTGCTTTGGCCGCACGAGCGGCGTTCGGTTTTTTAGAGAATCCGATTCTCATCCAGCCGCAGCTGCCCAACGCGCCGTGAGCGCAGTTTTGGCAACCAGTCCGTGCGCAAAGAGCCACTTCTCTCCGCCCCCTTTCTCTCTAGACTCGCCGGAAGCGGCAGCTAATTAAAAGGCTCGGCTCTGTCCGGGAGCGATTGGGCGCCGTTCACTCCTGTAGCAGTGGGGTCGTCTATTCGTTTAGGTTAATTAAATTCGCTGGACGAGCAGCGGCCGCGATTGTCGTCGACTCGTCGTCGTACCTGCATGTTGTCGCGTGCGACAGCGCCAAACCTTGGCCGCTGCAGGCAGCAAAGTTTTGTGTTGTGCCAGACACTGCGGTCTGAGGACTGAACACTGCGGAAGGCTGGGGATCCAGCGTGGACTCTTTTCGTTTTCTTCTCTGTTTAACAACGAGGACAGCTGCATGGAAGGGACGGAACATATTTGTCTGACTAACTAAACAGCGGAGGATCCCATTTGCGGCTCCAGATTGCAGCGACGCGTACTGTTGAATCGTATTAGGGTTTGCGGAAGCTTTCATTTTGCCTCTCTGGGACGTATTTCTCCCTTATTTGGGATTGCTACAAATTATTGTATTGTAAGCTTTCTGAAAGAAAACAAAAGGGGGAAGGTTGGGGGTGGAGGGGGTCTTCTGAAACGCTGACAGATATACACGGATGGCGCTTTCCTGTCGCACCACATTTGACTTTTCACTGTATCACACGACGTTGTAGACTCGTATACGTGTTTTCACTTTCTAAGTAAAGCTCAGTCGCAAGTAATCGCCGTAACCATCCAAACCTTGCATTCAATCCCGTCTTTTTGTGCTGCCAAAACGATTAAAACGCAATGCACAACCAGTCTAAGAAAACACAAATCTCAACCATGAGTTCGTCGTCACTCACGTTTTTTTTTTTTTTCTTTTCTCTTCCCCTCGTGTTTTTCAGGATACAGGTTTGAGCACGCGTTCTACTCGCCTGGGGTGTACCACCTGGTGGCCGAAGCGACTAACCCGGTTACGGACGGGCTGCGGCTGCCTCGCCCCAGGACGGAAATGAGGATCTTCGTGCAGCAGTTGCTGCAAGGTAAGGAACAACCTTGATTTACGGATCACTTGAAACACCGGGGCACGTGTAGCATCAGGATTGGGCAGCGGAATTCAGGACGCAAGCCTCATAACACTTCAGCGTACCGCAGACGCAGTGCGGCGTAGAATGATTACATTACAGTGCTGCCTAATTCGATGCGAATCTTATTAGAAGGTTGTCGCGAAGCATGACCAAACAAATCATCTTTTCAAGATTTCTCTTGAATGCTAATGCTCAGGAGATGCTTATACGTTTGGAATTAGCAGGCTGGCAACAGGATAAAGTACTTAAGAGAGTGTTACAGTAGCTAAGTTTGGACGCGCAGGCTTTTAATACAAAACGCAGTGGTGAGAATACTCGAGAGCTTCCGTAATTATGTTCAGAAGACCGTCTAGGGCGTATGGGCAATGACCGGTTAAAGATCCCCCCGTGTACGTCGGTCGCCGGTTGGGAGGCTATCTTCTTGTTTGTATTCTGTTCCCCACTCTGCCTGATCGTGCCCATGAGCCGTCCTTGTTTCTTCTAGAACAATGCTTCTCAGATGGAAGTCCACGAAGCTATTTTCAGGGCCCGCGAAACCCACGCCTACAAAGAAAAGAAAGTTCGCTCGATAGTCCTCTCCTGGCCAGATGCTGTTTTGCAGGTTAAACCCACGGGGGTTCAAAGGCGACTTCAGTTTCTCTAAGTGAAAGAAACGCGAAACGAATGCGGAAAAGCAAAGCGCGCGCGATGGGACCCCCACCCTCTCCCGGTTTCAAGGGATCCGTCACCACTTCCACTGTCCACAAGGAGTTCTCGACACACACCCATGGCTGAGAAGCACTGCTTTAGAAAATGGCCTCATTTGGTAGTGGTCATGCAGTGCATACGTCGTTCTGTAACACGGGTCTGTGATTTGTTAGAAGGAAGCAGGTAAAGACAAAAAAATATTGTAGTCCTCCGACATGCGCTACCGGCTTTACAGTGAACGACCTGCTGCTCGCTTTTGCTTCCTTTTCGGCTAGTAGTATTACCTACGGTGCCGTCCGTTCCTTTCCAAGTTTTCTGCTCGTGGGTAGGCAACTGTTACTGTTTTTCCTAGATTCGCGTTTTACTCGCATCTCTAGGCGCCGTCTTGCGCGCTTCTCCGTGTTTCTTATTTTTGTTCCCCTCTCACCATTTCCCAAGTCTGGGTTTAAAGGGGTATCTCGGGGCCCCTTTCTGCTCCTCAAAAGCGCGGAAGTTTAAAGGAAAGATTCTTGCGAATAAAATGGGGCATCTCGCTCGGAAGATGATAGGAGGCTGCGGAGCGTCGGAACAGCATCGTTTTCCAGAAGCAACCATGTGAACTGAACGAAGGCTGTTCGAAGAGAAAAGGGGGCTGGCCGCAAACGAAACTGGAAGTAACTTTAGCGCAAGCGTGGTATGGCGTGCGTCTAGTTGTTTTCTCCCGGGGCATTTGATGTCGGTACCGAACGCACTGGTGATGTGCGTTCGGACAGTGCAGGCTTTGCTTCTCTGCTGCGGACTGTTGCTTCGCCGCTGTAAGCTTTACGCTTAGCTAGCCGACTGTGTGGCAGTGGATGAGTTGTTCCGACTTTATCATTTATTTATTGTCACTTTGTTCGTCTCTACCTCACTTTCCGATTTGCGCTGTACGAAGCGAGTTGACAGGTTGCATCCGGATTGTCGCTGTGGGAAGAAAATACTAAACTGAACCGCACAGCGAGTATCATGTCTAGACTAAATTTATGCTTAAATGCTGCATTGTGTCCTTTTTTTTTGACAAAGGCTGTACTGATTGCAAAGTACAGCCTTTGTCAAAAGTTTAGAGTCCAGGGAGTTAGGTTGTAAGCCGCGCTGTGGGGCTTCTGCAAAATTCATGGCAGCCCTACCGTAGGTTGGACCAAAAGCCTCACCTTCAAGACATTTTGAATACTGGGGATGCATTACGAACCACATGGTGCGCCGTCCTGCGTGGGCTGGAGCAGCAAGCACCGGCGACCACCGCAGCATAGTCGGAACGGGCCACTTTTGCCACTTTATGGTTGCGCTGCGGGGGCGGTGCTTGTATAGCGCGGGTTTTTCGGAAGCGCGCGTTTTTGGCACGAGACAGGCAAAATTTGTTGGGCCACAGCACCGAGGGTTACTGCATTTTCGAACTTCTAGAATCTGCGTTGGTTGTTACTAATGGCCGGCTACAAATCTCTAATTGCACCTAAGCGCCGATCAGTAATAGCTAAAAAAGTTATTTATCAGCAATTAGTTAACCAGCTTACTTGTTAACACCATTTCCCTGTTTTCTGCTGTCCGCTGAACTGGCATAATTGCGTAGAACACTTATTCATACTTAAAAACGCCATTTTTTTTAATATCAGTGGCAGGATTCGTTGTAAGACATTGGGGATCGCTGTGTGGGTACCGGGGCCGTGTCTCGGCTCAGCAGCTGGCGCTCCGTTGCCAGGAAAAGTTCTCGAGGGGTGTATGTTGTGAACAAAAGGTCGCTTTACCGCGTGGATGATTCTGCGCCGGGCTCACTACTTTACCCACGATGTAGTACGTCTGCAATCTACAGTATTGAGTTAGTCTGAAATAAAATCTTCCCCACTTACATTGCTACGCTTACGCAAAATAAGATGCTGTCGTCGCTGCCAGGTTTCTTGGTTTAACCTTCTAGTTCCCAACCAACCAATGAAAAGGTCGGTTGAAAAGGAATTTTATAGTTATCGATGTTTAGTTTGAGGATAGAAACGGAGACTTGGCAGTAAGGGAAACGACACTGCCTACATTACCTCACTATTCTGATTTCTGAGATTTAAAAACACCGCACACGCCCCACGATACGTATGCTCGGTGATAAACCGTTTCGGTGTTCGCCAACGATCAATTTATCGTTTCGCATGAAAGAATACAAGTACAGTCTAGCACGATGTGAAGATAGTCGCGCGAGCGTCGACCGAGAAAATTAACAACGCCATGGCCCAAAATCCTCTGCCGTGGCGAGAGAGGCATCAGGCCTGCTGCACTTACAGTCTTTGCTGCTCTTTAGACAGCTGCCACTCCCTTATGGGTGAGTAGCTTTATAATTTTTCTTTTTGATTTAGCGAACAGGCATGGTGGTCATATTGCGCGTGATGTATTTCCTCCGATTTTAATCATTGTCGGCGAAGATAAGAGGTAATTGTGTCCACAGTTAATCGGAACGAATTAAAAGCTTAGAATAGAAAGGAAGGGTGGTGAGGTTTTTCCGGGTGTGATGATTTTAGCATGGAACAGCGAACGAAGGAAAGAAGAATGCGAAATCGTGATTTAACCTGTACCGATCGCTAGGGGCCTGTAACGCTAGGCTGATTGACGCTCGCGCGATAACCTTCAAATCACGCTAAACTGTACAATTTCTTCCTTCTGAAATCTATTCTCAAGCCGCTCACCGGTAAACAGCGTATGTGATCCGATTGGCGCTTTCGCTTGTTGGAGGCTTTTTGTCCGTGAAAAGCACAAAAACCAAATCTATCCCATAAAACTACTGGTGTAGCGGAATAATTTTTTCTGCAAGTGACGTTTCGGAAGGGCTTCTGCAACTGTCGCAGCGAAAATATTCACTTGGCTTTGAAAATTGTGCTGCAAACTTAGTATACATATTTATTTATTACTTAAAAATGCCGTCTTTAAGGGTGTTGCACTACAGTGGTCGAGACGGTAATCAGTAAATGCTTTTGAAAATATAAATAGTAGAAAAGTCTAAGACACTAGCTACGACATGGTAGTGCGAACTAAATTGATAGGATTGTAAGCATGGAAAAATACAACACTAAGAGCAATAAAATAGAAATGCGTCGCTGATATTTTTATTTTGAGAATATACACAAGTTAATATACACAAGTTAATATACACAAGTTCGCGAATCTCTGTGATGAATGGTACGCAGAAGTTTACAGAATTCAGGCCACTAGTTTTGTAGATTGCAAGTTTTTTGTCTCAGTGGGAGGCTCACTTCACTCACACTCACCACTGCGAGATGGTTTTGGAGGCCACTGTTCTCTTTAAAAAATGTACTGCATCGTTTATTGCGAGCTGCAGTGTTTACTAGCAGTGAGATTGACGACCAACGAAAGATGTATGTTTCGTCAGCGGATTTTGCTGAAAAGAATGTTCTGAGAAACGAGGAGATCTCATTCTTCCATCTCGGGAAACATTAATTTTCGTTACTGTGCGGCTATCAGTGGACTTCGAATCAAAGGAAAAAAATATTGTAATCAACACACTAAGACAGTAAAAAAAAAAAAAAAAAAAAAAAAGAAATGCCGTTGAACTAAAGGAAGTAGGCAGAACCGAAGGCGGCACGGAAGAAGCCTCTCTACCTCTAGAACGACGTAATGAGAGTTCGTAAAACATTGAATGAAACCAGACGAGCGTGATCGAAGTGCATCTCAGCCGCTGCGGTATGGCGGCAAATCGCTCCAATGGAGTTCCGTTCGGATGGATTCCCCTCGATAAATTGGCGGTCGGAGAAGGAAGACGGGGGTGAGGGACGAGCGGCAGTTACACGGGGTAGGTAGCCGGCCGCAATGCGCCGTCTTCCCGCCGAGTAATTACATCGTCCGCAAATGAAGCGGTAAGTTGCGCGCATCCCCGCGAACCTGGAGGAGCTCCTGCTCGTACCACAAGAACAGGCTGCGACGAAGGGTATGGGGATCTAAGGAAGAGTTCAGGCAAGGGAGAGAGAGAGAGAGAGCGTCGGCTTGTTCCGGAGCCTGATTTTTATTTTTGTGCGCGCAAATCATTGCGTGGGTTCATCTTTTATCTTGCCCTCCTCCTCCTCCGATCTGCTGCTCTTGTTACTCTCCCTTCTGTCGTCGCCTTGTTCTTTTCTGCGTCGTAGATGTTTCTATCAATCTCCCTCCCTAGTCGAGGCATGTAACAACCTGGCCACCCCACGAAAAGTGGCTCTCCTCCGGTGTTTCTACGATACCTCCTCGCTCCCCTTCTCATTGGGCGCAATTTCTCGGCGCCGTTAACCCCCCTCCTTGAGCAGGTGCAGAGCGAGGCAGCCACGGATGCTCGGGCACGCCATCAGCCCGGCCCGGAAGGATGGATCGAGCGGTAGTGCATCCCTTCCGGCATTCCTTAATAAGCTTATAAGAACAGGCCGGGGCTCAGCGCTCGAGGGCGCACGTGCCCTGCTCGCTCAGATAGCGTCGCGCGCCCGGCGCGTACAGGGGCCGCTTCGCTGGTGGCGGAGCGTACGCCGAGGATTGGAGACGACGTGTGGGCGGTCGAGTGACGGAGGTTGCTCGAGATTGCGCACAGAATGGAGAACGTGCCCCGGTCGGAGTGAACTTGGTGGAAGGGTACTACGAAGGAACACGCCAAGGAGGTGGTAGGACAAAACTTTTGAGGAAACTAAAGAAAAGACTTAATGAGCATACGGGAAGAAAATGTTTGTCAGTTGAAACACTAATGCCGTGGATTATTTTCTCTTTTTCTTTCTCTCTCTCTCTCTCTCTCTCTCTCTATTTCTCTCTCTGCTTTCGAGGCGTCCGTATTTTCTTTTCAAGCGATTGATATGAAAGGCTTTACGCAAACCCGTCTGGTGGGGAAAAATTGTGGCGGAAATTTATGAAATGCCTAGAAGGCGGGAAAATAAAAAGGGCGTCTCGCTTCGCGATCCTTTGCGAAACAGTGGGGACTGGAAAATCTTCTTTTAACGAATAGTCGAGGCTGGATAAATTTGTCAATAAGTATGTCCTTTTGTTTTTTGTTTTTCTTGTTTCTTTTTTTTTTTTTGCATTCTTCGCACGTATATTACGGCATGTTGCTCGCTAGAAACAAAATGGATCCACATTGGCTGCATTGGCTCATTCTTATGAGGACCGTCGAGCAGTGTCATCAGTACGATCTGTGCTTTGTGATTTCGTCTCAGTTGAATTATGCGGCTATTTGTTCCGCTAAAAGGATGATTGCTTTCGCCGGCTCGTTTTCGCTTCTAACAGCTTCTCATCATTGTCTTAAGCCACCATAGACAGCTGTTTTTTAGCTGCAAGTTTCTTCTCACTAATTATTTACATCACATTAGAATAATTGGATTTCGACGTGGTATATACTTACGACCATCAAATAATTTTTATAATCGAATTTCCTTTCTCCTGCTGTTTCGGCACCATACGGACGATGACAATCATGCATAAGCTGTGGCTAAGTCACGTGAGGCCTTCCGTACACTGGAATTTGGTCGCTTATACGTTTATTTTCAATCCAGCTCTTCACGTAGGCTTGTTTAAGCGTTATAGTGAACTAAAAGTACGTACCAGTGATCATATTCCACCTTCGGTTTCATGCTTCACGTGACCAGAATACACATTACACGTCAGACCATTTGTTCAGTAATTGAAACTGGCCGTGGCCTAGTGGTTAGGGCGTCCGTCTCGGCTGCGGGAGGTGGTTCGTTCGAAACTCGCCGCCGGACACCCACCGGTAAAAATGGGTACAAGCGTCCCCCGGCCTGGCGCCCGGCTTTCACAGGGGTGTGCGCTTGGAAGAGGCTCCGCAAACTTCGCTGCGCTCCTTCTGGGGCAAAATAGTTTCGGACACTTCAGCCTGCAAAGGTGGTTCGAGTTACCGTGTTTCAGGGGGTTCAAAACTGAAAACGAGTCGTGTCCAGCACACGCGAAAACTCAGAAAAGCCAGGCCAAAGCAGCATGAAGAAGAATTGAAATTATTTGGCGGTCGTAGAGGAGTACCATGGCTGGTTCATATATAGACTGTTTTCCAACGCATAACATGAAAAAGGAAACAATAATACCAAGCAAAACATTTTGTGCCTATACAGTTTGGAGTAAAATTCCCTAAAATGTGAAGAACATTAGGTAAATTAGCTTCATGTAAAAATGTCTTTTGCACAGCTCCCATTCTGTTATTCCCGTCTCACACTTGTGACTACCTTTCTCTTTGTTTTGTGCTTTTCAATCATTCTTCATCATTTATTCTGGTCTACTTCCCCATCATCTCGCCAGAGTCTCCCGCTCTGAGGCCTGTCTACATTCCCACGCTCGGTCTCTGCATTCCCCTTTCTCTCCTCTCATTTATCCTTAATGGATCCGGCTCTGCGTATAGGAACCTTCACGGAATATTGCGCGGCTTTTGTGCGCTATACACGGGTGCGAATAAATTGTCGAAACGTCCATTATGAGCCCGGCATATGACCCGCGTCCTCACAGCCAACACGGCGCCCGCCCGCGGAGGGCTTCTTGAGAGGGAGGATTTTCCGCCCCTTCTTCCTCTCCTTCTAAGCTCCTCTATTGTGTACTTTAATTCTAGCCCGCTTACATGAATCTTTTTTTTTTTTCCCCTTTCGTCCGAGTACACGAATCGATTCATTTTGCACGTGCTCTTCGGACTCGCTTGCTGAAGCAGAAGGGGAAAATTGTTTTTGCTTTGTTCACATGGCAATTATTTTCTTCCCTGCATATCGATTGCGCTTAGCTGTCTCACTTGAGTTTTATTCTACCGCTTACAATTCCATTTTTTTTTTTTTTAATTTGAGATGAACGTTTTCTTAATTTTTCTGTGTTAATTTTTTGCCGTATCACAGTAGTCTTCGATTGTTCGATCGACTAGATTAAATTGCGCGGCCTGGAAACACAGAGTGCCACTGATTTCGGTAAATATTTAGTAGGAAAGAATAATTTGTACCGTAGATTTTGTTGATCTGGGGCTTCAGTCTTACGCTGTCGCTAGGAGGTTTTTAAAGTCAGTCTATGGGAAATTAAACAGTTGTGCCAATCCTAGGGGAGAAAAAAAAAACATTGCGCTGCTCTTGTTGGCATTTATTCTTCATAATAACACTTCGTGTCTAAATGGATGTGAGGCTGTCTTAGCGCAACACAAAGGGCGCTATTGCCTGCGCGAAGGGAGAAAATGCTCACATGTAACCGGAGAAATCCAACAGCAGTGTATGTAACGTTAGGTGAAAGTATGTGAGCAAAACTAGACCAAACATTGGCACACACTCCTGTGTCTAGCTATTGTTATCATCACTACAATAGTGGTCACTGTCATCATCAAAACTATGAGGAGCATCGCGGCAGATTTTACGAGCTACGGCGGACATTGACACCACCTTCAAGGTATTACGCCACCTTTCAATTTCGAGAGACCGCGCAAAAGGTTCTAAGGCCGATCCAGATACGAGCCTGGAGCCCCGCCGCGTCGTCACAGCGTAGACTGAAGACCTTGTCGACAAAACGGAAGTTCTCCAGTCATAGAAGTACTGCGCGTGGAGGTGAGCCTCGCGAGCGTTGGTGACCGAATCGAGCTGAAGCGCGTCAG
Source organism: Amblyomma maculatum (assembly GCF_055883805.1). Lineage (NCBI taxonomy): Eukaryota > Metazoa > Arthropoda > Arachnida > Ixodida > Ixodidae > Amblyomma > Amblyomma maculatum. Next base: position 144,240,242 of record NC_139345.1, on the reverse strand, counting down.
CGTTAGGTGTCGCATTGGGAGGTCGAAATTATTCTTCCGCAAATGCATTATTTCGACCATTAAAGCACGGCATCGCGGCATCTGCGAGCGTTGAGGGTGAGTCTTGAATTTCCCGAGATGAAGCATCGGGATCACCCTCGTTGCAGCAAGGGCGCCTTATCCGACCGTTAGTTTCGCACGCTACCGTAATTGCTCCGTTTTTGTGATGCACTGAGGCGATTGCCTATATTGAATGTTTGCGGCTCGGGCCGTTCGTCAGCCGACTCATGTATTGTGAACATCAGTATATTGGTTTTTTTTTTCTCCTTACTTCCAGAAGTTGGATACTCTGTCAATACAATGTAGTGCGTATCGGTCATTATGTCATCAAGTTGGTCTTTACAAATACCTCTAAGGAATGCTCCGAAGCGGCTTTTCACTTGTTACTGGTAACGAAACGAGGTTTAGTAAAGAAAATGCGGCAATTTATTTTCCTTTGTTTAATTATTACCTATAGAAATATGCTTTCTTTTCCTGCTACATTTAACCGATTTCATATGCTCGGTTTTCGACTGGATAACGACGTTCAGACCATGTGACCTTATTTAAGTGTATTCGGTGCAGTTATTGCTTTGACGTCTTCGCCTCGTGGTAGAGCAGAATGATTGAGAATTGCGAAAACACCAGCTTCGTTGAGATAACTTGTTAATGCAGTGGTTTCTATTTCGCTCATCGTATGAATTGTACTGCGATTTTTTTTTTTTCTGCAAGCTACGTTAACCTAGCGTATTTTAATCCTCTTTCACAATATACTTTCGCGATAAAACTAAATAGGAAAGTATTAACAACAAGAGAGCAGCAGGAGAGCTAGGAAGCAAAGAACGATATAAACTTTGGAGCTTTGCACGTCCGCAAACCAATGTGGCTTTGCCGCACAAAGGATGCATGCAAGGCGAAGCACGCTTTACAGGCAATAAAAGGGATTTGCTTATTTTTTGTTAGAGAATTTGGAAAGTGGCTGTGGGTTTTTTCTCCTTGCGATAATGCTGATTGTGACGACCTTGAAGGAAGGTTGGGAAAAGGTGCGCCGAGTTTGGAGGTCAGAAGCAAACTGCGAAATCCCGTGGCAAAGCCAAACATATTAAGCAAGGAAATATACAATGCTATAATTGACTCTGAATGAAAGGCAAGCGATACTGCTTTTTTTATGTACGTCTGGCGGAGATCTTAATAGCCTCAAAAGTTTTGTTCATACATTTTGTTACGTTAAAAGAAACGTTTCACACTTATCTTTTGAGTGTTACATCACTACGGGCGTCATTTTCGGAAAGCAGTGTTGCACCACAATGTGGAAAAGTGTCGAGAAGCTTTCCCAGTGGAAGTTCTCAACCAGAAAAGTTTAAATAACGTTCCTAAAACAGTTTATTTGGAAGCAGCATGGCTTCGTTTCGTAACTTTACTGCATGATGGCTTTTGGTTTAACGAAAATGAACAATCTTTTGCAGAGCCAAGGATAGTCATCCTCCTTTTTGAGGTATGTGGGATCGCTGTTGCTGGCTCCGTTTCGTCCCCGTTTTGTCTTTATTTCTCGCGCCGAGTCACGGATTGCGCTGTTATTTTTACCTTGCCACTTTCTGCCAGCCACAACAGGGTGGGTATTGATCGCAAGTTCTTTTCCCGAGAATAGCGGGCGGGCATGAAGGTCAGAGGTAGTGCGTAGATCAGCAGTCTCATAAAAAGGGGCAATATAGAAAGCTTGGTGTGATTTCGCGTGCCCCATTTAATGGCGTCGCGTCGCCTGAAGTATGTAGGAGGTAAGCGAAGCGCGACTCGAACGCGGATAGCACGTACACTGAAAGCGTTTTCGTCATTGTGCCCACCGCACGCCTACCTGTGAACTCTTTTAGAGCTTCAGAATTTTTAGTTTTTGCCTAATCGCATGTTTGGTGCGGCTTCCACTGCTGATTGCTTTGTGACTCTGCTTCTATCACCGCTTTTCTTCTCTCTTTGTTCTCGTTTCGTGTCGCTCTTCTTTTTTCATTAGAATGCTTAGCTTCTCGCAAGCGCGCAGCAACGCGCGGCGTGCTAAAATCGACCTGCCACGCGGGCGCAGCAACATCCGTCTGTCCCTTCCACGTGCTTGTCCTCCTTCTCCGCGCTCTTGCATTTGCACCTCTGTGTGCACAATTCGAGTGCCAGGTCCCGCTTATTACTGCCCCGTAATCTTCCAGTGCGGCGATGAAGAGCGCGACGTGCTGGCTCAGCGGTGGCAGCGGCGCGAGCCGCCTTCGAAAGACTCGGACGCGGGACGCTGTAATTACACACGATCGGCCTCAGCCGGGGCCCGGACGTAATTATGTGGACTTGTTAAGAATGCGGGGCGGGTATGCTCTCAGGTCGGCCAGTCTGGTCGGTACTTTTGCTTTCGTGGATATTGGTGGGGGTCAGGAGGTAAGTGTAGCCTGCTTATCGTTTCAAGCCTCCGGTATTACGCAGGCACTTCGCGGTGGCAAAAAAAGGAAAATGGCATTACGAAATATGTTCTTTGAGATGAAAGTTGAAAAACATTAAACGCAAATAACTTCTCTGTGTTTTCTTATAATGCCTTTAAAAAGATGAGCAGCTTGGTCAAAAATGGTTATGCAAGGCCCCTTAGTTCCGTTCTTCTTAGGGAGACGCCATTCGGTGTCGCCTCGATCTGGACAGGACATGACGTGTTCTAAATCCTCGCTCAGACTACATGAGGAGCATGTTGGAGACGACGGCTCCGCCGCGGTGATGTCTGTGTCCGAGAATGCGGGATCGAATTCCGGCTGCTGAGGCCACCTTTCGATGAAAGCGAAAGGCAAGGCGACCATGTACTGTGCGATGTCAGTGCATCCAGGTGGTCAAAATTTCCGGAGCCCTCCACTCCGGCGTCTCTCATAACCTGAGCCGCTCTGGAACGTTAAACACCATAAACCAAACCGGTTTGACAGGATGCCAGGTTCGTCTTTGCATACAGGCCGTTATTCGTACCACGAGTGACTCACAGTTTTGTTGGTGGGGTATGAATATTTTTGTTGTTGTTGTCGTTTAAAAAAAAACGTATTTTGAGATCTTCAACCTCCAGATAAGATTTTATTTTTCTGTCAGAAATTTGTCACATGGATATTTGCGACTTCAAATATGCTTTTCTTATCGCTTTCTACACGCACGTGATAATGTTGAGCTGAAAGATGGAATATTTCCGGTTGCATTTTGCCTTCTTTGTTTTGTGTTGAAAAGCAAAAAAAAAAAAAAAATGTGCTTCGAAACTTCGCACAGATCATTTATTTAGCTTTAAGGAAATACGTTACGCTACCAATTATTGTTTCTGGTCGTATCTAGCAGAAAGATGGTAGTGTTCAAAGCCTTTATGTGTTTTAAAACAGCATTTTTAGAAGGTCGAGAGATTCATGGATTTCAATCAGTATATTTCACATGACTGGAACTGTAACGATGAGTGGCCTAAGTCAGTTTTTATTTTGTCATTAAAAATTATTTGTGGTGGCTTTATGTATCACCGTGAACGAAGAATATTAAATATCTTTAAGCGCATAATTCTAGTCACACTTGTGTAACATGACTGTTTCTAATGTCACACAAAATTTTGCCCTCCGCATCGAGTAGCTTTAACGAAAAGTTACACGCTTCTAAAGATGAAAAGCAAAAGAAAAGTAAACATTACTAGCCAAGATTTTCAGCTGCACCCATTTTAATAATGTTAGCCAATTTGTTACTACTCCTCTACAGGTAATCAACTCCTCTACAGGTAATCTTAGAAAACTTTCTGTTTTAAAGCCTTACCTTAGGCCAATTTATAACTGTCTTTCGCTCGCTCGGTTCGAGAAGCGATTCGAGAGCTATGTGAGGAACCACGCCGAGAATAATTTATTTGTACAGATTCAGGACCTGCTTAGCAAATTTAGGGAAGTTCTCTATAAGCCACGCCACCTACCTGTCTCTACCAAATCACTGAGCTCCATCATCTCTCATGATAACGAACAGGACAATGTGCCAACTGATACCTTGACAACACTACTACTAGGAAAAAATGAGACGGTCTGTGCAAAAACAAAGAGCGCGCAGCAATTGTCTTCGAACAGTCTGGCATTTGTCTGGACCGGACACCACTTATCTTCTTTCAAAAATTGCAAGGAGTGCGACGGAAGCTTACTGGGCCCAACCAGGCATTCGACAAATATGCCGTGAAAGCTCGAACTAGCTCTACACTTTTTTTTTTTTGTTCCGCGTGGAATTCTGTGCCTTTATGCATTCTTCTTTCATGGGCTATGTTTAGAATCTACCTCATATGAAAGTACTTACATTTAATTGGACAGGTGGACTTCCAAGAATGTTTCACTTGTAGCATTACTGACTTCGTGGAACACGCACAAATGGCGTGTCCAGCATATGAGTGCGAAAGGCACCCGCTTTTTTAAAGCGTTTTGACAGCAAGCCACTCTCGAAATACTTATTGATATTCTCCGTTTAATACATCAAGTGCAACACTGCCAAAGCTACAGCTCTTGCTTGCGCTCTCCGCATCCGAGATGAAAAATTGTGCCTACTCTTGACGAGAGCAAGTAAGAGTTATTTTGTCTGCAAGCTTAATACATCTTACATTTGCCATCAACTTCATAAAGAGCACCTTTTTTAGGGAGAAAGGATCGGATTCGGTGAATTTGTTTGTTTTTATATCGTTTTCGTTCGTGTCGCGTTTTCGCTGCCCCGCAACCTTGCCAGCTGTGCCACTAGATGGCGCTGGCAGTGCCCTCCGCGCTGCGCATCTCTTTTTGAGAAAATGGTTCTTCGGTGCACATTTTTTCTATAAGATCCGCACTGTGAAGATGTCTAGGCACGTGAAACAAGTTACTGGAAACGTGTATGCTCGGAATAGAGCCCGTTTCCGCAGGAACCACTCGGCCACAAAACGAGCGTCTAGTGATACGCCTCCATTTTTCTTTTCTTGCGGACTACTTGCATGGCTTTCGCTGCGTTGCACCTGATGTATGAAATGGAGTATAGGTGCTTGGCCGCATAGTTGGAAAGTTCTCGAGGCAGTGCAAGCGTTTTTTCATTTTGAAGCGAAATCTACACTAGGCTAGTATAAGCGCATTTCGCGGAGCCGGGCAGAGGCCTTTACTGCGCATGCGCCGTCACCATGGCAACCTGGTGCGCCGTTCCACGGGTGTTGCACCCCAGCAGATGCGCGCGCCGGCGCGGACAAAAGGGTAGGTTCCGCAGTGCGCATGCGCCCGCCGCCGCTGAGAGCTGACCGAGTAGAGCAGGAAAGCGTCTGCCTTCATCGCATGCGCAGGGCATGAAAGTGGATTCTGGCTAGAACGCCGGTGAACTTTGATGCGCTCAACGGAACGCTAGTTTTGTTCCCGTAGCCAAAGATTTCGCCCCACATTCGGCTCAGCAGCGTTTAACCCATCTAAGTTATTTAGCGACACGGGACTCGAATGTATAATTTCATAATTATAGTATATCATAATCATATACTCTATACTGTATTATATCCTATAATTATTTCATGGCCATAGTATATAATTTCATACCTCTTCTGGCCACATCGTTACCCATCATGAACATCTTTCTTCTATTTACCTTTTCCGGCCTAGATTGGCAAATCATGCAGGAAGAGAGTAAGGGTGTAAACATTTTCAGTATGGGAAATGAAATTCACGCCTCTTGGTATTCATTTTTCCGCCTGACTTTTCTGCCGTTCCAGTAAATATGCTCAGCTTTCTGTGCTTCTCCGACTTCGAATATGTCGAGGTCACATTCCGGGAATCCATTTGCCGATAAAGGAAGTAAACTGGCTTGCATATGCTGGTTTCCACGATATTCACGCCATTTTATTTGAAGCTTCTATTTTTTTATGTTTGTAGCCTCCGCAAAATCATTGACAGACGGGCGCTCGATGGATAGGAAAAGTTGTTGCGTCATATCCTACGCCTATAGTGTTATTTTACTGAAAGCCGACATGCGCAACTCGAGTGACACTCCGTGCACTCGCGCGAAGCTGCAGTTTCCAGGCCCGCGGGAATCTCAGCGTTGTCACAACAGCCTCTGGCGCATCCTAAAAAAAGGACAAAATAAAAAAAAAGTATAACAGGCACTTTCCAACTCTCAGAACAGCTACGTAGGTCTGCGGCGATCGTTCTTTTTTTCTCCTTATTGCCTTTGAGCTTCAACTCTCTTTGTGCGCTTTTTTTTTTCTTTTCTTTCCGGCATGTCCGTTTTCTCTCGCCGCATGTTTGCGCAACGTCCGATGTGCGACAGCGACTGCCGATCCCCGAAGCGTGATCGGGTTTACCCCGCGTGTCTGAGCCTATTTGCATTTCGGCAGCCGCGCGGTCCCAATCCGACGCGCAACTTTGCTTTCAGGACGGCATTGTCTTTCGCCTCTCTTCTTTCCCCCTCATCGTTCGCACCCGTCACTATACACTCGCTTTCGCAGGTCATGTGGCTGAGTTACCCCCCCCCCCCCCCCCTTCTCCCTTACCTCATCAGTCTCTCTCCCGCTCAGCATTGCGTCTTCTTCGTCGACTCACTTTCATTTTTCCCCGCACGCGTTTCGGTGTCGAGCCAATGGAAGGTCCCTCTCCTCTTTTTTTTCCTGCTTCCGCCCAACGCTCTCCCGATTCTCTTTCCTTGTCTGAGAACAAGAAAATTGGAGAGGAACAACAGGACAGGAATGGAAGGAAGAAAAGGAAAAAGGAGCGCTGGCCGAGCGGGGACAACAAAAACCAAACCGACTATAGCACGCGCGACTTGTATCTTCTGATGCCGGAGAGAAGAGCGCGGCGCAGAATCAAAGTGGCTTTGAAGTATATATATGTAGCACAATAACGCGAAGCGGACACTCCCGCCGGCGCCGTCTTGTCACGCGTTTGTGTGTGCAACCGGGTGGTGAGCCTCCCTGGCTGCTTTTGTCTTTCTCGTGGCGCTGTCGGCTCTCCCCCTTCCCTTGTTCGGATCTTCCCGTACCCATCTTTCTCCTCTCTTCCCCAACTCGGTAGGGCGCTCGTGTTTCGCCGGGCTTTGGACTGTTGTCGTGTCTCTTATCGGGGCTCGCTGCGCCCCCGACACTCGACAGGAGGCGCTACACTTGATGGCGGAAGCGAAGGGTTGTTGTTTCACCCGGAGCTTTCGCGCCTCGTTCCGTTGCTGTTCTTCGCTTCCCCCCCCCCCCCCCCCCTCCCCCTTTTTTTTTTCTTTTTGCGCCGTTTCTTGCTGTTGTCTAGAAACTACGATGAGGCACGGACGCGTTTTCTGGCCGGATTGGCTTCCGCCCCTCTTCATTTTCTTCCGCATGTATATATGCGTGCGTGGAGCGCGGCGTGTGTAATGAGTCAGCGTTCATTTTGTGATTGCGATGCTCACGTTCTGAATCCATTTGTTTTTTCTTTATTTGCGTCCTTTATCTCTAACATGATGATCTATGCGCTGTACAAGCATGCAAAAACATGGCGCGCCCTCTGCTTGCCAAAACCATTGGCTGCAACCTATACATCCCTGTCGCAACCACGACCAATCAGCCCAATTTCAACACTTGCGGTCAATGAACGCCGCCGCGCCTTGCGCCACACCACGACAGGACGCCCTACTCAATTCTATCTCACTAGTGTCTCAGCGGCTATTCTGTTTCAGGCATCCGTTACTCTTGATAGCAGCCGACGTTTCATTGAACCTCTGTTCACAGTGATTGTAATCAACATTCTGAAGCACCAGGTTGAGCTTTCTAAAGCTTCAATTAGGGTTATATGGCTTGCTGGAGTGGTAACGATTAACTAGATTTCTTACTGGATTGTTTGTCGCTTCGTATGGTAAGAACGGGGTGGTTGAATTGCGCTGCAAATTACTCTCACAATATATGCCACAGGTATAAGGCGGGGGTTACGGTCAGGTCAGGAACACTTCGGAAGATTCGTACGATGTCTCTGACCTCAGCGGGTGTTTGCCACCACACGACGTTACCAGCATAGTGGCGAGCTTGGAACGTGCATTCATGATGCTGACGTAATACCAACTAAAGTAGATCGCGCAGTGTTCGATATTATATTTTGGAACGACCTAGGGTAGTCGACGAGGTGCGTTTAGCAGGATAGTTCAGTTATCGTCCAGGGCAAGGATGGATTTTGCATAGTCATGGAGCAGTTCTTGCAGTGCGACTTCTTATAGCTGGTATGCACCTACGTCACAGCGGCCGCCATTTTGTGATGCATATAACATGGCGAAAGGCTGCAGGCATATCTGGTCGCGTTACCACCATCGGCGCTGGCTTGCATTGTTGCAGCTGTGCTCTGCATCACAAACAAAATGGCGCCCGTGACTTCACTTGAATACTGCTGCAAAGCGTGTACTGTCTGGGCTCTCACCGGGGTTCTCTTGTAACTCGAATTAAGGAAGAATCCGGCGCTTTTTTTTTTTTTTTTTATCTTCGCAACCGCCACTTATAAAAGAAACGTTGTACGAGGCGGCTGTTCAGACGTCATGATGCAACGTAATCTGTCACATGGAATAACCACCACTATACCGCATTTCGGCTCTAACTGCATGGTTTAGACTAGATTGGCGCTTATCGATTAGTGCCATAGGGGAAAAGCGGGGTCATAGTGCGCATGCGCTGAACGCTGCGCTGAAAAGGCTAGGGTGCAGGCAGCGTGCCTCCGCAACGCTGCTTTGCAGCGCTAGTGAGTGTTCTATTTACTGTTCTTCGAACTGGGAAAGAAATGCAAGACCCTCAGAAGAATTGTTCTAAATTGTTTTAGAGGGGGAGGGGGGGATTTTTGCGAATATAATGTTCTGACATACAGTAGAGGTCAGCATCAGCGGATTTCACTGCTCGTTTATTTGCCATGGCCGTGGACGAAGCCTAGTATTTCCATTTGATATTCGTCTGCTTCCCTGACGTCACTACGTTTTCTTTTTTTTTTTTTTTTTTTCGTTTCTGCATTTCTTCAGAAAACTTTCGGGCGAGTCGCGCGGATGGCCGTAAAAGGGAGAACATAATTTTCGCAAATCGCCCCCCTAGCCAGCTCGGGTATCTGTGGATGAGGTGGGGCAGCTTTCTTAATCGTCGTCGCGAAATGAGCGGCTTCGAAACTCAGAAATCATTTGCAAATGGCGTGCGCGGGTGACGGTGCTCTTATCTCTCTGCGGCTCTTCTCTCTCGGTCGCCTCGGATTCCCACCATGTCAGCTCGCTGCTGCCCTTCGCGCCTAGTCGATGTGAATCGTACGAACTACCGGCGCCGGCGCGCACGTACGTCTGCCGAAGTCGTTAGCACCTTTCGGCAAGCGCATCGCCTTTATGATCGCCGACCATTTTTACGTCTTCGGATTGAACTTTAGTTCGGGGCCGGAGTTTTCTCTGCCCTCTAAACCGCGCTCCGCGCCATGGCTGTGGGGTGTCTGGCTGTGATGTTCCGCGGTCAGACTCAGCTCGATGTACAATAGCTGTTCCTCCTTTCGGGACGTCGCTTTTCTCTGTGCCTCGCTTTGTTTTTGTAAAAAAATAATAATAAATAAATGATCATATTGGGAAATCGGGCGCAACTTTGGACTTTGCCCAGTCGTATCCTCTGAAAATCGAGCGTTTCGCAGACACTGAACATTACGCCGTGGTTTATGTTCATGTTTGAGGCGGCTACCCTAGGTTTTCTTTTAAAACAGCAACAACAAAAAACTGGTGGACTTTAAGCTTCGTCTTTAAACGCATGACGCGAAAGCGTTAATTGCTCCCCTTTATAGGGCAGCAACGCAGTCCCAATAATGGGACAGCGTTGGTAATGTCCGGCCCAAGGTAGGACCGGTACGTTACTACAGCGATACCAATATTGGGCCAATATCGTTCCAATGGCGTGTGCTGCCTGGTTTGCGGATCCTCGTTCCCGCACCCACACTGCTCCTCGCTTAATCACTAGCCTTTTAAATTTTGTCGCCGCTATCCCCCATACTCACAAACATACAGTAAGTTGTAAGATCCCACATTATCATTATGTGTACTTCCACCCGGCGCGTGTGTGTGTGTGTGTGTGTGTGTGTGTGTGTGTGTGTGTGTGTGTGTGTGTGTGTGTGTGTGTGTGTGTGTGTGTGTGTGTGTGTGTGTGTGTGTGTGTGTGTGTGTGTGTGTGTGTGTGTGTGTGTGTGTGTGTGTGTGTGTGTGTGTGTGTGTGTGTGTGTGTGTGTGTGTGTGTGTGTGTGTGTGTGTGTGTGTGTGTGTGTGTGTGTGTGTGTGTGTGTGAAAGAGAGAGAGAGAGAGAGAGGGTGAGCGAGTGAGCTAGCGAGAAAGCAGCCTGCGATACACTAACAAATTTTGTTGAAAAATACAGAAATTTTTTGGTAGGACATTTACTGTTCTGCTATGTTTTCTGATTTTAGTTTTTCTTTCATTTCACAGTTTTTTTCTATTTACAACTGATGAAAAATTTGTGTAAATTGACAAATATTTTCTGCTATACTTCGTTTTTGTTTTTTATTATTATTTTTTTTTTCTGTCGCCGTGAAAATTATGATTCAAATATGTCTTTTTTTTTTCTCTCTCGTCTTTCAGTTCACGTTTTCTGCCTGTAAACAACAACAAAATTGCGTTAAGCGGCAATTTCTTCAATGAACACCATTTCTAAGGCGAAGACCTTGCCAACTGCATCTCACGAATATCTCGCGGATCATGCAATACTCGATGGCATCCGTAAAGTTGGCCGCGCAACAGTCGTTGCCTAGCCACCGAAAAGAGGCAAGTGAAAAATATGTAACAGATACCATCGTAACAGGGAGCCAGCCAACAACGGACCTGCATGTGGCGCCGCTAGTTATATTCTTTCGAATCTTTCGAATCTCAATTTGACTATAGACCTTAACTGGTAGTCGCAAATGTTTATCTGAAGTTTACGCGGCAGGCCTCAAAAAGGGAAGTAGCTTCATCGCTTTTGTGCTGGCTGTATCCGTTGCTATATCGTTCAGCGCACATGGAGTATTTACTCCTTGGTTGTTTATTTGTACGCCGTCGCGTCCATTTGGGTAGGAAATCAAACGTACCTGAGTATCGACGTAGAGCGCAGTGTCATGGGTACGGTGAGAAAGATCGTGTCTATCTCTGCCGAACTGAGCGGTACGCTGTCGTTAAGTGGAGCTGAATTTTGATCGCAGAGGAGCTATGCTTGCCTCGAAGTGCTTCAGATAGCCGTCATTGAAATTGGGAAGAGATCGCAGCTTGCCGAAACAAAGAGCCCCTGTGAGGAACGATATCGTCTTGAACTGCATATCCGCACCGCAAGATGCGGCCTTTTAGTCATATCTTCTTTATTTTATTCATCTTGGCAGGCGCCACAGGCAAATTTGAAAATCCTGCATTGATGCGTAAACTCATCCTTAAAGGGGACAGGTTTCGAGTAGATGTCAATTGTAAAACCTGTATTGAAAACACAGACTGTTAAATAGCGGAAGAGTATAGGGTTCACGTTAGCTGATCCTAGTGACCCTCCAGAGAGGCGCTTTTAGATCGCACTTTGTTTTGTTTTTTGTTTTTATCGTTTTTCTTTAATTTTATAGGCTTTCAGGTCTTTTCTTTTCAATAAATTTGCTCATTAATTTTGGTCGTTAATTGCCGATAGAGGTCTTACAGTGTTAGGCGGATGCCGTATACCTATAGTTGCGCGCAAGGGCCGTAGTCGGCAGATTTCCGTGGTTGCTGGATGCGAGCGAGGAAGATCGATGACCACGTGCTGCTGGAACCTAATCGTTTCAACGCTCTTGTCCTCTTTGGCTTTCGTGCACTGGGCGCAAAACATAGCCGCGCATATTTCTCCACTGTCGATGCCCAGATGCGTTCGCTTGCCCACAAAGGCATGGTCTTCTGGAGTTACGTAACGGCAGTTGCGCGCAGCTTAGCGTAACGGTGCCACCGGACTGCGGTAGCGCGTGGAGAACGCGCGGTTATTTACGAGGCAGGTCCGGCACGAAGAAAGCCGGCGGGCGCTGCAGCACGCGTCGCCACGTCGCTTCTTACGACCGCCAGCTGTCCCAAGGAAAGCGGGTTGAGCGTCGACACTGGAGCCGAATGAGGTGCGGGGGGACTGGGAACGCGCTGCAGCTTCGACGTATATCTTCATTTCCCTCCTATTATAGGGACTCCGAAGAAGCTAGTCGTAAAAAGAAACGTCGTTCCCTCGCGAAGTCCTCTCCCCACGCGTGTGTCTCCGCACCAGCAAGTGCGAGCACCGCTGGCGACCGTGTGCATAACAGGCATATATCCATATCAGTGACCGCGAGCCAACAGCGGCGATGAGCCCAAACCGGCGTCGTGGTTTCCCGGCTTCTCTTTCTTCCCAGCCTCCAGAAAAATGGCCTCGTCATAAATCCGGCCGTGCGCGCTCGCTGGTCTCCTCTCTAATGGAGCGCCAGCGGCCCGGATGATCGCAAATGAGCGGCGGCCAGTGCAGAGGCGGAACCATGCCTTCCGTGCGTCCGTGAGGCGCGCGTGAATATACCGTTTTTCGGCCGCCCGCGGCGAGCAGAAATGGACAGGCCGTAATAAGGTTCCGCCCGTTTTGTGCAGTCTCTGTTTTATGCTGATTCATGTTCAGTTTGGAAGGCCTTGCATGCATGAACTGTCACTGTGTGTCCTTCTTTTTCGTGTATCTTCACTTTTGGCGGTACTAAATGTAAGCCCCCGCTTCCCATGTAGTTCCTCATACTCGCAAAAGAAAAAAGAAATGAAAAAGAAAAGTGTAGACTGTGGCTAGGGTCTGAACCATGCGTCGTAATTAGAGAAGCCGGCTGCGTGCGCTCTTCCGGCCCAATTTCACCGCTAGAGCTTGATAGACATTTATGAGTCGAGGAAACTCGCTCTTCTACCGTTACTCCTGCGCCTTTAGATGGAGCGCCAGCGCGTTTTCAGCTAAAGAGGGCTTTTTTTTTTTTTTCATATACCGTGAACGTCTAGCCATTTAAAGCAAACCTCACTCGTGGCCCTGTGTCTTCAGGCAATCAATACTACGCGCTTACCCTCCACCAAAAATTGGGGATGAGTTTCGCGCCAACTTGCGCAGCATAAGTTTTATCATAACACTTATCCTCTGGTTTGGCCTTATGTTTACTCCGAAGGAAACACCGTCACTTACCATCGGAGCTCACTGAAGGCCGATCTGTTATCATACTTGGCATTGGCGATTCTCGCGCGAGTTCAAACTTCCTAAGTGCAGTGCGCATTCATCAAAATCGAGCACACGTGCCGTTTAAGACCGGGTTGAGACTCGCGCCCGTTTATTGATTAGCACTTCCTTCGTTGTCATACTGGTTCTTTCATGTGCTTTATTTAGAAAAAAAAACAAAAAGGATGTGCTGTGGCACTTACTGTGTGCCTGCCTATTGCCTGCTGATTGCACAGTGGAACAGAATTTTACGCGTGCTGGTGAGAGCGGAATTTGAGGACGAGGGAGCCTTTGGGCAATTTCATGTGCTGCGCAATGCCTTGGGCATAGAACCTTCGCTGGGGAACTGTAGCGGCGACTACATATACACATTGCCTGTTATCGTTGTGCGCGGCATTCCGAATAGCCTGTACGTGTTGCTTTGGGACGTTAAACCCCATAAACGGAACGAAGCCAAACCAGCTAGTTGCCTCCCTCCTCGGGATATATTTTTCAAAGGGCGTATTGATGATTGAGATGAGTTGCCTCTGAGGACTGTGCGGTCACGTAGGGCGCTGCGACGCAGATTAGGGATGGCGTTCACTTCGGGTTCATGGGTTCATGTTTCTCTTCGAGTGGATTTGCGGGCCTTGGGCGGCTTGCTGCGGTGGCGCATGGCGCGAGGGTTGGTTGTATTATAGTGTGCCCGAGATTAGGGAGGTTTGTAGCACTTCTCGTATTTCACAGATTTCATTTTTAAGTGAAGCTCGCTTTGATAACCTTGGTATAACTCCTCATGCCATAATTCCTTTCACGTAACCTTTCCGCATCCTGATATCGCCGCTTTCCAGAGATATTGTCCACGTGGCTTAACGATAGCACTTGGTGCACTCGGTGCTTCTCGATCGTGCAGGTTTTGCTGCTGCACTCGGTGATGGACTTGTGTGGATTTATCACTGGTGCTGCGAAAAGCGGTTCTCTTTTTAACGGAAGGCTTTACCTGTTCTCTTGGATCATATCACAGCCATGCGTCTAAAACAGGCGTTTCATTTCATCATTGGATCCGACTACACTAAAACTGTTGTATGTGGTGGGAGCCTAGAGCAAGCTCGAATGTTTCTTTTCGGACGTTATTTGCGAACGTTTTAAAGAGTTCTTTATGCCTTTTATGCACGTACTCTACGGTCAGTGACGACCCATGGTTCGCCTACTATAGTTGATCTGTCCGGCCGTGTGTCCAGCGTAAGCAGCACGTATCACAGCTTCATGTATTATTTGCAGCTTTTGAAAACATTTATATGGTAAAATTGTTTCGGCCATTCTCTCATATCTTCATGTTTGGAACGGCTGGAGTTTCAAATGTTCACGTGGCTGCTGGAGAATGGCCGTGGCAAGCGTCCTAGCACGAGCCATGGATATACGGTTCAGGTGATCTACTTTCGGGGATATTTACTGCCACTATAGAAAACGCGCGGCTATCAGCTATGCAGAATGCATCTTTATGCAGCACTACATTTCATAGGATAATGCCAGTTGCGGGACAGCCCGACTCACTCCGTTTATTGTTCGCTCTGAAATGGTCTGGCTCTTTAGACATACTTGTTGAGAAACTCCGCTTCAAACATGGACTAGTCGTATTACTCCTAAACATTTTTACTGGTGCATCATTTCAACTGGTTTCGCTGCCAAGTGGTTGTTAATTTTTCACCGATCTCAAAATTCGCAATTTGCAAGCATCCTTTAATGACCACGGGTGCCGCAGTATCCATAAACATTTTTACTAACTTGGACCGCCATTTTTTGATACATGGGCCCCGTGGGAAGTTTGTTCCAACTACCCTAAATAACTATTTGTTCCTCATCTTCCTCCTTACTTTATGGGACGTTTCGCAACTGGTAGTAATAAAAGGATCTGGGCTTAAGTATCTCACCTGCAGTCAATTGAAGCTCCTGACGCTATCACCAAAAATTCGTGTTGACAACATTTTTAAGTGAATGGCAATGAATGGATCGGCGCCAGAAAAGAGCTGTCGACGGTAGTTCGAGCTCTTGAATATGGGTTGGTCTGACAGGTTTGGATTCAAAGCCCACGAGAAAGCAAAACATGTTCCTCGCAGGACAACCTTCTTGAACGCTGAGCAGCCCTTAGATTATTATCGCAAAAACAATACGACGACAGGTTTCAGCCCGTCGCGTAAACCCGACCGGTAGCCACGTTTGACCTTTAGAGCGAGCGCAGATGGGGCCCCTCTTCAAGCTGTCGGGTAAACCCGGTTGGTAGCCACGCCGCGCCGCAGAAGAAGAAGAAGAGGAAAGAACAGAAAGAGAAGCTACGTCGGCTTTGCTTACGCAACCTACCGGGTTTAACTAAAGCTAAACCACAGCAAACTTTTTTCTCTTATTACGATAAGCGACTCCCCAATACTACTTACAATAGGGCGTGGCGGAGGTAATAACATCTAGTTTAGATATGCAAACTGTCAGTCGTTATTTACGGTGTAGGCTGCTATCATTCTCTCTCTCTCTCGCTCTTTGCGCAAATGTCGTTTACATGGACTATTTAAAGACATTGCAGCTAGTAAAAAGAAAAAAGTGAGGTCCGACAAGAATACAACGAAATAGGTTGCATATTAAACGAGAGAGAGAGAGAGAGAGAGAGAGAACAACTTTTATTTAAAATGCCTGCAGAATCGGTTAGGCTCCCTCCAAGCAGGGAGGACAAGCTTTTACCGCGACGCGGCCACTACGTCAGTCTCGTGCGTTGTGCTCCTTGAGGTCTTGTTACGTCCCTCGCTACTTCCGCGGGTTCGAGAGGGCCGCCGCCCCCTTCTTGGGGGTGCTGCCCCCCCCCCCCCCCCCCCTCTCCTCGGTTTCGCTCGGTCGCTGCCTCTCTAGAGCTGCCGAGACCTGCTGGACGGCCTTGAGTTGTGTCTCTTGATCAAAGCTCCTCGTTGCAGCCTCTAGCTGCGGCGGGATCGTCGTCTTCTCGCTGGCTTCGCGCGGATTTTCGCTACAGTCCCAAAGGATGTGAGCCGCGGTGGCTCTCTCCTTCGCGCACAGTCTACACATGTCGCTCGCGTGCACACTCGGACACATGTGCTTAGCTAGCACCGGGGTGAGCAGGGACCCCGTCTGTAACTGTCTGTATAACACTGCCTCCTTCCGGGTAAGCCCCGGGTGAGGTGGCGGCATAGTCTGTGTGTTCAGTCTGTACCATTTCACTATTTCGTTGAAGGTGGTCATCTTGTCCTTGGCACTGCGCCGCGACCAAGACTCCGAGTCGGCCGTGCTTGCAGCCGCGCGGTTGGTTAGTCCTCGCGCGGCCGAGTTGGCCGTCTCGTTGTGGTTCACGTTTCCGCGTTCCGACACGCCACTGCCCATGTGGGCCGGAAACCACTTGATCACCACAGGACTTTTGTGTCCGATGTCTTCGGCCTTGCGCAGTATGTGCGCGGCCTCACTACATACCCTACCCTTGGCGTAGTTCTTCACTGCCGTTCTAGAGTCACACAACACTGTAGTGCATCCGGGGTCGGAAACGGCCAAGGCGATGGCCACCTCCTCCGCCCGGTGCGCTTCTCGAGTCCGGACGCTCACCGCGGTCTTCGTTGCACCCGTCGATGCCTCGACAACCACCGCCGCGTATGCGTCGGTGTTCCCTCGATACTCCGCCGCGTCCACGTAGGCGGCGCCTTGTTCTCTGGCGTGGAGGTCTACGAGAGCCCTGGCCCTCGCCAACCTCCGCTCCCTGTTGTGCTCGGGGTTCACATTCTTCGGGATCGGGAAGACCCTGAGCTTTCTGTTGATGCTATCTGGTATAGGTACGTCTTTCTGCTGCTTGCCTTCTCTCGGTTCGAGACCAAGGTCCCGCAGTATCTGTCTTCCGGTTCTCGTTTCAGAGAGACGCTCGAGTTGCGCCGTTCTCTGTGCTTCGGCTATTTCGTCCAGCGTGTTGTGGACTCCCAGCGCCATGAATTTTTCGGTGCTCGTGCCCCCGAGGAGACCGAGTGCCGCCTTATACGCCTTGCGTATGGTGGCGTCTATCTTGTTACGTTCACTCGGCCTCCAGTTGTGGAAGGCGGCCACGTACGTTATGTGGCTAACTGCGAAGGATTGAACGAGCCTAGTCAGGCTCTCCTCCTTCATCCCCGCTTTTCTGTTGGACACCCTCTTGATGAGTCTCATTGCCGCAGCCGCTTTGCCCGCGAGCTTGTTGACCGTTTCACCGTTGGCTCGGTTTCGCTGGATGAGCAACCCGAGTACTCGAATCTTCTCGACCTCCGGTATTACTTGTCCTCCCGCCGTCTTGACCGTGATCTTGGGACGCTCGTACTTGACTTCCATATTCTTTCTTTTCCTGCCCGATCCTTTCGGGGGAATCACCAGCAGTTCTGACTTGGCCGGAGAGCAAACGAGTCCAGACCCGTCCAGCTGCTCCTCGATGGCGTTGACCGCTTCTTGCAGCGTTGTCTCGATGTGTCCGTCGCTTCCTCCCGGTACCCATAGCGTAACGTCGTCGGCGTAGATGGTGTGCCGGACTCCCGCTACTCTTTCTAGCCGGGTGGCCACCCCGATCATCACGAGGTTGAAGAGTAGCGGGGAGATTACCGACCCCTGCGGAGTTCCGACGCTGCCCAGCTTCTTCTCTTCGAGCTGCAGGTCTCCCGCACAGATTTTGGTGGTCCGTTCCGTCAGGAAGTCTTTGATGTACTGGTATGTCCTCCTGCCCATATTTAGCCTGGATACTTGGGCCAGGATAGCCGAGTGCCTCACTTTATCAAAGGCGCTCTGCAAGTCCAGCCCGAGTACGAAGGAAGGAAAAACCGACTGGAGGATGGCGACAAAAGACTGAACCCTTGTTCCGGGAGCTCATTAACTTCGCTTGCTGTCTTCTGCAGCCTGATCAGCTCGCGCCGTCTATTTCGGGCGCGCTCGCTCCGGGCCTGTCAATCCCACTTTTGCACTTTTTATTTTTATTTTCCTCCGAAAGCCTCGACTCCCACTCTCTTCCGCTCCTCCCTCATTTTTTTTCCTGACAGCATTGCTGCATCTGCAGCGCTCTCCTCTAGTTTATTACTTTGTTCCCGCCGTAAGGTCCGCTGGATTCGCTTCCCGGGCGTGTCAGCTCGGCTGGCTTCAAGCTGGGAACGTTGCCCAGATCACGACTCCAAATTATCGCGCGCGATCAAGCATTAATTTCCATTTTAGATTAGCCTTCTCCCTTCTAACCTCTCCTCATCGTGTACTCTGCTTGCTTGTCTTTACATGTAGCTTATCGCTGCATACGATATTTTTGTTTTATTTTGGTTATGCGCGCTTGCGCGCGCGTCTGTCTTTGCATCGCTCGTCTAAACGCTCGTCCACCGTTATGCATCTTCCATGTGCCTCAGCCTTCGAGCATGCAGACGAGGTGGTCGCCGTTGAGCAAACGGCGAAGCAAAATGAAAATTGCTGACAAATTGGCAAACGGCTATTAAGTTACGAAACGTACCTGGCGCAATGCCCAGCCCGCCCCGAGGTTGCGGCTTTACTTGTTTGTGGAGCCTTTCCGCCTTTGCTAGCCTGGATGTGGGGAAATAAGGACCATCGAGAAGACGCGTTCTCATATTGCCTGTTTGCAAGATATGAATGCGGCGGCTATGGTCAACCTAAAAAGGAAAATGACTAATGCTCACCGGACGGATGGCTGGTTGGCTAAGAATCCGGCGGTGACGAAACAATCCTGAGAGAGATCAGCTGGACAAGATCCATGAACCAGGCCATCTCGACTTTCTCGCTCTCGCCGAAAGACGCTGATGTGTGCTGTCACGAAGAGTGTTTCTTTTGTTATGCTTGTTTTTTTTTTTCTGTAGGCTTAGCTTTTCTTGGCGGCCCTTTGTGCTTACCTCGCGGCAATTTCGAGGCTCCTGAAGATCAGCTTGTCAACCAATTGCCCTTTCGTGCTTCTGTTTCATCTTCGAGCTCACACAATCGTTTGTTTTTGTTTTTTTTTTTTCGCTTCATGTGCTTTATGTAAGCAACAAAAGCATGACAACTCGCAAAATGCGCAGGCTACTGGAATTGAAAGAGAACGGGGTCATATTTTATCTTTTATTGATTTTCCTCGTTGCATACTGTCATGTAACAAGGGCTACAAAGGTGCGCGTGTGGCCGGCACTGGGCATAGAAGTCACGTGATGCTGTTTTCTGCTTCACGCTTCCTGGTGCGGCAGTGTCGTCAGTGGTGATGCTCACGTGGGCGGCGGACAGCCGCGCGTTAGGTGCTGAGGGTTTGTTCAGTAAATGCCAGGCAACTACAAATTGTTCGATCCCGGCACAACACATTGTGACCGCTTGCTCACGAACATTTCACTACATGTTTTTGTTTATATATGTAAGCTGCAGAGTTTTTCTTCTGTAGTTTCTATAGCGTCAACCACCACCGTCGTGGAGGAGAGCGCGGTGCTGCAGAAAGCGCGCTTCATTCCCTCGTGCCGGGAGCGTCGAACGCGTCGAACGCGCTCTTGCACGCGTCAGCGGGCAGCGCCTCCATTACGGCGGCCGCAGAGTCGCTGCTGCGTTACGGGCGCATGGATGCGTACAAGTGAGTCGCCCGTAGCCGCACAGTTTACGCGCCCGATTCGACTGCGTTGCCCCACGGCAAACGATCGATGCCATCCCCCCAACGCAGCAACTAATGAGTTCCAACGAGACGCAGATGGAGGCGAAGCCGCGATGTAATGCTCTGTCCGGTAACGCGTAGGGCTACGGAACGGCGCGGTGCCTCTTGTGTATTGCGCGCTGTTCTAATAAGCGTTTCCATTATTCCTCGCCCGCTGCAGGGTCCTTGCGCAGGTCTTCTCTGCCGCATGAACTCGGAATGAGATTCGATAACGCCGGTCCCTATTAATCGCCGTCGTTTAATTATCGAACAGCCACCGCCGCGGGCCGACGCAATCGTGGTGCCATTCTTCATCAGTCCAAGTGTTGCCTCGAAGTCATACCGCTCTTCCATTGTTCGCGTCCGGGCGCAATAATTCCACGTTGTGTGATGTGCACGGCGCTTTTCTTTTTTTTCGCGTCGAACTACATACCCCCCCCCCCCCCCCCTTTCTTTTTTTTTTCTTGGGTTCCCCGGAACAGTCTCGAATTCGGGAATTCATCTCACCTTTGAAGAGAGAAGTCTGTATTCAAGGGCAGCAAATGATCGTACACTATAGCACACGGACTGATAATGTACACAGGAACATTGACTTGATATTCCAAATGAGTTGGAAATGCATCCCGAATTCGTAGCCAAACCCATACCGTTCTGTCGCCCTAACGTCTTTGGGGTACAGGTAGCGCTGGCTCTGTGTTGTAGGGACTGTACGGCACTGATGACGTGGCTATGTTTCCAAAGCTAAACGGTGTGAATAAACACGATAGTGTAAAGTAACGGAGCTGAAGCGAATAGCAAATGGAGCGACATCGTCGTATCCTGATACTTCCTTCGCATCCGACGTACAGTAACAACGTCGTCATGCCAAAGAGATGCACGCGACAGATAGCCGCAGCGAAGCGAGTGAATTCAGTATGTGGAAGTGGATGCGCACATATACATCATTTACGAAAAGCTCACATCGCAAAGAAGAGGGCAAGCTGCATATCGCCGCTTTCATTAATGGCGCATTTATTCCTAGCGCATATCATGCGGCTCTGTATGCGGTGTCGTGACACTTCGCTAGCATGCAGAGCATGCATATATTAGAGGCCAATACCTGTCGTTTAAGGGCGCCATTTCGAGGCGCAGTTCCGACACGTCCGATGCTTCTCGCGGAAATTCTGTCTGTACCACGTCTGTATATACTGAGCCTATGTGGTTGCCATCAGAGGCATGCCGTGAACCAAACTAACGCACATAGCAGAAGGAGAAGCTAAGGCATTAGCGCGGTTTCATGAAAACTGAACCCTCGTGCTGCACATCATCCGCATTCTTCGAGCGCAGCGGACAGTGCCCGGGGTGGCGCCTGCGCACTTTTTCGGGGCAGTGCACCGGAGCACGAGCGAGTGGAAGAGGAAGGAAGAGAGGAGTGTGATGGCGGGGAACTTTATTCGCACATGTGGTCCGAAGCGCGAATGTGTGCGGCAGGGAGTAATTTCCTGTCAGCGCCCTGTCGGGGGTCCCGCTTGAATTACAAGGCGGGCATCGCTTCGTTCCCTCTGTTCCGCTCTCCGTTTCCTTCCGTGCCCATTTGTTCGCCCGTCGTACTTCATGCTCTCCTGCTCTCATAGCATCCTTGCTTGCCGCGGTTGAAAACGCCGCAGGGGCTGCGATGAAGGCACCGCGGTTGGGCGTGCGGGCGTCAATCGCGGAGCAAGTGGCGCACTGCACCGCGCGTTCGATACAAGCGCGTAGTCGTCAACCGGTCCCCTCCTGAGACGAGGAGGGTGTCGGGTCCGCTCCGGGGTAGGCGGAGCGTGAGTTGCGAAAGGAACGGCATGCAAGACAAAAAAAAAAAAAAAAAAAAAAAAAAAAAAAAAAAAAAAAGCCCCCCCCCCCCTTTTTTTTTGTTTGGTACGGGTCTAGGCTATGTCGGCTTTCGTGCCCGTGGTGCGGGCGCTGACTGCGGAAAGCGTGTTTTGAGAACGTTTGCCTGCTACTGAATCGAAGTAACCGGGTTCGAGCCCGACCGTGGCGACCGACGCATTACGGATCGGTGATCTCCGGTTGGTCGAAATTATTTCGCGACCCTCACTACGGCAACCGTTTCTCTCCTCTTTCATTCCCATCTTCCTCCGTTCCGTTACGGCGCGCCCCGCCGGGGTGGTGCAGTGGTAAGACGCCCGACTACTGTGCCGGAGTACCCGGGTTCGAACCCGACCTCGGCGGCTGCGTTTCGATGGAGGCGAAACGAAGAGGCGTCCGTGTGCTGTGCGATGTCAGCGCACGCTAAAGATCCCCAGGGGGTCGAAAATACTCCGTAGCCCTCCACTACGGCTCCTCTTTCTCTCTTTCCACTTTAACTCCCACCTTCCTCCCTTCCCTTACGGCGCGGTTGAGGTGTCCACAGAAAACAAGTCAGACCGCTACCGCACCTTTCCCTTCCTATAAATCAACCAATAAGTTACGGCGCGGCTCAAGCGTCCACCGAGAAATGCGGCAGATACTGTACCTTCCATTTCCTATAAGCCCTGGTCCATCCCTTTCCAGCGCCCGCAGGATGCTTTCTCGTTAAGGTTTTCGTGGAGAGACCTTTCTGACACGCCACGCCGCCCAGCTGCGTGTTCTTTCTTCTCGTTTCTCACACTACACCTATATTGCTTAGTTACATGATGTGTATGCTTTACTTAACTCAGCATCGCACGCTGTTTCGCTGACTCTGAGTCGGTGTTATTTGCTCCCTAGAGTATTCGGTATCTTCTGGGCCTCGTGAAATGACGAAGAGGCGTTTCATTTCCCACAAATCATTTTCTTTCCCTCGGCCTATGCAACTATCTAGCTGAATTCAAGAATGGTGTCACGTCGCTGGCGTCTTTACAGAGCGGGTGCTCTAATGAAATGAGGTAAGCAGAAAGAAAAGGGAAATAAAAAGCGCACTTTGACAGGCAATTACAGTTATTTTAAATTTTGCCAAACTTTTACCTTCTATCTTCTACAAATTAAGTCTCTAAAGACGAATAATAATGTGAATATGCTATTACTGGCTGTCCACGAACTGTCTTCTCCGCTGCTCATCTAATTCCGGTACCTCTAAACAAACCCCAATCTTACAAATCGAACAGTCCGGAAAGCACGGCGAACATGAAACCGAACATAATGGTGAACCTGGCAGAAAACGTGAGGCGCCGAATTTATCCGAAATATATTCAAATCATCCGTCCGAATGGTACCGAGGGCGAAAAATACCTGCCGCATGCGGGATTTGAACCAGTGGCGTCAGAAATGGAGTAGCACCTTTATCTGGTTCCTTCAGACCACTTAGCTACCGCTGTATTTTTTTTTTTTTCTCGAACATGGTCCTATAAAGCGAAGCAATGTTCTATTACCAAGCCTACCACTCAGCACACGCCACAGCAAGGGCTGTAGCTATAGCTGAAACATCTGGCCCCGCCGCGTGTTTAACCACCTGTTGTATGCCCGTGATTTTTTCGCTGACGACTCCGACGCCAATGTTTCTGCTGAATATGACATCTAACGCAGTACCATTACAATGATAAAGTAGTTGTATTTATTTTTATTTATTTATTTATTGAACCTTACAGGCCCCGAAGGGCATTGTGTAAGGGGGGTTACAATATCAAGGTTAATGGCTGTAAACAAGGAGCAGACACTAGGTATTACATAATTTCAGACATAAAAGAATTCCCAACGTAATTATACATGGTCGCTACAGAATAGAGTACATACAGATGCATATAAAAATATGAGAGAAAACATTTAGAAAGAAAGGCAACATGATAATAGTATAACATAGGTCAATTGAACTAGCAATACAAACTTAACACTTTCTCACGGAATGAAGCAGGACTATTTATCGATGCAATTGAATCAGGAAGATCATTCCAGAGTGAAATGGCGCGAGGAAGTGCAGATGAGTTGAAAGCTTTCGTACGGCCAAAGATGCGAGAAAAACTAAGATGATTGTGCAAGCGTCTAGACGTGCGCAGTGGATTGCTTAGTGGCAGCGGCGAAGGCCTATCCGTATACACATACTTGTGTAACAAGCACAGAAGCGAAACTTGGCGGCGATTTTCTAGAGGCGGGAGAACATGTTCTTTTTTCATTTCAGACACACTAGATTGGCGGATATAGTTGTTGGAAATAAATCTGGCAGCTCTGTTTTGTATCGATTCTAATTTTATGTTCAGATAGTTCTGGTGTGGTGACCATATCGAAGACGCAAATTCAAGCTGGGAACGTACATAGGTTATGTAAGCTAATTTTCGGACATGAGCGGGCGCTTTTTTAAGGTTACGGCGGAGATAACCAAGAGAGCGAGATGCTTTAGCACAGATGGAAGTGATATGTTCGTTCCAGGATAGGTTCGGTGTTAAAAGAATGCCCAGGTACTTGTACGACGGTGTCTCAGACAGAGGCACATTATTTAAGAAGTAACAGAACTTGGATTGAGAACGTTTACGGCTGAAAGTCATTATTTTACATTTGGAGGGGTTAAGCGTCATGAGCCAGTTTTCACACCACCTAGCAATATTATTAAGATCCTGCTGAAGAAGGTGATGGTCATTAGTCGATTTTATTTCTCGGTAAATTATACAATCATCAGCAAACATACGGACAGTGGACGATGTATTAGTTGGGAGATCATTAATATAAATAAGGAAGAACAAAGGACCGAGAACGCTGCCTTGAGGAACACCCGAAGTAACAGAAGAAGATGACGAGGAGTAATTATTAACGAAGGTAAACTGTTCGCGAAGAAAAAGAAAGTTTCGAAGCCATGATAAAGTGAGGGAATCAAGACGAAGTGCTGACAATTTGGAGATTAGACGACAATGGGCTACTCGGTCAAATGCCTTCGAAAAATCAAGAAATATGCAGTCTGTTTGTTCATTTTTATCCATATTAAAATTAAGATCAGTTGTTAGCTCGAGCAGCTGAGTGTCACACGAATAACCTTTTCTAAAGCCGTGCTGATTAGGAAAGAAAAAGTTATTAGACTCAAGATGACGGCGGATGTTAGAAGAAACAATGTGCTCGAGTAGTTTACAGCATATGCATGTGAGCGAAATGGGCCTGTAACTGTCAGGAGAACTTCTATCACCGCTTTTAAAAACTGGAATTATTTTTGCCATTTTCCACTCAGCAGGGAGTTGACCTGTCTGTAATGATTGCTGGAATATACGGCACAATATTTCGCTGCAAATGGGCTTTAAATTCTTCAGTACCTTCGAGTTGATATTGTCAACGCCAGACGAAGTAGAAAGGTTCAGATTGTCGATTAGAAGAGATATGCCTTCAACTGTTATAGTAATGGGTTCCATATACGGCCAGTCGAATTCGGGGACAAATGGTACGCTGGAATGATCTTCCTTCGTGAAGACAGATGAAAAGAATTTGTTGAACTCAGACCATAAAACCGTAGCCATAAAACTTTGTTAATTGGGGGAGGCATACGTCGCCTTCGACAGTGATATTTGTCACCGCGCCTCGTTGGGCTCTTATGTGCAGTGTAGTTGGGGTGAACTGCCTTGCATTAGTGCCCATTGAAACTGCATCTTATAATTTAGCATTGCTTCTCTGAAGACGAAAGGGAGAGGCGTTATGCGAGAATTTTCAGAGAATATGTAGGCTTTCAAATACCTATATCTTCCTTCCCTGATCGGCGATGCAACTGGTTTGTATATCATTGCGCATTGACACCAAATAGCACATACCCCCGTTAGCTTATTGGTTCAGTTTATGGGGTTTAACATCCCAAAGCGACTGAGACTATTAGAGACGCTGTAGTGGAGGGCTTCGGCAAATTCGACCACCTTGGATTCTTTAACGTGACATCGCACAGCATACGAGCACCTTGCTTATCGCCTCAATCGAAAAGCCGCGGCCGGGATTCGATCCCGCATCCATAGGCACAGAAGTCGAGCGCCTAACCACTACGTACATCATTGCGGTAAAGCCCATTAGCTTATTCATTGCCAGCTAGCCCCTTGAGGAGCTGTTGCTTGCGAATAGATATGCTGGTTTTCGGTATCTAATTTTAGCACCGCATCTAGATTGTTATGGACGTCCTTTATTTTTTCCCCTCAAAATCACTGACCTTCCTTTAGCCAAAACAAAAATGGTCAGTGCTTGTAGGTAGTGCGGACGCTGTTTACTTCTTTCTCGCAGACGTCTCCACGTTTAATAATAATAAACAACACGCGGTTTTTCTTTTCTTTTTTTCGGAAACGTGGGTTTGTATGACCAAATAATCATGTTTCCGTCAACGCCATCGCTTGTGCTCGATGCTTCCTCGAGGCCAAGGGTTCCGCACTGTGGAAACCCTGTTATCACGCCCATTGCCCAGCGGCGGCTCTTAGCTACAGCTAGCGCTCTTGTGCATTGCGCCAAGCGTGAAACAGGCCCCCGAATCGGCTACCTGGTTCTGCCGTGGTCTACCGACAAGGCGACCGGACACTAACGGCGCGCGCGCTCCTTTGCTTCTTTCACTGGCAGAGGTGTCCCTGTGTGTGATCGTGGCCCCCGGTGAGAGGACATGCGCGCCGGCCGAGCTGACTCTTCCGACTGACCGGCGCCTCCTCCTGGAAGCATCTGTGCTGCCAGCCACGGAGAGGACCCTTCGCTTCCTCTGGTCCCTGTCGCCGACGCCGGGGGAGCACTACGTCTCTCACGATGCTGCCGTGCACTTCAGGCCAGGAAAGCCCGGAAAGTGAGTGCCTACGTGGTTGCTTCGAATCACAAAAGAGAAACAGAAAGAGAGAGAGCGACATTCATTATCAACCGAAGTTGAAGGAAGGCCCCTAGAAGGCGGAGCTTTGTCCAGGAGCTAATTAATTTGCCAAGGCTATCCGGATGGGCCGGGGTTTTAGATCACGCTAGTCGTCAGAGGCCAGATGCTGATTTCGCCTATATCTGAGCATTATTGGAAAGCAGCGGAATAACATCGTAAGGAATAAATAAGTTAAATGGACCGTTAGTGTCGTACTTGTTTGATTTCATGAGCCTGCCTGCTGGTTGGTTGGTTGGTTGGTTGGTTGGTTGGTTGGTTGGTTGGTTGGTTGGTTGGTTTGTGGGGTTTAACGTCCCAAAGCGACTAAGGCTATGAGAGACGCCGTAGTGGTGGACTCCGGAAATTTCGACCACCTGGGGTTTTTTAACGTGCACTGACATCGCACAGCACACGGACGCCACTCCGTTTCGCCTCCATCGAAACGCAGCCACCGAGGTCGGGTTAGAACCCGGGTACTCCGGCACAGTAGTCGGGCGTCCTACCACAGCACCACCCCGGTGGGGCGAGCCTCCCTGCGTGTCGTTGGCTGGCGTGTTGTCCGTGACAACAATCTCATTTCAAGGTAATAGCGCGGTTTTGCTCTCCATCTGTTTCTCATGATTTGAGTCGATTTGGACGGCGATCCACGAATGATCGATCGTTTGCGGGACAAGGCACATACCTCACCGCTCAAATAACTATTTCCCGCTGCAAACATCGAGAAGTGTCACCATTTTCGCCGCTTGACTGTGGCTAATCATAAGCCGTCTCGTGTTAACGAATTCGCGAGTCACTGGTCCCCGTGTCATGGCCATTAAGCGAGCTCAATTGTCTTGCACTACTCTATAAAACGATGTCACTCTGTAACACTGTGGACTAGTTCCGCCGGGAGAGTCAATGTTCTGCGGCCTTCGATCATTTATATAAGGCGGAAAATCATTAATCACGGTTTCTTTTTCTTTCTTTCGCAGGTACTTGATCGGGGTTACGTGCCAGAACCACGTGAGCACCGTGTCCTCCCCGGCCCTGTCCGTGCAGCTGGTCGAGCGTATTGTGGGCTTAACCGCCATCCGCACTGAGGGACCGGTCCGAGTGGCCCAACAGACGCGACTGAGCGCAGTCTATTCACGCGGAAGCGACATAACCTTCGTGTGGGACTTCGGAGACGGCACCTCCAAGGCAGTGGTCAGCGGTGTACCAGAAGTGGGCCATACTTACAACAGGTGCGAAGTCTGGATGGATCATTATTCAGGGGCCCTACAGACCGTTACGAAGATTGTATTTCCAGACTTTATGGGCCCCATTTGCTTCCTCGTCAAAGTCGTGATGTGTAGTGCCTGAAAACTTTTTTTCCTTTACTGCTTTCCAGTCCTGATCCATGCTAGGAAAATATAAATTAATATCTCTGGTTAATAGAAAGGGGAGGCGCAGTAGTAGTCTACACTTCTCTATGGACACCTGAACTGAGCTGTAAGGGAAGGGAGCAAGGTGCGAATGTAAGAAGAGTTGCCATAGTGGAGGGCTGTGGAATACTTTCGACCACCTGAAGGTATTTAACGCCCACTGACATCGCACAGCCCACGTGCGCCTTTGGGTTTCTCCTCCATCGAAACTTGGCCGCATCCCGGCCTCGGCGGCCGCTTTTCGATGGAGGCGAAAAGCAAGGTGCCCGTGTGCTGTGCGATGTCAGTGCACGTTAAAGAACCCCAGGTGGTCGAAATTTCCGGAGGCCTCCACTACGGCGTCTCTCATAGCCTGAGTCGCTTTGGGACGTTAAACCCCACGAACCAAACCAAACCGAAACTTGGCCGCCGTCGTGGGGTTCTAACCCGGGTACTCCAGATCTTTACCCAAGCGTCTTAATCACCGCGGCGAGTGATCCACGGTAGGCATTTGGGAAATCCGGTATAGATAGTTTTGGTGACCGCACTAGCAGGATTGAAGGCCCACTAGGTAATGTAGGCCGGTACAATATCTGTGACCATATGATAATCTGCCAATGTTACCATTTGAACGAGCTTATGTGATGATGTGCGATATGGAGTCAAGCCAGAAAGGCGGCTGAACAAGCTTTATCATGTGATACAGATGACCTTTCATGTGCGATGGTTAGGTTGCGGTAAGAACTTTTTGCTATCACTTCTTTTCCAAAAGTGAAGAGGTATAGTGATGAGAGACTGGTGAATTTTTGTTTTGTGGCCAATTGGTTACTATGAGGAGGTTCACTGTGGAGTAACCGTGTATGGGGGGGGGGGGGGGGGGGGGGGGGGCTTTGGGGGGGGGGGGCTTTGTTGTCACATCTTCGCGTGGCTGCTCTGTGATCAGTAACGTCGAGTTGAATTCACTTGAAAGGTACTGGTGGAATCGGACGCGCCATTATTCTGCCTGAAATCGTCGGTCACGAGTTTCTGTCCAGCCAGTTGCTGCTTGATATGTAACACCACAGTGAGCATGCCACCACCACTGTAGTATGAAGGAGCACTGAACAAGGGTAGAGGGGGTAAGCCGTTCGCAGGCCAAGCCAACGTTTCGACCTGCGAATTAAGGCCCGCTCTATCCTTGCTCAGTGCTCCTTCATACCGTGTTATTCATCTTCTTCCTCGTTCTACCTGGATCACTACAGCAGTAATGAGACTGTAGCCTTGTTGGAGCTTGCGTCAGTATTCGCAGCCTGCTGCTCTGTGCAGCAAAGGTGCTATGTTACTCACTGTCATTCGTTTAGTGCGCTGTTCTAAGATTCCCACTCCCTTATTTCGCCAGTGTTTGTTCGGTCCATCTGGCGCACTGGCTTCTGGCAGTTGCCCAGTCAGCACAAATAATTGGTCCAATATTGGCATACAGACTATTTTAATTTTCATTCTTAATCCTGCGCGTACCGTCTTTTTGTGTTGTACCTGCAGAACTGGAGAGTACTGGGTCAGTGTTGTCGCCTACAACGCCTTCAGTCGGGCCAAGTTCGAGACGAACCTGTTCGCATTGCGGGTACCCTGCGGCAAGCCTGAACTGCGCATCAACCGATACACAGAGGTGAGAGGCGCGCTGCGCGAATCAGCTTGTGACTTCGCATCGCATTCCGATGAACTGAGAAAAAAGCGGCAGGTTTTGTCACTAGCCTATAGCCGCATACAACGGTAGACAGGGGCCCTTGCCGTTGCTTTCCTATTAATCCCACCCTGCTTCGCCCGCTCCGCTCGAGCCCATTCCGAAAAACTTGCTTTTCTCGTCTTCTGAATGTGTTGACGGAGGTGAATGTAGCGAGTCCTAATCATTTTCTGCGCCATTTGCGGATTTAATACCAGTGGAAACTTTCAGAAGTTCCTAAAGATGGAGAGTTGTAACTACAGAAAAATTCTTTATGGAACAAACTTAGCCGCGGCAGCAGGATTTGGTTAAAGAACTCTTAATGAAGTAATAAATATTACATTTTAGCAGCGTTGCGTGGTTGTCAATGGGGAGTTCTCAACCGTGGACACGGTAATAACGCGTTAGTTGTTGAAACAAATGGAGCCTAATTCCCTAAAGCCTTGAAGCATGAAGAAATTAGAGGTCCCGCGCAGTGAATAAACTGAGCTCATCAGACGCGCGCGGCAAGATGGTTAGAAACGGCACATTTGTTGATGGCCTAAGGGAAGGGCTAAGGCGCCGGATTAGAAATACGTGCGCTATTGTGCCGCGTCGAGCACTTGCATAGAGAGAGAGAGAGGAAAAAAAAGCGATTCTGCAGTCGTAAATGGTTGTGGTCTTCTTTACACCGAGCTGTAAACCAAAAGATTGGACCTGACGTGACAATAGCGCATGCAGTCCGAATTAGGCGTTGTACTGTCCTGTGTGATGTTATTGGCGGTAGGTGGTGGTGTAAACTTTATTGGCCATAAAAAAATTCAGGATTGGGGGGGGGGGGGGGGGGGGGGGCTGCGCAACGGGTCTTTTCTTGCAAATGATGTTCCAGCCCCTGGAGGGCCAGCCTTTTAGTTGCACTGGTGATCGTGAGTCGCTGATCTTGTAGCGATAAGCTAGACATGAGTTGTTCCCAAGTAAGCGAGTGACACCTCTGGGGAGGGAGGATGTAGGTATGTGGAACAAGTGAGTAGCACATGAAGGAAATCGGCCGGCTTGCCGCATAGTCGGCAGACGGCGGAGAAAAGGTTGGGGAAGCGTCCATGCATGACTATTGGGTATGGGAGTGTAAAGGCTCAACTCCATGAGCCCTCGAAGCGTGCATCTTGCGCGCTTGGATGCGTGCGCGCCGGCCAGAAGAAGTCTGCGTATGCGCGACGCGCCGCCCACAGCCGAGCGCGCTCACGACGCTCGGATCCGACAGTACCAGATATCCGGCGCGCGCGCTGCTCGCGGTAGCGCGCCTCCGAATTCTGGCGTGCAAACATCGACCAATCAGCGGGCGCTCTGTGTCGTGTATATCAAACATTTCATGTGTATGCTCTTGTGTTTTCGTCACAGAGGCTGTAAAAATGCTCCGGAAGCGCTGGAAGAACCTCCGCGACAAGTTCCGCCGATTATGCAGCGTGCACCGGGCGCGTACCGCGCCATGCGCTTGGAGTTGTGTACCGCTTTTTTTGCGCGCCGGGGCGCGGTGCTCACTGCGCAGGCGCGCATGGCACCCGGCGCGTAGGACGCAGAGGTGTCTATGGAGTCGGGCCTTTAGAATTTGTAGGTGCGCTACCGACAAGTTTCCTGAGCGTCTGACGCGTTCAGTTTCGCTTATGTATGGAAGAAAGAGTTGGGTTTCCTTGCACTGCAAAAATCGAAAAAAGCTTAGTTTTTGTTCTTTTAAAGAGTTGGTACGGTATTGACATGATCACAGCTTCCAACTCCCTATCAGCATTAACCATGAAGCTTCGTTAAATAAAAATTTTATTAGATCATAATATTTAATTAAGGATGTAATGACATTTTTACAATATATTTGTCCACTTTGACTGATGGTTCTCTCCTGATAATATTATTATTCTATTTTAACTTTTTTTTGCTTTTTTTTTTGCTTCCTCTAGTCAAATGACTGAAGGAAAATCTAACGCTACGATGTACTTTACCCCGTCGAGCTTTCGTCGTAAAGCGTCATGCTGGCGATGCTTTTTCTTTTTAATTTCCTTCTAAGGTATACCTGGATGAAGACGTGCTCGTGGAAGCGGCTTTGGAAACCGCCTGCCCCGTTTCGACGAGAGTCGCCTACACCTGGACTGTGCTGAACGCGACGGGAGGGCACGTCCTCCACAACTTTCACTTGGATGGCGCCCTTTCGCGGAAAGATTTGATCCTGTCCGCTGGAATTCTGCCAGTAGGCCGGTACACGCTCTCGTTGAAGGTGAGACCGTCGTTGGGCCCCAGATATCCACCGGCATGCTGTGCCATCGTAGAGCATAAAACACTACAGTTTATATTGCATGAAAAATCTTTTGATAGCATCGTAATTCCTGGGTGTTTAGGAAGGATCAGGTGGGGCTCATTTTATCGCGAAAGCATTACTACTACCATTTTCAGCCCTTCGTGTAGCCACGGTCGGTAGGCATGTTTGACCTTTAATGACCCCAGATGGCTGTGACGTCATACCAGCTGCGAGAGATGGGCTACCAAGTCGAGTCGTCGGGTGGCTGCGGTCCGTAGGCACGGCGCGCCGCGGATGAGATTATAACGTCACTGTGACGTCATAAAACCTCAAGTCTAGTCGTCGGGTGGCGGCGGTCGGTGGGCACGGCGCGCTGCGTCTGGAGCCGCGCTGCTACTGAGTGGTGGCGCTGCTGTCATCTCTTCTCTCGCAGTTGAGAGGAGAAGGATGAGGAAAACAATGGGTATATAAATGCTCGCGCTTGCTCAGCTGAGGCACTCGCTATGCATCCTGATAAACAGAAAGAAAAGTCACGCCGTCTCGATGAAGCCAGGAAACGACAGCGAGCTACAGAGACAGATGAAGAACGGGAACAGCGTCTCGCTCGACGGCGCGCTCAAGATGCAGCTAGACATGTGCGTCGCGCCGCTTCTCTTGAATCGTCCTAAACCGCTGACGACTCCGAATGGAATGTAATGAACGCTTTGAACAGTGAAGACTCTTTGTCGACGTGCTCACTCAGCAGTCAAGAACGTAGGAATGCTACTAGGCGGCAACAACGCGTTCAGGAAACAGAAGAAGAAAAGCAACGAAACTATAGCGTAGTCATGCTAATATTGCTTTCGCAACCTACCGGGCTTATCTAAAGCTAAGTCCAACCTAATTTTTTTTTTGACAGATTGGGATGAAACTATAGGAGAAATAGAAATCCGTGAAGGAAAACGATGGGGTTGTTTAAGTGAGGAAAGGAGAAACTGGGCATCATGTATTGGACAAATACTCGTTTAATTTTGCGTGCTCTCAAAAGTTACTAGAATCCAGTTAGCTATATAAATGCATGCGATCGCTGCAAGATAGAGGCAGCGGGTGTTGGCCTGCCCCAGTAATTTTCCTGCATTAATATTTTGGATACCATTGCACCTTAGATCTTCTGTACTTGTACCACGTGAATAAGCGATGTATAGCTTTTTAAAAACAATTCAAGAGGGAAGAAGTGACAAGAAGAATGTATAATCATGCGGACAGGGAACGGCGATACGAAACGACGCCACCACTATGAACTTCTATGTCAAACGCCGTGGTTGTGCAGTGCTTAGGACGCTCGACTTCTGTGCCCAAGGATGCGGGATCGAATCCCGGTTGTGGCGGCTGCTTTTCGGTGGAGGCGAAAAGCAAGGCGCCCGTGTGCGATGTCAGTACACGTTAAAGAACCCCAGGTGGTCGAAATGTCCGGAGCCCTCCACTACGGCGTCTCTCACAGCCTGAGTCGCTTTGGGACGTTAAATAGCCTAAAACCGTACCAAACCTTATGCCAACGACCAAATATTTTAACTGCCATTCCACAACGCTTCGGCTGAAATGCTGGTGCACCACGCTTTTTTTTTTTTTTTTTTTTCATCCGTTGACCGCGCAGAATACAGTGCGCAATTTTTTTTTCCCCCTCTGTAAGCTCGCGCCCCTTTTTTCCGAGGTTAAAAGTGTTTGCTCTAGATCAATTCAAATCGCCCAAGCTTGCACCTAGCGTATCTGCCTGTGTGGAACGAGACCGAATTAATTGAAAAACGTATCATTTTAGAGCGTGACTCTACTCTTTGCACAGCAACTTCCAATGTTGCACTCGGATGTTTGAGAGCCGCCTGAGAGCGCCTAGCTCGAGGCCTCCTGCTAAACTGCCCGGTTCTTCATCTTCCTCGTTCGAAGCGCTACCCGAGGTCACCGAGCAATCGTCCCGATCGTGGACATGGAGGCTGTCCGCTGGAATACCATGTGACTATTTTGGGGCTTAAACAACTGCTTTGCTGGAGTCTGGTTGCTTAGTCTCGCCATGCATGGGGTGTGCCGGTCCGATTAACGCTTCGGCACAGGCGTCAGGCTGAGCCTGATTATCCAGGCGATATAGCTCCCTAATAATAAGCATCAGCGAAGAGAAAGCTTGATCGGCTGGAGGCAGAGACCAACGAAGAGGGATAAGCTCGTGTGAAGAAAGGCCTGTATGACTGAAGAAGTGTAGCCATGTTTAGCAGAGCTACGGTAGGTTATAATGAGGTTTAACTTGGATAAATATCCGCTATTTTTTTTTTCCAACGGCTTTGGTAGAGGACTCCACTTCGCTCGACACACGCCTGGTTATCGAGTGGCAGCGTGCTGTCACTTCGCCTCCGATTTCTGCGGGTCGTATAAATTCTGGCAGTGGGTTATTTATTGCCTGTTTCACACCTTGACAACCATTAAACCATTTTGAGCGCTTTAAATTTGTTGTAATCCGTGCTGTAATACATCCGAAAGCTGTGGGTCCGTATCAATAGCATGCATTCGGATGAGGACGCCGGGGACTTGTAGTACCCAGCAGACGCTCAGAGGGCACTTTTTAGCACTGTTTTCGCGGCGCCCTCTGATAGCTCAGTTATGGTGGCTAAAAGATAGCTCAGTGGTTGGGGCGCTCAGATACGGAACTGGGGGACCTGGCTTCCAACCCAGCTGTGGAGGCCGCGTTTCGATGGAGGAAACACGCGAGGCGCCCGTGCATGGTGCGTTGCAACCGCAGGTTAAAGAACACCAGCTGGTCAAAATTAATCGGAACCTTCCGCTAGGGCGACCTTGTTCGCCCGAATCGCTTTCGGACGTTAAACTCTATAAATCAAGTATTCATTTGAAGTCCTCATTTGCGGTAAGGAATATTAGAGTGACGTTAGGAGGAGGAGAAGATCTAGATGCTTCAGTGGCATCAGCTGAACACAAGCGCATAGAAGACCTCTTACGTTTAGACCACGTATAACAGCTTCTCGCTGTAGTAGTGAACGGTCTTAACGCGAAGTTAACCTTGTCGCGTAATTTCTGTCGCTTCGTGTCAGCTTGGCTTTCATCAAAACCGGACAACTTCCACGACGTTCGCCATTAAGACAGATGGGGCCAAAGAAAGCATACGACCGCAGAGAGAGAGAGAGAGAGGCGGCGTGGTTCCGGATCAGGCTAACATACTTGAAGGCGTGCCGAGGGCGACGGAGAGGGAATAAAGCAAATTCCGAGGAAGAAGAAATAATGAAGGAAAAATGTGCTTCCTCCCGTTGCCGAAATGACGGCGGCGGCACCGGCCGGCACTCGTCGTCGGCCGCGGGCTGAAGGCGCCTCGGGCGGCGGCGGATCCAGCGCATACACTATCGCGCAGCGTGGCACGTGATTAATTGTGTTTGTTATTAATTCAGCCGTTTCATTCGCTCCTGGCACCCCGCCCGCTTTCTCTTCTTCCCCTGTGGAGGGGAGGGAGGAAATGGCGCATCTCTTCATCATTAATCACGACGATGACTCTTCGGTTTCTGCTTTACTCTTGGTTATTTTTCACGACCGCTGTCTTTTCGCGATGCGATCCGCTCCTTCTCAGCATTCTTTTTTTGCGCACTTCTTTTTCCCCCGTCGCACATTTCACCGTTCTTTCTCCTGGCCCGCACTCCAGCGGCTTCGCTGTCTGCTTTCGCTCCGTCTTCCTGCTCCGCTGGGACCGTCACTAAGTGCCCGTTTTTACGCTACTCTGTTGCTCGACTCGTCTCTCCCGCGCTTTCTCCCCTCTCATTCCCCGCCTTCTCGTTATTGACTTTTGTCTTGCGCTTGCTTGCTGACGCGGCTAACGCCGGGCCCACGGTGCCATCTTATCTTCGTCTTCACCCTTCCATCTTTCGTTCCAGTTGATTCGCCCGGCTAAGGCTGGCCCAAGCTGCTTGCCCAATCCTTTGTTTACTTTTTTTTTTTTCCTGGCACCTTTTTGTTTCTTCGCAGTGTTCAGTGGGCACAGATGCGTTTCCTTATCTCTGGCAGCAGAGTTTATGAGGCGTGCTCGCAGAGGGCGCATGCTTAATGCGCCAGGCTTTCGCGAGGCCCTGCCGAACGTATCGCTCGGCGGCGATCGGGGTTCCGGAGGCGCTGCAATTATTACGCGCGCTGCGCGTCTGTAGCTCTGTAGGGCGTACGCACAGCGTGCGTATGCATACACACATCGTAGATGCCTAGCTGTGTGCGTGCTGCCGCCGGCATCGCTTCCTGCGATTTCTCTGGTCGGCGGAACGGCTTTACTTTTTGCTGTCTCGCCTCCCTGCATTTGTCACTGTGGCGAAAAAAAGAGAAAAGGCAGACGTGCTTCGAACAGACACTCGGGCTCGAGCACCACCGGCGTCGAGCGACAATTGTTGGCGCTATGCGCTTGTGCCCCTTATCGCTATTCCTTCTTTGACGGGTTCGCTTATTTTGTCCCCGCTTGTTCTCTGGCGGTATCTTGTTGACCCTTATCGCGGCTCGTGTTGTCCGAACAGCCGAGCGGAATGGGCGGCGCGACTCCGGCTGTTTAGTTTACGTCTGCTACCGTGCTTTTGTTTCTCCGGTATTCAAGGTGGCGGCGACCATGGCGCGAATGACCGCGCTGTCAGTTATGTGAATTGCGCACTCAATAAGGCGGCTTTATCTTTCCGAGTCATCTGGATTTTTCGGTGTTGCGAGTCTAATGCACAAATGTTCACGAAATAGAAAATGGTTATCCATCGTTGCCTTTATATAGTCAGTATTATTTATTCTCGTTTCATCACCCCAGAGGCCGCTTGAGGGGAATTATGTAAGAGGTGTTTGCACATGTTATGGTGCGAAACTGTTATTACGATAGCTATACACGGGGCGAAGAAACCATCGCAGACATACCAGCCAGCCGCTGCAAGAAGGCCGCGGAGCCACGGCCGCAGCTGATTTCGTTAACTGAAACCACGACTGAGAGCAGTGCAATCGTGGCTCACGAATGCGACATTCAAGCGATTTCTCGCTTTTCGGCGGCTTCCCTTGGATCTCGGAAAAAAAATATATATACGCGAAGCTCCCTTTATGGCAAATATATGGAATGGGAGTTTCTTAAGGTGTGCTCCAACTCTGCAAATCACACCTATCGTTTAAAGTCAATATTTAGCAATTTAGAAAATTATCTTCATTACTGATTGAATAATTAATTGCACAACAAAAATTACATGTAGTGCGTAAGACGGCTGACAGCTCCATGCCAGCGGATTCCCTGGCCTACCTAAAATGTTTTATTTCTGACTCTTGGCTAAAGTGTGCTGGTACACCTTGTATAAAGCCCCGCTTTAACGAAGCCGTATGAACTTGCCCGCGTAACATAAGTATACCATGCCTGACTTGGCATCCAAGAGCACCGGAAGGGTTGACGCTTATTCCCCCTTCCCACTGCAAATGAGTCACCCGAGTTGGCAACTCTTCCCTACTGTCTGATATCCCGTGGTCTCGTTAAGTCGCTCAAACGATCGAAGAATCGTGTAGTGCTTGGTCATGTTAGCTACCAGCTACCGCCTTCCAGCACCATGCTCGCGATTTTTTGCACACAACGCCGGTGCCGACGCCGGAATGTGTGTGTGTGTGTGTGTGTGTGTGTGTGTGTGTGTGTGTGTGTGTGTGTGTGTGTGTGTGTGTGTGTGTGTGTGTGTGTGTGTGTGTGTGTGTGTGTGTGTGTGTGTGTGTGTGTGTGTGTGTGTGTGTGTGTGTGTGTGTGTGTGTGTGTGTGTGTGTGTGTGTGTGTGTGTGTGTGTGTGTGTGTGTGTGTGTGTGTAATATGAATTTAACGCTTATGGGTCACTTTGCGCGCAGCCGCCTGGGAAGGCGGGCTTACGCGCCAGTTACGCTTAGGCGTTTCTCGTACGCGACACCTTTCTCCAACCCGTTGTGCGGTCACAACCACGGCGGATTCGGACGAAATAGACAACGACAGAGTACGCTAGGTAACAGTTTAGTATCCTAACGCAAGGTAAAGCACACACTGCGGAATAACGTTCTTTACGATAAAATAGACTTACGTTGACTCACCAAGTCGTCGCGGTCATCGGCTGGGAATGGCAAGGGATCCACACGAGGAGGTAGCTAGAGAGTAAGAGAGTTTGCGCCATAAAATCCCATAGAACTAACTAATTATCCCTTTCGGTATTCCGCAACGAGAAGCAATCAGTTGCTTCTCGAGATTGGAATGCACCCTTGTGACCAGTGCAATGCTGTCACGACAGTGCGTGCGGAGCGAGGGCAATGCGTAAGTGCATTCATTCCCCCCTACCTTATCCGCGCGTAGCAGGCGCTCGTCTCGTGGCTTCGCCGCTGGCTAGGAAGGAGAGCGGGGTACACGTGTATCTCTACACACATCGCGTTAAAATGGCTTCAAAGATCATTGGAGAAATTCGATGAGCACATGACGTCCGCGATGTCATTGGATAGGTCGGTCCGGTCTGCTGTAGTACGCAGGAAAAAAAAAATAAAAAGATGCGGCAAAAGTAACCGTACCGGCACGTAAGGTCTGAAGACTTGAAAACGACGACGAGTGCGGTGAAGATATGCAGACTGGCGGGATCATGTACGGAACGCAGCCAAGTCAAATGTGGAAAAAAATTAAAATGTTCTGGTTTAGCTCTGGTTAACCCTAGTTGAATTGCGAAAACAACGGCGAAAGCTTCTCTTGCCCGCTACATTATTCGCCTATCCTGCCCTATCAGTGTAAGGTGCTATATTATTGGGGACATTTAAGATCAACCTTTAAAGGGCCACTGTCCAGGGAAGGCCCTTTTAAACAAAGGAGCCCAGTGTTTCGATCAGGTACCGGAGATAGTCTGTGCAAAATGCTACAGTGACACGCGCGCCGCAAAGCATCGAAAATACAATTCAAAGCTCTCTCATGCTCTCCTTTGGGAAGCCAGCCTCCCCGCTTCCTGCGCTGGCCCGACGGGCCACGATAATGACGTACGTATCGGGAACGATGTCCATTGGTCCGTCTCGCTGACTGACGGGAGAAGGATGGGTGTCTACCGCTCGCAGCGCGCTTTTCCCTCGCCACGGCCAGACTGAATCCAGCGGCGCGCGCTCCCTCAACCGTTCTTTTTTTTTTTCGCGCTCGCGGAGAGCCACGCCCCACCTTCCGCCAAACGCGGAGGAGGAAGGGGAATTTGTATTGCGGAGGCTAGACGACCTCGGGCAGGAGAGTGAAAAACCTTTGCGAGGGAACGGAAGGAGAGAGGCATGACAGAATCGGGTGATTGGCCTTGCCTTCTAGGGGCGAAGTCCCACAGTCACCGGGGAAGAAAATATTTTCGACCGGGGGGTGGACAGTGGGCCTTTAAGGGTACGACGCGAGAGCGTAACTTACCATCCCACACATAAAGTCACGCTTCAACCAAGCCGTATGACGTGCCTGCGTGTCGGTATTTTTTTTTTTTTTTCAGCATACATCGTCGAAGGGTGTTGTAGGGATAACGTGAATGGCTGAAAATTAATTACGAAAACAGAAAGTAAAAGAAAACATTGTATGCGTGAAATGCTATCCCTTCAAAACTATATCGGCGGAGCGTATAGTATCCCCCTAATTTTTTTATTTCCTGTTGCAATTTTCTTTAGGTTCTTTGTATAGTGTGGCTTCGAGGTAATCTACGTAATCGACGTCGGTACTCATATAACAGTACATTTTGCTTGACTCGGCGGCTGTTCTTAATTTCACCGCAGCTTCTGTCTTTACGACGTGAGATGAACACTATCAATGTTGGATGCTTTCTGTGATGCATTTGTGCTGAATTAGTATCTCGACCGCAGCTCGCCATATCGAGGGTTTTTAAAGTAATAACTAACAGTATCAGGCACTGTATGCTTCGATGGTGCCCATTGGGGTCATGAAGTGTTTAAAGGCTGCGTCGGTAGGAATTCACTCCATGATTGAAGGCCGCCATCTGCAAGTGTAGCACACGGCTCTAATATGTACCCCGTGCTCTTGACATTAAAAAAAAAAAAAAATAAAAAAAGCAGTAATTGTTCAGTCTGTTTATGCACAGTCGTAAGTTAGCCTCTACATAGCGTATTCGGGCGTTCAGGGGCTCAAGCATGAGTATTTATTTATTTATTTGATACCTCAAAGGCCCCTGGTATGAGGCATTACATTAGGGATGGGCATGGGAGTGAAACAACAATGGTCTTGATAGCGGTCTGGCGTTGATATGATGCACGGCGTCCTGTGGTAGATCATTTCAGTCCCGGGATGACGTGACAAAAAAAGATCGAGAATGAGCGATAGTTCTTGCGGAGGGGGCGTAGACGATCTTATGGTGATGAATACGGCTTGAGAGGCGACAAGCAGGTGATATGACTGATTCCTGATTCTCCTAAAGATGAATGATAAAACATATGAAAGAGGCACAATCGAGAAATTTTCCGTCGGGTTTCAAGGCTAAGGAAATTGGCTCTAGATTTTAAAGCAGACAAACTAGTGTGATACGAATAATCAGAATAAATGAAACGGATAGCACGATTTTGTATTTTTTTTTTTTTAAGGTTAAAGAGAGGTTAGACTGGCGAGGATCCCATATTGCTGAAACGTATTCTAGTTTAGGACGGACAAAAGTTAGGTATGCTAATGATTTGATGGATGGGGTGGAAAAACGTAGATTGCGCCGTGTGAAACCAAGGGTACGATTAGCCTCGTTAGCGATGTTCATGACATGAGATGACCATGTTAGCCAAATCGAAGCTGGGTGCAAACGTTGGCTAATGTCTCCTAATATTTCCAAAACATGTTTGATTTCGTTCCATCGTCGGCAGATGCATACTCCTTCTAAATACGCTCTTTTTGGTTCTGAAGTGTCGTCCGTCTCTTCCTGTATGTACTTGGGTATTACTGTAACGCAGAGCCTAAGATCGTGTTGAAGAATGCCAACGTCAGTACTGTTTGTGATTGGGCGGTAAATTACACAATCGTCAGCAAATAAGCGAATAGTAGAGGAAATATTGGAA
This sequence comes from Amblyomma maculatum, assembly GCF_055883805.1. Classification (NCBI taxonomy): domain Eukaryota; kingdom Metazoa; phylum Arthropoda; class Arachnida; order Ixodida; family Ixodidae; genus Amblyomma; species Amblyomma maculatum. The sequence goes on along the minus strand of NC_139345.1, from coordinate 144,199,324 downwards.
GGAAGATCGTTAATGTGTATCAGGAAAAGCAAGGGTCCCAGGACTGTACCTTGGGGAATACCTGAAATGACAAGGGGAAGAACAATTGTTAGCATAGACAAATTGCTCTCTGTTAGTCAAGAAGTTAGACAGCCATTTCAATACTAACGGGTTAAGATTTAGACACGATAGCTTTAGTAGCAGTCTTTTATGCGGTACTTTATCGAAAGCTTTTTCGAAATCAAGGGTGTCAGTAGGAACATTTCCCTCAATGTTTGAGCTTAGGTCGTTAATAAAGAGAGCCAATTGGGAGTCACATGACCGTCCTTTCAGAAAGCCATGCTGGTTAGTATGAAAAAAATTTACGGAGACAAGGAATTTGACTATGTGCGAATAAATAATATGTTCCATTAGTTTCGAACAGACGCTTGTGAGGGAAATGGGGCGGTAATTTTTACATGAAACAGGTGAGCCCTTTTTGAGGACCGGAATGATCTTACCAATTTTCCAATCTTGTGGAAGGACACCTGTTGATACGGACTGCTGAAAGAGGTGGCTCAATATAACACTTACAATGTTTTTAGTATTTTTTAGAATTTTAGGATTTATGCCGTCGACACCAGATGAAGATGCAAGTTCCAATGATTCAATGACTTTCATGATGCCATTAGCATCAAATGTAATCTGTGGCATAACTGGGTGGCCGAGAGCTGAGAATTCTGGTAGGTCATCGTCCGGTTCGCTTGTAAAAACTGAAGAAAATGGCGAGATTCGTGTTCCGGGATAAGGTTGTTAAGTCGTCATGTAATGCTAGAGGCTTATAATGTGATAGGTTTATAGTTTTCCAGAACTTGCGGGCGTTAGTGCGCAACATGGACGGTAGAACAGACGAGAAAAATGTACGTTCAGTTTTGCCTGATAAGGATAATTTTTTTTTATTTCTGCAGAATAATATCTTTCCCATGCATATGCGGTGTCAAAACGTTTTGCGGTTCGAAAAAGTCTTTTCTTTTTGTTTCTGAGGCGTTTCAGTATGGGTGATCTCATTCTCTCGCAGGCCCGCATGGCGCCCACGGCCGTGTACGCCGTGGAGAACGCGACCCTGGCTGTCGTTCCGACTCCGGTCAGCATCAGCATAGCTGGTGGCGAATGGCGTGTCATCGGTCCCTCCGCGGTCGTCATCCTCCAGGCGAAGGTCTACCCGCCGGCGCTTTCCGCATACAGGTGCGTTGTTAGCGCACTGGCGGCCTCCACACTCGGCGGAGCAGACTGGGGAGGTGTGCACAGGCATTGGCGTCTCTCATCTGAGCGACAGACGTGAGACATTGTGATGGAACTCGGACAACCAGCCGTACTTTAGCGCTGCTTTCAGTTAAACGCAACTTTCAGTAATTCTACAGGCTCCTGGGAGCACTGCCTGTTCCTGGGAGGGTGAGCAAGCGATTCAACGCTACTTGCGAGATTGCGAAAGCCGGAGATGTTGAGGGAGCTCTATTAGGGAGCTCTGAAGCAAACCCCTTGGATTTTATATTTGAGCAAGGATTGTGGTACTTTCTATTTTATAGCCTTTGCAGATATTTATTTTAAGGTCTGCGAGAGGTCCGGTATAGTGCTTTTTTGACAACGGTTTTGCAATCATGCATACCTGACGTTTTATTACAGCTTGATAATTACAACACTAATGAAGTCAACTAATTAATCGGCGATTAATGACAATACATTAGGACTAAATAGATTTTAGAAGCTTTCGTCATAGAGCCTCCACCTTGCTTGGGTGCTCCTCACTGTGCATGGGTTCACGTGGTATTTCGCTGAAATCAAGTACCTTCATTATTACATCGTCAATAGACTAATATATTCTGTACGTCATGCACAACAAACTGAAGAGGCACTATTTATAAACATGCAGCGTAGGAAAGCCCAATCAATGAGCTTTCAAGGCACATTTCTGATGTTCGATAGTGCGAACCGCGTGCTGACCTTCAGTGCTGACAGCCTTCAATTCCTTGCGATTAGAAAACAAGAAAGCCGAATAATTAATTTTTGTTTAATCAGTTGTTTAAGTGTTGACCTCCATGACATAAAATCCACCTGCCCACTCTGCACCGACGTTCCTTAAACAGTTGTGAGAAAACAAACTGACCGTTATGAAAATCGCCCTGCACACCGCTCGTATAGTCCATGCACGTTGCTTGTGCTAATAAACCCGGTGACAAGAACGGGTCAGTCACCAGTGTTTATTTACGCTTTAGCCACGAAACAGAACACTGTTTCGAGAGTGTGAGCTCTACTAGTTACGTTTCTCACGATATGTTTTCTGCAATCCAAGGTCATGTGAGCCATGGTATTTAAAATGGCAGCCCAGCTGGCCATCGCGTAGCAACAGCGTATACCACGTGGTGTACCATCCACGTGACTGCACGAGTTGCACGGTGGTGCTCGAGCGTCGCAATTCGGGCCTACAACAGGCATCACCCATTAGTACCACTATCTGTATAAAATTTGTGGGCCACCCGTTTGGCGCAGAAGGCTCGGTGTGGTGTCAAATGATTCGGCGGGTCACCTAGCACAAAAGTGGTAGTTGTGTCGGAGCCTAGTAAACGCTGGGATTCGCACCGGCGACCTTTGCTCTTCCAAACCATGCCCCCCCCCCCCCCCCCCCCCCCCCCTCTCCCGGGTGTTCTAACCGTCATTGCGGCCGAACTGTTTGACGCAGGACTCATGCATGGAATGGTGTCAAACGATTCGCCGTTTTGCGCTCTACGCATTGGTTCTAAATTTGGCTCAGCGCGTATTTCGGACCTTTCGGACATAAGGAGTTGAAGGCCACGCCTTCTTGAATTATGTGTGAGCTATGGTCTCACCCGACGAGTGAAACGCCACGAACATTGAGGATAGAACACCGCATAGTGGGTCATAGCGCGAAGACACGAAGCGCAAAGAAGAGAAGCACAACAGATGAGCGCTGTCTTTGCGCTGTACCACGGCCCACGGCAAAACTACAAATGAGGCGGTACAGGGAGATATGGGCTGGGCATCTTTCGAAGTGCGGGGAGCTCAGAGTAAAATATTATATGAGGAACGCCTGAGGAAATGGACAGTAACAGATGGGCAGCTGAAGTATTTAAATACCTGTACCTAAAAAGCGTTGACTCACAATGGAGGAAAAGAATTAGGAAACTAACTAGTAAGTATGCTAGTAACAAGGACGGAGAAATAAAGAGCATTAAGCAACAGGTGAAAAACACAGAAGGTAAAAATTGGATAAATTCGATGGAAAAGAAACAGAGTGTGGAATTATACCGAAAGTGGAAAATGCAGATCAGGAAGGAAGATTTCTTTGATAACTCAAGAGGCAGTGCCCTACTTTTTGAAGCTAGATCAGGGTGCCTTAGAACACGCAGCTACAAAAAGAAATTTAACAATGGAGATGACGCATGTGCTGTATGTGGAAACTCCAGTGAAACAATTGCCCATGTTATACTCGAATGTAATGGTATCCATCCGGTAGTTGGTGCAGGCGCAATCACTGTTCCTGAAGCTCTGGGGTTTAGAGATAACAGTGGCCGGGTGAATAAACCGGCGGTGGAAACTAGCAAAAAACGACTGGAAGATTGGTGGCTTAAAAGCAGAGAAGTGACATAATGTTAGTAATGTAGGAACAAAATTTAATAAATAGAATGATGGTTTAGTTAACCATTCTAAATCAATAATTAAGATATAGGTAGAAAAATGAGCATGATAGCTACTGCTACCACCCCGTTTCAAAGGGGACGCTCCTATATTCCATCCATCCATCCATCCATCCATCCATCCATCCATCCATCCATCCATCCATCCATCCATCCATCCATCCATCCATCCATCCATCCATCCATCCATCCATCCATCCATCCGTCCGTCCGTCCGTCCGTCCACCCACCCACCCACCCACTATGCAATTATACCAACTCGCCCAACTGTCTATCCTACTTTGATAGAACACCGGTTTATTCCGAAACAAAAGAAAGCAAGAATGTGCTACACAGGTATTGTAGTGAAAGGAATAGGAAAATAATGCCCTCAGTTGCGCTTACAAGGCGGGTCCGATTGCCGAGAAGAGAAGCGTCGCGCTAACAATGCCTAACAACAGCACGGCACAAAGACGGGCACAAAGATGGGCGGCGGGGAAGATAGCAGCCACATGGCCACATCACGCTGGGTACCGCAGAACAGGCTCCGTCTCGAGGCCTCCCACCGGTGCGCCTGCGCTGCAGGGCCGGATGGGCGACATATCCCCTACTTGGTCCGAGAACGTCGCGGCGGGCTGCGACGGGCCGTCGCGACAACGGTGCCCGCCGGTAGCGTCCTGGAGCAGCCGCATTCCTCTGGAAAGTCCCTCCTCGCGGCTGCTTGCCCTGCGCTTATCAAGCTTCGCCGCCGCCATTCAGCAGACACCACACAACAGCCGGGTGCACTCGCATTCGTTGCAAAGTAACGAAATCGCGCGGCACACAGGCTTGTGTGCCCAGGCATAGCCTCCTTTACCCAGGGCGTCAGTGGGCGAGGAGCCCACAGAGTATATCGGATACAGCGAAAATGGATATATCCGGATATATCGAACTTGTACTCGTGATCCGGATAGAAACGAAGTTTGTGTGCCAGATTAGAGCACAATCTTGCAACGAACGCGCGCCAAGGAAAGGGAATTTTCACAGTGTGGCACGAGCCCTGGCCTTGCTAGCAAAATCTCTACAAGGGGCGCGCGAACGTGAAGTAGCAACGTTCAGGCTTTAGCATTTCTTTTGTGCAGATTTTGCATGTGCTCTTGGGATTTTTGGACCTGCTTGTCCCTAGCAAACGGTCTTCAGCGTCGGCTCGCTCAGCGATGCATATCTGGCAACGATCGGGCGTAAAACTGCGGTTCACCGATGTCACACAGCGTGTGCTCCCACTTGCCAAGCTCCTTTCACGCGTTCCGCCGAAAAGCCGTCGCCGCCGTCACCGTGGATCGCAGTCAGGAAAAATCTTGATTCGATCGACGCGATCATGACGTCATAACCACATGACCTAGCGCGGTAATTGCAACACTCCACAGTCAAATAACGCTGAATTGTGGTAGGGTCCAAATCAAGCCGAAATCGGCAAGGAGGCTACTCTAAAGGGTTAGTTCAGAAAATGGAATTATTGAAACTAAATTTGTCGCCATTGGCGTTCGAATCCGGGCCCTCTGAATGACAGAGGCAAAAAGTTCTAGCCACCCTACCAGAGGGGCACGCAACGGTATTCCATAATTGTGAAGTAATACGTAGCGAACACATTGTGGTGCGTATGACTGACTAGATCTGTTATGAATGTATACATGCTGATTTTACATTCATGATAATTTATAAAATTTAATTATTGTAAACAAGAAAAAGTTTATAAAAATTTTCAAAATGAAAAGGCGGTGTTAAGGGTTTTGTTGCATCTACTCCTCCTAACCTACCCCTCACCCTTTCATCTTCAGGGTCACGTGGAAGTGCCAGCACCTGATTGGGGATGATACCGATTGCTTCACTGACCCGGTGCCGTCGTCTCTGGCCAAGAGGAGCAGCATGACTCTTCGTTTCCCCACCTCATCCCTGAACCCACTGCCAGGTGCCACCTTCCTCTTCACGGCTACGCTGGCGCTGGGCAACACCTCCCGCGTCGCCTACCAGGTCCTGAAGGCCTCTGCCGGTGGCCATCGCTTCCGGTATGCCACACGCTGTAATCACCAGTAGAGGGCCACCTCTTCTCTGTTGTACCCGAGCGAGGGGTAGAGGGGTCGACATATTTGCGCATCATCGTGCAGAGTGGCATTGGGCGGCATCCAGTATGTCATACACCGTACTAAATAAATATATAAATATTAAAATATCTATATATTTTAATATTTATATATCAGTATTTTGAAATATTTGAAATTAAACTTAATTTAATGTAATTTAAATTTTTAAGATTTAAAATTTTTAAGATACTATATTAATAAATAAATATATAAATATTGCTGGTAGGCAGCCACTGAGAGATGTTCTAATGATCAAAACTATGAGGGAACTTGCAAACCCCCAGCTGCTTTAGCAAACGATAGTGCCCACCATATCCTTCACTGCATTGTGAAGAATGCTGTGCACCATGTGCATGTTTGTCTCAGGATATGAGCCGTTATTTCAGGGGTTAGACTACAGTCTTGTCATGGGGTGGGCAGTCAGACTGCAAGCATTCTGCCATGGTTGTTGGCCAAGAGGAGCAGCATGACGCAGCATGAAAGAGTCCTCCTTTTTAATGGAGAACCCAGTGGTGCGTGTAGAGGAAATCCACATTTGTCGAAAATGTCTGACATTACAAGTGAAGCAGCGGAACTGGAAACTGATTAATGCAGTACATACACTGTGATTACAAAGTTGCAGCATGACTCATTAAGGCATGTAAACATGTAAAGTAAATGAATTGAGCAGAAGGCGTAATTGAAATTGGAGTGAAATAGGAATTGAACCGTGCACCTTTGGATCTTGGGTTGGACACGCTACTCCTTGGCTGTGCAGACATGCACATACCACTTGTTTAAGAGGGGTCTTATACCTATGTTGGGTGGTTTTTCATATAATGTGGCTGCTTACAAATGCATATATATCAAGAGATAAGCTAACAAGGACAGTCCCGTTCCGGCCTTTAGTTGGGCATCAATTAAAAGGCAACACCTTAGCTCGTTTGGTATAATGAAACAGACATGCTGCTGTGTTTAGTAAAAGCTGTGCTCTGCAAACTTAGTATTTATTAGTAGCACCATAATAAGACAGGTTTAGGCTACCAGCTGTAGCTGTAAAATTTGTGAAATCTTTGGTAGCAGCTGGGCAAGATTTATTCTATTCCATCAGCTGCCATTAACTTCTTTTAGAATCCAATGGGGAAGGGACTCGCGTTACCACTTTAAAGCTCAGAGTTTTATATGAAACTGAGGCTGAAAGTATTGATGTAATTTATCATCGAACACAGCCTTCTTTGAGGCTGATCCCGATTATTACATAGGGGCCACATATGGGTTTACCAGGTGGAATTATGGGCCTGATTTTTGTACGTGCCTGGTTGATCCTAGCAATTCATTCGTTTAGTGCATACATTTAATTTGCCTCTAGGCTCATCGAATTAAGCTGCGCAACGTGCGACTCCAACCAGCGAGTGAGGAGCCATGAGAGAGTCGTGCTGAGAGCATCGTGTCAAGACTGCGACCAAGACGACGTGCTAGACTTTGACTGGTCACTGTGGCACCTCCCTGACGAGAACAACAAGCATCTGAGTAAGAACTGTAACCTAACTTTGTTTCTCTTGTAGCTCTGTTTTAAACATGGTGGCTGAAATTTGTCTCTACGATTGACGGTAGAGTGTGCACATTGTAGCTCAGCAGTGCTTGTCATCTCTACCACGGCAGATAAGAAGAGAAAAAGAAAAAGCCTATTTTTCTCAATATACCAACAGCCAACTTCCTGTAAAAGTAGCGGCTATTTAAAAAGTTATGCACATAAATATATAAGTGTAGGATAATTTTCCCAAATAAGGCTGTGATAGTAGACTGGCTGAGGTCGCATTGTGTTCATAAGTGCTTTCTGAAGTCTTTAAAATCATAGCACTCAGACCTTTCTGTATGGTCATAAGATTGTTTCATTTTGCTTAATGTGAAGCAGGAGATCTCAGCAAAGTTAAGGAGGGCAAAGTTATTGGCTCACCTTTCAAAGAGAAAAGCCAGTTGTTCTACGTTTCTGTTAGGGCAGAAACTCAACTTCCCTTTTTTTTTTTTGGTACATGCTTTATTAAAAACAGGGATGTCAGTTTCCAGCCTGTCAAATGTCACCAAATATCTTTAATCAGACAATAATGTCGTCGGTACTCTGTCCAAGAAAAAAAAAGTTTCTAGACTACATCTCGTGGATTGTGACTTTTGTGATTCTGAAATCGGCTATATAAATTCAATGGAAGCACTGTGGCCTGTGTGCAGCTGACACTCACTGTTACAATGAAGAAGGCAAGCAGGCACATCCATATGATGCTGGTTCACGAGGTGCCAAGGCGCACCAGAAGAGAGTTCCTGGTCACCAAGTTTCTTCTGGTAAGTGCATTTTGCTTGCATAATAATGGGACCAAGCCTCTTCTCATATTATTGCATGTCAGTTGCTGTCGGTCAGCAGGCTTGCTGGATGAGTGAGACTCCTTGTAATGCCCACTGAAGGGACTAAAATAGGTATCCCGAGTCCTTTTTCAGAAAAAAGAAATAATTTTATTGCTAATCTCTGTATGTTTTATGCCAAGGTTTTACAGTCCCAGCGCTCATCTTCTCTAGTTTTCTAGTACTTCTGTGCTGTCATCAGCAGAGTGACCAGGCTTGAGATATATTTTGAAAATATTATGAAAACATAATAATGCAGCTAGTGCTTAAAATTCTGGGGCAGAAATGGGATTATTCAGTTCTATCCATGGTCTACTGTTATACTGAAGCATGCCTTTCCTTGCAGAAACTGCATTACCGCCGTTCCCACCTTTCCTGGATGTGAATAATAGCAGTGCTCTTCAACAGAATGGTATGTGTCTCATCACTGTACTGCCGATGTCTTCTCCCTTTGTGCTGATGCTGCTCTGATAAAAGTAATTTCAGCTACAGTGAAGCATCATTGAAAAATAAGCAAATGAAACAGCCAAAATGTTCATGTTACCTGTCGTTTTGAATTAAGAAAGTGCAGTAGAATAATGAGACTTAGTCAAAACATTTCGTTGCAAAAATTTGCTATCTTTATTGGCAATTTAAATCTTGTATTTGGTGCCTTAGTGGCTTAGGAGCCCGAAAATACAGCGTTAAATTTATTGGACGAGATTTTCAATTACACATTACTTAATACCATGTAATAGTTGACTCCCTTGAAACTTACAGCCTTTTGTCCCCCCCCCCTTCTTTCCACCCCCCTTCAAAATAAAGTTTTACTTAATTTGATGCATGCACCGCATCCTGTAACCACACTGCCACATTTTGTTTGATAGATTCCCGCAGGATGGCACTGCGGCGCGTTATAAAAATTAGTGGAATAACAATAGCATCCCAAGAGCAACAGTCTGAAGCCAATGGAAAGGAAATGGGGCTTCAACCTGCCTTGTGTCAAACCGAGCTGCAAATAGTCTTGTATTGTATAGTTTTGGATTTCAGCTCGATGTGAGGTCTGGAGGTTATCGGAAGTTGCTGTGCATTACCTACAGCTCTTAGAGGAGAGCAAGCACCATTGCGAACGAGCCGGATAAATGGCAGGGAATTAGACTGTTTAAGCAGAACCCGGACCGCTAGGCTCGACTACTGAGCCGCGCAATCTGAATCAAATCCCTGCCATGGTGATGGCATTTAAATCGAGGCGACATGCAAGATATCTGTGTACTGTGTGATGTTGGCGCTCGTTAAAGAATCCCAGGTGGTCAAAATTAGTTGTACTACAAACCACATAAAACAAACCTTTGATAGAAGGCAGCATTGTTTGTTCTTTTTAGAAAACTGCCAAAGAAGGGTTCTGAAAATATTTTTTCTCTACTCTGAATTCATTCACAAGTCTATTGTCAAATTCTTCAGGTAAATGAGACTGGAAAATTATGCTGGCAAAAACGGTATGCTGCTTTTGTATGCCAAACAGTAGTGGCTAGTGAGGTATGCAGAGAGAATAAATAGTGTGTCACTCTTTTCTTGGTGACTGGAGCGTGGGGACTATTTGTATAAATAAAGAGGTGGGCACTTCTGCTATGAAGTCTTGGTAGCATGAGTGAAATTTTAAGCCTAGAATAACTTGACCTCTTCCCCAATGAACTCACTTCACAGACTCCTATGCTGAAGCCTCTGCAGTTCATTTCGAGGCCTACAAGTACCGGCGTAGAGCCCGCCATGGAAGGGGTCGACACTCAAAAGGTATGTACTTTGCGGAAGTGTGAGCTTGGTTTTGGGAGAGGCATAGGCACATGTGCATGTGCGGATAACTTCTGTCTTTTTACTGAGGCAACAACGTCCACCATTATGTGATCAATGTTAGTGCGTATTTGTCACATTCAGACTCCGGCAGGTGCTCTGTAGTTTATCTTCAGCTTAGTGCCTGTATTGCGCTTAATGACTGGGAATATATAGTCGACGGCATTGGAAATTCACCACCGCCATTTGCCTATGAATCCCACCGTGGTGGCTCAATGTTCACGGTGCTCGACCTTGTGAACCCAAGGACGCTGGATCAAATCCCGGCGTTGGCAGCCACTTTTCCATGAAGGTGAAAAACAAAGTTCCCCATGGGCTGTGTGATGTCGGTGCACCTTAGGTGGTCGAAATATCTGGAATCCTCTACTACGGCATGACTGATAGCATGAGCCACTTTGGGACTTTAAACTCTATAAAACCTAAAAAAATCTTTGCCAGTAATGTGACGCTTGTGAGAGCAGACATTAGGCACTCCAGATGGTAGGTTATGACTGTGTAACTCTTATCTGTGAAGTGTAGAGACACAAATTAAAGGATTAGTAAATAAACAAGAGCCATGTTTGCTTCTCTCTTGATTCTGTAGCTCGGAAAGCACCAGAACGAAGTCACCGGATGCTTCCGCCTGTCTCCTTGGACAATGCGCCCATGTCAATGCTCGGGAGACATTACATGAACTTGGGAGAAAAAGTTAAAACAATCGAGCTTGAAAGCTCATTGCAGCACCACAATGGATGGCTCGTTGTGCGACCTGGAAGGCTCACTCCAGGATCTTCTTACTCAGCATTCGCCAGCATTCGTAAACAAGGTATGTCTGAGTTCGCACCTTTTAATTCTTTTCCCTACAGCAGATAGCCGTCGAGGATACAGCTTTCCCCTTACTTGCAGCCCTTTTTGATTTGAACAGCCCTGTAGTGAAAGTTCAGCGTATTCGATATCAAAGTGTTCTGCTGGGCTCTAGAATCAGCGTAAGCTTCTGCTAGTGCGTGAAATATGGTTGATATGCATCTTAGATTCTCTTAAAGATTAATCATGTTTGGATTCAGACGACATGACGGACCTTGTATAAAAGTCTAGCAAACTATTTAAAATTTAGTTCAAATTGCATTCAGACATAGCACTTTACGCATGTCTCAACTCTTTTAACGTGATAGCGTAAAGGTCCGTTCACCAGAAATTTGGGTGTCAGTGTTGTGGATGTTGTTGCTGGTATTGTGAGTGAAAAATAGCGAGCATGGCACTGGGAGATGGTAGCTGGCAGCTGACATGGCCGCACACTGATTGGGCATATGACGTGATTATGTTTGGCAGTAGCTGCCAACTCACACCTCACCTTTCATATAAGAGGCGGATATCACAAATAATTTGCCAAGATCATTGCATTCTTAGTCAGACACGTTTCCCCTAGGCTACAGAAACAGATTTGTACAGCTTGGTTAAAGTGTAGCTTTATATGTGGGGTGGTAGCCTACGCTATTGCATCATATGCTTAAATGGTGTAGATTAAGTGTCCCTCATAGTTTTTATATTTAGCTCTTGTTGTTTCCATTTACTGTACTGTGCTGAAGCTGCAAAGGATTATCTCTTGCTAACAGCACATGCATTAACTAATTGGTGTTCACTGAACAAGTGTGAGCACTAACGCTACTTGAGATGACGACCACTTGTTCTGGTGTGACGCGAAGATTTGATCAACTTTTTTGCAGTCTTTGATTGTATTATATATGAATTCCTTTTGTGCTTTTTTTAACATGCACTCAGGGTCGGAAGACATTATTGGAGAAGCCATGAAAATAATAAATGTGGGAAGAGGTCCTTCAGGAGGCCGGTGTGCCATCCAACCTCCCACCGGTGTTGCACTGGAGACTCGTTTCAAAGCGGTCTGCTCTGGGTGGAACGGTGGCCGGGAACCGCTCACCTACTGCGTGGGCTACAGCATGCTTTTGGTGGGCTTCTGGCGACAGCTTTACTGCGGCTCTCATTACGCCTCTTCCTTCTGGTTGCCACCTGGGCTTCCATCGCAGAATCACACTGGTAAGTTCTGACCCGTGATTCTAACTGAAGGCTGTTTAGTGGGTTGCTAAAAATTAAGAGAGACCTGCATGGCGCTTGTCAGAGATTTCTTACTGTCCTTGCATTAACCTCAAGTAGCCTCTTTTATGCATATAACTATGGTGAATTGAATGTTGGCCACACTTTTTGCAATGATTTTGGCTTGAGTCATTATTGTGTGCATTAGGCACATTGTGAGCGATGCTGCAGACGTTTTGTCAGATGTAAATCTTGCAACAATAAACCTGTTGCTATGAATCGTCTGCTGGCTCGCTTGATTTCATGGGCCACTTTTGATTAATTTTTGATTTTTTTTCCTGTTTTTCTTGCAGTGTACGTTAGAGTGATGATCCATGATGCAGACGGATTTCAAATCTGTGCACCCGCAATCAGCGCCGTGCAAGTGATGAGCGCTGCAAATGAGCCTGACTTGTAAGTGTAACTTTCTTAACCCTACAAACATGGGAAACCTCGTTTTTGTGGCAGTCCGGCATGTGGCTAGAATTATGTAAAAAAATGAGAAGGGTTCAACGCTGCTGAACCAAATGTGGAGGGAAAGCATTAGCTGTGGGTAACCGAGCGTTCTTCTTCTCCTTATTTGTCTTCTTTGTTTTCTTTGTCTTCTTGCTCTTCTTCACCTTCTTGTTCTTCTTCGTCGTCTTTTTTTCTTAGTCTTCTTCTTCTTCGTCTTTTTTTTCGTCTTCTCATGACTACGCCTCTTCACGACATAGCTGCGGCCACCCGAGGTCTCGCTCATCACTTTGAATTTTATGGGTACAAGAAAAAAATTGAATTATCTAAAAGCCAAGTTATCGAGTGACCCTGAAAAAGCTCACAAGATTCACTTTCATTATGGCAAAATTTATTTGGAGTAAGCTTGGGCAGTAGTTACCTGCTTTTTAGATGACACAGCGCAAGTCACTTCACATTTCCACGAACGCCTTATTGCATGCACACTTTCAGAAGGTTCAAAGCAAGAACTGCTTGAAAATGGCAAGGGCGTTCCCGGACATCCTTCATGGTGCGACGTGGTAGTGGCAGTTCTGTTACACAAGCACCCTGCATTGCATATGTGAGGCTTCACCACACAACATGTTGAATGGCGTTTGATGAGCACTTATTAGGAACATGGAATAACCACGCTGATGGAAACATGGAAAACGCCAAGTACCCCAATGATTGTCCGAAACACCGTTCAACTGTGTTCAGTTAGCTGGCTGAAGCGTGAGCGATTGTCGCCGTCACCACAGGCTGGCACCGCAGGTACGAAGATCATAGAAGTGAAGCCGACACTTAGTAGTTAGCCTATTGTAGGAGGTGAGGCCATCCTTGTTTTTTTGCGCCTGCCATTGTTTGTACAGCAGAGATGCGCGGCCAACACTGAGACATGCAGTTCAGGTTTGAGGAGGGCTATTTTGATGATCGCTTACAAAACCATTCGAACCTGGACATGACCCAAGCGGTGCAATTGCTTAGATGGACCATCTCGACAGTAATGGTAGTAACCTTACCCATATTTACAAATAACGGGATCGAATTAACTTGCATTTAGTTGAAGTTTCGAAGGCAATGCAGAACAGAGGTAGGCAGCCGCTGCCAGGCTGCCAACCCCCACCCTTGGTGTAGCTCCAGGCCGCTGAGCCTGTAATGGCGCCATTTTGGTTTTACCCATTCATCCATGCTTTTACCTGATCTTATCTTCTCCCCCATTTCAGATGCATGCAGCCTTGTAGCAATGCCGCCCAGTTGTTGGAGCATTTGTTTGGCCATGTGCTAGGCACTAGGTCGCACAGACATGGTGGTGTAAACTATATGTGGCAGAACCAACTCGCATTCGAAATAATGGCTTGTTTTTATACATAGACTTCAATAGAGCTTGGCCAGGCCAAGCATCGTAGCTATAATTATTATCCAAAAGTTTAAATTATCCAGTTTTGAATTTAGGAGCTTTCACTTCAGTAAAGAAGAAAACGTAAAGCACCAACCGTTAAATATAACGTTTCTTCACGTTCGTAGAGAATGTTAAAAAATTTTATTGGTGTGGTTTTGCAGTCCTTCCTGCCTTGCTGCTTCCATCCACCTGCTCAGCATAAGCATAGCGGAATAATAATAATATTGGTTCACCAGAAAGGAAAGGTGCAGTACCTCTCTCACTTGTTCTTTGTACACATGAACCACACCATAAGGGAAGAGAGGAAAGTGGGAGTGAAAGCGGAAACCGTACATGTTTTAGCATGATAGCTTTAACGGCCCCATTCTTCAGGAAACCCAGCGTCGGCATTGTTGGTGCTTTGGGTGACATTTGAGGCTGTTGCATAAAAACTGCAGTAATGGCATATTTGTCTTATGCACCATACAGGGAAGCTGACGTGCTTGCCCCTTCACAGGTTCAAATCTCACTCGTGGTCATACCTGCTTAACCTATCATGTTCTTTATTATGCACCCTTCGTGTGGCGCATGGCGTCACTACGGGACGACTGTGGTTTAGTGAAATAGAATAGATGAAATGGCAAGTACCAGTGTCCGCATATTCCCTAAAATGTCACCTGTTTCTGCCTGATTTCAAAAGAGTGCGATCACGGTAGCACTGGTACAGTACGTGTGGATTAAAATGATGCTTTAACGGTTGCGTTTTTTCGCCCAAAGCACTGTCGGAGTACTGGATGTGTGAACAAAAATAAATATATTTTTTATTTTATGCAGAAAGTATGCGGCACAATGCAAGCTACCAGTTCTGGTTGTAGATGAGCTCAAAAACTCGATAGTAATCCGTTCAAGAGTGGACAACAGCAGCGCTGTTTCTTCATTCACTATTTGTGATCACAATTAAGCATTCCATGGGAAGTCTTTCCAACCCACTACACTGCCTTTCTAGTTCACTGCAACTGTGGAGTGGCTTCACTGCATCATTGCTTCGGCACTTCATTGTATCAGTTCCTCATTGGATTGCCTAGGACAGTGCCCACAAACCTTAAGAGATGCTGCTTATGCTTCAAAATGAGCTGGAAATTTTTGAGTGAAAGCAATTCAGGATACATTTGAACCTCACTGCCACGCAGTACTGATTGATTATGTTGGCACTTTGTTTTATTCCCAACAGGATACAAGCGGTTCCTGCCTTGTTGCCGAAAATAGCGCGACTCAGTTTGGACCAAAGGTACCATGAAGCACTCAACCA
The DNA here is from genome assembly GCF_055883805.1 of Amblyomma maculatum. NCBI lineage: Eukaryota > Metazoa > Arthropoda > Arachnida > Ixodida > Ixodidae > Amblyomma > Amblyomma maculatum. Next base: position 144,184,126 of record NC_139345.1, on the reverse strand, counting down.
GCTCCAAGTTCTACTGATCGTACTTCGTGGATTGGAGGATGCCCCAGAGTATTTGTCGCACTCGGCTATTGGTGACTTGGTGAAAAGAGCCTGGAAGTTTGCAGTACGAACGTTGCGCAACATGGATTCATCCTCAGTGGTAAATACATTAAAGTCAGCGGTACGCGTGGGCCTTTCTAATATGAGCCACTCCACTATAGTTCTTGGTAGAATGCAGCCTTGTGGCAACTGGCTGCGCTACCCTATAAGCTAGTACCAATAGCGGTCAGCAGTTAAAAAAATATTCTGTACACAACTGTTATGCCAATATGCTTTTGTGTTAAGTGTTTTTTTTCTTTTCATATTTCTTCAGGGCATGAGGAACGTTTTTCTTCAAACACTGAGCGTCATCGTTGAGCCCCCGTTTCTGGTAAGAAAGTAATATTTGCAATTTACCATATATTCACAACATTAACCCCCACCCCTATCTCCACAATAAATATTTGCAAAAAATTTTGCATGCTAATTTAATAATAAGCACCCTCTTTTTTGAGAGGAAGAGTGCTTAGATAAGCCAGCCAGCATACGTTTACTCAGTCATCGAGCCACGGCCATCAGATTCCCGATGTGTCGTGGCATCCGGTGCGTGATCTCCAGCTTGTTGCATTGCTGCATTCCGACACTACATGATAGCTTATGGCACTGACCACGAAAAGGTAGCCAAAAGCAGCCCTGATAACTCTGTCTTGTCACGTGGACCTAGAATCGGTGGCCATTCAACAGAGCTGGGCAGGTTTCGCAGTCATTGCCGGTAAGCAGTGCTTTGTTTGGTGTCATCTGTTTGACACCCCTAGCAGAAGTCGGATTGAAGGGGGCTTCCACAGCTTGAAGTTCAAGTGATTTGTAATCGCATTTGGCTAAGATATGTTTGGGAAATTTGTTTGCCGAATTAAATTTTATTTTTCACGCTGTCTCAACAAGAGATTGCCACAAGAATGCAAAAAGGGGAATGTGTATTTTAGGTTTTCTCAAATCTAAACACATGTCGTCACTTTTGGCATTTTAATTGGGGAAAAAAAGGGTGCCTAGAATTAAGTAAATACGATAGTTCTTATTGTGTCTCACTTTTCTTGGTATCAGCAAGAATGCAATGACTTGTGAATATTGATTTGCAGAAATGATTCTGCATCTGGCAGGCGTCTTTTAGGCTACTAGCAAGCTCTTGTTTTTAAAGGTAGTGCTCTCTGTGTGATCGCCTAAATGAGTGTCAGCGAAGACAGCCAAAAACTAAAATATACAGACTCCTATTCTTCTGTTCCTCTCCCCAATTTTCAGCAACTTGTCACATTTTTTAGCAACACACCACTTTCTTCTGACAGGCAGAAGAGCATGACCTGATCGCCGCTTCGCAGCTGCTACCTGCCTTGATTAATGGTGGCCAAGCCAATAAGCCTGTCACAACAACCGAGTATGAAGCAGTAATGCAGGACTTTGCCGCCACTGTGGGTAACCTTGTGAAGTCGGCCCTTGCTTTCAATACTCGCATTTGGCACATGTTTCATGCCTTGGCACTCGACATTGAGGCCATTTCGAAGGTTGGTACCAGCGCTTGTTTTCGTACCTTTGGGTGCTGCTTCTATAGAGTTGCGTTTCTGCATTTGTCTCATAGTCTGCATACGAAATTCCTCGAGGGGCATGCGCCAAAGGAGGTGGGATGGAAGTTTGGCAGAGAGGGGAACATGCAGACTCAGCACACTCGGCAGCAGATAACAAGTGAAATAGTGGAGTGGAAAGGGTGATCATGCAGTTATGCAAAACTATTGGTAAATTGACTATTCATAGTATTGATAGTTTCTATTAAGCTATATGACAGTGCAAAAAAAGCTATCGATAGTACGATTGATAGCAATTACTGATAGTAGTTCTGCTGTTAGTATTAGGTACTATTGATAGTACCGCTATATATATATATATATTATTAAATTATTATGAAGTTGTCAGCAAGCAATATTGCTGAAAATTTGTGATACCTGATAGGTTTCATGGTTTTATAAGGCTTAACATCCCATGGTGACTCAGGCTATGAGGAACACCATGAGTGTCCAGATTATTTTGACCACCTGTGATTTTTTAAAGAGTACCGAGTGTGCACAGTACACGGGCCACTAGCATTTTGCCTCCATTGAAATATAGCTGCATTATTCAGTAGCTCTACATCAGAACATATGCAGACCTCGGTGACTCGTAGGCTGCGGAAATGGGAGCATCTTGTCAGTTACTCGTAGCATCGCCTCCATACCATGCATTAACAAAACCCAGTTTAGTTTGTAGTGAGCACGCGAGGTTGATTTTGCTTAATCAGTAGTACTGTCAAAAGTGCTAACTCTCAATAGTACTATCGATAGTGAACTAGCAATAGTACAATTAATAGTTTTGTAGTGACTGAACGTCGATAATTGTATTGATAGTTTCACACCACCAGAATGATGTCTGTCAGCATGATTCTGGCAGATGTGGTGTTTGCAAAGGTCACGTGCAACCACAGGATGATGTAGAGAGTGCTTGTGTGGTGCAGCTCTCTGTCAGAGTTTAGTGCATTACGCCACGTAGTGCAATTTCACATTCAGTTGTGCTTTCTTTGTCACAGGTTTATTTGCAAGGCAGTTACACTCCTCAAGAGGGCAGCCATTTTTCCTCGGAGTGGCTTGACATTTCCATCTTTGTTGCTTTTGAAAAGCTACCTCTGTGCTTCAGAACTTTGCCGAAGGGTGGTACTTATCTGACAGTTACAAAAGGCTCACATAATAGCACCACTCCAGTCAGGTGTGTACCTTTGTCTTTTTTTGTTTTCTCATCGTTTTTATAAAAACTGTGACGTCTTTTTGACAACTAGTGAAAATGTCTACAGTAGCGAAAATTTGTGAAGATTTCTTATATAAAAGCATCAGGAATCCTATCAAGAAGACTGGACATTTTCACTATATAGGGCTGCTTAAAAAGAAAATTCGCTACCCTCTGTGCTTCTGTATTTATTGAATGCCAAGAAAAGTCTGTCTAAAAGGTTAAACACAATTATGCAGATAGCATAACCAAGGACACACAATTCTATGTGCCCTGTACTACACAACTGGGGATTATCTTCTCCCGGCCTGACATTTTTATTGCGATGCAGGTTATTGACAGTTTCACTTTTCGCAGTATATTGTTAGAGTTCATCGCTAAGTAAAAGGTGATCTCCTGCAGTTTCAACGTCGAACACTGAAACAAGTCAGTGACAAAATATAAGGACTAAAAATCCTTGCTAGCAGTTGGGGACCGGAAAAAGGAGTTCCCTGTTTCTTTGGTTCCAAAGGAGCACCACAGGTATATGATAGCTGAGGTCTTGCGAACGGCAGTGTCATCACTATGTGAAGCTTTTCCTGGAAATGAGTAGGGTAGCAACTGCCAGTAGTACTGGTCTGTTCATTCTCACTGGAGGACTGACAGCATGGTTATCTCGGTTCATACTGTGACTAGAAGGCTCCACAGTGAGCAATAATGTTGGACGCTTTTCTTTTGCAGTCAAGCTGTACTGCCGAAGCTGTATCCATTCGTCTGGGCATATACATTCCCCTTCATCGCATTCAGAGAGAAAAGATCACTTCCAAGTAGTTCCCAGCCGGAAATTGCATCTACATTTGTTTTGAACCCAAGTAATGAAAGCCTTCGAGTGGAAGGGACATTTCAAGTGAATTTCAGCAGACAAAATGTGAGTACTGCGGGGGCAAATGAAAAAAATATATGGCACTGCTGGTCATATGGCATGCTACTTCTTCCCTATCAGTGTGCACTTTGAAGTTACATTATCGACTAGAGCCATTTTTAAGCGCGAAATGTTTGTCACTTCTGTTCTCGGCTAACTTAGGCAAACATATTGCCCAGGAAGTGCTGTGAACTGGAGGGAGAACAAGGAAGAGAACTGTTCGAAACTGTTGGCAGGGCGGTAGGGAGCCATTCCAACTATAACACACTTTTGTGCAGTGTGGTGGACACTGTCATCTTCATGAAGTTCATTCTATGTCACTCCTTTGTTTAATCTAGATAAATACGCCATACAGATACGCCATCTGGGTGGGGGTCCACGATTGTAGTGTCAGGTGAATTCACCAGGCGGTGTAACAGAAAGAGATGGTGTGGCACAGAGGGAGCCACTCTCACTATAGACATAGCACCCATGCCAGACAGGCTGCCGAAACCCCTGAACGAGAAGCCATACCAACCCATTGCCTTACTTACCAAGCATGGAAGCATGCCAATATTGAAGTGGCAGCAGCGACTGTGCCCGATGGCTTACATTCGTGAAACTTGGTTCAAGGATAGTTAAATCTCGACAATCTTTTTGAGTCACAACATAATAAGCTTACAGCTGGGCCTTTGTTACTGGCTCATGAGTGTGCGTCCATCTTGTTCTGCGCTTCAGTAAAGTTGGCAAATATGCTTCATTGTGCAGTGTGGCTTAGTGCGATATCAGCAGGACACATTCCAAGAATGCATTTGGTGCCACCTCCAACTCCTTCCAGACTGTGTAACCACCGCTTCTGCTAGAAATTTCATGCGCACAGCTCCGAAGATGAGAGAGATGAATATTTTTGCATGAGAGAAAACGATGAACTTGTAGCAAAGGGTTATTTTTTGTTGAGCGTTGGGAGAAAGAAGGCTTAGAATAAGTTCATTTTGTGTGGCTTTAGTAAGGGAAATAAATGTGTTTCCCCGCTTATTCACTGCTGACTGTTCAAACTGCCGACCTCCCCCTGCGGTTGCGCGCGCTACCGAGTGCACGCTGGCCACTGCGGGCTCTGCTCTCGGGAACAAAGGAGCAACACGTGCTGACACCCAACAGGCATTTATTAGTGCAGCAACAACAACGCCAACAAGCAGTGAAATACACTAAGGGATCAAGGGCGCTTGACTCACCAGCATGTGTATGAGTGAATGTTTTCTCACGCTAGAGCAAAGGATATACTTCGAAGCCGGACGGGATGAGCAGGCGGGATATGTTCCCCTCTGGCAAGAGCAGAGTCCGTGGTGGTGCGTCTTACCGTGTCGAGTTGCCTGTACTGAAAAGGGAGTCTTTCCTCCCGCATGCACAGTCAGTCACATTAAGAAAATGTCGCTCGTGAGCCAAGATCTGCAAAATAACAAGAAAAAATAGAAACAAATAAATCAATGACAATTTTCAACATAGATATGAAAATAAAATAAATACAAATAAACCAACCATCTTGTTCTCAGACAGTACCCTCCCGTTTTTCGTAGAAAAGAAAAGTGGAGAGCCCTCAATTCTGCCTAAGTGCCAAACTAGGGCCACTTCATGGGTCAGTGGCAGTTTTCATTTCCTCAGAAAACTTGCACCTTCTAGGGACAAGGTCTCTTAGTCAATTTTAGTTCGAAAACGAGTTTGGTGGTAAATTCAGTTCATGAAGCTGGCATGGGTTTTCAGAAAAAGGCTGAAATGTTTGGAACCAATGGGCCTTATTACACAGCTGCATGGGCCACGAGCCTGAGACCCATGGCTTATAGTATGTTTATGGAGATTTATTTATTTTCTCGATGGTAAAGCATTTTTTTAATATATTATGGAGAAGAGGAAGTGACCTACAGGAGTGCATGTGGAAACATTAGAAACTACCTGCAGTTGTGTACCATACATTGGTAGTTCGGAATAACAATATTTGATGAAAGGAATAAGAAATCGCCAGTTCATTCCAACTGACACTAGGGGCATAATTTTTTGTGCAGAAGCAGCATGGATCGAGCCTTGTATTGAATGCTGGCACTGTACACATTCACAAGTTGAAGGACGTCCGACGCATCTCGGAGTCCCACTTCTACATCAGAGCAAAGGCTGAACATGCAGTTGGTAAACTGCAAGTCGCCATATGGTGAGTTTAGATTTGATCGTGATTTATATAGCTTGTAGTATTAGGTCTTTGGGGACATCTTTTTGTCGGGCTCAATTCATCAGGATGCGGCCGAAAGTGGTGCCAGCTATGACATCCTGGTTCCCGGCAAACCTTATCTATAAGTGTCAGCGGTGTGCCCGGAACTTTGTCTCAACCTGGACTCTATACGCAGGTGAGCAAAGTTTCAGGTGTGTTGCGGACACTTTTCACCATCTCCACATCTGCTAGGAGTGACAGTGCCGAAGACAGCCCTCCTTGAGCATCGTTGTGCATTGCCTTCTCAAGTTTCATTAATTTTTATGCAACCGCAACAGAATGGGCATTGACGAGAAAGTGTTGGGCTTTGTAAGGAAATTCTGGAGAATGGAAATCTCTCCATTTTTCGATTGATGAAATGAGAGTGAAAGTGGAGAGGGCAATAGGAAAACCATTGTTGCCTCTCAGTGTTGCAGGCGGGGTGAGCAAGAGGAGGTGTGGCATGTCATGAGCTGATTCATGTGCTCGGTCACATGTCTAGACATGTGAGCCGCAGTGGCTGCTCCGTCTAGGGGAGCATTAATGCTAACGCATGCTGCGATGCATGGATCGCATTGATCTTCTGTGTGAACTGATTTTGACTATTTGATCGTTATAAGAATAGTACCTAAAGGCAATGCCTCTCACAAGTTGTGTCTAACTTCTTTTCCTTGAATGACGTGAAAACTGTCTCCTCTTTATGCTTTCTAGAAATGAGTCGTGCCTCATTCTTCATCGTGGCACCATTTGTGCCGAGTGCACTGGCTTTGCTCTCGCAGCAATCTGCCTGAAGGTTTGTCTCAACCTTTTTCTGTCTAGGTGAGCAAAGTTTCAGGTGTGTTGCTCAGGATGCAGTTTCAGCGCCATATCAGCAAGAAGGCCAGGTTGTTATACTGGGAGAGTGTTCATCTAAGTTTTAAAGCTTTGTAACTTTCCTTTAGTGGATTTATTTCTTTCCCTCATGCAGCTCCGGTACCGAAGGCTCTCTCACGTCCGACAGGGTAACAATTTACCGAAGCTCGAACATCATTGAAATCGTCATTGAGAAAGCAGTTTTTCAAGGTGAGCTTGCCACTCATTCCTGCATCGGACTACATAAGAACGGGTGCATGCACTGATCGAAACATTTCTAGTAAAATGTCTACAGCATTTTTGATAAATCACTGCGAAATCGACCGCTCAATGTTCTGGCCCTTAAGGATGCAGGAAAAAAACTAGATCACGCAATTTTATTACCTTCCAAGACAAGAGCAAGCAAGTACCCTCATGATTTTTTTGATAACTTAGGTCTTCATGTGTGAACAGTGTCAGCATCTGATATGGTAGCTGGAACCTTCGGCATTTCATGCTTTACCACCTGGAACGTTGGTCAGGTGCTGTCATGAATGTGACATACCTGTGAGGTCATGTGGTCAGAGTAGCATTGCTACTGTGACAACTAGGACAGACATATTCATGAAGAGCAAGGACATAAGGCTATATATGTAGCTTCTCCTAGCCCCATACTAGGCTTGTAGGTTCGAAAGTAGTTTTTAATATCCTTATTTAATCCTTGCATTCAGCTGGTCACCTTAGAATGGGAATTATAAATGCTGATTTCATGGCTTTAGATGCATTCTCTCACCTTTATGTTCTTACATCCGCATGTGCAGTTCCGTGCTACCATGAAGTTTTAGTAAATTGCTTGCAGGCAAGATACACGGCCTTTGGCAAAGAAAATGATGGACTTTACAAAGACACTTCAGAGAGTTTTTCAGAAAAGTTGTAAGTAGAGATTCTGGCCACAGGTAGGGGCAGCCTGTGATTGCAGTGCAAGGCATCCATTAGGACTATCAGCCTGCACAGAACCATTTGCTTTCAAACTCTCTTGCTTTGACAGCAAAGAAATACAGTTTCTTTCAAATCAAATTCTGCAAACTATTTTAAGAGTTCTGTTCGCCTACAGTGATTTTAACAGACCAAAATGCAATGTAACAAATAAAGAAGCACATGGCACAGATTGTGACATGTATGTATAGTCTTCACCTTACTTCTTAGCATCAGCTTTCGTTTGCCTGGCAGTGAGCCTTTCAGAATCCAAGGCCAGATGTTTTAGAACCTTACGCAGCAGAAGAACAAATCATTCAAAAATAATTTAAATGTGTTTAAGGCAACCACACTTACAATGTGTGGTTGCATTTCTAGCTGGTTCGGCGAATGATGATCAACAACTGCAGCTTGTAGACACTCACATTTTCCACCATTTTTGACCCTGCTCTAACAGGCAGGTAATCACTGAGCAATTTTTCGGTGAAAAATTGGCTCTGTATGGGCAAAAATTGGTTCTGCGGAAAACTCTTTGCAGAACCTGCATCCTCATTAAAATGGCCAGCATTACCATAAAAGGATGCGCTAGCACCATCAGCATCATAAGATAAGCAGCCAATGAAAGCCAGATCAAGCCAAATTGGTTGTGGCTTGTTTGTTGGTACAGTATTGAAAGCTCTGCAGGTGCGAAGTGACGTTCTCCTTGTGACACTCCCAACACTGCAGCATGAGTGCAAACTGCATAATGCCTGCGGCAAATAAAATACTGGACTCTCTATAAAGCTTGGATATTTTAGGCAGACGCAGAAAACCCTCCCTACCTCTCCCTTTGTCGTGAATTAAGCCTTCCTATTTTTGATATTGCCAGGCTGGAAGTTAACCATATAGAATTGGAGGGGTGATGGGGAAGTTGTAGTTTTATATTCGTAGAGAGTGAAAAAAATGACTTGCTGAAAGTGGTCCAAGAAAAACAAACAACCATTCCCACTTCGAGTTATTGATAAATTCGCTCTCGCCGTAACCATCTGTTCTGCTGACTACCCTGGTTAGCTCAGTTGGTAGAGCTATTACCCCGGAAAGGTGGTGGTCCCACATTCGATCCCTAGATTAGGACGAATTTTTTTTAATTACGAAGTTTTTGAGAAAGTTGTATGGCTGCGCTTGGGTGGCTGTCAATGAGTAATTACTCTCTTGTTACGAATCTACTCCACCCTGGGGGATTCCCCTAAATATTCGACCAAAAACCACTCCCACTTGGAGTTATTGATACATTCGCTCTCGCCCTACCATCTGTTCTGCTGACCGTCTTGGTTAGATGAGCTCAATTGGTAGAGCGACTGCCATGGTGCATTTTATTGCTGCATGGCTAAGAATGGTCAGACAAAAGGGCCTCATAATTTAAATTTGGACAGCTTGTCAATAAATGGTGGTCACGCTTAAATGGTGTTGCACATGTGCAGCCACATTCATCCTGTTTATTTATGTTATGTTTATGTTTTCAAGTATGCAAACCTGAAAAAAGCATGCTTGCATGTATCATGTCTGTCATAGAAAACTGCGACAAAAGCTTTGCAGCCATGGAAAAGGAGAATTATTGTTTCAGTCGCCAACCAGCATGCGTGAAGGTTTACAGCCATGCATAAGTTGCCTTCATTGCTGTGTTTTACTCGTTACCTCATTTCCAGCTCCAGCATGTTCACGTGCAAAGCAAGTTATGCCACCTTGAAAAAGGGCCACAAGCCATGTTTTTGGGGCAAATTCTGGGAAAATTTATGTGGAGACCTATGGGGGGAGGCTTTTTGTGGTCGAAAATTGGTAAACAATTTTTTTTTTTCGCTTTCAGTTTTATGATGTCCAGATGTTTTTGCAGATATCTGTGGAATTTGGTCAAAGAGTACCACTTAATTTTTATGTTAGAATGCTCTGAAGTCATGAATCTGCACACTTCGCTCTTCAAATTCAAGTCTAGTAACGCTGAGCTTTCGTCGCTTGCATTTCGAGAAATATGCGGTCTGCCATCATTATTCCAGTCTCTTTAAAAAGTTCGCAATTGGATATTATTCCCATATTTCAGTTTGCGACCATGAGCATGCCTTTGAGGCAGAAAGCAGAAAGTAAAGGAACAAAACTACACAAAACACACACTGCTATTTGTGGTGATTTCCACTGGCCACTTGGGAGCAGGTTTTCTTGTCCCGGATGACGATTTCGAATACCACTAGTTGCTCTAGGTAGGCTGCACATATTTCGCTCGAAGTGTGGGGCAACTCAGAGTGGCCTACCTGAGCAAAGCAAAGTGTCAAAATGTTGCTTGAATATGCTAAAATTTAGGTCCATAACGTTGCCCATGTGGTGATAATGTCACTTCTTTTGATCACCAGACAACATCACTAGTGTTAGTGCAATGTCTGGGTAATGAGGAGTGAACAAAATAATGATGCTGCTTAATTTGTGTTAGCATTAGGGCAAAACACACGCACATTCTATGTGCAAAAAATTTGGAACCTTCTGACAAGGTGAAGCATATATATGTACTACATATAGCGACTTTCTAAGGCAACAGAGGTGCCAAGGAGCACGTTTGATAGAGCATATAATACAAGCCTTCACACAGTGATCATGTCAAATTTATCAGTCAGACAAGAAGCATTGTGCCAAAGAAACACAATGAGATATAACATCATTGCATATCATTGCGCATGCACACATGACAGTAACTTTTAACAAGCTTATATATATGTCCCCTACATGAGGCCACCCTGTCTCAGAGCCAGGGACATTCCTTACTTGAGAGAAGATATTTCAAATCATTTTTGAGCTTGCAATGGCAGAAATGAAAAATATAATATTGTACGATCATGTTGCTAACAGCTTTTATTTTAAAAGTCTGCTCTGCTGTCTTGGTGCGAGTGTTGTCAACACATTACAAATTTCTGTTCCTGAATGTTTACGTGAACTCAATAACATTGAGGGGATGTTTCTGCATAATATTGGTTCAATATATGCTCATGAACATTGCTGCGACGTAATCCTGTAACGTCAGTGCAACATAGACGTAACGTTGCAGCAATATTGAATTTCTTGCTCACCATCGCATCGATGTTACTCTCAGGCAACATTCTGCATTATTTAGGAGCTATAGCTGGATCAGCCAGCCAAAGCCACATCTCGCAGGCAGTTAAACTTGGCAGTGTACTTCTTGAAGTTGCGGATTAACTTGGCTGTTTTTGGTGGATTCAAAAATATCGGCAGAAGACACTGAGCATCGCCATTTTTTTGCATGCGCATGTACTGAAGTGCGTCTATCGAAGACAGTCTTCAGTGTTAAAAGCATGCAAAATGAAGTTCCAAAGTGCTGCTTCCCCGCCTATTTATCAATTGGAACACATTTGGTGCTAGGATGTGACCAGCTTTCAGAACTGGCTTAGCATTACTTCTGCCGTGCGTTCTGCATGTTCCGCTCGTCGACCGAGGCTCATTCGCTCTCTAGGGGTTTAGGTCACTCTGCTCCGATTTGGGAGCCCAACTCCACTCGACCAGTGAAAATCACCCTTATTGTTTTGAAAGCATGTGACTAAAATGGTGACTTTTGGTTGGATGCTGCCATCAAGTGTTCACAGCCTGGTGTCATTTTGACACAGTTGCCACTGTTGCAATGTTAGGCTTGATGACTTAGCGCTGTTTTGTTATCATGACCATGGCATAAAACGAGAAATATTTAGATTCTCGCTTCAGTACTGGCCCAGAAATCTAAGTAATTGGTATAGATAACAAGTGTGCCAAGGATGTGGCATAGCTGCACCTAGTCTGCAGTCAGCGAGGAAGTGCCAATTGACTCTTGGTGATTGGGTTGCTTGGCATGGCCGAGAAGCACATGCAATCATTGCGAGACGATTCCTGCCATGCAAAGGTAGCGTAATTGTAATGACAAATGATAAAGTGATGGTTATAAGCAGCTTTCGCAGGCGTCAAGCCTTCCATCAAAGTTAGTGACACGGCGGTAGCGGCAGTTGTGGAATGGCATCCCAGAATGGGGAATGAGTGAAGGCTTAACTGACCTCCAGAAAATGTGTTTTTCATCTATGCTGGCATGGGTTTCATGGCCCCTGAAAATTTCTTTGCGGACCCCCTGAGGTCTGCTGACCTCCATTTAAGAACCACTGTTCTATAGGGTTGGGCGGACATGCAAAAAAAAAAGGCGCACGCTATGAACACGTAGCTGACCAAATGAACCAAGCGTGGATTTTTTCTCGTGCCTTACAGATGGTGCTGAATACCACTTGGTCGTGGCACGAGAACCAGAACGCCTTGGTGAATGGAAGTTAAGTTACGGACTGTCAGACACTGTCTATCACTTGGAATGGTTTTGGCAACAGTGTATGCAGTTCAGTCCAGAGAAGGACATTTGGGATGCATCTCATTGCATCGAGGCAGAGTCAACGGACGCTGACTACGTTAGCTGCAGGCAAGTTACATTTTCATAACTTTGTCATTCCCGAGTTTGTATCATGGCTATGGTAACTGCTCAACTGTACTGCACTGTTCATTGTGATGGAAGGTGCGTGGGAAGAATATGCACCATCTAGAAATGAAGGAGAATAGGTGGGTGAGTTTACATGCAGTATGGCAGAGATAAATTTTCACTCACACTTGTTTTAGCGGAAGGGCATCATAGTTGCTTCAAGTGACGCAAGGATTAACGCATTGGCATGCCTATCATTTTTGCATGAGCACTCAGATTCATCAGCATTTACTTTCATGTTTGTATAATTGTTCGAAACAACATCAGGGATATTAATTTGGTTACATTAAAAGGCCGCATTAGGTAACAGAAGGCTACAGAAGGTAACATTAGTGCCATTCTGTCTGATGCGGCTGCACAGCAAAGCAAAGTGACGCAGGCATAGAGGGACCTAGAGGCATGGCTTGCCACTTTGATTCAGTGCACGGCCAGGTTGGACACAATGGCGCATTAAAGAGAGAAACCATTTGCTCGCATAGTTGCAGTAAGTGTGGATGGACCCTGCATGTAGATGGCCCCCTACAGGTGGTTCTGCGTGCGTAAAACCTACAGACTGAAACCACCGATAAGAACAACAATGATAATGCATGTGCTCCATGAACTTGTGTGTCTTGATGTACAACAGTTTCTTCGTTGGTTTAGTTTGGTTTATGGGGTTCAATGTCCCAAAACGAGTCGGGCTATGAGAAATGCTGTAGTGGATGGCTCCAGGAATTTGACTGGCTGGGTATATGTGCACTGACATTGCACAGCACATGAGTGCTCTGCTTTTCGCCCCCATCTCAAAGTGACCACACTGTCCAGGAATTGACCTCACATCCTTGAGTAGTACAGTCAAGCACCCTAAGCACTGCACCACCTTGGTGGGGCTGCAGCTGTGTTTTATCTGTTTTGGCACTATATATAGTGACTTATGTCCTCTTATGTATTTTAACCAGGGAAAACAAAATCATGACTGGTCTAACCGGTTCATGGAACAATTTCTAATTGTTACCAGTTCGTTCCAACTGGAGCTCAGCTGGGCACCAATAACCACGAAACAGTTAGACCTGTTATGATTTTAACCTGGGAATGCTGTTGGGCTGTGCACATCTGTCAGTGGTAGCGGAAACCGATAAGCTGAATATCACAACGCTGCGTTTTGCAGTGCTCACAATCACAAGTCAACCACAATCTGAGACCCGCTGACTGTGATTGATTCTTTGAACAAAAGTGGCTGCCATTTAAAAAGTGATTGCCTAAGTACAGCAAATAGAAGTCATTTCTTCCCATATCTTTGACTGCCTAGGATGAAAGGCCACACAGTTCATGATATGTGATGAACCTTGTGGTCTATGCGGTTATTTCAGGTGTCAAGGAGGACGCCCTATTGTCTCCATGGTCTCGGGCGTCGTTGAAGCCACACTCATCGAGCTTTCTGCACACGAGTTCTTTGGGAAGCCGGTCAACTGGGCCATCGTGTTTTTTTTGTCAGCAACTGCCGCTGTCTATGCCCTCGCGGCGTATTGGCTAAGTGTAGGCCGCACTCCTGTGCTGCGTCTTCGGAGGGACTGCGGCCACCTGTTTGCCATGAAGACGGCACGATCAACAGCGAAACACCTGTACTTGATCACCATCCAAACTGGGCCCTTCTTCAACGCTGGAACAAGCGCAACTGTAAGCAGTGGATTTCTTGTTTACAGTTGGTGGCCTAAAATAGTGTCATTGTAGCCAGGAGTTGCCCCAGTACTTAAAATTGACAATGTCTAAATTGCTAGGGTGGGAAGGGAGTGGGTGGGGAGAGATTGACGGCAGCTGTGAAGTAGTAGTAATGTTCAGTAATTATTGTAAAAAAATTTGCTCGAACTAATGCTTGGCCTGCAGAGACACTGGGATCTGTGCACCCCGCCCCCCCCATCTAAGCGTTGCGTAGGGAAATCATGGCTGACAGCTATGATGAAACCCACGCGCTATTAAAATGGACCCTGGCTCTGTCTAAACATGTGTTCTTTCATTTAAACTCTTGAGAAAGCAGAAATTTTCATTAGGTAGGTCTTCGTGAGTTGTTTTATTTAATATGCTTCTTGCAAAAAAAAATTCTGGTGTGTGTAAAGTTTTCCAGCTCGATTTAGGGTGGAAAATTTTTTCCTCATATGCAGTATAGCAGCATAGCTGAGTAACTAAACAGATATGTAGACTGCGAAAAGTACACATTTCGTGGCGCTGAAGGCACTTATAACCTGAAGCTGAAACTTGGGGTATAAAGTGCGATCATTTGTATGTAACGCTTTCGAAACTAATTTTATTTATGAATTGCAACAAATGCATTTGAAGGTCGATGTCGCTATTCTCTGCTTCGTATGGTTCAAAATGTGTACTGCACAAAAGTTCGATGCTTGCTTTTGAGATCTGTTGTCTTCTTGTGTAATAAATACTGTAGCTTTGAATTTTGTGGCATTTTAAGTGCCATGAATTTCATCAAGGGGGGTGGCAGGTTTGAGAGGATTCATTTCTTTCTCATAAACGTGAACAGGAAAACCGTAAATCCAGACCTAAACACAGCACAAAGGCGGGTCTTACTTTACTGTACTAGGTCCGAGAGCTGGAGGACGCATAGCACTTTTAGAAAAAGTTACTTCACTCATTAGATACTGTAATCAACCTAATTTTCTTGACGAACGTCTTTCATTTTCTTTTTCATTGACGATGCAGAAGTCGCTACAAATTGATTTTCTGTGGAACAATTTACACAAAACGATGACATATAACCCGCTGTAAAAAAAAGTGCATTGTTCCTATCTTCAATATGTATCTGACGCTCCCTGCTCCCAGGCTGACTTCATGTTTACTCAGAGGCATTTATTTTGCTGTACCTATAGCTGGTAATTGGTATGTGTGTTGCAATCCTTTGTGCCCTTCTGACTTGACTACAAGCTTCTTTGAGTCATGCATCTTGAAATATGGGCTTTGTGTGTGAGCAGTTCAAGAGGGGAGCACACTTGCTTTGTTGTCTGCAGTATAAGCATAGCATACCAGTTGTTCGCAGCATTTTGGCCTTACTTCATTGCCTGCTGTGTAAGCCTAGTGCCCATGTAGCGTTCTTTAAGTCTGTTTGGCCCCTTTCACAAAATTTTCAGTTAGCGAAAAATAATTTGTTTACAGCATGAGCATGAGCCTTTTGCAAGAAGTGGTCATTCGGTTCTTTTCCAGCATTTGCTTGCTTGAATTAAACGAGTGAATGCGATTTGTTTAGTATATATATTTCCAGAAATTCTTGAAACATCTGTTACTAATTAGGCTAATCCGTGATAGTGTCATAGAAAGGTGCATTTCCCAGTATACCCTGCATCTCTTCAGGAGAGGTCCTCATCTCTTATGTATCCCGATTTCTCGCAATAGCACTGCTAGTCATGTTTGTGAATGTCTCACCTGATGACCTCGTCATTTCTCTCTCTGGATTATAATGCGTGCTGTGCACTTCTGTTGGTAAATTGGACTGGTCACCTAAGAGGTACTGTTTGTGATGGACTCCTTTGAAAACATTGTAGTAAGTTGTAATGGGAAAAAAGCACCGATGCATGCAAGCTGGAGGTTCACTGTAGTATTGCAGATGTGGAAAGTGGCAGCAATATACAGCAGCGCATGTCACATGCAAGGTCGAGAGGTTTAAAGAAACTTTCCCATGCAGGTCTCCATGATAATCCATGGAGAAAAGGGATCTACGGATGTTATAACACTAGTAGACAAGAGGAGCAAACACCGCCAGGTCTTCCACAGAAGCTCTACTAATGCCTACTTGTTCGGGTGAGCTGGCAGCCCTTTCAAATTTTTTGTGCACCTGAAACTTTGCTCAATTCGAATCAAGTCTAGGGTACCATTGTTTTTCTTTTCTTATTTGTATTGCACAGGGCTACTTCTCTGCCCATGTGACAGTATTATTACTGACCTTCATTAGACGTGTGCTAGCAGATGGAGACATCAGCACAGTGGCAGTAAACGCGTTTAGCAAGATTGAAAAAGGAACTTTTTCACGTATGACACCATAAAAAGTGCACACTGTAGGCATCTATGGAAGAGCACCTTGAGTGCTGCTCTAATGAACATTTGACGACTGACAGGCACAAAATTAGTAATGACGCGAGTGTGTAGCATCCTCTTGCAAAAGCCATCCAGGTTAGAACGGTAGGCTCTCCAGCCACTTTTCACTTGCAGGGTACTTGCAAAATAAATTGCCTTTGCTGACCAGTGAATAACAGATCCAGCAGAATTACCACTGTTCTTAAAACTATTTAGCACAATTCACATTTTTCAGTTGCCACATAATAACAATGCAAATAAATCAGCTATACATCTTCATTCAATTACTATGCAAACGGTCACCTATAATTGGTGCCACGCCTGTGTGCACCCCATAAGTCATGTGCTGCGAACTTACCAAACTTGGTTAAAACACCAGTCACTCTCTGCCCAGAACTGTTAGTAAAGGCAATTGTTTGTGCCCGCCAAACAAGTGCTCTCCTTCCCACAATTGAAGCACGACTAGGAGCTATTCACCATAATGTACAACCTCCCTCACTTGGGAAGAGGATTCATTGCCCGTGGGAATACCATTACAGCACATGCTATAACATGTTTCACCATGGAAATTGAGTCGTTAGAAAAGATTGATGCGGCGATGCCGTGGTCATCCAGAAGCTGTTGTTCTAAAGGGCCTGCAGAAATGTCTGTAAAAGAAAAAGTTACACTTTTTGCTTTTATCCCTGGATTAAAAGCAATATTAACTGCCATACTTCTATGATGATTCCATCATTGCCCCTCTCCCCTTCATGCTGTCACCCAAGGTACACTTCAGTCAGAGGAGCACTGCATGTTTTAAGCAACCACCACGTGCCTCATGCATGTGTTTTATGGTTGATGTGCATCGAGGTTATGACTTCATTGCACACTCTCTGAAAGGCTGAGCTTCCTAGCTGTTTTATTTTTGCTCATTTAGTGATATACTGCAGGCCAATACTTTAACCTAAGCAGGAGGGCATCTGCAGAGAAAACAAAGCAGAGACAAATGAAATGACCAGTACCAGGAAATGATTCCGGCGTGTAAAACACAAAATAACAGTGTGCATTCTCAGAAGTTCAGAAATTTCATTTTAAGCTGCTCCGGTGAAATCACATGGACAATGTACGATCACGAAGTGCATGCAGTGCAAGAAGCTTTACATGCAGCTACAGTCATCACACTAAAGTGAGAAATGTGCGATTGTGGGTGTATTGCAGAGATGCATTTTCTGGTGCCTACTTACGTTAATGCTTTCTTGCTTCCTCCAGAACAAACACTGAACTGGGAAAACTCCAGAGTGTTGAAGTTTGGCATGATAACATCGGGGAATATCCAGACTGGTTTCTGGAGGATGTGAGTGTTGAACTTTGGGGCACAGGTAAGTGGTGGCAGATGTGCACACATGCACAGACCATCAGCTTCACTTGACCAATCTAATTCTTGCTCTTCGAGCTGAGTTGAGCTTGACCACTGCACTTCTTGGCACAGTAATACTTTAACCTAATGGAAGCGTATTTGCCTGTCAGAAGAAATGAAATGGTGAATTTAAACTGCACTGCATCATGAGACTACACTTCAATTGTAATGAAATCTTACATTTTGTGTTTCCTACAGCAGGCTTCTCAGTTTTCCAGCACATCTCTGCATGTATGCCATACTTTCAAGGGACAGGCGTAATATGCTTTGCACCCACGCTGATGAGTAAAGGAAACATTAATTAAAAATATTTTACTGTTTCGGAATTGTAATGATATCTTACGTTTTGTGTTTCCTACAGCAGTCTTCTCAGCTTTCCAGCATATCTCTGCATGTATGCCATACTTTTAAGGGACAGGCATAATATGCTTTGCACCCACGCTGACGAGTAAAGAAAATATTATATTTAAAAAGATTCTACTGTTTGGGTAGTCCATATTCTGACATCGTATTGAACTCTCTTCACGCAAATACCGGAATGAACAACACCAGTGTTAGCATTCTGTTTGCCTTGTCCTTTGTCTTAAGTGAGATGAATGTGAAAGAGACATTAGCTGCAGCTAAAGCAATCAACCAGCACTGCAGTAATACATAATACTACTATATACTCTGCGACTCACTTTCTTACACGGCTATGTGCATATTTTTCTACCATATATATCTCTAAGCTCTGGGAGTATGGTTAATGATAATGCATATATTTTGGAGCTTGCTGTCACTGTCCTAATTATTGCTGCAGGTATTTAATTCACTTTCGTTCTTTTGCTCTGCATTCTCAGCATATTTTTACGGTCACTGGATTGACACGGCACATTTCCTTTTCATTTATCTAGCTCAAGTTTTCCACTTCATTTTTGACAAATGGTTCTCGTCAAGCAGCGGTGATGGGAGGATTCATAGAGAAGCGTCTGCTGCTGATGGTATTCCTTCTTTTTCGAGGGTGAGTATCATGAATATGGGACAACTGCTTCTACCTCAATAAAGGCACGATATCGAAGCATCAGAAAGCGAGGCTGGGAAGAGAAGCACTAATTCTCCTTCTGTCCTTGGCTACAGTATTTGCATGTGTTTTTATATGCTGGACACTGTTAAGTGCGAAAAATTTTGATTTCATGTACAGATCCTTTCACGGACGATCATCATTTCAGTTTGCCTCAAACACCCACATAGATGCTGCATGCAATTAAACCAAACATTACATATAATTGCAAGTTAAATACTGGTCCATTTAGTGGCAAACTCGGTATTATTGGGACCAAATAGATTTTCCAGGTTCCGGTTCAGCTTGAGGACTGCGGCTTCCCCTGAACCCTAGTTCGACTTTCTTTAGCAATTCATAGTAATAGGATGAGAATGCAGCAACCATTAAGAAATTATTATTAGATGCCTGTACCAGAAGGGATGATTATTAAAAATGCATGACATTGGTGATACTTGCTGATAGCCTGTATGAGCATCAGCTAAAAACACATGGAATTTAGCTAGGTATCATTGAAATGTCTGCACATCATAAAAATATGAAAACTACAAAATCTTTAGTTACATTAGACGAACGAAAATAATCTGCTCTATTTAACTGCCTGCCAGGGCATAGGAATGAATGCACTGCACCAAGACTCTGAAGGTCAGTGCGTATTGAATATTGTCTCATTTTCAAGTACTTTACTTCAAGGAGTGTTCTAGTTATTTTCTGTCTATCCCATTTTATTTCTACCTCTCCTTTTTCTTTCTCGGCATTGAGGGTGTCCCATTATTGCAGGGCCATTCTGTGCGACAGACGACAGTCCATTTTTATACAGGACTGTCTTAATATTCAGGACTATTGTGCATAGTCAACTCATATACCTAATTCTATACAAATGTCATGCTTCATATTTAATACGGATAGGAGCTGAAAGCAATTCATGTGTGAAAAGACATAAGTACAGTGCTGTACGGAAGTAGTGCTCTGGATCTCGTGTAATTTCCGCTAAGCCAGTCTTCGGAAATTTACACCTGCGGAAAGCTTGCTTATCCAATCCAGTATTAATAGTAAGCACCAGGGCGTACTCACTGATCATAAGGACAAATTACTGATCATTTCTGTTTTCTTTTGTAGCGACACATTTATGAAGTTGCCAAACAGCATTACATCCTCAACAACTTTTCACTCGTTTAAAACAACCTTTGCGAAATCAAACCTTTAGTTCAGGACCATAATAATTACCCATAACATTTTCAACTGTAGCCAACACATCCTTTCGTTTAGAAATTACCAATTATTCACTGAAATTTCTATTCATTTAATGTGAAAACAGTAGTCTTGTATTTTATTTAAGAATCAGAATTACTAACCATAGCAATTTTTTTAAGAACGTTGGCCGTAACCAACGTGTATGCACTTTTGTTTCCCATTAAAAGTGTTCACTGAAATTTCTGTTGTTATATACAAAACTTATACTGTCTACTACCTCTCAGACTCAGACCTTGAGAGCCATATAGCTGAACACGTTTATTACCCCAGTCCAGCTGTTTATATATGGTTTTTGCTCTGACCCCTGCTGTTCAAACTGCCCCTGCTCTGAGACCAATGCATAGCATCTCGTTTTTTCCTGCCCCACAGCCATCGTTTTTTCATATTACCTCAACCCACATCCTTTTCAGTGGTGGGCGTGGCCAGCCTTGGTGGCTCACGTCGACCAGTTCACTTTAGTCCACTTAGCGGAAGAACATATGTGAGGTCTTTATTTGACCTCCAATAAAGGTTTCTTTCTCTCTCTCTGCATTTTTCTTAGCTTTTGTTGTTTTATACTGTTCCGGTTGACTAAGTACGTAATGCATAACCTAACGGCCCTTTCCACAACTCCCATGCAGGTTTTGGGGTCCCATCTGTATATAAACTTGAATGTATATTATTACCTTTCAATAAAAGTGATTTATTGAAGAAAAAAAAAAGGCTTATGGATTATTGACACTAATTAACTCTTATTATATAGGTCTTTCCATCCAATGTGTATACCTTATGCAAATCTGTACAATAAAAAATTGAAAGCCTATTGGGTTATTACTACAACATAGGCATATTCTCCTATAGGATCTGCTATAGGGCCCTTTGTCTATAAGAATTTCAATGCATATACTGGTTTGGTCCACACAACCAACACAAATATAAGAACAGATGTTTCAATTGTGAATCATAATTTATTACTTTTGATGCCTACATAAATTCAGCAATCAGTATGGCCACATTTTTGCCATTGAGACTGTGGTACCACCACAGGTGTACTTGAGCTCCAGCTGTGATAGTGTCATAGAGTCAATTGCGTGGAAAGACTTGTTCCAAGAAACATAGCATGTCATTATACTGTACATTAGTAGTGAACAATTTTGAAAGAATCCTGTCCATAACTGCACATTTAATGGGAATGAGCAGAGGCACGGTTGTGGCTTTCAATAAAAGCTTTTCCTGAACAATGCTTTCAGATGGAATGTGCAAAGGATGTAGGCTGACGTCTTGAGTGCACTAATGCACTTTGCACCAAAGCCTCTTACTCTCAGTGTTTCAGCAGCGAGCATGTCATTCGTTGGAACAGTGCCTGCATTGGCTTGGAGTGAGGCCTCGTAACTACCATTGTTACCAGTAAGATTGCAGGTATACTCTGTGCTTGAGAGAAATGGCTGTTCAGTGGTAGACACTTTCTTTTTGTCTGGGATGCTGCTGGAGATCTATTCCTATACATTACAGTATAGTTATAGTAGCAACACCTCCTAAAATGAGTTGGAACTGAAAGTGGGTCTACTCTGGGTTGGCACTACTAAAAGCAGTGCAGTCAATAACAATATGATAAACTAGACAGCTTGATGAGACTGATGCATACTCAAAAGAATTACCTTCATTCTTTTTGATAACTTCGCGTTGTACGGAGTTGTATGCGACGCAACAGCAAATTGTAACTGCTACGTAGTGCATGTCATCAAAATTAGGATGCAGATTACCAAAAGACAAGCTTCTATGCATGGTCACCAGTAATTTTGAAGCAAGTCTGTAATCACCGGGGCTTCAAGCATCGTCAGAGGCACCAAGACCAAGTCCGAGATACAGCATCCACAGTGCAAGTTGAAGGAGGCAGTGACAACGGATTAGGAAAATGCGCGAATTTGCACCATGCTTTTTATGCCTACATAAATTCAGCAATCAGTATGGCCACATTTCTGCCTTTGGGACTATGGTACCAAGACGGGTGTGCTTGAGCTCCAGTCCAGACAGTGTCACAAAGTCAACTGCATTAACATGGTGGCTGATGTGACAATGGTGCCACGCACCAAAATCATTTTGAATTTTTGAAGGTTCTGATATCTTGGAGGGCTGTTACTGCTTTGATTTATAACTAAAATAGTTCCAACAAGTTAGCAGAAAATGTATGATTTAAAAGCTTTCACAAAACGACAGGACAGTTAAACATGGCAACAAAAGGAAAAACACCAATGCTCTTACTATTACAACCTACATCTGCTCACCAACAGCTTTAAAGTATGAACAAAACTATGCTAGAATTTCTGAATCCTTTTGAAAAGGATTGCATTCCCAGGTGAAAATGGACAGTTGGTAGACATTCCTCAGGAGTACCCATTTCAGTTGAATCTCCAGCTGGATTGTGATTTTCCGGCTGAACGAGGATGAAATTCCAGCTGGAGCATGACTGGAGGTGTAAATTTTCCAGCTGAAAACTGGAACACTCCCGCTGGACATGATTTACGGTTAAATAACACAGCTGGAAATAGATGTCATTCCAGCTGGAATTGCCTTTTTCCAGTGTCCAGCTGGAAAGAATGGGCACACGGGTTCAATAATTCAGCTGGAAATGGGTGTTTTTCCCACCTGGGAATCGGATGGCAACCCAGAACAAAATTGCTTTTGTCATCCAGCAACAGGCCAAATGTAGTGCAGTAGTGCTGAAAGGTAGATCACATTTGTAGTACCATCAATATGATGGCCATCCTGGTTATATCAGTTAGTAGAGCGACTTCCCTAGACAGCCGCGATGGTCCCATTGTTGATCCCGGCGGATCAGGATAAGTTTTTACCTGCAAAGTTTCTATGTAAGTATTATAGCTTTTCCTTGTGGCTGTATGCCTGCGCTAGCTTAGATGGATGTTGTGGATTTGTAATAGAGGATAAATACATTTGTCCCATTCATTCGCGGCTGCCTGTCCAATTAATTAGCCGCTGGCCCTACCCTGGAATCGCGCACGGTCTTTGCTTACCGTGCTCGAAGGAATAAAGGCAGCAGCAGGCATTTGTTGCTGTAATAAATCTATAGCAGTGAAATACGCTAAAGAATCGAGGTCATTCGACTCACCAGCAAGGTTACGGGCAAATGTTAGCCCACTGTCCGAGGCCGGACGAGACGAGCTGGCCGGATAAGTTCCCGCGAGACTTCGCCCCGAAGGGCCAGTCTCCCCCCGCGTGTGCAGTTAGTTACAGTCATCGATGGCGCTCGTGCTGCTGCGACGCTGGAGCCATCTCTAACTACAGCGGAAACCTCAAAGGAAAGGCAAATTAAATGAAAAATGGGAGATCAGTCCCCAACCTTAAATTGGCACACGCCCCTAGCTGCGAGCTGCGAAGGTCTAGGTCTAAAAGAGCTTGACTTGCATCAGAGATAACGCCGATGGCGTGCACGCAGACTTCCGTGGCGCGCTGAATGTATTCGCAGGGATCGCTGGCATGACCCGTGGACTTAATTCCATGTCTGTAGGCAGGCACGCAACTTTGCCCGGTCGAAAACTGCGCTACCCGTGGAGGTAGCGCCTATAAGCTAGCTAGCAGCACTATGGATCGAAGGAATTAAGTAGCGTGATCACAGTACCTGCGAGCTAGAAAGCTTAAAACTGCAGGCCAGGGCCTGTATTCCGAGTTTGTGTCGTTATCGAAGTGTCGCTATCTCACGTGACACCGATCCATCTGATTGGTCGAAACGCCAGAATTGCGTGTTGCCACTACGGAACCGGAAAAGGGGCAACATTATGTTCCGGCGTTTCCACCAATCAGATGACTCGAGGTAGGGGAGATAGCGACACTTTCGATAATGACGCAAACTCGGAATACGGGCCCAGGTATAGTGCTAGGCACTATAGCCCAGGTGTCTGCAGTTCGCGCAACAAGGCCCGCTTGCGCCTTCTCGCCAGGGTAACAGCTGACTGGTTGTTGTGTCAGCAGACACTCAAAGAAATTAAGAGATTGAGGTTGCATTAGGAAATTAGGTGGAATGTCAGTCCGCAAGAAGAAAGCGCCTGTGCGAACTCCGCTATTGCGATGCGCGTCCGTTCTGTCGTTCGGTTCAACTTCGACAGACTCTCTCGGTATTCACTTTTCACACCTTTCATGGAGGAAGGAAACAACTAGGAGAGGCCCTGCACTGGAGAAAGCGTTGCGGAAGTGACGTCAAAATTTAGGGTTAGCCAAGTCGGGCGCCATTAGCAACGGTATAGTGCCTAGGCACTATAGCAACGGCATCGCTGTTGCTACGAAAACTCGGGCCACTAGCAACAGCATTGCTAAGGGCCCGAGCTACTTGAGCATCGCGGAGAAAGAAAACGCGGAGGTTAAAGGAGGAGGAGAGACGTTCGTCCGGTCGCGGCGCGGCCGCGCAGGCTTCGAAAAAGTGACGTCAGGGCCTCTCCTAAGTTCTTTCTATGGAGGAAAGAACTTAAGAAAATTACGAGGGACTTTAGCGACTAAACTATTAAAAGGCGAAAGCCTGAGAAGCCTCATCTTGTCTAGCGTTCCTGCCATCTGCAATCCCACACTTGAACGCGCGCCAAGGAACGCCACGCGACAGGAGCGATGGCGCACCATCCAAATACACACTAGTCGGAGAAAGTGTGACAGGTAATGCGCCTTTCCTCCAGAAGTCTCATCTTGTCTAGCGTTCCTGCCATCTGCAATTCTACACTTGAACGCGCGCCAAGGAACGCCGCGCGACAGCCGCCGCAAAAGCGGGACACACTTTAACTTAAGAGGGTTCCTGAAAGCATACCCTTCCTATCTTATAATTTGCCTCCCATCGTTAGCCTCTTGTCGGCACTCGTTGCAGTGCTACACATAATTATAATTGGTTTACAGAAAAGGAAAGGCGCCTTGCTTTTCGCTTCCATCGAAAAGCTGCCGCCAAGACGCGGGATCGAAGTCGAAACGCAAGGCGCCTATGTGCTATACAATGTCAGTGCACGTTAAAGAACCCCAGGTGGTCGAAATTTCCGGAGTCCTCCACTACGGCGTCTCTCATAGCCTAAGTCGCTTTGGGACGTTAAACCGCACAAACCAACCAACCAAAAGGAAAGGCGCAGTATCTATCACACTTTTTCCGCCAAGCCCGAGTTTGGACAGTACACCATCGCTCCAGTCTGGTGATGTTTTTTGGCGCGCGTTCAAGTTGTTGTGGCTGTAGGAAGAAGGAAAGGAAAATGCACGGGCCTGTAGCTGAGCCACCTCTGCTGCTTCGTGCAGACAGAAGAGAAAATAGATGGTTGGTTTGGTTTAACGTCCCAAAATAACTCAGGCTATGAGAGACGCCGTAGTGGAGGACTCCGGAAATTTCGACCACCTGGGGTTCTTTAACGTGCACTGACATCGCACAGCACACGGACGCCTTGCTTTTCGCCTCCACCGGGCCCCGCCGGGGTGGTGCAGTGGTGAGACGCCCGACTACTGTGCCGGAGTTCCCGGGATCGAATCCCGGCCTCGGCGGCTGCTTTTCGATGGAGGCGAAACGAAGTGGCGTCCGTGTGCTGTGCGATGTCAGCGCACGTTAAAGATCCCCAGGTGGTCGAAATTACTCCGTAGCCCTCCACTACGGTCCCCCTTTCTCTCTATCCACTTTCACCCCCACCTTCATCCCTGCCCTTACGGCGCGGTTCAGGTGTCCACAGAGCAAGTGTGACAGATACTGCGCCTTTCCCTTCCTATGAACCAACCAACCTCCACCGAAAAGCTGCCGCCGAGGCCGGGATTCGATCCCGCGTCCTTGGGAACAGTAGTCGAGCGTCGTAACCACTGCGCCACCCCGGAGGGGTAGAAGAGAAAATAGAGAAGAAAAGGAAGAGGGAGAGAAAGACGCGCCCCCCTACAACAGCTGTCGTCAACCACCGAAATGGTGGCGGGTGCAATGACGGCTTACAACAGATAAAAATTCTGTGGCAGGCTAGCCCCCGCCGCAAGCAGCGGTGACCTACCTGTCCCAGCCCGATCAGGGGAGTACCAGAACCCTATAGAGGGATGGCAGGGAATCAGAACGCCGCAAAAGCGGGACACGCTGTCCACGACAGCATGAGCCAATAAAGGCTTTCGCCCTAAAAGAAATCAATAATTATGCGAACAGGATTGGTGCGACAGGTGCGATGAAATGGACGGGTGTATGAGCCTTTCGAAGACATGGGGCATGCTACGCCACCTACTAGATCGATCATGAAAGGTGGCAGTTCTTGGCTTGCGGGGTTGGGAGGGTAGGTCAACACCCCTTGCGGCGGGGGCTAGCCAGCCACTGATTTTTATCTGTTGTAGGCCGTCATCGCACCCGCCACCGCTTCGGTGGTGGTGGACGACAGCTGTTGTAGCGGCGCGCGTCTTTCTCTCCCTCTTCTTTTTTCTTGTCTATTTTTTCACTTTTGTCCGCACGAGGCGAAACGAAGAGGCGTCCGTGTGCTGTGCGTTGTCAGCGCACTTTAAAGATCCCCAGGTGGTCGAAATTATTCCGTAGCCCTCCACTACGGCTCCTATTTCTCTCTTTCCACTTTCACTTCCCATCTTCCTTCCCTCACGGCGCGGTTGTGGTGTCCACAGAAAACAAGTGAGACAGTTACCGCGCCTTTCCCTTCCTATAAATATTGTGAGCACTGTGTGGCGCTTCATCTTCCACACTGCTGAACGTGCTGCTTCATCTTCATCCTGCTCCCTCTTGTAGATACCCATCGTCATCGCGGAGTGTGTTTGGCTGCAGTGTGCGACCAAGGCTTCAGGTCCGTAATAAAGCCTGATTCCCCAAGTCCGACCTTCGCGTTACCTTACACGTGGTGGAGGTGCGCCTTGATTTCCCCGCTGCTTCGTCACCTGCATCCACCTGGAGCTTCGTTCTGGCCGCCGTTTGACCCCGACCACCATCGTCATGACACAAGAAGGCCACTCCGCTATTCCGGCTGCTACCAACTCGACTCCAGCTCCCCTTGCCACTTGGACTGTCAGTAGCCGTCAGCGCGACCCGCAGATGTTCGCCGGTCTCCGCGGCGACGACGCTGATGACTGGCTCGACAGCTACGACCGGGTCAGTGCTTTCAACCGATGGGACGATTCTCTTAAATTAATTAATGTGTCCTTTTATTTGACGGATGTGGCCAAAACGTGGTTTCTAAATCATGAGTCGACGATTCCGGACTGGGCTACCTTTAAACAAAAGTTACGCCAGATTTTCTGCGCTCCTACTGTTCGCACGGAGTCCGCCAAGAAGAAGCTAGAAGCCCGACTTCAGCGGCCTAATGAGACCTACACCTCTTATATAGAAGATGTACTTTCACTTTGTCGGCGCATCAATGACACAATGCCAGAGGCCGAGCGGGTTCGGCACGTCCTTAAAGGTATTGGGCCACTCGCCTACAACGCCCTGGCCGTGCAGAACCCTACCACAATCGATGCCATCATATCCACTTGTCAACGCCTTGACGAACTACAGTCAATACGCCTGCAGCCTGATCCCACTTCATTTGGTTTCACTGCCGAAGCTGACCTCCGTGTGCTTATTCGCGAATTAATTCGTGAAGAGCTCTCGGCTCAAGGTAATTTGTGCCGCCCTGCATCTGAGCCACATAATTCAAGTGCCGGCCTGCGTAGCATTGTTAAAGAAGAGCTGGCCTCAATGACCTATTCCCCGCCAACATCGGTCGCTCCTACCATTTGTCAGGTGCCAACGTACGCCCAGATCACGTCCTTGCCGCCCGCAGTTGGAGCGCCTACGCCACCGGCGCCTACCACTGCTCATGTCGCTGCATTGGCACCACCTGCCGCAGCGCCGACATACTACCCCAACTGGCGCCCAGCCCGCCCTGTGTGTTATTACTGCGGGTACCGAGGCCATATTTCCCGCTTCTGTCGTCGCAGGCTCCAGAATGAACGCCGCGGCTACGAATCATTTGAAGCAGACTACCCTCCTCGCTTTTCCGGCTCTAACCACCGTTCATTCCCCGATTATCCCCGACGTTCATCACCCCCGCCAGAAAGCCCCGCTCCGCCTGCTGGTTACAGGCCTTCAAGACGCCGTTCTCTTTCGCCTTTTCGCCGCTCAGCCTCGCCTCTCCGTCAAGCTTCTCTGACGACCCCCCGCCTGTCGGAAAACTGACCACTGCAGTTTTAGGAGGGAAAACTGCACTCTTCGGCCATCCCAAAAATCCTCCGGAACGTCCCTGGAATATTATTTTAGTGCGGGTTGAAGGATTATCTGTTGAAGCTTTGGGTGACACGGGCGCCGCTGTTTCTGTGATACACACTGACTTGTGCTCCCGCTTGCGAAAAGTGAAAACGCCTTATGATGGACCTGAACTCCGTGGAGCTAATGGTGCAATAATTCGGCCTTCTGCTAAGTGTACTGTGCGAGTTTTTGTTGACGGTGTCCGCCACCATGTACAATTTGCCGTGATGTCACCGTGCGCTCACCCAATTATTTTAGGCTGGGATTTTCTGTCTGCCGCATCAGCCAGCATTTCGTGTCGCGACAGGATCATTTACATGAACGAGAGCGATCCGTCTTCTGAACATCCCGAGCCTCATTATCGCCTGCTTGCCGCTACTAACTCAGTGTTGCCCCCTGGATGCGAACAACTTGTCGCGCTTACTTCTGCTGACATTGATAACGGAGATGTGCTAATCGTGCCTTCTGATCGCCATCTGACCCGCGGAATCGCGCTACCACCAAGTCTTGTTCGGTTTGAGCATGGCACAGCGCTTGTCGCTGCTTCGAACACTTCCCCAGAGCCCATTGTGCTGACTAAAGGGACATGTTTTCCTTGTGTCCTGGACATTCACCCGGTGTCCCTCACCACCCTTACCGCCCCCTCTTCCTCACCAGCAGCTTCTTCCGATGCTTCTCTCTGTGTTCTCTTTGGCACCGTCAATCCTGACCTTCCTGCGACTCACCGCCAAGCTTTGCAGGAATTACTTCGAAAACACCAAGCCTCCTTTGATGTCACTTCTCCGACCTTGGGCCGAACGTCTTCTGCACAGCACCGCATTATTACAGAAGGTACTTCTATTGTTAGCCGCCGCCCTTACCGTGTTTCCTTATCAGAACGTAAAATCATAGAAGATAATGTGAATGATATGCTCCGGCGAGACATTATTCGGCCATCAGCTAGCCCCTGGTCATCTCCGGTCGTCTTGGTCAAAAAAAAGGATGGGTCCGTGCGTTTTTGCGTTGATTACCGCGCACTTAACAAAGTCACTCGAAAAGATGTTTACCCTATGCCACGAATTGACGACTCCCTCGACTGTCTTCAGGGCGCCGAATATTTCTCCACTTTGGATTTGCGTTCCAGTTACTGGCAGATACCGATGCACGAAGCCGACAAAGAAAAAACAGCATTCGCTACTCCCGATGGGCTTTACGAATTCAATGTCATGCCTTTTGGACTTTGTAATGCCCCCGCTACGTTTGAGCGCATGATTGACACTGTTCTTAGAGGACTTAAGTGGAAAACATGCTTGTGCTACCTGGACGACATAGTTATTTTTTCTGCGACTTTTTCTGATCATTTATGCCGCCTTGATCAAGTATTAACGTGCCTGGCATCCGCCGGTCTCCAGCTGAACACAAAAAAGTGTAATTTCGCCAAGAAAGAAATCAAGATCCTGGGCCACCTCGTCAGCCGCGATGGCATTCGACCCGACCCTGACAAGCTTGCTGCAGTTTTGAACTTTGCACGCCCTCAGCGGACTAAGGAACTACGCAGTTTCCTTGGCCTGTCTTCGTACTTTCGCCGTTTCATTCGAAATTTCGCTACCATTGCTGCACCGCTGCACCGCCTCCTTACAGACCGTACTACTTTCAATTGGTCCGAAGAATGCGAAAAAGCTTTCCAAACCCTAAAGAATGCCCTCACTTCGGACCCTGTTCTCGCTCACTTCGACGACACTGCTGCCACCATTCTTCACACCGATGCCAGCAGCCTCGGTATCGGCGCCATACTTCTGCAACGTGATACCGCTTCTCGGGAAAAGGTAATTGCGTTTGCCAGTCGAACTCTAACACTAGCGGAACGCAACTACACCATCACTGAGCAAGAGTGCCTAGCCGTCGTTTGGGCAGTTCAGAAATTCCGCCCCTACCTCTACGGCCGCCATTTCACGATCGTTACCGATCACCACGCTCTGTGCTGGTTATCAACCCTCAAAAATTTGACTGGACGCCTGGGCCGTTGGATTCTGCGTTTACAGGAGTACCACTTTGATGTCATATTCAAATCGGGACGCAAACATCGAGATGCCGATGCTCTTTCCCGCTGCCCGCTATCAGAATCGCCACCTAGTGCTTCCTCGAGCCTTCCTGCGTGCACCCTCGACGTCCCAAAGTCGTCCAGAGCCCCAACCTTAACCTGTGCTACTCTTGCCGCTGCTCCAGATCGCTACGCCATTATTTCAAACCAGCGAGCAGATCCCTACTGTATTTCCCTAATCAACCTTCTCACCGGTGCTTCTCACCCTCCTACCGCTAGGATGCGCAGGCAACTCCAAAAGTTCAAACTTGACAACGGCGTGCTCTCCCGTTATATTTATTGCTCCGAAGGCACCCGTTGGGTC
The DNA here is from genome assembly GCF_055883805.1 of Amblyomma maculatum. Taxonomy (NCBI): domain Eukaryota; kingdom Metazoa; phylum Arthropoda; class Arachnida; order Ixodida; family Ixodidae; genus Amblyomma; species Amblyomma maculatum. Next base: position 144,153,530 of record NC_139345.1, on the reverse strand, counting down.
CCCGTTATTCCGAGAGCGCTTCGCACCCGTATCCTGGCGGCTTTCCACGATGATGCTACAGCCGGTCACTTAGGCTTTCATAAAACTTACCACCGCGTGAAAGCCCGTTTCTTCTGGCCAGGCCTCGCCTCAAGTGTGGCAAAATACGTCGCCTCTTGTCTGCCATGTCAGCGCCGCAAACGGCCCACTTCTCCTCCTGCTGGCCTACTACAGCCGCTACCTTGCCCTGCTACTCCTTTTGCCGTTGTTGGCATAGACTTATACGGGCCACTTCCATTGTCCGCACGAGGTAATCGCTGGATCGTCACCGCCGTCGACCACCTAACACGCTACGCTGAGACCGCTTCCCTGCCTAATGGCTCAGCACATGAGGTCGCGACCTTCTTTTTGGAATCGCTCGTACTGCGCCATGGGGCCCCTCAAGTGCTTCTCAGCGATCGTGGTCGGACATTTCTGTCGAAGATTGTAGCCGAAGTTATTGAAGCCTCAACCACACATCACAAATTGACCTCCAGCTATCACCCGCAGACCAATGGGTTGACTGAGCGGTTCCACCGCACGCTTTCTGACATGTTGTCTATGTATGTCGACCAGGACCACCGAAACTGGGACGTAATACTTCCTTTTGTTACGTTCGCCTACAATACGGCTGTACAGCGGACCACAGGTTACACCCCGTTTTTCCTCGTTTACGGCCGTTCTCCCGCTACCTTTCTTGACGCCTCTTTTCTTTCTACACATGCCAGTTCCTCATCCTCTCTTCCTGACCAGTTCCTTTCCCGAGTGGCCAAATCACGCCGGCTTGCTCGCGTCAACACGGAAGCTAGCCAGGAAGACCGCAAGTACCGCTATGATGCAACCCATCGCCAAGTTTCGTTCCGTCCCGGCGACGAGGTGTTACTTTGGACCCCATTACGCACTCCTGGCCTTTGTGACAAGTTACAGCACCGTTACATTGGTCCTTACACAGTTCTTGCAAAAACCTCCCCGGTCAACTATCGCGTCTCCCCTGTTTACCCTCCTCCGGACTGTCGTTACCGTGGCACTGAAGTTGTCCACGTTTCACGTATGAAACCTTTTGTTCGGCGCATTCCTGCGGACTAATTGCGGCCAGGCTGGCCGCTTGAACTGCGCGGGCGAAATAGTGTGAGCACTGTGTGGCGCTTCATCTTCCACACTGCTGAACGTGCTGCTTCATCTTCATCCTGCTCCCTCTTGTAGATACCCATCGTCATCGCGGAGTGTGTTTGGCTGCAGTGTGCGACCAAGGCTTCAGGTCTGTAATAAAGCCTGATTCCCCAAGTCCGACCTTCGCGTTACCTTACAATATAAATAAATCAGTCCGCACGAGGCAGCGGAGGTGGCTCAGTTACGGAGCCAGTAGCAGGCCCGTGCATTTTCGTTTCTTCCTAAAGCCACAACAACAACAAACTACTAGATAGGGGGGGAGGGGCGCCTGCTATTTGCAATCCCTCACTAACCAAGCTTACCCTGATGGGCCTGGGGCAGGTAGGTCAAGTGGTGGTGGTACAAACTTCATTCAATGAAGACAAAAAAAATAAATTTACATTGGTCAACGCCGCTTGCGGTGGGGGCTAGCCTAGCACTGATTTTTATCTGTTGTAGGCCATCATTGCACCCGCCTCCACTTCGGTGGTGGACGACGGCCGTTGTTGTGGCGCGCGTTTTTTTCTCCCTCTTCTTTTTTCTTCCTTGTCTATCTTCTCTTCTGTCCGTTGTTGTTGTTGTCGTGGCTGTAGGAAGAAGGAAAAGAAAATGCACAGGCCTGCTACTGGCTCTGTAGCTGAGCCACCTCCGCTGCCTCGTGCAGACAGAAGAGAAAAACTGATTTATTTATAGGAAGGGAAAGGCACGGTAACTGTCTCACTTGTGTTCTGTGGACACCGCAACCGCGCCGTAAGGGAAGGAAGATGGGAGTGAAAGTGGAAAGATAGAAAGAGGAGCCGTAGTGGAGGGCTACGGAGTAATTTCGACCATCTGGGGATCTTTAACGTGCGCTGACATCGCACAGCACACGACGCCTCTTCGTTTCGCCTCCATCGAAACGCAGCCGCCGAGGTCGGGTTCGAACCCGAGTACTCCGGCACAGTGGTCGGGCGTCTTACCACTGCACCACCCCGGCGGGGCAGACAGAAGAGAAAATAGAGAAGGTAGAAAAGGAAGAGGGAAAGAAAGTCGCGCGCCGCAACAGCCGTCGTCCGTCACCGAAGCGGTGGCGGGAGCAATGACGGCCTACAACAGATAAACATTCGGTGGCAGGCTAGCCCCTGCCGCAAGCGGCGATGACCTAACTTCCCCAGCCCCATCAGCGGACACGAGGCAGCGGAGGTGGCTTAGCTACAGAGCCAGTAGCAGGCCCGTGCATGCATTTTCTTTTCTTTCTTCCTACAGCCACAACAACAGGCTCACTTGAACGCTCGCCAAGGAACGCCACGCGACAGCCGCCGCAAAAGCTGGACACACTTTGTCCGTGACAGTGTGAGCTATTAAAGGCTTTCGCCTTAAAATTAGAGGATCTCTGAAAGCGTACTCTTTCTAGGCTATAATTTGCCTCCAATCGTTGGCCTCTTGTCGGCACACGTTGCAGTGCTACACATATTCTTCCTTCTCTACTTTCCCTCTTCTGTCTGCACGAGACAGCGGAGGTGGCTCAGCTGCCCCGCCGGGGTGGCGCAGTGATAAGACTCCCGACGCCCGACTACTGTGCCGGAGTACCCGGGTTCGAACCCGACCTCGGCGGCTGCGTTTCGATGGAGGCGAAACGAAGAGGAGTCGTGTGCTGTGCGATGTCAGCGCACGTTAAAGATCCCCAGGTGGTCGAAATTACTCCGTAGCCCTCCACTACGGCTCCTCTTTCTCTCTTCCCACTTTCACTCCCACCTTCCTCCCTTCCCTTACGGCGCGGTTGCGGTGTCCACAAAAAAACAAATGAGACAGTTACTGCGCCTCTCCCTTCCTATAAATAAATCAGTGGCTCAGCTAGAGAGCTAGTAGCTGGCCCGTGCATTTTCTTTTCCTTCAGCCTCAATAATAACCTACTGGATCCAACTAAGTCCAAAAATCAATCCAACATCAGGTTGGCTAAAGCTAGACACGCGAATGAAGGCACAGACGCCGAATTCATAGATAAATTAAAGCAAATGTACATTGGAGACACTACTGCACCTTCCCTTTCCCAAACCGAAAGTGACCGAAGTAGCAGGCCCCGACGCATGGAGGAGGGGAGTCGAAGGGTGGCTGCTCTAGGGTGCCTCGATGTCAGCGCCGGCGCTGCATCGATGCACCCTGGGCTGCTCCTAGGGGATAAAAATTCGGTGGCTGGCTAGGCCCCGCCGCAAGCGGCGTTGAACTACGTCCCAGCCTCGTAGGGCCAGGAACAGCCACCCTTCACCACCTCTTCTGGAGCCCTCTACATTTAGCCCCTTTCTGTCACACGAAGCAGTGGAGATGGCTCAGCTAGAGAGCTTCCACCAGTCAGATGACTCGAGGTCACGTGAGACAGCGACACTTCTATAACGTTGCAAACTCAGAAGACGGGTCCCGGGGATCTTTAACGTGCGCTGACATCGCGCAGCACACGGACGCCTCTTCATTTCGAAACGCAGCCGCCGCGGTCGGGTTCGAACTCGGGTACTTCGGCACAGAAGTCGGGCGTCTTACCACTGCAACATTCCGGTGGGGCAATCTTTGCTGTAAACCAAACTGAAATGGCGCTGATGTCTGCTGTACCGAGTCTGCGTCTATACGTTTATGAAACGCACCGCACGGACGCCTGGTTCAGACGCCCGGCGGGATAAGCCTCGTATATGCATGAATTGTCTGGTGGAATTATGACTAGTCATGACCGGATGCGACATCATTGTGAGTTCAGTTCTAGTTATTAGACACGGATTCGACGTCATGGCCGATGACTTCACCATGTGATTACTTATGTCTCTCATCGGGAGTCCTATGGCTCTCTTGATACCTCTCTCATCCGAAGACGCGTCGAGAGAGCCCTTACAGGAAAGATTGCCCCGCCGGGATGGTGCAGTGGTAAGACGCCTGACTACTGTGCCGGAGTGCCCGGGTTGGAACCCGACCGCGGGAGAGGGGTAATAATAATAATACTCTCTACCGCATTATATGGGAATGCGTCGACTCTCCTGGAGTCGAGGAAAATATCAATAGCAGAGAGAGCTAGGAAGCCCTGCTGCGGAGCGGACCCCGCTCGGCAGCAACAAGCTGTCCGCCTGGGGGCTGAGGCCGCGAAGAGACAAAATCTATTTGTTAGCCTTTAGTCGTGGAGGCTCCAGCCCCTAGGCCTGCGTGCCGGGGGTGGGGAGTAAGGGGCCTCTAGTTAAGGTGGACAATAAAGGTTGTCATCTATCCATCCATGTCTCTCATTGCCCATGGCTAGTTAGTCATGGCCAATGACTAATTAGCACTAGATAGTGACTAGCTAGTCATCAGTTAGTAATGGTTAGTGAGTAGCTAGTCATTAGCCATAACCATTAGCCCTGTCGCTGTGCACGGGCAAAGATGATCCACAGATATTGCTGCTCAGAGACGGATGCGGTATGGGTAGACATTGCAAGTTCGGGTGAGGAAGAAGCAGCAACCGGGGTGGAGAGCGACATTCAGCCTCCTATATATTTTCTCCTCCCCTTTGTCACTTGCTCAGATGTGGCCAAGGAGACCGCCATTGTCCTTCTCATTGCACACACGGAAGCTCGATATGCACAATACGAACTCAAAATCTGTAATACTAAATTGCGCACGCGGCCGATTTCATGTCCCTACTTATTGCATTACTGATCCTGTCCGCTGCCAATCCGCCCCGCCGTCGGGAGCTCATCTGGGGCCGAATCCACGAAAGAGTTCGCTTTGGAACGCGTTCGCTTTCTCGCTCGCCACCTCGCTCCATTGGTCGCGTGTCGCCACCGCTGGCGGTGACGCCATTTCACGAAGGCGGGACCACGAATTTCGTTGACGTCACGAGACATGTCAATCAAATGAAAGCGAACGCGTTCGGTCGCTGTGTGTGGAACTCGGTAAGTGGCGTTCGCTTCAGCGCGAGAATCATGCTGCCCGAGGACAAGGCCCGCGCCAAGGCAGAGCAACCGAGATGGGACCGCCCAGCAAAGCCGATTGGCTGTTCTTTGAACCCAGCGTTCATCCCACCCTTCTCCCCCCGATGCCTACGTCAAATTGACGTCACGGCAAAGCGAACGCGTTCCAAAGCGAACTCTTTCGTGGATTCGGCCCCTGGGTACCTGCCCAGTCGGGGAGCCCCGGCAACGGTGCCTCCAACATTTAGTCTGAGGTATGATACGCCGGGCACAGACGGCCCCTGCGTCGGTGTTCTTGCGGGAACGCATGCAACTTTCAGTGAGCTGACTCAGGCCTACCGGGCTGAGAGACAGATCTACCCCCCCAACTCGCTCCTCCCTAGACAATTACCATCGAACCCTACGGCGCCTACTCCAGACGCGAACCCTCTCATCACCAATTATGCTATAGGTCGATACCACCAAACCCTCACCAATTCCTCCGGCATCCTTGGCGAACACCCCATGGCCACCCTCGCCCACATTATATTTCACTTCCCAGTGGATACTCCCCCGTGGGGTCTGGAGCACCCCGCCACCTATGAGTCCTGGGAGACCGGGTATGCTCTGAGGTCCAGGTTTGGTCGAAGGCTGCCGTGGACCAGGTTGCCGACGTCAAGGACCGTATACATGAACATTTGAACGTAGTGGTGCCTAAGAGAACTTCTTGTTGGGCTAGTTAGTGCCTATTCATTATAAGTTAAAGGCGCCAAAACAACAAGCACACACACAAGAAAATTAGAACGGGACAGAGCGTCTCCCGTTCTGTGTGTGCTTGTTGTTTTGGCGCCTTTAACTTATGAGTAGTAGTGTCGTACGGGGGCCCAGGGACCTGAGTGCCCCAAACTCCTGTGTTTAAATGTCTCTACTATTACTACTACTACTACTACCGCTGCTACTACTGCACTCCTTTGAAACACAGCCGTTGGCGATTGGATTCGAACCCTGGTGCTCTGGTACAGTAGTCGGACATTTAGCCACTGCACCATCTCGACGGGGCACATTAATAAATCTCAATCGACATTTAGATATCTCACCATTGCTGCTAATTGGCGGGGACCTGCTCGATGAATGGTGATGTATTTTTTAGATAACGTTTTATCGTTAGCTCACTCCAGTCAACGTTCAGCCCTGTTTGTCGTAGAAGTCTGTGAGCTGAGCTGTTAATCGATGTAATACAAATATATTATTTTTATTGTTTTGCATCAATGCATAATTTGTAATACAGACCCATTAATATATTGATTTTGTTTGTTTTTGTCGCAGAATGTGAAGCAAGGCGTGCTTCATGCCATGAACGAGCATCACCTGTGGAACCTCGCTGTACCCGTCAGCGTGTGCGCTTACTTCTCACGCGGCCAGAGGATGCTGGTGGGCTTTTCGACGGTCCTTTTGTCCGGAGCGCTGAGCGTGCTACGTGTTTTCTTCATGGACTCTGAGGTACGGGGCCGACATGCATTTATGGCATGCATGGAATGCTGTTACCTGGCACGCTCATCGAAACGCGCCTAACTTGAGAAGACGACGCTAAACCTGAAGAACTACATCATTGGTTTTTGTTTTTGCATTTATCGCCCCAAGCCGCTCAGGCTGTGAGAGACGCCGTAGTGGAGGGCTCGGGAAAATTCGGCCACCCGGGGTTCTTAACGTGCATTCGATATCTCACAGCACACGGTCGCCTTGCTTTTCGCCTCCATCGAAAAATGGCTGCATGAATCAACCTACGCTATTGAGCGTGACGAAACTTGAGCACTGCCGCGCGATCATTGTCGCCGACGCGTCCCGTTCAGGCAGCACGAGAGTATTTGGCACAGATAATATTGTTACGAGGCATTAAGGCCCACGTTCGCGAATTCTTGGCGAACGACAGCTTGGATCAGTGCTATAGTAGCATCCGCCGGATGAGGTGTGAATGCGACGGGGGCCATTGCCTCCAGCTCTCTGCGAACGATCCTGGTCAAGTTTGGCTCATGGGACGGCTGCTGCAGTGTTGGCAGATCTTCGCACGAAGACGTAGCAACTGTGTTTGGCAAGCGGTCGAAGCGGGGAGCAATACGACGATGTTTAGCTTGCTCAAACCGCCGGCATACCTCGAGGACGGAGTCGACCGTCGTACAATCTTTGCAAAATATAAGGTTAAAAGCGTCGTCAGCAATGCCCTTTAAGATGTGGCCCACCTTGTCACACTCGGGCATGGCGCTGTTCACTTTGCGGCATAGAGCTAGTACGTCTTGTATGTACGACAGATATGATTCGGTCGACGACTGTGCTCGCGATGCCAGGTCCTTTTTGGCGCTGAGCTTGCGTCCGATTGGCTTGCCAAAGAGATCCCGAAGCTTCTCTTTGCACATGTCCCAGCATGTTAGATCTTCTTCGTGCGTCTCGAACCAGACGCGCGCTGTACCAGCCAGGTAGAAAATGACATTTGCAAGCATCAACGTTGCGTCCCATCGGTTGTGCTTACTGACTCGCTCGTACATAGCGAGCCAGTCTTCGACGTCGATGTCATCGGTGCCACAAAAGGTTCCCGGATCACGAGGCTGCGCAACGACGACAGTGGGCGCTGGTTGTGCCGCTGTAGAGGTAGCTGCGTCGGACTGCATAGTGCTAGCACTAAGTTGGCGGCCACTACGGAGATCCAGCTTGTGGTATTGGTGTCTAACCCAGCAGCTCCACCAAGATGTTACGAGGCACGTCGAGATATTAGGAGGCGATGGTACGTCGTAGCCGCAACACTTCACCGTAGGGACACACTCACAGGAGAACCAGACGTAGCTGCAGCGTCGTCTTTCTCTACTAGCCCAGCACTTCGTCATCGTCTCTTTCACTGCGTACCGTAACAATATCTTACGTCGGACGGCCTCTCATATCACGTGATATTTGTTAGATAATAGAGGCACAGTTACTGATTACTGATTAAGCGACATTAGGAAAGCGCATTTATGCCAACTTCGACCCTCAAGGGCAGTCGCACACGAGTCATTCATGCGGCATTTTTTTACCGCTAGCAAAACACATACACAGAAGGAAAGGACAAGAGACTGGCGCTGCTTGAACGGAAGACGACGAATTTTCACACAAAATAAGGCTCTGATCGAGTAGACAAATATCTTAAAGGAGCTTGTAGGCTGGCTAAATGGCTTTCAGTCATTAACGCTGTCGAAATATGTTCACGGGTTTCACCAAGAATTTAAATTAGGAGGAGTCTCTAAATTTCCAGGGCGATATGGTGTTGAGCGTACAGGAGCATTAGTGATATTCCCTTGGTATAAAAAATCGGGTGTGGTTTGACCAATGACCATCCCGAATAGAATGGCGGAAACAACGAATTACGAAGGTTTGCTCGCCTAAGGCGATCAGCCTCTGCTCGGCTTAAATTCTTCATGGCTGACTGCGCCGGTACCGGCGCCATACCGGCGTGGTGCCACATATATACACCACGTGCATGCGCAATGGCTCCTGCGTATCGGAAGAGCTATAACGTCACTGCGCATGCTCAGCGCGGCGAAAGCGGCGGCGGCACCTTTGAGTCGGCGGTGAGTCGGCGGTGGCCCCAGCACCTTAGCTATGCACCATGTGACGTCACTCCCTTCTGGCGCATGCGCAGCTGGCGCGGCGGCGGCACCTCTAAGTCATCCGCGCAGCAGAGGAGTCGGCGGCGACTCCGACGCGGCTCTCTAGTCATGCTTCCTGTGACGTCACTCGCTCCTCGCGCATGTGCAGCTTGGATCATCGGGGCTCCGCGAAATGGCTCATCGACTAGCGTAGTGTTGCTTCCGCAACAAAATTTCACTACGAATTGCGAGGGCCGCTTCGAAAAATAGGGAGGTCAGTGGGAAAATCAGTGGTCATCGCTTTAAAGGCGGAGCTAGCTTACCTGTCTAACATATTTTTTTATAAAGCATGATAATTTGTATCATATTGGAAAAAAGACATTTTAATAAATGTTGTTGGGCTCCTGTTAAGCTTAAACTGGCACAAATTCGAACTGGAATAGTCAGCGCCTTGACTGGATCTCAAGAGACTGCCACGACACTGTTGCTCGGAGACCAAAGGCAAGAAAAAAATTACAGCATTGCACTTAGCTTCACGTAAGAGAAACCTTTCCTCTTTCTTTTCTTCCTCTATGTTGCGTGTGTGCATACTCGTTACAATTTCATTGCTTTCTTTTCCCTGGCTTCTTCGTCAGAACCTATTGCAACATCTTACCGGGGAAATTATGCTGACGTAAGAAGCTATTGCAACATGTCGCTGACACATCTCGCGGAATTTCGCGGACGCATCTCGCAGACGCGAGATATTCACCACGAGCTTAGAAAGGCCTCCGCCGTAAAAGGCGCTCGGAAAAGAGGGCGTTATGTTAGGCAGTAATGCATATTACACAAGTGGCCAGTTCGCTGTTGTACATTGCACAGCTCGGCCGGTGTAGGCTTGCACTGTACCGGGGGAAACGAAAACGTTCGTGGACCGCCGAAGCGTGATACATGATTAGGAGGCTCACGCCATCGCCTCTTTTGCGTGTTACACAGAGTGCAAATCTACTTCAATCCGTATTCGCGTCGGGGCCCATTATCAGCACCAATATCACTGTGTTTCGCGTATTCCCTTATCTGTCGGATGTACGCTCAGGTATGGTAAACATTTAATCATTCATTTCCCCATGCACCCCTCTCAGTCCGCGACCGTGCCTTAAACCCGCCTCAAAATTGTATATGTCATTTGGCGTCCTGCGTCACGTAGGTGATGTTGTGCAATAAGAAAATGAGCTGAGTGAGACGGCGCATGGTAGTGAGAGAGCAGGTGAGCTTCTAGAGTAATTAGCTGTGGCATGCAGAACAAGCGTTAAATCAAGTACATCATAACTGCAAAGAACTCTGAGTAACACATTACCATTGGATGACTGCTCACTCATCAGCTCCCCTTTGACGCTTTCTTAAGCCGCCTGCATGGCCTTATAACGAAGCACACTACTTTTGTACAGTGATTACAAATAGAGAAGCTGCATTTCCCCAGCCTGCGACCTTTGCAGCATTGTCAAGATAGCTATGAGTATAGAAAGTGGAAATGATGTTAAATTACAGAGCGAAATCCCGTGAGAACTCGGTTTATGCTACCGCAAGACAAACAACAAGAAAATTTTGATATCTTTCAACATCGTTATGACTTTCTGTTTTTTTTTTCTTCACTTCAACATCGCGTAGACCGTCCGATTGAGGCTGCAGGTTTGAATCCTCCAAAACAAATGCAAATGATCAAATTTGTTAACTCCAGTGTGGCAGGCGCGCTATATACGCAAGAATTTTTGGGTAGGCGCAGCCTTTGAGGCAGTATAGGTGGCTGAAAATAGTTGACGGGACTCTCAATAGCCTTATTTTCGGACACTTAGGCTCCACCTTAAGGGTTTCAGGTGACATGTCTCCCATATGGAGCTTTCTTGCGGATCCTACTTCGCGTACGTGTACTTTGCTGCGCTTATAATAAATAATCCCTTATTTTCTGTCACTATCATTTTACGCATGCTCATGAACATGCAGTCGTAAGCTACCACGGTGTGTCACCTGACCACCTGATTTAGATATAAAACCGCGCTTTGAGCAAGTTGTGCGAACGTGCCTGCGTGTCAGTAGCGTGTCGGAATCGCGAACCAAATGTCCCGGAGGGTTCGACTTCCGTCCCACGAAAGGAGCCACCTGTATTGGCAGGTTCTGCCAACTTTGCCATTTCGTGTGATCTCGAGACGTCGCAACCCGTTGAACAATCAGGATCCGTCGATTCTCCTAACAGTTACCATCTGCACTGCAAGAGGCGTTCCTGCGAGTTTCGGCTCACAACGCCTTCGACTACATGAAACGACGACTGCGACCTTATGAAGCGCCGTGCTCGACCCTCAGCGGCTTCTTCAAAATGCGACAGCCTCAAATTACATGGCGCCAGTGTTCAACATTTAGAGCCAACGCCGCCTCTTGGCATTGTGGTCACGCGTCGGGTGACCCGGGCGCGCGGATTTGTCGTGCGAAGGCGTCTACTTTTTGATAGTGGTTGGCTGCCACGTGGCATAGCGGTGCATGCGCCTTGAAAATACATAAACGAACTGAGAGTGCCCCCGCCAAGCCTCGTTAGACCCGTCATTACGCGATCTGCGGCGATTTTCTCAAACTGCACGCGGCGTCGCAGTAGCCAAGATGGCGACCATAAGAAGGACTCCGACTGCAGTAACATGCTTGCCTAATTGAGCTATTGAATTATTGAATCCCGTTCTTTCATAAAAAGGGAGGTTAAGAGGACTTTGTATTAGTCGCTGTGGATGCAAAGATCGCTGACAATCTTGATATCATTGGTCTGTGTCTGCAAACGTCCGCCGGGCAAGCGGAACAGAGCGTGCACGGTTATCGCCTGCCTCAAGGACATTTTTATGAATGTCAAAATCACCATCCCTGAGTGTTCCCACATGACGGGAGAGCCATATAAATGGAAGAACGACTCTGGTGTAATGCTCAATTGCTACAGGTAATCAAGGATTTGCACAAAAGACCCGCATTCAGACTCCTAGTACCATTTGCGTGTGGCCATTACTTTATTGGAGCATGCGAGTTCCTTTTATATAGTACGTTCATGAGCACGCTTGCTAGCGCGCCTGAGTGGTGTGCTGCAGAACAAACCTATATAGCGCGCAACTCCCGTATTAAGAGCAAAGGGCTGCTCCCTTGCGTTTGTTCTTATGCAGTTCTGCTCCATTCCAAACAGTGCTGTACCTTCTAAAAAATGTCGCTCGGTTTGCTCTTCAGAGGACCGCTCCAGGGCTTTGAAACAAGTCTGCACACGTGTGTACGTAGCGGCAGCGACTCGATACCAGCAAGTCGGAGGCGAGACAGCACGGCTCGTAGACGCAGACTTTTGTTGTTGATTTTCCTCTCCGATAATCCGATCTCTTAACTTGAAACGAGGGAAGATTAATTTACCCATTTGGTCCAGCATTAAAACGTAGCCCTTGCGGGAGATCGTTCCTGCCTCTCCACTGCATTGTTTTCGCCCCTGCTACGGCAGTTCGGTGGTTAAGGCGCTCTACAGATGGGCTGGGGGAACCGAGTTCGTTCACAATTTTTCGCTCGCAACAAAGACGTAAGATTTTGTCAAGAACGGCGCCTTTAACGACGCCGCGTTGAAAGAACAGGCTGTCACACACTGTTATGGAACAACAAATCGACAGCGTTGAATTTCAGCTTCTTGGCGTTGGTGCCCGAACTGTTTTGCTGCGCGATTACCTAGCGTGACGGACTGCTGCTTTACTGAAAAACCAAAAGTTCTACGGGGCAATAATCTCATAAAATCTCATTTAATAGCATAGGGTCTTATAAGTGCACATCATTATCATAAAATATTGTACATAATTTATGATAATGTACAAGAAACTATGAGAACTTATGCAATTATATGCGACTTGTACGTGATTTCTTATGTGAATTGAGTGAGATTGTGTGAGAAAATGTGAGGTTATTGCCCCTTACAGATTTTTCAGTAGGGAGCGTCGTGGCCATTGCCAGGAAAAGTGGAAGGAATGAGAGTCTACATTACGCGCATCCGAAGGCTTCAAAAAGAGCTGAGCTGACGACTCGAAAGGCTGTTACGCACGTAACGGCCGTGCTGACGTTCCGGCACCAGATAAGCAGTCAAAAAACAACTCACAAGTCTCGGGCAGTGCAGTTATGTCACAATGCGCATCAGAAGGAGCTTATGAGTTCCGAGTGCTACGCGTACCGCTAGAGGCACTGCAAAACTGAAATTTACACGGAAAATACACCGCCGCGATCTTTGAGAAAACGAGCCGTAATGCATGTCACTGCAATAAAGAAATAAATTTGGCTGTGCATATTTGTAGGTTGTACCATTTAGTGTTGCCTTAGGAATGGTGTGTTGGGAACTGCTCTACTTACTCCTGTTAGCATAAAGGCCCTTTTGCTAACGACCTTAACGTGCTAACTATAGACTATAGCGCGCTATATCACAGCGGATAAATGTGCAAGATACAGCATGGGCGCCCATACTATGAGTGCATTCTCCGTCTGTCAGTTTTGTCTATTGCACTATACAACCTAGGTGCCTCATACCGACGCGCACAGCCCTCTGCGCTCCTCAACTGCACCTGTTTGCTGAAGTTCGCGCAGGCATTGACATGTGTCGATGGATTCGTTTGTATACAAGAAACTTACGCCTTCGCCTCCATATTCGTTTCAGCCTCCCATCCCCGACCCTTTCTATTCATCGGCGCAGTGGATGGGTGAGGCTGTCCTTGTGTGTCTGGTGGTGCATTTTGTCCACCAAGTGCCCGAAGCGATATTCAGGCATCATATGTGCGCGGAGTTGCCACGGGACGTGTGGCTGTTGTGCCGGGAACTGCTCTCGTACTGCTTCGAAGCCGCCTGCGGTTGGGCGCGGCGAAGGCGCTACTCCTGGTCCGGCTTGTCGTCCGTGCGGAGCCTGAGCTCGGAGAGTCTCTACGGCATATACCGTGCCGCTAGGGAGGGTAACAACGACCATCGGCCCTATTGGGCGCCGCAGTACATGGGCGAAGCGGCGAGGGGCCGCGGTGGTCACATTGATAGCCTTCCTGGTGAGCGACTGCGAGCCCTGTGTGACGAAGAAAAGAGCTCCGCTTGCAGCAGCGATACATCGCTGGCAGAAGCGCGAGCAGACAAGCCGAACATGGAAAGTGCGGAGCCGGCTGACGATATTTTCAGGCAAGTAGGCTCACACACTCCTCAGCACTCCCAGGCACAACTGGTTTGGAAGGTGCGGCCGCGCAAAAGTTTAAGAGAGGCAGGGAAGACTATGGTGTGTAGTGAAGAGAACTTCCGCAACTCTGAAAACGATGGATATGCGAAGTTGTACAGTGGTGCCTGCAGCGGGCTGCTTCTATAATCCGCTGCCAGTGTAAAAAAGTCTCAAAATCCTGAAGGTTAGCTTGCCAAAGACTCTGCATTAATTCCTAATGGTGCTGATCGGAAGGTACAGCCCTGAGTATGCGCACACAATTTTTATTTTTTGGTTAAGTGACGTTAGGTCTGTTGCAATAGGAGATACGTGAGGACAAGGAATGCTGCTACCGTGTTTGTAACGTGTTAGTACGTGACACTCAATATCTGCACATCTCTTTTTTTTTTTTAATTTTAATTTCAGGGATACTGTATCTCCTCTGGAGGCAGCGTTGGCCAATCTGGCAGTCCTTCAACGCCGGACGAAAAATACCAAAAGTAGTGCTGCCCCGAACGAAGATTTTGAGCCTGTGGAGAGAAGCCATTCCCCTTCGCTCGCAGACTCGGACCTGACGTGCCTTGATTTCGGTAAGCTGAATTTCGTGACTTTTTTAAATTTCGCGCGTGCTTCAAGCGACGGTCACATTCGTCATAAAGCAGTGCACTCAAAGTGCAACTGGACATCGCTCTGTCATCGCTTGCTTAAGATAGGTATACAACCATTGCGCTGTAAGTTACAATGATATAAATTAAGCAATGCAAACATATGCTTTTTCTAGACTATTGATAGTTGAAAAATTTCGATAGTTTGCGCTTGACATTCTTGGACGTTCCCACGCCATCTCATCAATGGCGTCAATAGACATATAGGTTTCTTTTAGCATTCAATCCTGCCTTCCTCCCTTCTCTTACGGCGCGGTTCAGATGTCTGTCAACCAACTTACAATTTTACGTAGGTTTCACTCGTGTTAGCTGACGAAGAGGCGGAGCGGCCACATATGCGTCCAGTGAGAGAGCGGGCGCGTGTCACAGTTGCGGATAGTTCGGCCCAGATTACAAAACTGTTATCTCACCCTCACTGGAATGTAAAAAATGAAAGTAAACAATGTTCAGAGAGTGGAAGCATGTATACATGAGAGCGTTTTAGATAAAGGCAAAAATATAAGCATAACAAACTGTAAAATGCATAAACAAGTATGCAAAGAGGGGTAAGCAGTGCTGTGCACCTACTTTGCATTTGACAACTGCGCAAATTCTGCTATAATTTTTTAAGGGGGAATATGTGGTTTAGATTGGTTAATGAGGTTTAACGCCTTAAAGCAACTCAGGCAATGAGAGAGTCGTAGCGAAGGGCTTCGGAAATTTCATACAACTGTGGTCCTTTAACGTGCACTGACACCGCACAGCACACAGGCGCCTTGCTTTTATTGTTGTCTCCATTGAAAAGCGGCCGCCGCGACCGGGATTCGAAACAACGTTCCTGGGTACAGCAATCGAGCGCCCTAATCACTGCGCCACACAGTGGGGCGAGGGGGATATATGTTGTACCACTTGTCAGTGCACGTTAAAGAACCTCAGGTGGTCGAAATTTCCGGAGTCCTCCACTACGGCATCTCTCATAGCCTGAGTTGTTTTTGGGCATTAAACCCAACAAACAAACAAACAAACAGACAAACAAACAAACAAACAAACAAACAAACAAACAAACAAAAATTTTTAACGACCCATTACAGGCAACTGGGAAGGGGCGTAAAATGCGTACGATGAAATATGCGCTTTCCGTTATGTATATCTGAATTCTTTGCTTACCGCTACCTCAATACTTACGTGCCAGTGGTACAAATGTTTGCTTACGGACAGTTGCTGCTGAAACGGGCTGAGATTTGACAAACATATTTAAAAGTTGTCGCCCTAGCGAAAATGAGTTAAGCATGGCGTTATGTAGAAACACGAAGTCCTAAATCGAAAACGACAGAGAAATGTGCCTCAGAACTGGTTGAAATGAAGTTATGGGGTTGGTACAACTCGGTTTATTGGTGTATTCCTAACGAGGCCGGCTATCTCTACGCCTAGATGTTAGGAGGTGGGAATATGGGGGGGGGGGGGGGGTGGTAATGCCTCTACCTCTTTCTCTACTAGCTATAATTGTGGGTACACCAGCCAGCTTCCTGACGGGCTCGCTACCGCAGACAGGTGCGTTTTACAGCGATAGCTGTTACTGCGACAATGTTCCGGGGTTTGGCGTAAACGTTCGCTCAGTGTGTCAGCAATTCTCTTTCGCTGGTGAAAGCACTAACTAATACTGTGAGTCGCAACCCCGCCTTGGTAACTCGATGCCGATCTCTGACACTACTAGTGCACCCTCCATAGTCGCTCCACTCAACTCTGCCTGCTTCTTCAGCACCTCATGGCGCTTTTGCTCCTTTCGCCCCATGATATGTTCCCAAAAATCGGCATCGAACCTCGTGCACCAACAATGTCGTGAACAACCGAACCGTCGTCACACTCGCGGGTTAGCCCAGCACCTATCCACGAGTTTCGCGCATGGTGCAGCATACGGCGTAAGTGCTTACAGCGTTTTATAATTTCGGTTTTATCCAAAAAAGAGGTTAGTCACAGAGGTTTCGCCATACTCTTGTATGATAGCAGGGCCCAGGAAGGTGTTTAGTTCTCGGTACTCCGAAGAGTTTTGCAAGCTGTATCGGTTCTTTGGGACTTTTATCGCTGTCGATTTTGTACTTTTGAATCATGAGTCCATATGAGAGGGCCGGTTCACATAAACAAAGTACAGTTAGACTAAGCAACAATTTCTTCACACTGAAATTCATTTCACATAGGGCGGTTTGTTAGAGAGTGTTCTTTCCTCTCCTACTGAATTCTGAAGGGTCGGTAGGAGGGGTGTAGTCTAAGGTGCACTATGTGCACTAAAGGCAAGAGATTTGAATCGATTGTGATACCGCCACTGGCATCCGGCAGAACATGACTTGTGGAGTTCCTTTATGTGCGATGGAAACACCGATAACACCATGGTCACCTTATAAGCGAAGGCGTGGCTGAGTTTTACCAGGCCGACGAAAAGCTTTTCACTTCTCTCGTAATGATGACGTCACTGGGCCGCCGATCTCGGCCGTGATGTCCGCTTTGCTCACGCGAAGCATGCTCGCTGCTACAGAGGGAGGGATTTACATCCTTAGTGGATAACTTCTTAGTTGATATCAACACTTGATTAACAGCTTTGCTCAATTGCCGCTTCTATATTTCTCCAAGTTTAGAGTGATCACGAGAAATATTCAAAAGAAGTGAAATAGCCGATGGCATATTTCTTTGCATGAACATTGCACATCGAATGATCGTGGCTATGACAACGTTCTCCGCCGCATCACTTGTTACTCGCAGCCACGGACTCTGAAGATAGCGAGGGTGAGAAGCGCCAGCCTGGGATGGCCTTCAAAGTGCCCGCGCCTGCACGCAGGGGCAAGTACACCCAGCTCTCTCTGGCTATGGGCTCAGTTGGCTGGCTCGTGCTGGTCACGCTTATCCTGGCCTCCATCTGCATCCTTCTGTGCTGCACCCAAATGTGAGTGTCGCTTTAACACCCTATACCCTACCTTGCTGCTATCTTTAAGAGCACAAGGAGGATTATATCGACTCCTTTCCAAGAGCCGTTCAGGTTCCGCCTGTCGCCAGTTGTGACGCTCAAGCCGGTCATTTTCACCGCGTTGCTTCCTGTGGATAACGCATTCACAAGTGACTCCGTGTGTTTGGGCAGCACACACACATTACTGCAAACTAGGACACGCGCCAAGGGGCAGTTGCTGCCAGCCTCATCATGTCGGGCGTTCAACGACACTGCATGAACAGGACCATGTTCCTTGGAGTTAGGTGTAAGGTGGGGTTTAGCTGCGGAAGTGTCCTTTAGGTGGGGTGGCTAAACTTTCTAATAATATTGGTGGTCTCTACCTGGGGCCATATTCTGTAAGAATCGAATTTAATTTGGCGTTAAATTAGTATAATGGCTGCATAGGATAAAAGCAACCCGTGGCCAATCGCAGCAATCTCAGGCTAGAGGGCCCCACCGTCGATGGTAGCTATAGCCACGTACTTCATGCTGGTTGGTTGGTTGGTTTGTGGGGTTTAACGTCCCAAAGCGACTAAGGCTATGAGAGACGCCGTAGTGGAGGACTCCGGAAATTTCGACCACCTGGGGTTCTTTAACGTGCACTGACATCGCACAGCACACGGACGCCACTCCGTTTCGCCTCCATCGAAACGCAGCCACCGAGGTCAGGTTCGAACCCGGGTACTCCGGCACAGTAGTCGGGCGTCTTACCACTGCACCACCCCGGCGGGGCCGTACTTCATGCATTGGAAAAAAGACTGGCTGCATCATACACCAATCTTGAGGTGTGGTCGCCAATGTTTCAATAGCCTCATTGATTTCTAGGGACGCTTGAAACTCGCGGCTTCGTCGTTCACACTACTTAATGCCAGAGAGGCAAATGGATCCGCAAGAGAAAATGGATCCTGTCAGAATACGGCCCCTGGTGCATTTCCTTACATTTACTCACCGGCGTTACAGTGTCATTATCAAGACAGTCGACTCAGCGTATAGAGCGACCCTAACCGCATTCAGTCGTTAATTTCTCTCGACGAGGATTTTCCCGCTGATATCCGGTCTAGCAGGATTGCTTTTAAAGTTCTTAGGCTGAGACGAAAGAAACAAGGCTAGCGACGCTATTCAAGATACTGAGATGCGTGCAAGAGTTGCAGCGCATGGCATGGTGCCTAAATTCTCATTGAAACTTATGATTAGCATTTTTAATCATAACAAGAGAGTATAATTTCTTATTTTGTTCATCATTGTACATTATTGTTTACCTTTTGTTGTGCTTACCACTCTGCCACCCAATCACTTATAATAATGGCAACTGCACTAAAATATTGAATCTTACAAGCAGAATTAGTTGTAAGTGCTTTCTATTGCAAGCACGTTCTGCTTGAATTGTGAAAGATGGAAGGAAACAAAAAATAATTTCTGTATTACTCTTAAAATACTGTTTCAATTCGTTACACTCAAGGATTCTGAATTACCTTTTCAGGACAAAGTACGCCTCGAATTGGAGCAAACAAATTTGGAAACGCAATTAAAAAAGATTTTTACTTAAGTATGAGGTATTTAACGTTTTTGGCTTAAGGTTCACTAAATAATTCTTAAGCGCAGGGAAAACAATTAGTGAAGCCAGGCTCACCGGTGTGTCGCATGAATTTAGGATAGTTGTTAATAGCCTTCTTTTAGCCATGCACAACCCCGTTTCTGCCTTGGAAGCAACCTCAGGTTTCACATTCTTTCCCTCTCGCCATAACATCGATGGAGAGGGCGATATGTCTCTTTCCACTCATCCACCCGCGCAACGAGTTCCGCGTTTAGCAGGCAGCAGTAGAAATAGATTCATTCAATTTTGAACCCGATAAATTTATATTGACGTGAACTATTTTAATCTTTATTTGTCGATCCCGACAGCCGCAAGAATGGCTCATTATTGCCTTGCTTGTAACGCGCGGAATGTCTAGGCAATACCGCGAAAATTGTGCACGCCGAAAGCCACTTGGCACGGCTTTGTCATTTTTTTTTTTTTTTGTCGCGCAAAGTGCACCGAGATGTGTCTATAATCATACCAGCCAAGGCCAACGCTTTCCACGTTGTTTCAGGTGGTTCTCTTCACCGTTTTCCCAGATTATCGAGATGATTATTCGCTGCTGAGTTTAAATTGAGCGTTGCCTAACACAGCGGGCATTCATAGGTCCACAGCCGCCGAGCACGATTGCTGCTTTCGACGCCATCTTTTTGCTTTATTCTTTTGCGGGCGCAAGTAAGCCCAATAACGTTTCTCAGCGCAACACTATGCCTATTCGTGTGTCGCCTACGATGTTGTCACCACCACGTGGCATAATTAAATTTAGTGAGTTCATCTCTGTCTGTGCCAGGGCTGCAGTTCACTTCTACTGCAGTTATGTTGTAATTCAATTACATTGATATTAGAATTGCCACCCAAAGTCGAACAAATTTAATTGCATCCTTGACACCGTGGTAGGTGGAAATGATTTTTTTTTACCAAGTAATTACGGCAGCATCTAGTTGACAAAAAAAGTACATTAAATTATCTGTTGTCACGACAGAATTCCTGTGTGGCTTTTGACATGCAGGCACCTGTTGTGACATCAGAAATGTCTGTAGTAACATCGGAGTTTTCTGTAGTTACAACAAAATGTGCTACAGGACTGTAGTCTACAGAAAAGTGCTACAAAAGAATGTACAGTTCTACAGGCAAGTACAACAGAACAGCAGAATATTTTATCGTATTTTTAACACGGTTCTAGCTGTTTTTCTACTGGCTATGCGGGGCTACATGGCGAAAAGAATATTATATTTGCAAAATTGAGAAAAACAAGGCGCTGGGTTAAGGAAATTAAAAAAAAAAACACGTTTTGTTTTGTGTCTGTGTGATTTGTGCAGCAAAAAAAAAAAAAAAAAAAAAAGTGCGCAGCGCGTTATAACCACGATCAGTAAGATTAGATTTTCTAGTTGCCATTTTTGATTTTGCAGAAAAAATATCGCGCTGTGGCCAGAAAACGTCTTGTTATGGTCTATTTCTATCTGTAATGGTCGGAAAGGCAGTGTCGAACACTGCGAAAATCGCCAGCAGTGGAAACACAGCTCCAGTTCTATTTTTTGTTTCCAGGAAGAGAATGAAAGTTTAGGAAAAGCGGTTCCAGTCATGCTTTTACAGTTCTTTGATGAAGAATATGTCCCCTTTTTGTCAGTAACACATGCGTCAGCTGGACAGCCAGTTTGGATCATGGGTAGAAACGTTCGGAAAACAAACTTCGAACAGTAACTGTTCCTCAGCGCTAGCATTCAGCAAGAGGCGTGTCGCTGCAGTCGTTTTCTCTATTACAGGTTCCTGAGGGACGCGAACGTCTTATGCTTCCAGATGACCGCTGTGGCCGTTTTGTGCTCAGTTTTTGTGGCTTACCCAACTCAGGCAAGTCACTTACTTCTTCCTGCGTTGTTTTGAAAGCCGTCAGCTGTGTCGTAAAATTTTGCTATTTGTGTCCTAATGTTAGGGATGGAAAAATTAATTTGCTTCACAGAGTCGCCATGCCTAGGTGTGAGCTTGCGGATGATTTATTCTTCACAGCGCGGAAGCTAAGAAAGAGGCACTCTAAAGCGCAAGCAGAGCTGTTTTTGTGCTTCCGTCCGTGTTATTACCGCTTTCGGCGCCTTATTTAGACGTGTAGAAATTCGGGAGCTAGAGGCTCCTACGTTCTAGGTAAATGTTTCAATCATTCCCTTATATGTAGGCACTGACATTTGCATCAAAGGCAGACATTGGAACGCTGAAGAACGGTGATGCTAAGGGAGGCAAGAATTGGTGGAGCTCATCAGCTCGCTCACGTGATTGAAAATATTGGGATCAAATATTGGAGCGAAAGAGAGAGAGAACTGTAGCAATGCTTTATTCATATTTGTTCGGTTAGCAAGCACAGTGAAACAAAAGTAACTTGACGGCGCCTTGTCATGGAGAGATCAAACACATAAGCTTGTATCTGGTAGCAATGACCATGACAGCATGAGTGGAAAAATGTTCCTTTTTGAAGAGCAATCAATCGCATGATTATTCCAGACCGAAATTCAGCGACCGTTAAATTGCCAGAAAACAACGTTCCGCATTCTCTTTGGCAATATCGCCCTTGAAGTTTCTCAGAACAGCGCATTTTGTGAGCTTGGGCGCAGGTTCTCTCGGTGTGTTGAAATTGAGTGTTATGCAGTGAGGTTGCAAGTGCCCTTGCACATTGCGCGCAGGCCTGCTTGGTGTCGCTGTCCGAAAGCGCACGCTCGTTTCTCCGTCGTTCTCCGCATGGCGTCACCACTACGTTGCCATGCGTGTGCGACGCCACTCTGCGGCGGCTTCGCAGACGCATCGACCGCTTCACGGCGGAGCAGTCACGCTCGCAGCTGGCTCGGGGGCACCGCGAGCACAGTCGCTTCCGACCGGGTGGCGTGTTTAATTCCGAGAGCAGACACTGCGCCCCTGCGGCAGAGCAGCCTGGTGCCCTGGGCGCGCGGTCGGGACCGGGTCGCCTGTTTCATCATCTGGCCCGGTACCCGTCCGAGAGGAAGCTGATCGCTTTCCGGAGGCGGTGCCTGGCCGTTGCAGCAGCCTTCAAGGCGGCGAGGTACAGCCACTCCTACTGCTGTGGGGCCTACCACTTTCAGCATGTTCTACTACTACTACTACCCCCTCCAGCTCTACTACTACAATTACTATAGTTTCGCCTGTGACCGCCCTGACCAATGTGAAGATGTTGCTAAGTGCTCTCATGTCTGTTCTTTGTCGAGGAATGAATTTAACGCGCGCATGCATGTCGTTTTCCGCAGGCGTGTTTGCTAATAAAGATACCCCAACAAGAGTCTCACGGGTTTCTAACTTCTCGGAGTTACACTCCGAATCTTCAGCCCTTGGCCCCTAAATTATGGAGAAAACGTTAGCATTCTTCGTGTCATCTCACGACGTGGAAATCTATTGAGCGCCAAGATGGTCTAAAGACTACATGGGCAGCAAAAGTTCCGATTGAAACTAATCCAATCATGTCATGCAAACCAAGTTCCAGGCTGCTTTCAAACTTTTGTTATTTCCTCATAACTCAATCCAAAGTGCTTCCTGCATGCGCAATGGCAAACTGAGTCTCTCATTTTCCGCTAATCCATGCACGACCGTCCACGTTTCCACAAATGCTTTCCAGGTTCATAGTTTCTGAATAAAGACATGGCTAGCAAGAGCGAGCGTCACAGAGCACACAGGCAACATTCGCAACCGTAGTACGTTGGATGCATACACCTTTGTCACATCTTTAGCACCTCTGGTCATTCTGTCCAACAATAGATCCTTTGCAAAACTCTGAAAGCCAGCTTCTCTGCGCAGCGAAAACATGACCATGGATGTCAAACCTATTTTAGTGGAGGAAATTGGGAGCAGCGCAGGAGACGTCTATTGTGGCAATAATGGCAGCGTCAATTTCTTGCAGACTTCTCCATTTTGTTGCTGTCGCGATTAAGGCGTTAAGAGTGCCTCTGTCGAGAAAACGCCTCCTCCCCCAACCTGGCGGGCTTGGTTAGCCTCTGACCAGCTGAAGGACCAGTTCGCCTTGGGGACTCTGGCCCAGGACATTCTCGACGCTTAATAGTGCGTTGAATAAAGTTGTTTCCTCCTCCTCCTCGCAGGTGCTATTGATACCCCCCCTCCCCCCAACTCCCGCTTTTCAATAGAGAAGGAATGCTGCTCGCCAGGTTTGTGCGCGATGTGATGCTTGGTAAAGTATTCTGTGCTGCACCTAAATTCTGCCTCATTGATGGGCTGCGACGCCATAGTAAAGGGGTTCTTGCTATGCAGCCAAGCTGGCTTGCGGAGTTTTGGAAAGGGTCCAATGTTCGGGAGCTGTAGCCGGGCTCTAGCGACGATAGAGAATACACTCAGAACTTTTCTTCTTTTCTCGTAACCGATGCGCCGATCAAATACGAATTGTGGTTCTAACAAAGTTGCGAGAACGCTTAGAGTCTGCCTTAAGGATATGATGCTAATAGGTGAATGAAAGTCCTGCGAATTCAAACTTGCTTGTGCAACCTTTTTGGCCTTATTTCACACGTGCTCTCTGTCAGTTTCGGAGTGTCGTTTCGTCCTTTTCATCTGTCGTATCACGTATTATGGGATTGTCCGCGAATAGGACAAAAAACCAAGTCATGATTAAGGCGAAAACCTTACTAAGCTATGTCGGCAAGGTTGTGTCCGCAGCCGCTGTGTGGTTCTCAGAAGAGTTAGGATCAAACGAATGATTGTGATCGATAGGGAATGAAATGAAGGTAGTGCAGAACAATTATTTCGATTCATGACGTCGCCAGATGATTCATGCATATCTGAAGCTGACCCCGCCGGGCATCAGATCCAGGCATATCCGTGCGGTACCCTTTTATATGCCGCTTCCTCGAACGCTGCGCCACACAGAAGGGTGGAAGTTCCTGGCCCTACGGGGCTGGGACGGTAGGTCAACGCCGCTTGCGGCGGGGGCTAGCCAACCACCGAATTTTATCTGTTGTAGGCCGTCATTGCACCTGCCACTGCTTCGGTGGTGGATGACGGCTGTTGTTGCGGCGCGCGTCTTTCTCTCCCTCTTCTTTTTCCTTTCTTCTCTATTTTCTCTTCTCTCCGCACGAGCAGCGGAGGAGGTGCCCCGCCGGGGTGGTGCAGTGGTAAGACGCACGACTACTGTGCCGGAGTACCCGGCTTCGAACCCGACCTCGGCGGCTGCGTTTCGATGGAGGCGAAACGAAGAGGCGTCGTGTGCTGTGCGATGTCAGCGCACGTTAAAGATCCCCAGGTGGTCGAAATTACTCCGCAGCCCTCCACTACGGCTCCTCTTTCCACTTTCACTCCCATCTTCCTCCCTTCCCTTACGGCGCGGTTGCGGTGTCCACAGAAAAACAAGTAAGACAGTTACCGCGCCTTTCCCTTCCTATAAATCAATCAATCAGGCAGCGGAGGTGGCCCAGATACAGAGCCAGTAGCAGGCCCGTGCATTTTCTTTTCCTTATTGCTACAGGCAACACAACAACAACACAGCAAACACAAGAAGACTCAGATGTTGGTTGGTTGGTTTGTGTGGTTTAACGTCCCAAAGCGACTCAGGCTATGAGAGACGCCGTAGTGGAGGGCTCAGGAAATTTCGACCACCTGGGGTTCTTTAACGTGCACTGACATCGCACAGCACACGGGCACCTGGCTTTTCGCCTCCATCGAAAAGCTACCGCCGAGGCCGGGATTCGATCCCGCGTCCTTGGGAACAGTAGTCGAGCGCCGTAACCACTGCGCCACCCCGTGTCTAGGAAGCGTTAGTACAGCAGGCATCAGCGGCGTTTTAAATTGATTTGCAGGATAGAAAAGGCAATCGGCCAGAAGGCCCTAGTCCACCGAGTCGCGGCCGTCGCCAATGAGCTCTTGTAATAAGAAGCCCACTTAGTGATTGCGAAAGATGGCCGTAGCCATCTCAAGCTTCCTCCCTGTAATAAAGTTTTTCAGTCAGCTCTAAGGCTATCACAGCGGCGTTGGAGTAATTTCCGGAGCCGGATGCGCTGCGAGATAAGTGATTCGGTGACTCCCGGCCAGCAAAAAGAGGCTTAGATTGGTTGGTTGGTTGTACAACTTTTATTTCCATCGGAAACGGGGAGTCGTGCGCCCGCGGATTAGAGGCTGGCAGGTAGCCCTTGGCTTCTTGCGGCCTCTTCCGCCAGATGGACGGTGCGGTGCTGGATCACAGGGTCCGCGCTTCGCAGCAGGGTATCCCAGGCTTCTCTACTTGTAATATTTTGCCCTATCCCTGGAGATTGTGGGCACTCCCAAATTATGTGGTCGAGGGTCCCTCTCGCCCCACAGTGTTTGCAGAGATCATTGTCCCTAAAGTCTGGTAGCGCGTGAAACGCCCAGACCGGGTTCATGAACGTATTAGTTTGTAGCCGCCTCCACGCGACAGCTTCTCTATTATTTAGTCTAACATCTGGCGGGGGTACCAGTCTACGTCCCAATTTATAATGGTCGATGATTTCCCCATAATTTTGCAGACGCTCGTCGTATGCCCAGTGTTCGGGGGGCTCGACGGCTACCCGGAAGTAGAGAGCTCGGGCTAGCTCGTGAGCCGCCTCGTTACCAGGGACGGCAGCGTGAGCGGGTGTCCAAATTAACTGAATTTTCCTATTTATTGTTCTTTGGGTGAGGATTTTGGCCGCCTCCGGCGATATCCTCCCCTTCCCAAAATTTTGAATGGCAGTTTTGCTGTCGCTAATTATGAACTTGGCTTCTGTTCCTACGCAAACTAGCGCTATCGCAACTTCCTCCGCAGTCTCTATGTTGCGGCCTCTGATGGCTGCCGCGGATACCGGTGCCCCTCGGCCATCGACTACCGAAGCTACCGCCGCACCTGTTCTGCCACTTGCCGCATCAACATAGACTACTTCCTTTGTTCCCATGTTCTTGAACCGTCGCTCTAGAGCTTCAGCTCGTTTGGCCCTTCTTTCGACATTAAATTCTGGATGCATATTCCTAGGGAAGGGGGGGACCACCAAGGCATTCCTGATTTCACTATTAATTGTGACTTTTTTTTTGAACTCCCCTGTCTGGGTTGAGGCCTACTTTTGCAAGGATTACCCTGCCCGTCTCGGTCATGCTTAGTCTCTCTAATTGGGAGACTCGCACTGCCTCCGCCAATTCTGCCCACGTGTTATGCACCCCGAGTTCAAGCAGTCGTTCGCTCGAGGTACCCATGGGCAGTCCTAGCGCCTTCTTAACGCATCTTCGAATCAGGCAGTCTAACTTCTCTTTTTCGCCGGCCTTGATGTCCAGGTAGGGCGTGGCGTAACTGATTCTGCTTATTACATATGCCTGGATTAGTTTTAGCAAATTTCTCTCCTTGAGGCCTCTTCCTTTAGTGGCGACCCTCCTCAAGAGCCCGAGGGTTTGCATCGCGTAACTTTCTAATTTTTTCAGGACCTCTCCGTTGTGACCGTGGGATTGAATGATCATCCCCAAAATCCTGATCTGATCTATTTTTGGCACCGGTTTGCCCTCCACCTGAATATGAAACTCCCCGCTATTCTTGCAGCGGAGGTACTTTGGGTTATAAACGAACAACTCAGATTTATGCGGGGAGCACGAAAGTCCCCTTTTAGCCGCGTAATCGACAATGATGTCGGTCGCTGCTTGCAGGCGTTCCTCCGTACTCGCATCGCTCCCATGGTTAATCCAGAGGTTAATATCGTCCGCATAGCAGGAGAATGACGTCAGAGATGTTCTTAATCTCTTGTCGCTCCTCACGTGCCCGCCTGATTCCCGCCGCCCTGAAACAGTCACGCACTTCAGCCTTAATGCTGTCCCATCAAGCACCGTCAAAAGCTGAATTGGACTTCAGAGAACTTCTAATACCGGAGACTTCCTTAACGATTTCTTGATCCTCTAGAAGCCGCGAATTGAGGCACCAAGTCCCCTTCCCGCGAGAGACCAGAGTCCCATCAGTGAAGCGAATGATGACACACCTGTGATCACTCAACGCGGAGGGGGAATACCACATGAAGTGCAAGCCTGAAGCCAATTTTGGAGAGACGTAAAAAAAATTACCGACGATTACGTTACTTCCTAATGCGAAATTTGAGCGCAGCAAATAAGCTGTTTCACCTTTTCGATAGATTGAGGCAAAGAAATCGAGCAACACATGTATGCGCTATCACATTTTTTTTTTTTTTTTTCACACGTATTCCTTTAACAAAGACTCCACTAACAGTTCTTGACAGTCATGAAGGAAGCTTTGTGGTCGGAGAAATAGATAATTTCGCAGTGGCGAACGGCAGCGGCAATTTCGGCTCGGGCGGTGCACATATACAGATCCGCCGCCACCGATCTGGCTCTCTGATTGCCACCGCACAGGGTTTGCATTGGAGGAGGAGCGAAGAAAGGAATTAAGTTCGAGCCGGCGCTTTGACAACCGGAGACTCGCAGGAAGAGGGGGGAGGGGGGCGGCGTGTACACCCAGCGGCAAACGATGTGGGCAGATGCGCGCGCAGCAAGCGGACAACGCGATAAAGGGAGGAGGGAAGAGATAGCAGCGACTGACTGATGCTGCTGACGCCGATAGTGAGTCAACCCCAGCTGCGGAGTTGGTTTCAGGGACAACGCCACCGATGCCGACGCAAACAATATGATACCCTCGCTTCCGCAGCGCCAAGAACCAGGTCTAGCCGTGGGAAGGTGGTCACGTATTCGTCGACGTGCCGGGGCCTACGTGAAATAACCGGCGCGTCGGCAACTGAAGAGCACCCTATCCGCCACACAGGAACAGGGGGGGGGGGACCCTCCCCTCCTCTTTCTGCATGGCGGCGATGGTGTTCTATGCAGTCACGTTATCTTGACTCTAGCGGCGTCAGCGGCATCTAGCTGTATCAGTCGGTCGCTGCTAGCGCTGGGGGGGATGAAAGGGGGGCGGAGCTGGTTACGAGGTCGACGCCGACGCGAAACCCAGGAACGGACGCCAAAGAGCTGCGCTCTAAAATGATCTAGCCTGCTCTGAAGACGCTTCCCAGTCCAAGTCATCCGTGAAGGTTCGGAGCGGAGCACCTTCTAGGAGTCAACCAGATCCACTAGCTCACTAGATGCCTGCGTTGCCTGCTTATCTCGCTCCTTAGGCGGAGTGCCGCTAGGAGAAAGGTGATCCGCTGATCCGCTCTGTCCAGGACACAGTTTAAGTCATCAACCAGAACTACACTGATGGACCTACTAACTAAGTCAAAGCGCTTGAAGAATGCACTCTGATTGCCTTTGTTCGGAGAGTAGACGTTAAATATACGAATGCCAGAATCAAGATCCGCAGTCAGGACGCGGCCCTCAGCATCCCTGGAGTGGCGCAAAACCGACCCGCCGAAGCGCGGCATAAAAAGTAAAATTGTCTGGGGCTTAGCTAAGGTTAAGCCTGGATATCTGGAAACGAAAAGCTTCGGTATAGTGTTATGGTTTAGCTTATGGTTATGCTTTATGATTTAGCCTATAGATATGCTTACGGATTAGCTTATGGTTATGCTTTATGATTTAGACTATGGATATGCTTACGGTTTAACTTACGGATATGCTTATGGTTTAACTCATAGATATGCATAAGTTTTAGCTTACGGTTGTGCTTTTGGCGTTTCAGACTCGGAGTTGCTGCGTCGTTTAGAGAGACGTTTTTCTCGTTGTTCAGGTGCCTCGGACGCTCGTTGAGCTTTCACCCTTTCATTTCTTCGCTCCTGAGCCAACTCCCATGGTAGCACTTCTGTATCGGTATACCCCTACTGAAAAAATTATATGAGGCAATAACCTCACATTTTCTCACACAATCTCACTCAATTCTCATAAGAAATCACATACAAATCGCATATCATTGCATAAGATCTCATTATTTCTTGTAAATGATCATAAATTATGCAAAATATTTTATGATAATGATGTTCACTGTATGAAAGTCCACGCGATTTGGTGAGATTTTGTGAGGTTATTGCCCGGTAGAACTTTTGGTTTCTCAGTAGGGTAGTACGTCACTCTTTTCTCCTTCCATGTTGAATGCGCACGCCTGTTCTCTGGCAAACGGTTAGATAGCCTGCCTTCGCGATAAACAAGCGCTTGCAGCGAACGTCAAACGATGACGCATAGCGCGCGGCAGCGACCACCTGCGTCGCGCGTGACAACATACGCGGCAGCGGCGAAAGGTCAGGCGACGGAGTCGGCGGCGGCCACATGCATCGTGCGTGACGTCACTGGTGCTCCGACATACGCCAGCTCACGCGAAATGCGGTGTTGACTAGCGTAGTGAAGCTTTTTGCTTCAATAGTGCCAACCCCACGAGATCCCGACGCGCTACAGCTCAAAAAGGACATGGTACCAAAATGTCCCATCGAAACTCTTGATCTGTTTGAGAAGATGGATATGGGTCCCTTGCAAAACCAAAATATCTGTTTTACAACGAGCAAGCTGAACAATTTCAGCGTCGGGCACCAGGACGGGCCATTATCGCATGGTAGAAACTGCCTCACTTCAACTGTGAACGGTGGCAAATTGTTGTGGCTGTGGCTGTAGGAAGAAGGAAAAGAAAATACACGGGCCTGCTACTGACTCTGTAGCTGAGCCATCTCCGCTGCCTCATGCAGACGGAAGATAAAATAGAGAAAATAGAAAAGGAAGAGGGAAAGAAAGACGCGCGCTGCAATAACATCCATCGTCCACCATGGAGGGTGCATGACGGCCCACAACAGACAAAAATTCGGTGGCAGGCCAGCCCCCGCAGCAAGCGGCGGCGACCCCCCTGCCCCAGCCCAACATGGCAAATTTCTCAGTTGTTGTAGCTGTAGGAAGAAGGAAAAGAAAATGCACGGGCCTGCTACTGGCTCTGTTGCTGAGTCACCTCCGCTGCCTCGTGCAGACCGAAGAGAAAACAGAGAAGAAAGAAAAGGAAGAGAAAGACGCACGTCGCATCAGCCGTCGGTCACCATAGTGGTGGCGGGTGCCATGACGGCCTACAACATAAAAATTCGGTGGCAGGCTAGCCCCCGCCACAAGCGGCGGTGACCTATCTGTCCAAGCCTCATCAGGGGACCCCAGTTGTTGTTGTTGTTGTGGCTGTAGGAAGAAGGAATAGAAAATGCACGCACCTGCTAATGGCTCTGTTGCTGAGCCACCTTCGCTGCCTCGTGCAGACAGAAGAGACAATAAAGAAAGAAAAGGAAGAGAAAGACGCCCGCCTACAACAACAGATAAACAGACAAAACAGACAAACAACAGACCAAAATTCGATGGCAGGCCAGTACCCGCCGCAAGCGGCGGTGACCTACCTGCCCCAGGTGTTGTTGCTGTGGCTGTAGGAAGAAGGAAAAGAAAATTTGGAGGACGCTTAAGCTTCGCTTTTAAGAATGAAACGCGATAGCACAAGAGACACCGTAGTGCGCCCGGCACTGGTAGATGAAACCGCTTTCATTAGCGAGCTCATGTTCCGACGCTTCATGTCCTAGCGGTGACGTCATCGCTTCCCCTAGCGGCCTCTGCGAACCTTTCGGCTCCAGTTCGCGCGTACAAGCGTTCCTCCGCTTACAATGCGGCTGAGGCGTGCACTGAGAAGGGAGACTCTGTTTCGAATTCCTACATAGAGCAACTTGCTATACTCATTTCTAACGCGGTAGCATTAAGGAGCTCGTGTCGCAGAAAAGCCGGTGTCGTCGGCGTCGGCGGCCGTGAGCGATAGATCCCGGTATGCACTTCATAAATAAAAAGCAACTTCCAAGATGGGCTGGGTGGGAATCGAACCAGGGTCTCCGGAGTGTGAGACGGAGACGCTATCACTCAGCCACGAGTTTTTTTTTCTCTTTATTTCCTGACCGAGGAAGTACAGAAAAAAAGCACATGTGACATCAATAACATGACAAAATAAAAGATCAAGCATTGACTTAAAGCTTCAGCCTTCCTTAGCTGAAGTTGTCGGATTAAAAATCCCTCATATGTGACAACCCTTCAAATCTAACTAACCATTCTGGCTCTAGTTTTAAAGCTTTCTGTTCGCCCACATATGCCCGTATGCTCTCTCTAAAGAGCTGTCTCGCTGAACGTGCATCGACGTCACCGTGCTCTACAGCCATTCTGCTTTTCCATATGCTGTGGAGAGCCAGTAGCATCAAAAGATCCAACCGTGTATCATTGTTCGCTTCTACTGGCAAGAATCGGATACCATGTGGGCTTATGGGTAGTTCTTTTTTAAGCGTCCTCTGGAGCACGTCCCATAAAAATACGGCATCCCAGCATTCGAGAAACACGTGTTTAATCGTCTCCTCTTTCCTGCATATTGTGCAGTGGACACCCCAGGGTACAAAAAGCCCTTTCTGTTCCTTCCATCTCTTTACCTCCAATGTTCCAGTGTGCAGCTTAAAAAAGAACGTTTTCACCCCTGCCGGCACCATCATCCTCTTCACTCTTTTAAGAACATTTTTTCCCCCTGTGGACGAGTACACAGCTCTGTACAACGGTTCTGGAAGCACCACATCGCACAAGTCCTTATACAGTTTTTTCCGGTTTACACTCCACAAATAGTCTAAAGTAAACCGCACCATCAAGAACCTGTACGCCAAGACCACTTCCCTTAAATACCCGTGGACACCTCCTGACATGCGGTCAGAAGAAACGACAATTCCCGGGAGAGCTTGACCCAGGCGTAACTGACAGACCGTACGAAGAAATGGATTTTTCACATTCCTCAAAAACATGAAACGATTGACTAACTGGCGCAGAAACAGATGTGCCAAACCAAGTCCGCCGTCCTTCACCCGGCGGAAGAGATTTGTCCGACTTGTCCGTTCCCACGAAGACCCCCATACAAAGACGGCAAAGATACGATGCATCTTTTGGACATTAGCTCTTGAACAATATAACACTTGAAGCACATACCAAACTTTTGTCACCAAAAACAAATTACAAATCGTGGCCTTAGCAAACACCGACCACTGCCATCCATTCCATTTGTCCACTCTATCCTTCAATTTACCGACTTGGTTTTTCCAGTATGGGTCACTGTCCCGATACGATTCAAGAGGGACACCAAGGTAGCTGACAGGGTTGGTAACAAATTTCATGTTAGCAAAAATGCCTGGGGTCGCTGGCCAGTCACCGTGCCAGAAGCCCAGGCACTTGCCCCAGTTAACAGCACTGCCGCTTACAGCGCAAAAATCTTTTACAGTTTTCACAACTTCTACGATGCTTTCGTAGTCTACACAAAACATCGCGACATCATCGGCATAAGCCAAAAGCTTCACTTCTGCTTGATGCAGCTTGAAGCCCCGCATTTTCTCATGCTTGATAATGCTTAAACATAAAGGTTCAAGATAGATACAAAAGAGAAGAGGTGAAAGGGGGCAACCTTGACGAACTGAGCGTTGGACAGCAATACTGTCACCGACAGCCAGTTCGATGCTTGAAAGCGGTACAAAAGCGCTTCTAGTGAATGCGGTGTTGCCTTAGAAACGTGCCGTAGAACGTTATACTGCGGTGTATATCGGTAATTATGAGCATGCATACTTACAGAAGTCGCAGTTACACGAGTAGCGAAGTACGTTTCCGCTAGATTTCTTCTGCGCTCTGCGCACATGCAGAGCCATCTTGCGGCAAACACAGAAGAACCCCTCCTCGCAATGTGCGGCGCTGCCCCGACACGTGGCGCGCCATTCGCCCCTGACGTTTCGCCGCGCACCCTCACGGGTTGTAGAATCAAGCGTCTTTCCTTTCTTTAGATCACTATCTTCGCTCACCGGTGCGAGGATGCCCCAATTCCCTTGCGTTTAATAAGTTTTCTGGACGAGGTGCAATAACGCTATCGCGTTCCACTCTTGAAGGCGAAGCTTAAGCGTCGTCCAAATTTTATATTGACCTTGTATACCAAAGATACTCTACCAAATCGAAATACTGTAATAGAATTCAGACCGGTGCATGCTACTTCACGATCATCGGGCAGTCTTCGTCTTTTATTTATTAGGCCTTCCGGGACGTAGAAGCGCTGCCAGCCACCTTGCCGAAACGCGCGGGCCTCAGGTTGCAGTCATAGTTCGTCGGCAACATCGTTGCAGATCCGAGCCTTCGCAATGAAGATCTTGGAGGTTATGCGTTGTCTATCTTATTCCGTGCGCCACACGCATGATGGCGCTATGTGCACGCCAAGCGAAGAGGAAGTACAGTGGAAAAGTAATTTGCCACTCGCTTAACTGCGTTTTCTGTAGTTCTGTAATTTACATGCTCATAATTATTACTATACGCCACAATACACTTGTCTAAGGGACGTTTCTGAGACATCGCAAGCAATAGACGCGCCTTTGTCCATTTCAAACCATCCAGCTGGCGTGGCCGAGTGGGACTTCTACTTCCGGCCACCGGCGTGTACGGACGCAGAAGCATGAGCTCCGGCGGAGCGGCGTTTGCGGCCCAGGCCGGCCGCGGAAACAGGTTTTTTGACGCTTCGGCTGACGAGTATCAGGTGATTCTGCCAAGTTTGCCAACCGGGCGCATTGTGCTTAATACTGTTTTCATGCATGGTGATGTGAAGGCTCGACCGTACCGGGTTGAAGACTTCAGGGACGCGTTGGTTCGTCTTGGATTGCTCCCAGAGGTGGTCGCCCTGGGGGCGTACCAAATGAACCACGTTTGGGCAGTGACGTTTAAAGACGCCGAGGCCACACGTAAGCTGCTCGCTCTCAGTGATGTGAAAGTGAAGGACCATCGCTGTGTAATCGTCGACCCCAACGACTAGGGCGTCCGGCTAAAGATTCACTGGCTGTTGCATGGCGTTCCTGACGAAGACGTGCGAGCCGCACTGTTGCCGTATGGGACGGTGTCTGACATCGCAAGGGAAAGGTGGCGCGCACAAGGCGTCACCGACAAAGGGTCAACTACGCGCACCGTGTCCCTAAAGCTGAAGACAGGGGTGAAAATTGACGACATCCCACACCAGCTGCGAGTTGCCGGTGAGCCAGCGCTCGTCGTCGTTCCGGGCAGGGCTCCCCTGTGCCTTCGCTGCAAGACGACGGGTCACATCCGGAAGGAGTGCCAGGTTCCGCGCTGCGCTCGTTGTCGTCGTTTCGGCCACGACGAACCGCAGTGTGTAAAGACGTATGCAAACGTCGCAGGGCCCGTGAGGAACGACGACATGTCGGAACACCTCATGGACGAGGCGGATGCGGAAGAAGCAGCTAAGGAGACAGGCACCAGCTCAGCAGAAACTACGGTCACTCCCCCCTCCCCAAACGCGGACGAGGTCAGGGAGCAGGGTGTCAAGAATTTGCAAGCGTGTTCCGTCGGCGTCGCGGCCGCTAAGGTGGCCAGCAGCAGCAACTCAACTGGGGACACGGAGGTCAGTCACAACACAGTATTCATTCACGAGACAGACAGCATGGTCGAATCTGAGGCAGCGAACTCGGCAGCGGTAGCCAAGTGGACACACGACGACACGGAGGACCGAACACCAGGTCACGAGAACGCAGACGTCGAAGGACCGCCGACAAAGACTTCCGCGGCGGTACGGCGGGCGTCCTTTCGGCCTAGGCCGAACTTGTTAGAGAAAAGAGGGGTGGCTGCACCGCTCCCACCTCAGACTTAACACCTGCCACCATGGAGGGGTGCTCGGCCACAGACATCACTAAAGGTATGACCATGCTCCCGGGTATTCGTTCATCTGCAATGATTTGTCTAGACAAAGCCATTACATTCGCGACTATTAATGTTCGAGGGCTCGCAGCAAGGCGCAAGCAAAATCAACTGTTTCGTTTGGTTAGCGAGCTGGAGCTAGACGTCATCGCGATTCAGGAAACTAAAGTTGATGGTGAAGAAGAAACCGGGAGAATGGTTAGCCTTTTTACTTCAAGATACAATGCCGTTGTAAGTCATGCAGTTGGAGCAGCGGCTGGTTGTGTTCTGTTTGTGCGTCAGTGCCTTGGTGTCACAATTCAAGCTGTCACGACTTGTGCGTATGGCCGCTTCGTTGTTTGCGATCTCGTGCTGTATTCATACGAATGGCGCATCATTTGTGTTTATGCACCGAACAGCGTTGGCGAAAGGCGCGATTTCTTTGAAGGTATTCGTCAGTATTGCAACTCTGAAAGGCTAACTGTGATAATGGGAGACTTCAATTGTGTACTCTCCGCATCAGATAAAACGAGTAGAAGGCCGCATAGTGATGCCAGCACCTGTGTTCTCGCAGAACTGGTAAATGAGTTTAACCTTGTTGATGTGGCTGGATGTCTGGAGGGTGGACGAGCTGCTCAGTTCACTCATTTCCAGGCTTCTAGCCACGCTCGACTCGATAGGATGTATACATATCTCTTGATCTGGTGCCTGTATGCCACGAATACCATGTTAAGCCAGTATCGTTCAGCGATCACTGCTTGGTCACCGTCACTATCGCTGGGAACAAAACTAAAAGTCAAGGATTTGACTGGCAAATGTGGAAGTTAAACTCAAAATTATTATCTGATGACAGTTTCCAAGCCGACGTTGAAAGGCATATAGCAAATATGAATGACAAAAGCGTAACAAAGTTAGGGGCTAAATGGGAGGTTTTTAAACAGAATGTCAAAATGACAGCATTGGAAAGATCGAGCGCTATAGCCAGACAAGAAAGGGCCGAAGAAAGGTCCCTTCACGTGAATCTACAGCGTCTAATCGATGTGGAAAGCAATAACCCCGGTTTGTTCATAGACGACATACGAGCCCTTAAGGAAGCTTGAACTACTCGACGCTGACCGATATCGCGGTGCCCTTGTCAGAGCTAGAGCCGAACGGCTGATAAGGGGGGAAGGTCCGACAAAAAGGGCGTTAGGCACAGAAAAGTGGCACGCTCGAAGGAATCAGATAGATGAAATTGAATACCAAGGGGCCATTACCAACGAAAAGAAAGAAATCCAGCAAGCTTTCTTCGAGCATTATCGTCAGCAGTTCGCACGGCGTGCAGTTGATATCGAGAGTTTCAAGAGAGTTTATTTACCTTTAATGCCACAACTCGACGAAAAGACGACACGTGTGCTAGAGACCCCCATCACGGAGGACGAAGTGAAATGCGCTATTGGGAATTTAAACCCCGGCAAATCGCCTGGACCTGATGGACTTAGCGCCGCATTTTATAAAGCTTTCCAGGATTTTCTCTCGCCAGTACTGGAAAAAGTGTATAATGAAGCATATGAGCTTAATGTGCTGCCGCCGTCCTTTGCATCTTCTCATACTGTGCTAATTCCCAAAACGGAGGACCGAGGTCAATTACGCAGTGTTACCTCTTACCGGCCGATTAGTTTAACCAATGTCGACTATAAAATTTTTATGAAAATACTAGCTAAAAGACTGCAAACAGTTATTAAAGATATTGTTGGAGACCACCAAACATGCGGTATTAAAGAGAGGTCCATTTTTACGAACATTCACATCGCGAGGGCCATTCTTGAATGTTGCGATGCTGGTGGACTTGGAGTAGCAATGCTCCAAATAGATCTTGAAAAGGCTTTTGATAGAGTGCCTCACGACTTGCTTTCGAGTATATTAGACTATGTCAAGGTCGGATGCGTCATCAGAGAAGGAGTGGCTATGGCTTGCAGTGCTTGTACAACTAGGCTAATTGTGAGAGAGAGAGAACAACTTTTATTTAAAATGCCTGCAGAATCGGTTAGGCTCCCTCCAAGCAGGGAGGACAAGCTTTTACCGTGACGCGGCCACTACGTCAGTCTCGTGCGTTGTGCTCCTTGAGGTCTTGTTACGTCCCTCGCTACTTCCGCGGGTTCGAGAGGGCCGCCGCCCCCTTCTTGGGGGTGCTGCCCCCCTCTCCTCGGTTTCGCTCGGTCGCTGCCTCTCTAGAGCTGCCGAGACCTGCTGGACGGCTTTGAGTTGTGTCTCTTGATCAAAGCTCCTCGTTGCAGCCTCTAGCTGCGGCGGGATCGTCGTCTTCTCGCTGGCTTCGCGCGGATTTACGCTACAGTCCCAAAGGATGTGAGCCGCGGTGGCTCTCTCCTTCGCGCACAGTCTACAGATGTCGCTCGCGTGCACACTCGGATACATGTGCTTAGCTAGCACCGGGGTGAGCAGGGACCCCGTCTGTAACTGTCTGTATAACACTGCCTCCTTCCGGGTAAGCCCCGGGTGAGGTGGCGGCATAGTCTGTCTGTTCAATCTGTACCATTTCACTATTTCGTTGAAGGTGGTCATCTTGTCCTTGGCACTGCGCCGCGACCAAGACTCCGAGTCGGCCGTGCTTGCAGCTGCGCGGTTGGTTAGTCCTCGCGCGGCCGAGTTGGCCGTCTCGTTGTGGTTCACGTTTCCGCGTTCCGACACGTCACTGCCCATGTGGGCCGGAAACCACTTGATCACCACAGG
Organism: Amblyomma maculatum; assembly: GCF_055883805.1. NCBI lineage: Eukaryota > Metazoa > Arthropoda > Arachnida > Ixodida > Ixodidae > Amblyomma > Amblyomma maculatum. Next base: position 144,116,162 of record NC_139345.1, on the reverse strand, counting down.
ACTTTTGCGTCCGATGTCTTCGGCCTTGCGCAGTATGCGCGCGGCCTCACTACATACCCTACCCTTGGCGTAGTTCTTCACTGCCGTTCTAGAGTCACACAACACTGTAGTGCATCCGGGGTCGGAAACGGCCAAGGCGATGGCCACCTTCTCCGCCCGGTGCGCTTCTCGAGTCCGGACGCTCGCCGCGGTCTTTGTTGCACCCGTCGATGCCCCGACAACCACCGCCGCGTATGCGTTGGTGTTCCCTCGATACTCCGCCGCGTCCACGTAGGCGGCGCCTTCTTCTCTGGCGTGGAGGTCTACGAGAGCCCTGGCCCTAACAAATCTGTCGGTGACAGTATTGCTGTCCAACGCTCAGTTCGTCAAGGTTGCCCCCTTTCACCTCTTCTCTTTTGTATCTATCTTGAACCTTTATGTTTAAGCATTATCAAGCATGAGAAAATGCGGGGCTTCAAGCTGCATCAAGCAGAAGTGAAGCTTTTGGCTTATGCCGATGATGTCGCGATGTTTTGTGTAGACTACGAAAGCATCGTAGAAGTTGTGAAAACTGTAAAAGATTTTTGCGCTGTAAGCGGCAGTGCTGTTAACTGGGGCAAGTGCCTGGGCTTCTGGCACGGTGACTGGCCAGCGACCCCAGGCATTTTTGCTAACATGAAATTTGTTACCAACCCTGTCAGCTACCTTGGTGTCCCTCTTGAATCGTATCGGGACAGTGACCCATACTGGAAAAACCAAGTCGGTAAATTGAAAGATAGAGTAGACAAATGGAATGGATGGCAGTGGTCGGTGTTTGCTAAGGCCACGATTTGTAATTTGTTTTTAGTGACAAAAGTTTGGTATGTGCTTCAAGTGTTATATTGCTCAAGAGCTAATGTCCAAAAGATGCATCGTATCTTTGCCGTCTTTGTATGGGGGTCTTCGTGGGAACGGACAAGTCGGACAAATCTCTTCCGCCGGGTGAAGGACGGCGGACTTGGTTTGGCACATCTGTTTCTGCGCCAGTTAGTCAATCGTTTCATGTTTTTGAGGAATGTGAAAAATCCATTTCTTCGTACGGTCTGTCAGTTACGCCTGGGTCAAGCTCTCCCGGGAATTGTCGTTTCTTCTGACCGCATGTCAAGAGGTGTCCACGGGTATCTAAGGGAAGTGGTCTTGGCGTACAGGTTCTTGATGGTGCGGTTTACTTTAGACTATTTGTGGAGTGTAAACCGGAAAAAACTGTATAAAGACTTGTGCGATGTGGTGCTTCCAGAACCGTTGTACAGAGCTGTGTACTCGTCCACAGGGGGCAAAAATGTTCTTAAAAGAGTGAAGAGGATGATGGTGCCGGCAGGGGTGAAAACGTTCTTTTTTAAGCTGCGCACTGGAACATTGGAGGTAAAGAAATGGAAGGAACAGAAAGGGCTTTTTGTACCCTGGGGTGTCCACTGCATAATATGCAGGAAAGAGGAGACGATTGAACACGTGTTTCTCGAATGCTGGGATGCCGTATTTTTATGGGACGTGCTCCAGAGGACGCTTAAAAAGGAACTACCCATAAGCCCACATGGGATCCGATTCTTGCCAGTAGAAGCGAACAATGATACACCGTTGGATCTTTTGGTGCTACTGGCTCTCCACAGCATATGGAAAAGCAGAATGGCTGTAGAGCACGGTGATGTCGATGCACGTTCAGCGAGACAGCTCTTTAGAGATAGCATACGGGCATATGTGGACGAACAGAAAGCTTTAAAGCTAGAGCCAGAATGGTTAGTTAGTTTTGAAGGGTTGTCACATATGAGGGATCTTTATTCCGACAACTTCAGCTAAGGAAGGCTGAAGCTTTAAGTAAATGCTTGATCTTTTATTTTGTCATGTTATTGATGTCACATGTGTCTTTTTTCTGTACGTCATCGGTCAGGAAATAAAGGAAAAAAAAAACGCTGGCGTGGCCGAGTGGTTGGCGTGCTCGTCTCTGACCCTGGAGGCCCATGTTCAATTCCTCAGGTCGGCGTTTTATCCTACTCGTTTTTATTTATTAATGCTTCTGGGATTTTTCGCTCACGGCTAGCGCCGTGCGACGCGGGACGACGGCTGCCGACGACGACACTGACGTTTCTGAGACACGGGGCCCTTAACGCTGCCGCGTTAAAACGCACGGGCCTGCTACTGGCTCTGTAGCTGAGCCACCTCCGCTGCCTCATGCAGACAGATCGGATGAGAACCGGCGTATTCAGCATGGTATGGCCGATGGCTCATGCAGACAGATTGGTTTATAGGAAGGGAACGGCGCGGTAACTGTCTGACTTGTTTTCTGTGGACACCTCAACCGCGCCGTAAGGGAAGGAAGGAAGGTGGGAGGGAAACTGGAAATAGGGAAAGAGAGCCATAGTGGAGGGCTACGGAGTAATTTCGACCGCCTGGGGATCTTTAACGTGCGCTGACATCGCACAGCACACGGACGCCTCTTCGTTTCGCCTCCATCGAAACGCAGCCGCCGAGGTCGGGTTCAACATTACGTTGGTCGGGTTCGAACCCAGGTACTCTGGCACAGTAGCCGGGCCACCTCCGCTGCCTCGCGCAGACAGGGGAGAAAAGAGAGAAGAAAAAAATTACCGACGATTACGTTACTTCCTAATGCGAAATTTGAGCGCAGCAAATAAGCTGTTTCACCTTTTCGATAGATTGAGGCAATGAAATCGAGCAACACATGTATGCGCTATCACAGATTTTTTTTTTTATTTTCACACGTATTCCTTTAACAAAGACCCCACTAACAGTTCTTGACAGTCATGAAGGAAGCTTTGTGGTCGGAGAAATAGACTGATATATGTTCGACTTGGTACACCAATGCTTGATTCTCAAAGACGAGATCTATACAAGTGCCTCGCGAGGTTGTCACAGCCGTGGGACGCGTTACGAGTGAGAGGAACGGGATACGAAGAGGCGTCCGTGTGCTGTGCGATGTCAGCGCACGTTAAAGATCTCCAGGTGGTCGAAATTACTCCGTAGCCCTCCACTACGATTCCTCTTTCTCTGTTTCCACTTTCACTCTCGCCTTCCTCCCTTCTCTTACGGCTTGGTTGCGGTGTCCACAGAAAACAAGTGAGACAGTTACCGCGCCTTTCCCTTCCTATAAAAAATAAATCAGTTTTTCTACGCTGTCATGCGCCGCCGGGGTGGTACAGTGGTAAGACGCCCGACTACTGTCCGGAATACCCGGGTTCGAACCCGACCTCGGCGGCTGCGTTTCGATGGAGGCGAAACGAAGAGGCGTCCGTGTGCTGTGCGATGTCAGCGCACGTTAAAGATCCCCAAGTGGTCGAAATTACTCCGTAGCCCTCCACTACGGCTCCTCTTTCTCTCTTTACACTTTAACTCCCACCTTCCTCCATTCCCTTACGGCGCGGTTCAGGTGTCCACAAACTCGTGTGACAGATACTGCGCCTTTCCCTTCCTGTGAACCAATTATTATTATTATCTACGCGGTCACGTTGTCTTGACTCGCTAGCGGCGGCAACGGCATCAGACATTCGCTGCTAGCGCTTCCTCCGGCGACCCCTCCCCCCCCCCCCAAACCCCCTTCCTTTCCTTGTGTTCTCCGGCTGCTCCGCGCTTCCTGCGAGGCTTCGGTTGCCAAGCGCCGGCTCGAACTGGGGGGGGGGGGATGAAAGTGGGGAGGCGCTGGTTACGAGGCCGACGCCGACGTGAAACCCAGGAACGAGCGCCAAAGGGCTGCGCTCTAAAAAGGAAGAGAAAGAGAAAGACGCGCACCGCAACAATAGCCGTCGTCCACCACCGAAGCAGTCGCAAGAACGGCCTACAAAAGAAATTCCGTGGCAGGCCAGCCCCCGCTGGAAGCCGCGGTGACCTACCTGTCCCAGCCCCATCAAGGGAAGACGCGCACCGCAACAATAGCCGTCGTCCACCACCGAAGCAGTCGCAAGAACGGCCTACAAAAGAAATTCCGTGGCAGGCCAGCCCCCGCTGGAAGCCGCGGTGACCTACCTGTCCCAGCCCCATCAAGGGAGTCGTTGTTGTGGCTGTAGGAAGAAAAAGAAAACGCACGGGCTTGCTACTGACTCTGTAGCTGAGCCACCTCCACTGCCTCGTGCAGATAGAAGAGAATATTGTGAGCCCTCCACGGATCTTCTTTCATTTGCATGTACCATGATCTTCTTCCTCCTGTACATACCATCATCATCGTCCCGCGGCGCCGGCTCCGGCACGCGCTTGGGTTTTGTCCATCGGAATAAACGCCAGACACGGCAGCCCTTGCCTTGCTGTCTCGGCCTTGCCGTCTCGACCTGGCCTTCTTTCGAGAGAAGAAAGAAAAGGAAGAGGGAAAGAAGCGCTCCGCAACAACAGCCGTCGTCCACCACCAGCGGTGGCGTGTGCAATGACGACCTACCACAGATATATTATGCGAAGCATATTACTAGAGCTAAGCCTCAGCTCCTCGAGCGTGGCGGTGTCGCCACCATTGACCTTTCATGACCTACCACGTGATGCGTGACGTCACGACAGAGGAGAGACCGGGCTGAGATGCCTCCTGAAGACAGGGCTGCCCGTTGGAATGAGAAGTGAAAGCTGCGGCGTGCTACAGAGACCGATGAAGAGCGTCAAGAACGTCTAGCCAAGCGGCGTGCTCAATATGCGGCTCGGCGACAACGTTCTACAACTGAAGAACAAAGCGAGAGGTGAACGTGAGCGTGAAGTGAAAGACAATGCACTACCTATCGTTTCCTTGTCTAGGTAACAAAACAAATTGCGTGATTCGGTTTTGAACAGTTTTCGTAAGGACCGCTTTATGGACTTCGGTGGTGTAATTGAAGGACCACCGTGGCGGTGATATGCCTCGAAGGGTATACATGACGTGACCTCACAACCATGCCTAGTGAAGACGAAACGACCGATGCTGCATGTCAAGCCAGCTGGACATGGGTAGTTTACGGGGAGGCTTTCCCATATGACCGTGTTGTTGCCGAAAAATTCATAATCGTTGATCCCTTCAGCACGTCGATGTTCTAAGAGCTTTTGGTACGCGTACACATTCGCGTAGTGGTAATCGATCAACGTTGGCCCGGGGTTCGTCATGTTCGTTGTGTGTCGGTAACACAGTTATACTACCGTATTTTTGAGATGAACGAGTCATGCTATTGCCGAGTTTAACCAAGGAAAAACCGTGCATTTCCAAGCCTAGCCACCAATATGCTTCGCATCTGACTAGGCTTAACCTTAGGTAAGCCTCAGCATTTTTTTGCCACCCTACTGAAAAACCAAAAGTTCTACGGGGCAATATCCTCAAAAAATCTCATTTAATCGCATAGAGTCTCATACGGTGCACATCATTATCATAAAATATCGTACATAATATATGATAATGTGCAAGAAACTATGAGAACTTATGCATTTATATGCGACTTGTACGTGATTTCTAATGTGAATTGAACGAGATCGAGTGAGAAAATGTGAGGTTATTACCCCACACAGTTTTTTCAGTAGGGCAGGCTAGTCCCCTGCCGCAAGCGGCGGTGACCCACCTGTACCAGTCCCATCGTGGTAGAGCAGGTAGAAACTTTCGTTCAGCGTCTCTCAATAAAGTCGAGGAGTTGCTCCATCTGACTCGAAGTCATGTTAAAATACCGCGATAAGTGTACAGGCTGGCTTTAAAATTTTGTCAGTATATTTTTGTGCGAAACAGTGGCACAAAATATTTCTTGTTATTTTCTGAGCGGCTTCCTCACGACGCACAAGTGTAGAATTCTGAAGGTGAAGTTCGAATTAGCGGATGGTTTTGTTTATTTCGCTAACTTAATTGATAGCACCCCATGAAAGCGCTTTGGCAAACGAAAGCTGCCGCCGAGGCCGGGATTCGATCCGGCGTCCTTGGGAACAGTAGTCGAGCGCCGTAACCACTGTGCCACAATCGGCTTTTTTTTTTCTTTATTTCCTGGCTTTGGTTCATACCATTTCACAAGAACACAACACGAATAACACAAAACAAAGTACATATTGGAAGGTCATCATCAGCCAATGTCAGGCTGGCTACGTCTCAGTACATTAAAACTCCCGCAACGACAGCAAAGGCTCTACCCTTGAGAGCCATTCGGGAGGTTCAGCAGCCACTTTCTGTATGGCAATAAACCAATTCACACTTTCTCGAAAGTATATTCTAGCGGGTCGAGCATCCCTGTCGCAGTGATAGCCCGCCATTCTGGAGCGCCATATAGAGTGGAGGCCCATGAGCATGATTAAATCATACGGAACGCCATCTTCATTATCAATGCTTAAATACCGGATGCCGTGGGAGTCTAGTGGAAATTCTTTCTTTATCGTGCGTTGCAAAACATCCTAGAAATAAACCCCTTCTCAACAATGCAAAAAAACATGGTCTATTGTTTCCGGCTGCTTGCAGATTAAACAGTGCGCCCCCCACGGTAAAAAAAAATCCCTTTCCTCCAAAAACTTCTTTACTGATAATGTTCCGGTGTGTAATTTAAAGAAAAATGTCTTAGCTCCTGGCGACACCTGCATTTTCTTTACTCTCTTCAAGACATCTCTGCCCGGACCTCCACTGTATAAGGTTCTGTACAAGGGTTGTGGCAAAACAATGTCCCATAAATCGCGATACAGCTTTTTTCGTTTTACAGTGGACAAATATTCATTAGAAAAACGCACTGAAGGAAATCTTACACTAGCGACGACCTCCCTGTAATAACCAAAAATCCCACCCGTAGCTTCTTCGGTGGAGACAACAAACTCCGGCAGTAGGCGCCGTAGCCTAACTTGGCAGACGGTGCGTAAGAAAGGGTCCGAAGCATCCCGAAAAAACAAAAACCGGTTGACCACCTGCCGTAAAAACAGATGGCCGAGTCCCAAACCGCCGTCTTTTACCCGACGGAACAAATTCGTCCTGCTGCAGCGTTCCCATTTACCTGCCCAAACAAAAACGGCGAAAATCCTGTGTAACTTCTGTACGTTTACGCGCGAACAACTCAAAACTTGCATTGCGAACCAAAGTTTGCTGATAAAAAAAAAGATTGCATACAGTAGCTCTGGCAAAAATCGACATGTTGGCGCCTTTCCACTTCTCGGCTCTCTCCCGTAGTTCGGTCATTTGCCCTTTCCAATAATGCTCGCTTTCGCGGTAGGCATCCAGCTCGACGCCCAAGTACTTGGTCGGTATGTCTGTCCACGTAACATTGGCAAAGCGATCTGGTTTCGACGGCCACTGTCCATGCCAGAGCCCAAGGCACTTGGCCCAGTTCACCCCGCTACCGGTAACTTGAGAGAACTCACGGATACATTTGACAGCCTCGGTGATACTCTCCTGGTCAACCGTAAAAATAACGATGTCAGCATACGCGAGCAGCTTCACTTCGGCTGCTTGTAACCTAAACGCACTAATGTTGACATTATTCATAAGTTTCATGCACAATGTTTCAATATAAATGCAAAACAAAAGAGGGCTGAGGGGACAGCCCTGTCGCACCGAACGCTGCAGTCGAATGGGGGCTCCCAGACTCTCATTAACAATCACTCTCGTCGTGCAGTTACGGTACGCCAGGGCCACACCCTTACATATAACTGAACCAACATTCACATGTTCTAAAAGGGAAAACAAAATTTCGTGATCGACGCAGTCGAATGCTTTTTCGAGGTCGATCTGAAGCATGGCGACCCGACCATCCCAGTCATCACAGCACTCAAGGACACTTCGCGCCTTTTGAATGTTGGTCACTATTGACCTCCCTTTTATCCCACACGTTTGCAACAATAACCGTTTGCAACCTTCGGGCCAAAACCTTCATAAAAATTTTATATTCAACGTTTGTAAGTGCTATGGGTCTGTAAGATGTTACCAGGCGTAATTTGTCTATTTCATCAGTTTTATGAATGAGTACGGTGTGGGATGACCCATATGACGGAGGCAGGGCATTTACTGTGTAGGCATCGTTATAAATTGCGTTCAAAATAGGTGTGATTTCGTACTTAAATTCTTTGTAAAAACCCGCGCTGAACCCATCCGGTCCCGGCGATTTACCGGCATTTAAACTGTCAATAGCGTGCTCCACTTCTGTTTCAGTTATCTTTAGTTCTAATCTCTCTTTCACTTCATCGTCCAGACGCGGTATCGTCGCCAGAAACTTATTCTTAAAAGTGATAGCGTCTACCGTGTGGGATGCGAAGAGGGTTTGGTAATGGGCGTTGAACGCTGCTTTGATGTGGTCGTTGTCCGCCGCCAAGATACCCCCCAATCTATTTGGTCGATGTGGTTCCGTTGAGCGTTTGCTTTTTCGAACCCCAGCGCTCGTTTTGATGGCGCCTCCCCTGCAGCTGTGTCTTCTGCCCTTGCCCTCACTAACGCACCTCGATAACGATCTTCGTCTATCAATTCTAGTTTTTGCTTTGTTTTCCGTATATCTTCAATCCATTTCCCCGGCGCTCGAGCTTCCTGTTTAAGCAACGTACGGAGCAGTGTCCTTAACTCCGTCTCTTTCTGTTTTTCCTCAAACCGTATACAGGTTGCCCTCTCTATTGCTTTAATTTTTATAGTTTCTTTACACAGCTCCCACTGTTGCCAAAGGTGCATATTTTTACTTGGGTTTATTTTTTCAATTTCTTCTTTTACTATGCGGGTAAAATGTTCATCCTGCAAGAGTTTATTATTGAATTTCCACATTTCCCACGAAAAAGAATTCCCTCTCTTTACCCATCCAAAAGAACATTTAACTAAACAATGGTCTGAAAACGATACCGGCTCTACTTCATAACTATTGCATTCATAACTATTGCAAAGTCGGTACACCTGGCCTTGTTTTCTCTTTCCTGCCAGACCTCTAACATTTAGCGTGGCGACCTTCAACGGTGATGCAGGAGCCATTTTTTAAATAAGAAGAAGAGACCGAAAGCACGGTGCTTACCTCTCGCGCCTAGCACAAGGCTAGACGCCTCCGTCGCTGCTGGCGCCGTCCTTCTCGAGCTTCTGGCCGTGCTCGAGAGGCGCCGTGTCGCCGGCCCGCCTCTCGCTCGCAAGGTTTGGGCGAAGCATCAACGTGGGCCTCCTTGTTTGAGGCGCCTTTGCTGGTGGTTCCTCGGAAGTGGGCGTTGCCTCCTTGTCGTCGCCGGTGCTGGTGTCGGCATGTGGGCGTTTCCCGGGGGTAGCGGCCGTGGTCGTCCGACCACCGCAGTTGTGCCGGTGAACCTCGCTCACTTCATTTGCTTCGGCGTCCTTGGGAGCCGGCAGGCTCTCCGCGTCCGCTGAGGTCTCCTCGCTTGGCTGCGGCAAATTCACCGTAGCTGGCGCGAGCTCTGGCTTATCGGCAAGGGGGGCGTCGCCACTCGGAGTCACCGAGGTGCCCTGCGACACGGGAACCTTGTCCAGCACGTCGGCACCCTTTGCTGCTTCCTCAGCCTCGGCGACGTCAATCAGCTCCCTGTTGTCGTCCTTCGCACCGAGCCCGGTCGCTGACGCGTAGGTGCGGACGCAGTCCTCGTCCGCGTGTCCATAGCGCCTGCACTTGGAGCACCTGGGCACCTTGCAGTCACGGCGAACGTGGCCTGCGCCGTGACCCCGCAGGCACTGCATCGGCCGCCCGGGAACCACCACGAGAGCCAACGAGAGCCTGAAACTCAACATCTACCTGGAAGGAATGCCCATCCCTGAAAAGACAAAAATAAGAATATTAGGTATGTGGGTTCAATCGAACCAACGCAGTAGTCACACTTTTACCATGCTCAAAACTACAACGCTACAAGTGACACGCATGATCACCCGCATCACCAACAGGCGGCATGGCATGCGCGAAGAGGACACACTAAAACTAGTTAGAAACCTGGTAGTGAGCCGAATTATGTACAGCCTGCCCTACCAGTGCCTCAACAAGAGTGAAATACAACAAGCTGATGCCCTGCTACGCAAAGCGTATAAGACGGCGCTCCGATTACCGCGCAACACGTCTACAGAAAAGCTCATGGCGCTTGGATTGCAAAACACATTCGAAGAACTACGCGAGGCGCAGCTTGAGTCGCAAAAACTCAGGCTGCTGCAGACAACGACTGGAAGAGCGCTTTTACAGAGACTCGGATACTGTGAGCAGATGCGAGAAATAGCGAGGACGGTAACGATCCCCGACGAACTTCGCAAGTCCCTCAAGGTAGCTCCAATCCCGAGAAACATGGACCCTAACCTCAACCAAGGTAGAAGAGAAGCAAGGGCCAATTTTATTCAAAAAACATACGCTCCTGAAGACACGACTGTGTATGCAGACGCGTCCTCGAGAGGAGGACAGAACAAAATTGCAGTGGCCACGGTGGTCAATTCGTCTCTACGCGAAGTGACCAGCGCCTCTATCCGACACTGCACAGCAGCAGAGGCCGAGGAAGTAGCCATTTCTCTAGCGGTGGCGGAGGGCTATAGAGCTGGGCGGTCGCTAACGATACTCACGGACTCTCAAACAGCCTGTCGAAATTTCATGAATGGTAGGATTGGTCGTCACGCGCTTCGTATACTCCTCGAAGCGAGCGACAGATTTAAAAACCACGAAGAAAATAAGACCAGACACAAAATTATATGGGTACCGGGGCACATGGGGGTGGCAGGGAACCAAGAGGCTGACAGGATAGCTCGAGCATACACTACTTTCCGAGCATCCGACGGGTCCGCGGAACTTTTGCCAGCACCCAAGGCATACTCGGCCATACTAGAAAACTATAGAGGAAGAAGAATGCGATATCCCCCACCGCACAGTTCTCTCACCAGAGAGGAAACTGTCATATGGAGACAATTACAGACGGGTTCATACCGAAACCTACACATACTAAACAAAATGCACCCTACCTTATACGCTGACAGATGTCCGTGGTGCTATGAAAAACCAACACTGTATCACATCACATGGGCATGTCAAAACATAGATGTGGTCCCCAAAATTCGAAACCCGAGTGCGGAGCAATGGGAGACTCTGCTGTCCAGCGACCACTGCGAAGACCAGAAAGGTCTGGTACAGCGAGCCCAACGGGCGGCAGCAGCCAGCGGAGCCCTGGACTGAGGGCAACCGACCATTGTAAAAAGTGGACGAAGTCGACGGAGAAGACTCTTGTGGATACAACAAGCAGACATCTCTGAAGACGTCCAAAAACCGCCAAATAATATAGGACTAAATAAAGTTTTTCCTCCTCCTCCTCGCCGGCGACGCGAAGCTGGTGGGGCAGGTCGTCCACCTTCGTACCTGGCTTCAACTTGAGCAGCACTGTTCTCGTGGTGGATCCCTTTTCCTTCATTCCAACGACGCGCCAACGCTCCCGCGTCACCTCGGTCACGTTTCCGAACGCCGCGAAAGCAGTCCGGATGTCCTCGTCTTGGACACCGTGTAGCATCCAGTGCAGGCGTAGCTTCACCTGCTGGTCTTCAGGGTCGAATATGAGGCAGCGGCGTCCCTTGACTTCCAGCTCCTTTAAGGCGGCCAGCTTCTTCGCGGCTTCCGTGCTGTTCATGGTTACCGCCCACACATGGTTGATTTTTTACGCCCCCAACGCCACGACGTCGGGGAGCGCACCGACGTTAGCGAGGGCATCCCTGAAGTCCTCGACCCTGTAGGGCCTCATACGCACGTCGCCGTGCAAAAACATCGTGTTTAACACAACACGTCCGGTGGGCAGGTTAGGCAAAACGATCTCGTAGTCCTTGTCTTCTTCGGCGCTAAACCTGTTTCCGCGGCCAGCAACGGCCGCTATCGCCGCTCCGACGGAGCTCATGATTCTGCGACCGTTCGCTATCGCGCTATCGCCACAATCGGCGTAACGGACGGAAACGCGGAGATGAGGGATTCAAACTTTGTTCTATTAGGAAGCCTTTTTCGGCTGATGGGCTCAGAACTGTTCGCGAAAATTTTCGCGCGTGTTTAGGTTACGAAAAAAGGAATACTCTTTGCGCCACTAAACTGTGATGAGGCGAAACGAATAATAGAGCGCTGAATCGTAGCCATTCACTATGGTACCTCTATCTCCCTCTCTTTTTTCTCTCCGACCTCCTCCCTTCTTTTACAGCGGGGTACACGGTCCGCGGAAGTGTGACAGGTACAGCACCTTTTCTTTCCTGTAAACCAATTTTGAAACGCCGTTCTTGCTGTACTGACGCTTCTTAGACATCTGGGTCTGCGTCTGTTTGCTGTGTGGTGCGGCGTTCGAGAAAGCGCGAACTGAAAGGCACCGCTCGGACGCCTGGATCGGACGCCCGGCGGGGTCAGTCAGCTTCGTATATGCGTGAGTCGTATGGTGGCGCCATGACCAGTCGTGACGGTACATCGCACGCCTATTGTCGAACACCATTAGCATTCCGTTCAACGCGAAGTGTCACTAACGTTCTATAATTGGTTGAGAGGAAAGAAAAAAAAACGCAGTATCTGTCACTTGCGGAATCCCTCTACTACCATCCTCACGGTAGGCAAGGAGATTATGAGGTGGGTTTCACGTTCACGGGCCTGGTGGTGGTGAATAACTCATTTTTAAGACCTTGGGGCTTTGTCGCTAAGGTTTTTATTGCGAAAGCAAAGATTGGAGGACTTCGCTTTAAGAATGGAATGCGATGGCGTTATCGCGCCCAGTTCGCACTGTCTACTGATTTGCTTGTCGCGCTTTTGAGTGACACAAAGACGTAATTCACATGATACAACACCCGTTAACTTGTCCAAAGCATGACTGTTTGGTAATTACTTGTTCTGAAACGCGATTCTGGGACGTAAAAGCGCTGCCAGCCACCTGCCGAAACGCGCGGGCCTCAGGTTGCAGTCGTAGTTCGTCGGCAACATCGTTGCCGATCCGAGCCGGCTCGATGAAGATCTCGGAGGCCATGCCATGTCAATTTTATTCCGTGCGCCACACGCATGATGGCGCTACGTGCACGCCAAGCGAAGAGGAAGCACAGCGGAAAAGTAATTTGCCACTCGCTTAACTGCGTGTTCTGTAATTCTTTAATTTACATGCTCATAATTATTGTTATACGCCACAATACACTTCTCTAAGGGACATTTCTGAGACAACACCGCAATCAACAGACGCGCCTTTGTCCATTTGAAACCATCTAGCTGGCGTGGCCGAGTGATTAGCGTGCGTCTCGCACCCCGGAGGCCCACGTTCGATTCCTCAGGTCGGCGATTTTTCCTACTCGTTTTTATTCAATAATGCTTCTGGGAATTTTCGCTCACGGCCAACGCCGGACGACGCGGGATGGCGGTCGCCGACGACAACACCGACTTTTCTGCGACACGGAGCCCTTAACGCTACCGCGTTAATACTATAGGAAAGCCAAAGCGACACCTCGGGTGGCCGCAGCTACGCCGTGAAGAGGCGTAGCTACAGTCTCCTCGTAAAAAAATCAGCCTGCCATGACATTTGAATTCACTTTACCCCTATGCCACGGGCAGGAGTTGCCAATTTGGGTCACTCCTTTATATGGGAAGGTGATATCAGAATCAGCCTGCTAGAACCGTTTCCATTCTCGTTACCCCTACCACACGCAGACACGTCCATACGGCTTGGTTGAAGCGTCATACCCTTAAAGGATGATCTTAAGTGTCCCCAATAATGTGGCACCTTACACTGATAGGGCGTGATGGGGGAATAATGTAGCAGGCAAAAGAAGCTTCGGCCGTTGCTTTCACAATTCAGCTAGTGTTAACCAGAGCTAAATCAGGACTAATATTTTGGGCAGCTGCCACGTTGCTTAAGGTCTTCAAAATAAGTTTTTTCATCGCCACCACCATCACCGGTATCATGAAACGCACCTCATAATCTCCTTCTCTACTGTGAGGTAGTAGCAGGATTACGCGAGTGGCAGATACTGCGTCTATGCATTCCTATCAACCAATTTTAGAACGCTAGTGAACTTCGATGCGTTGAACAAAACGCTGGTTGTGTTCGACAAGGGGCGCGCGATCTTTGACAACATAAAAGGGCTCACTCGACCACAAGAGATATTAAGGCGAAAGCTTTTAATGGCTCATGCTGTCGTGGACGCGAGATTCCGTTCTCTCAACGGTAGAGTCCTCTGAGAAGCGTCACCTGGCAACAGATAGAGGAAATATTGTAAAAATGAATGAGAGTGCATTGTTGAGGCTGTACGAAGAAGGAAAAGAAAATGCACGGGTCTGCTACTGGCTCTGAGCTGAGCCACCTCGGCTGCCTCGTGCAGACAGAAGAGAAAAGAAAGAAGAAAAGAAAGAGGGAGATGAGAAAGACGCGTGCCGCAACAACAGCCGTCGTCCACCACCAAAGCGGTGGCGGGTGCAATGACGGCCTACAACAGATAAAAATTCGGTGGCAGGCTAGGCCCCGCCGCAAACGGCAGTGACCTACCTGTCCCAGCCCCATCAAGGGACTACCTCGTTGAGAGCATTGCCATGGACAAAGTGTGTCCAGCTTTTGAGGCGTACTGATTGGTCGAGGCGGGATGTATTCTGATTGGCCGAGGCAAGATGCGTCCCTACCATCTACAACGCCGCACTTGAACGCGCGCTCTGTGAAAGGGGGCTGTTCCTGGCCCTACTGGGCTGGGACTGGTAGGTCAACGCCGCTTGCGGCGGGGGCCAGCCTGCCAGCGAATTTTTCGGCGGTTGTTATTGTTGTTGTGGCTGTAGGAAGAAGGAAAAGAAAATGCACGAGCCTGCTACTGGCTCTGTAGCTGAGCCACCTCCGCTGCATCGTGCAGACAGAAGAGAAAATAGAGAAGAAAGAAAAGGAAGAGGGAAAGAAAGACGCGCGCCGCAACAACTGCCGTCGTCCACCACCGAAGCGGTGGCGGGTGCAATGACGGCCTACAACAGATAAAAGGTCGGTGGCAGGCTAGCCCCCGTCGCAAGCGGCGGTGGCCTACCTGCCCCAGCGGAGAGCTGCACTATGTTACGTTTCACCAAGTGCTTCCAACCAACCACAGAGCGTTCCCAACTGAGCGCGAACTGAACGCAGCAGAAAACTCGCTCTGCTACCAGAGGAAAGAACACATTTGTGAATAGAGCGTTTTCCGAAGATTCCTTGACATTGATGTCTTCTAGAATTGAGCCCATTTTCGCACCCAAAAGGATAGTATTTGTCGCTATACAATGGACATATCCCATCTGTCCGGCATTGTTCTCTTCCCTATGACTCGTTTTCCCGAGGACGGCTGTTCTGGACGCCAGCGCCGCCCCTGCTCAGTCTCGTGGCGCTTTCTTCCCTTAGTTATATGGTCGCCCGTCCAGTGGGAAATCCTAAAGATACACGTTTCCAGAGCCTATTCGACCCTTAGTGTCTTAATCAGTCGGGACGTCGTTGAACGCTTGGTACGGCCGACTGCAAAGGGTACCTGCTTGAGCCGGTACGTCTCGTGGTGGTTTCTCCTTTGCTGGACCTTCTCATGGGGCGCCCGATAGACGTTCTGACGTGGTAGCGATTAACGGAATCTACAGTCGCTCTGTTGCGCCTTCTCGCGTGCCACACCACCCACACATTTCTTCAAACACGACCTGGAGTGCGCAGTCACTTTAGGTGTGATGAAATTTCAGAAGGTTTTCACCGACGTTTTGATCTGTTACAAAGGTGGTAACCTAAGAATTTGTGATGCCGCATTTAGACGTTTTGTTTAATTGTTGACAGCTTTCAGGTATTTGCTTTCAGGTAGAAATATGTCTTATTGCCAAAAGTAAGCTTTTCATAAATTTAATGACGGAAACCTACCCCCGTTGTAGAAGGGAGTACTGTTTACACTATTTTTGCTACGTTCACGATTAGAGTATACAAGCCTATTATTGTTCCAACCGAATGAACGCGAGGAGCAAGTATTTTCTTATTGACTGTGCGAATATAATGTAACCCTCATATTGTACTGTGTTGCATGAGCGCGTTGTTTATTGAATTTATTTGCTGTGTTTGTTGAGTGTCTGTTTTGTTCATCTGCTTTGCAGGTACTACATCTCCTTCGCAGTACTCATAGCGGTACTTCTGACAGATATTAGAAGTGAAGACGTGCAACACTTGTACCGGCAACGGCAAAGTGTTCATCAGTTCGTGCTGAGGTAAGCAAGGCCGAGTATAAGCACTTCTTTGTGATATTATCTTCTGGTCAGAAGCTACGATTTTTCAACTAGCTCTTTTTAGGTGCGCCGGAATGGATGGCACGAGGCCGTAATTTCTAACCACCGATCTCATTTTTCGTTCACTTGGTGTCTGTCATGAGCGGCCACTCGAAGTGAAGTAGGCCGAGTCTGGGAGAAAAGAGGGCGGGGGGAAGGGGGAGGTCAGGATGCGTGACGTCACGCCGGTAGTGACAGGTTGCACAAAGGCATCCTGTGCTCAGGTAGGAGCGGACGCACGCCTGACGAGTTTATTGACGCTAATTAAGTCTCTATCGTCAGAAACACTGGCCGTCGGCCTTGTGCGCGATTATCGCAGTAAGCTCAGTGTTATTGCAGGAGTGTGGCTAACAGCGTCGTCTCGATCACTCGCGCAGCCGATATAAAACTACAGTTGTACTCCTTAATTTACAAGGTATCTGCAGCACTGCGAAAGGCAAAGGCGGTGAGAACAAATCATGAAGGCCTAGGTATGCTACGCTCCTGTTGACCATGGATATGAATGTGTTTTGCACACAATCATATACTGCACGAAATCCTGATTGGCCCAGGTCGCGCTTACCTTTTGGTAGTGCTGTAGACAGCTTGTGAAATTGAGTGTAGTGAAAGACTGGTATAGTTTTGGACGGAAAGCTGCGCTATGTTAGGTTTCGCCAAAAGTTAAAGTTAAATTGGTTCACAGGAAGGGAAAGGCGCAGTAACTGTCACGCTTGCTCTGTGGACACCCGAACCGCGCCGTAAGGGAAGGGAAGAAGGTGGGAATGAAAGTGGAAAGAAGGTCATCGCATTTGCCCTTCAGCCGCAGAAGAGCCGGCGGTGTGTCGTGACCTCATACCATGTGACGCCTCACAGTTGCTACCGCTGCGTCGTGTGCCAACCCTGCTTCGCCAGCTGTGGCCTTGTCATGAATCACGTGAATCGCCGCTCGCTTGAAGGAGAAGGAGCCTGTCGTTGGGTGCGCGTTTTGCCATGGAGGATCTTACATGGCCGTCTTCGGCGGCCCCGACAGCGGTTTCTTTGTCATGCAGGGCGGCAGGCTGCTTCAGGTCCCGTGGGAGACGTAGCTCGCCGTGTTAAATAGCTAGAAAAACAACCGTGGTTTAATTGTTTTCAAACAAGAGCGAAAGCTCCGTTACAATGGCCTACGCTTGGTTAGGTTTAGCATTGTTTAGCCGAATGGAACGGAGCTTTTATTCTATCTTACTTGGTTTAGAGGAGTTAAACCGCGGTGATAACTTTTTATTACTTTCGTGCGGATGCTATAGGGGGGAAACATAATTTAAAATGGAGAATTCCTGCAGATGTGCGCAGTACGAGTCTCTGCGGCGATGGCGGAAATAGTATAATGGCACTTTCAAGTCGGCGATCCGAAGCAGCTCTAGCGATCCGTGTATATATTCGGCTCATAGTCGGCTTAGTCAGAACTGGATCTAAATCCAAGTCGCCCATCTAAAACACAAGCTGTTCACTTTCGCAGAGCAAAAACTTTCATCGGATAGTAAGACTTTTGCACCGACAGAAGGGCGTTCCTAGTAGCGGCAGACATCAGGTTTGAGGAGCAAACGCTGGGAAGCACCGGCACCCCGAACCACGGTGTAAAAAATATTTCTTACACCGTGCCCCGAACGGTACACTATCGTTCTTGTCACGTGGCGTTCCTTGGCGCGTGTTCAAGTGTGGCGTTGTAGATGGCAGGGATGCATCCCGCCTCGGCCAATCAGACTGCCGCAGAAGCGGGTCACACTTTGTCCACGACAGCATGAGCCATTAAAGGCTTTCGCCGTAATAATAATTGGTTCACAGGAAGGGAAAGACGTGTATCTGTCACACTTATGGCTCTGGACACCTGAAACGCGCCATAAGGAAGGGAGGACGGTGGGAGTGGAAAGGGAAAGGGGTGCTTTAGTGGAGGGCTCTGGAGTATTTTCGACCAACTGGGGATCTTTGCCGTGTACTGAAATCGCACAGCATACGGACGCCACTTCGTTCCGCCTCCATCGAAACGCAGCCGCCGGCGGTCGGGATTGAACCCGGGTACTCTACCACAGTAGTCGGGTAAAAGTGTCACTACGCGAGCTTTTTGAGCCGTCAGTGTCACGGAGGTTTACACCTTTAAGGGATCCACCTAGATAGATACTGCGGTTTTCCGTTCTTATAAACTACTTTTCTATTGGAGCTAAATTTTCACCACGCTAATTAAAGCCGGTATTCGCGTGCCACTATATTTGACCTTCAAATGACCTTGACCTAATGAAGTGTGGGTGTTCACGATTCCATGGTGTCTATCCGAAGTATACTGCGACTTCATTTCCTCAAAACCTAAAGTATCGAAGGCGGCTGCGTTGCGATGGAGCTGAAACGAATAGGAGTCCGTTTGCTGTGCGATGTCAGTGCATGCTATAGATTTTATAAGTGATTCACAGGAAACGAAAGACAGTATCTGTCACACTTGTTCTATGGACACATGAACCGCGCCGTAGACGGAGGAGGAAGGTAGACAGGTGGTGAAGGGTGGCTGTTCTCGGCCCTACGGGGCTGGGACTGGTAGGTCAACGCCGCTAGCCTTCCACCGAATTTTAGAGCGCAGCTCTTTGGCGTCCGTTCCTGGGTTTCGCGTCGGCGTCGGCGTCGTCGTCGGCCTCGTAACCAGCTCCGCCGCCCTTTCATCCCCCCAGCGCTAGCAGCAACCGACTGATACCGCTGGATGCCGCTGACGCCGCTAGAGAGTCAAGATAACGTGACTGCATAGAACACCGTCGCCGCCATGCAGAAAGAGGAGGGGAGGGTCCCCCCCCCCCTCCCTGTTCCTGTGTGGCGGATAGGGTGCTCTTCAGCACGTAGGCCCCGGCACGTCGACGAATACGTGACCACCTTCCCACGGCTAGACCTGGTTCTTGGCGCTGCGGAAGCGAGGGTATCATATTGTTTGCGTCGGCATCGGCGGCTTTGTCCCTGAAACCAACTCCGCAGCTGGGGTTGACTCACTATCGGCGTCGCAGCATCAGTCAGTCGCTGCTATCTCTACCCTCCTCCCTTTATCGCGTTGTCCGCTTGCTGCGCGCGCTTCTGCCCCCATCGTTTGCCGCTGGGTGTACACGCCGCCCCCTCCCCCCTCTTCCTGTGAGTCTCCGGTTGTCAAAGCGCCGGCTCAAACTTAATTCCTTTCTTTGCTCCTCCCCCAATGCAACCCCTGTGCGGTGGCAATCAGAGCCAGATCGGTGGCGGCGGATTTGCCTCAATCTATCGAAAAGGTGAAACAGCTTATTTGCTGCGCTCAAATTTCGCATTAGGAAGTAACGTAATCGTCAGTAATTTTTTATGTGTTGTAGGCCGTCATTGCACCCGCCACCGCTTCGGTGGTGGATGACGGCTGTTGCGACGCGCGTCTTTCTCTTACTATCCTTTTCTTTCTTCTCTATTTTCTCTTCTATCCGCACGAGGCAGCGGAGTTGGCTCGAATACATAAGCGCAAATGGACTTCACTCCTTCTTTTAACTTTCTATTTCCTGCATCCCATTCCCCCTTTCTCAACTTATGCCTTGAGGCAAACTCTTCGAAAAAAAATACAGAGCCACTACTGATTGATTTATAGAAAGGGAAATGCGCAGTAACTGTCTCACTTGTTTTCTGTGGACACCGCAACCACACCGTAAGGGAAGACATGAAGGTGGGAGTGAAAGTGAAAAGAGAGAAAGAGGAGCCGGAATTGAGGGCTACGGAGTAATTTCGACCACCTGGGGATCTAACGTGCGCTGACATCGCACAGCACACGGACGCCTCTTCGTTTCGCCTCCATCGAAACGCAGCCGCCGAGGTCGGGTTCGAACCCGGGTACTCCGGCACAGTAGTCGGGCGTCTTACCACTGCACCACCCCGGCGGGGCACAGAGCCACTGATTTATTTATAGGAAGGGAAAGGCGAGATAACTGTCTCACTTGTTTTCTGTGGACACCGCAACCGCGCCGTAAGGGAAGGGAGGAAGGTGGGAGTGAAAGTGGAAATAGAGAAAGAGGAGCCGTAGTGGAGGGCTACGGAGTAATTTCGACCACCTGGGGATCTTTAACGTGCGCTGACATAGGCACAGAGCCACTACTTCCTTCAATCGCTACACCAGCGGGGGGGGGGGGAGGTGTGAGTGAAAGTGGAAAGAGAGAAGTAGGAGCCGCAGCGGAGGGCTTCGGATTAACGTTTTGTTAATGATCCCTAGGTGATCGAAATTACTCCGAAGCCCTCCAGTACGGCTCCTATTTCTCTCTTTCCACTTTCTCTCCTATTTCCTTCCTTCCCTTACGGCGCGGGTCAGGTGTCCACAGAAATAAGTGACAGATACTGCGTCTTTTCCTTCCTGTGAACCAATTATATATAAGTACTCGAGCTCGGTCCTGACCACCGGCGGGAAGGGAGGCGGTGAAGGGTGGCTGTTCCTAGCCCTATGGGGCTGGGACAGTAGGTCAATTCCGCTTGCGGCGAGGGCTAGCCAGCCACCGAAGCTTTATCTGTTGTACGCCGTCATTGCACTCGTCACCACTTAGATTGTGGACAACGGCTGTTTCGGCGCGCGTCTTTCTCTCCCTTTTCTTTTTCTTTCTTCTCTACTTTTTATCTTCTGTCCGCACGAGGCAGCAGAGGTGGCTCCACTATAGAGCCAGTAGCAGGCCCGTGCATTTTCTTTTCCTTCTTCCTACAACCACAACAACAACAACAACCCGACCGCCGGCGGGTGAGTTTCGATGGAGGCGGAACGAAGAGGCATTCGTGGACTATGCGGTGTCAGTGCGTGTTAATGATTCCCAGGTGGTCGAAATTAATTCGCAGTCCCTCCACCACGGCAAATCTTAACAATCCCCAGGTGGTCTAAAATGCTACGTAGCTCTCTATTACACCAAATCTCATCTTTCTCGTCTCTTATGGCGCGGCTCAGGTGTCCACAGAACAAGTGTGATAGATGCTGCGTGTTTATTTTCCTGTGAATCAATTATAAGAAAAATTATGAAAAGATCGCGCATTGAAAAGGTGGTGTTACAGAGGCTATCGCTGCAACACTCGCAGCTTTTGCTCTACCAGTAGGATTATGCCAGGCGTAAACCCCCACAATTTTATTGTGAACGCAACTATCACTTTCAGCCCTTCGCGTAGCAAGGCGGTAGCTACCATTGACCTTTAGCATGACCTTTGGCGCGCCGCCAAGCACAGCTGCGCAAAAACAGGGGCCCCAACTCGCGCCGTCTACTCGCGAGGCGGTAGCTATCCCGCTCCCTCCGTGAGGGAGCGCTACAGCCGGAGTGACGTCATCCCATCTGCCGCAAAAACAGGGGCCCCAATGCGCGCCATCAACTTGCGAGGCGGTAGCTACCAACCGCGGCCTAACTCCCGCTCCCTCCGTGAGGGAGCGCTACAGCCGGAGTGACGTCATTTCACCTGCCGCATTGTGTGGGCAGGTCCACACCATGTGGTGCAGGCCTGCCTTTTCCCCGCAATATTTGCATTTGGGGTCGCAGAACCCGGGGTGTATTGTGTTTAAACGGGCTGGTGTGTTATATGTACCTGTCTGTAGGCGTCGCCATCTAACTTCCTCCGCTTTGGAGAGCCCCTTGGCTGGGGGTGGATATTTTCTGCGAGAGAGTCTGCAGTGCTGTAACCTCTCCGCATACATCGCCAGAGGGCCGGGATAGGGCGGCGTGCAGGATGGAGAGGTCGAGTCCCGGGGGAGGAGAGCTCGGGCAGCGGCATGGGCGCACTCGTTCCCTTCTACGCCTTGATGTACCAGTGTCCAGACGAGGTATTTGTCTTGTTCGGGGTGTCGATAATTTTTCAATACTCTGGCAGCCTGGGGACATATTCGCCCTTTGATGCAGTTGCGGTAGGCAGCCATAGAGTCTGTTATTATATAGGCGCAGGTGGTATGCGTGGCGGCTAAAGCAATGGCCACCTCCTCCGCCGTTTCTATATTGCCATCGCAGATGGTGAGGGCATCAACCAGTTGCTGTTGGTGAATTACAACCGCTACCGTGTACCCCGCGTCTGACTTTGCTGCGTCTACGTAGTAGGATTCAGTGCCCGTCCCGTACTTTTCCTGGATGTATTTGGCCCGCGCCTTCCGGCGCCCTTGGTGGAACAGAGGATGCATATTGCGGTGTAGGGGATTGGCTATGAACGAGTCTGACCACCCGGGCGGTATAGCCTGTTTTTGTACGAGACCTTGCGGGCTAGTCAGGTTAAGGTCCATAAGAACGGTCTGGCCCGTGCGGGTTGCTGCTAGTCGATTTATCTGGTGGGCGGCAAGGAGTTCTTCGGCTGTATTGTGCACCCCTAATTGCAAAAGACGTTCTGTGGAAGTGCTTTGGGGCAGGCCCAGCGCCTTTTTAACTGCGTGTCGTATAATGAAGTCTATTTGTTTATAGTCTCCCGTTTTGAGGTGCAGATACGGTGTCGAATACACAATTCTATTAATGATGAATGCTTGAACCAGGCGCAGGGTGTCTTGTTCGAGCATACCCCTGTCGTTGGTAGTGACCCCGGCTATCATACGCGCAACCTGCAGACTGGTGTTTTTGAGCCGAGTGAGGGCGTACACATTTCTGCCCTTGTCGTTGATGTAAAGCCCTAGAACTCTGATGGTGTCCTTCTGTGGTATTGGGTTTCCATTGAGGTTGACTTCAACAGTGGGTCTGCGTTGGCAGGAGCTGTGTAGTACCAGCAACTCCGACTTTTCGGGGGAGCAAGTAAGGCCGCAGTTAGCGGCGTAGGCTTGCACGATGGTTACGGCCTCTTGAAGGCGGTCTTCGATTTTCGCGGTAGAATAGGCCGTGGTCCAAATAGTGATGTCATCCGCGTAGAAGGCGTACCGTAGATGCGATACCTGATTTAGCTGGGCTGGGAGTTTGATTAAAGCAATATTGAAAAGTAAGGGTGATAGAACAGCACCCTGTGGCGTGCCGCGTGTGCCTAGCTGTATTTGGATGGGTTTTGCCAAATCGAGGTCGGGGTGCAACGTTGGATATTATAGGAGGTGGCCTAGCGGCAGGTGGAACCAACGCAGTCTCCAGGGATGCTTTCATTTCTGCTGGCGTAAAGAATGCCGTTGCAGCCGGTGCTGGAGCGGCAGTTGTGTCGTGTTAGCCCAGGCAGGGGGGCGCCGCTGCACCCGCGCCGGAACGCTGCCCGAGAAAGCAGTCTAGACACCGCGCTCCCAGACGACGAAAATGAACCCCCGTTTATTCTTGCACTCCGCTTTTATACACTTGCGCCACACTTACGCCACAGATACACTTGCGCCACTATCGCAGTCGCAGCTGCCAGCCAAGCCAAGCCAAGCCAAAACAGATAACAGCACATCCCCCTTTTCAAGCACTATTAACTTTACATGCATACACTTCAAAATAACACTGGAACACACCCAAGAAAACACGACAGAACACACTCCAAGCATCAGTCGTCCACGCCCAGCCTTATGGGTTTGCGAACAACTCTTCCAAATCAGGTCGTAGTTACAATTCTAGCTTGAGAATTGCCACCGTCAGTCTCCGTCTGAGTTAGAGGCACCAAAGCTTCAGGAGCTTCGTCAAATTGGTTGTCTACTCCAGTTACCAATCCGGCCCTGCTGGGCTGTTCCTGACTATCCGGAAATTCGTAGTTCCCGCTATCTACCCGGTCTTTTGGGAGACGGTTAAGCATTCTCCTGTTTCGACGGACTTCAACCCCGTTTTCCGTTTGAACACGGTATGAACGCGGCTGTGGTGCTGCTCCGAGCACTGTACCTTTGGTACGGAGATCAGTCACCCACACCACATCACCTGCTTCCAGCTTTGGGAGATTTTTAGACCGGTGACGTCGGTCGAAGTGGCGGCTTTTCTCCTTTCTGACTTTACGGTCCTTGGCTGCCGCTTCTTGCAGACAGCATTGTCCCGGATTGCGGTGCGAAGGCAGCATTGGGACTCTCGTCCTAAGCCTTCTACCCATCAGTATCCCCGCTGGGCTGACGTTCAAAACACCAGGCGTGGCCCTATAAGCCAGCAAGGCTAAGTAAGGGTCGTCCGATTTTAGAATGAGATTCTTAACCGTCTTTACCATACGTTCGACTTCCCCGTTTCCCTGGGGGTGCCTTGGACTCGAGGTGACATGACGGAAGCCATACAGTTTTGCAAATTTCTCAAACTCGGCACTGACAAATTGGGGACCATTGTCGGTCACCACACACTCGGGAATGCCATGTCTCGCAAAAATGCTTTTCCTTCGGCTCATCACGGTAGCAGACTTTGTTGACGGAAGAATGGCAATCTCTGGGTGTCGCGAAAAATAGTCTACTACGACAAGATATTGCCGTCCCTGAATTTGAAACAGATCGACCCCTACTCTCTCCCAAGGAAAAGAGAGCGTTGGCGATGCAATCATCGGTTCGATCTGTTCTGGCGCATGCATCGCGCAAACGCTGCACTGTTTCACGAATGACGCTATCTCAGTGCTAAGTCCCGGCCACCAGACAGAACCTTTAGCCACACTGCGGCATCGCGAGATGCCTTGGTGACCGTCATGCAGTTTGCTTAGCGCTTCCTTGCGAAGGGTCTGAGGAATGATAAGCCTCATACCTTTGAGCAGAAACCCGTTCACCAAAGTAATGCATGCACGTTCCTGCCAGTATGGCAGAAGATAACAGGGAACATTTTGTTTCCTGGGCCACCCTTTTTTGCACACTGTGCGCAAGCTTCGACACACTTCGTCTTTTGCTTGACCTTCTTTTACTCTTTTCAAGAAATCGTCGCCTGTTTCTAAACCCAGTAAACAAGCTTTCGAGTAAGCGGTTACCTCTGAGACAGGTAAACAGCTTTCCACTTTCGTACGAGCTAACGGCGAACGTGAAAGAGTATCAGCAGTGGTTAGCGATTTGCCTGGTACATATAATACAGAAAAACTGTACCGCATCAGGCGCAGACGAAAACGTTGAATTCTTGGCGGCATAGCATCGATTACCATGTGACCCAACAGCGACACCAAGGGCTTGTGGTCAGTTTCAAAAACAACTTCCAGACCACGTATATACTCATCAAACCTTTCCGCTGCCCACGTCAACGCCAGTGCCTCCTTTTCGATCTGGGAGTACCGTTGCTCGGTTTTGGTGAGCGAACGAGAAGCGAATGCAACTGGTCTACGTTGCCCGTCTTTTTGCTTTTGAAACAAAACTGCTCCCAGACCGAAAGACGATGCGTCAGCTGAAAGAGTGGTTTGTAGCGAAGCGTCGTACAAAGCCATGCATTGCGCTGAACAAATGAGCTCTTTGAGTTCTTGGAACGCTTTTTCCTGATTGCTGTCCCAGACCCAGTCCCTATCCTTGTGCAAAAGAACACGCATGGGAGCAGACACTTGGGATAAATGTGGCAGGAAGCGGCCCAAATGATTCGCCATGCCCAAAATGCTTCTAAGCTCAGTAACGTTTCTGGGTGCTCTCAAATCTTTTATAGCACTGACCTTCGCTGGATCAGGATGAATACCTTCCTCATTCAGAATGTGACCCAAAAAACGCACTTGCCTAACCCCGAATAAGCATTTCTCTTTGTTTAATGTCACATTTGCCCTTGCTAGGCGTGTGATCACGTTACTTAAACGCTCATCGTGTTGAGCTTTGCTTTCGCCAAACACTAGGACATCGTCCATGAGATTAACGACCCCCGGCAGGCCACCTAGTATCTCAGACATTCTCTTTTGGAAGTACTCCGGAGCGGAGGTAATTCCAAAGGGTAGTCGCGTGAAACAGTATCTACCGAAGGGTGTTAAGAGCGTGGTTAGCTCTTCCGAGTCTTTACTAAGTCGCACCTGGTGGAAGCCTGAGTTGGCATCGAGCTTTGAAAACCATTTCGCTCCCGACAGTGACCCTAGAGCTTGATCCACAGTTGGTAACGTAAATCGCTCTCGAACTACGCATTTGTTCAATTTAGTGAGGTCTACGCAAACTCTCAGGTCGCCTGAGGGTTTCACTACCGGAACTATTCCGGCACACCATTCGGTGGGCCCATCCACTTTCCTGATTATGCCTAACCGCTCCATTTTATCTATTTCGCGCTTCAGGGACTCCCTCAGGGGAATTGGTACCCTGCGTGGAGCGCTTATGGCATGCGGGATAGCGCCAGCTTGTAGCCTGATGGTGTACTGCCCTGGCATCGTACCTAGACCGCGGAACATTTCTGGAAAACGCGTCTCGTACTGCAGGTTTCCCGACTCGACCGCGTCTGCAAATTTCACGATACCTAAGACTTCAAGTGCAGGTAATCCTAGAAGGACGTCGCGTAACGGACTGACAACGTAGCATGTTTGATACACAGTATTCTCTTTCCATGCGATCTCTGCTACGAATTTGCCTAGTACGTTAAGCTTACTGCCTCCTGCACCTAGCAAGATTTCATCGGTTTTTACCAGTCGGGACGGTAATCCCGGAAACGTTGCTGGTAATACTGACACTTCAGCACCTGAGTCAACCTTTGCAAAAATGGGCACAGAATTAATGCGCACCTGCACAAATCGCGCTTTTCTGCATGCATCTATTGATCCCACGAAAGTCTCTCCAGTTTCCTGGTTGACCGCTGAGACGCGTAGCTCTCCAGTTTCCTGGTTGACCGCTGAGACGCGTACCTTTCGTTGAGCGGAAGCCGTTGCTTTCTTCAAGCAGGCCTTTGCGAAATGTCCCTTCTTGCCACAGTGAAGACACTTGGCAGCTCTGGCTGGGCACATTGTCCTGGTGTGGGCGTCGCCACTGCAGAAAGGACACCGCACCTCCGGCGTTCGTTGCCCATGCTGCCGCACCTCCGGCGTTCGTTGCCCATGCAGACGTCCCTTGTGCCTCTGTTGAACCACCGCGTCCACATTGGGGTCTTGGTCACGAATTTCCGATGACTGATGGCTGTGCTGTCCTCGTAGAGTACTTTGCTGCGGTTGGACGCTTTCCTTTAAGCGAGCCTTCGACAGCGCCGAAGCCAGCGTTAGCTGAGAATCCATTTGCAAAGCTTCCGAGAGCTTTGCGTCGCGGAGCCCGACAACCAGTCGTCTCGGATCATTCGTTCTTTTAGTTCACCGTAGTCGCAACGTTCCGCCAAGCCGTGTAGCGCAGTGACGAACTGGTCTACCGACTCTCCTGGCATTTGTACGCGTCTGTGAAAACAGGCGCTTTCGTACACGATGTTCCTCTCTTTTACAAAGTGCCCGTCGAACTTTTTCTTTACGGTTTCATAGTTCTTGGCGTCTTCGTCAGATAGTGAAAACGTCTTGAATATGTCACGAGCTTGCCTCCCCATTGTGTACAACAGCGTTCGTACCTGAGCCTCCCCGGAGCATTCGTTGAGTCCCGTTGCATATCGGAAGTCGTCGAAATGTTCGATCCACGCCGGCCACTCTGACGTGCGGTCAAAGTCCAGCGGTGGCGGTTGCTGCAGTCCATGCAGCCGCATTGAAGGCGTCTTCGACATCGTGGATGTAAGGTGCCTGGCTCAGTGCGAAGATTCTTGACCATCTGACATCATGTCGTAGACGGCCACTTCTGACACCATGTCGTGTTAGCCCAGGCAGGGGGGCGCCGCTGCACCCGCGCCGGAACGCTGCCCGAGAAAGCAGTCTAGACACCGCGCTCCCAGGCGACGAAAATGAACCCCCGTTTATTCTTGCACTCCGCTTTTATACACTTGCGCCACACTTACGCCACAGATACACTTGCGCCACTATCGCAGTCGCAGCTGCCAGCCAAGCCAAGCCAAGCCAAAACAGATGATAACAGCACAAGTTGTACATTCTGCCTTAACCTCACCCACAACCAAGTATATCGTTGCAGCCACGGCACTCCTTGTCTCGCTACTAGTTATGCATAAAATAACCAGGTAGCACCCCGCAATAAACAGTAGTTGAACCATATGCCGTGGCCAGAGTGAATCACTGCATAACCATAAGCTTAACCACAAGCACCACAACCAGCTACACCACCAGATGAACCTAGACGTAGCCATAGCTATTGCTTTCGCAATTACCAGGCTTAACCAAGCTAAGCCAATGCCAATTTTTTTTTTTTTATAGTTACAGATCATTAAGCAAAACAACGAGCCAAATATACGGAATGATCCGCATAATAACGAATAAACAAAACGGGGCTAAAGGAGACCGACGCAATCAGGATAGTCACTGCCTTGGTGATACCACGATTGACGTACAGTCGAGCGCGATTTGAAGGTTATCACGCGAGCACCGACCGGGAACATGAACAGCGCCATGGCCAAGAATTCACTGCCGAGGCGAGGGAGGTATCAAGGCAGTTTCCCTCACTCTTTTTGCTGTTTCTTCAGCAGCTGTCACTCACTGCTGGGACATCACTTCCTTTTTTTTCTTTTGGTTCTGCGAACAGTCATTAATTGTTGTGCGCATTACGTATCCTTCGGTATTATCTGAAACTGGACACTTTATCGCAACAAATGGAAAGCTTAGAATAGAGAGAAAGGGTGGTGAGTTTGTCGCGGGGGTGATGGCTGTTGTACGGAACAGCGAACGAAGGAGTGAAGATTGCGAAATCATGATTTTTCCTGTGCCTGGAGTGCTAGGCTGGTCGACGCTCGCGCGATAACCTTCAAATCGCGCTCGACTGTACAGCTTGCCGTACCACAAACTAAACCAAGAGGTAACCAATCAAACTGACGCCCAAATTGGGAAAGCCTATAAGATCGCGCTAGGACTCCCCCCCCCCCCCCCCCCCCCCCCCCCTAGAACATCGACGCCAAAGCTCATGGAACTAGGAGTATTCAACGCCTATAACGAACACAGTGAAGCGGCCACATTCACTCAGAAAGTTAGGCTAGCATAATCCAAGGTAGGAAGGCACCTACTAACGAGACTTGGCCACCGAGACGCAATACGAGAGATCGAAAATTCGACTGACTTACCACAAAAGATTGGGGAAACGTTCGTGGTCAGCCATACCAAAACACATGAGCCCCCTGCGAGGAGAAAGGCTAGGGAAAGAACTCTAGGCTGAAGCCTGGCAAAGAAATCAAACATGCTTTACTCGGATGCTTCTACGTACAGAGACAGAAAAGCGGCGCTCGTAGGCATCGTTAACAATCGGGGAAAAAATATCCAGCATATCAATTAGGACCACGGATATAGACATGGCGGAGGAAGTGGCAATTGCTTTAGCCATCAAGGAAGCAAACAAAAGCAACAAGAGCTATACAATAGTAATAGGCTCACAGGCCGCATGCAGAAGCCTCCTAAGGGGAAGGATAAGCAGGCAGGCCGGCGCCCTCCTCAGGGAGGCGACAAAACTCAAAAAGCAGAATGTGATATGGGCACGTGGGCACCGAGGAGTGGAGGGAAAACAAAGTCCACGTGATAGTTCGAGGTTACACAAACCGAGTGGGCGACGACAAGGGGGAAACCAACACTACCCCTAACAGCTACGGAGAGTTCACAATGTTTTGGAAGTTAGGATGCCGTAAATATCCGCTTCCCCACAAGACATTCACAAGACATCAGGCAACTACCTGGGAACGGCTACAAACTCATACCCAAATCGCTACATATACAGTAAAATTTGGCCTATGCAATACACTCCAGTATGCGTGTGGTGCGGATAGATAGCCATCCTTTACCACTCCACATGGGGCTGTCGGGCGTGGCCGATAGAGCCCAACATCACAAACCCGAGAGTCGAGCAGTGGGAGGGACTTTTGTCCAGATCTGACCCGCAAGGTCAGCTAGCGCTGGTTGAGCGGGCCCAAGAGGCAAATAACCAATGGGATCCTGTACCTAGGAACACCACCTGCAGTTCAAGACCCCAACCGCTAAACCCGCTCTCATTTTGCGGAATAAAGCTTTATGCTACGACTACTACAAGACACCACCGCCGCTGTTCTACTTCTTAGCGCTAAGCCAGTGCTGTGGACATTGTCTAAAGGCACTCAGGTGCTATCGTCATTATAGTCTACCGGACGACTGTGTGTGAAGACATGTTTATTCTGGAGCCGTAAAGCAAGCCAATCGACTGAAATATGCACTGATGCAAAGTGAAACATACGCTTTTTCCCCTGCTGGCCATACTAGCTAGACTACCGGACGATGACTTTGGGCTGAAATAAATAGAGAGATTTAGCTTACCGTGATCCGCGATCCGCCACCATGACTCTCTACCGCACGTGGGCGATGATTGGTCCCGACGCGATAGGTCTTTGTGCCGACATCCAGTATGTGGTGCCATCTATAGGCGTCAAGGGGGTCTGGGCATGCGCAGTGGAACGCGCGGTGGCGGATCACGGTAGCGAATCGCGGTAAGCTAAAACCCTAATGTTTTTGCCAGAATTTTTATACCGCGGACTTTTGCAGCGCTCATGCCTCCCTAAATACCTCAGAAGTACACCGTCTTTATTGCGCTGTTTGAGCCCTCATCATAGGAAGTACCCTACGTAGAATCTGGGCGAGAAGCACAGTGCCGAGTATATTTTTAACTCAGTTGTACTTTGTGTCCTTGTACTTGTACTTTGTACAACCTTGTACTTTGTGTCCCCCTTTTACCCAGCACAGAGCGCGCAGTGATGCATCATGGGCTATCCCACTACCAACCGTAAAAAAAAAACGCAATAGATTTGCTAAACTTAGTTGCATCGTCCTGTTCTCTCTCTCTCTCTCTCTCTCTCTCTCTCTCTCTCTCTCTCTCTCTCTCTCTCTCTCTCTCTCTCTCTCTCTCTCTCTCTCTCTCTCTCACGCTTGTTGAAAGGTTGGTTCCCACAAGGTTTCCTCTATAAGCACGCTTTCTATAATAAGTTCTCTCCAGAGTTTACTTCGAGCTGCAAAAAACACGTCTGTCCCTTTTTTTTTCATGCGTATGTGCAGAATCACGAGCTGCAGCGCACGTGGAGTCGAGTGCAGCTTGCGCAGTCTGCCGATCTACGGTTTCATGCGTGAGCTCTGCAACTCAGACCAAGTCTACTTTGAAACCGGATCAGTGCTTCTACGTTGGCGCCACCTATGCAACCTCGACTTGAACAAGGAACGTACAGATATTGGATACAACGGATGCCGAGCGTCGTGTTTGCGGTTGTCCAACCGGCCCGCTTGTTTGGCTGAATTGATGAGGTAATCTGTTTTACGTGTAGATGTTTTTAGATGAGCTGCACAAAAAATGAAAACGACTGAAGAGTACTAACAGATCTCACGGAAGAAACACAGCGCATGGGAGTTTTTCCTTCTTAACTTGCGTTGCTCCACTTAGCGCTGTTCAGTCGTTTCCATCAATATGTCTGTCTGACCACAGCTCCCTTCTTTGCCTTCTCAAGTGCGGGGTCGAATACATCAGTATTGCTGTGAGCCGATTTCTTAGACGCTGTCTGAACTCGATCAGTACAACAGCCTTTCTTCTACATGCAGGTCGATACTAATTAACTACTAGACGTGCCACATGTCTCGAACCAGGCGCCCCGTAGAACTGCTAAAAGATATCTGTACATTGTAAAAACAACGTGTGACTTGCTAAGTGGTCGGCACAAATATATTCGGCGCTCATCTGCTCATTCTTTCTTCCTGCTACGATTAGGCTTATTAATGAACTTTCTAACCGCATACTGCATATAGGACCTTGTACAAGGTTATTGCCCTTGGCACCTTTTGTAAATGATAAGTTCGATGTTCACGTTCTGGCAGCTGAGAATATACTGTCGCCTAGCATTGAGGCCAGGTCCATATGCAGGCGGACACTAAAAACAAGAAGGCTTACGACATGCAGTTTGAAAGCGACTAGTTTGTGGGCGAACCTGATCCAACGGAGGAGGAGAAAGATGTGGCTACTAGGAAAGCAAAGAAACACGACAGCGGCGTTATCATGGTCCATGCATGACTCGTAGTGAGGGAGAAGGAAATCAATCGGGAGGAGAGGAGCGGTTTACCGTCGGATCTTTGGCCAGGAGGAACATGAAAGCTTCGCTTGTTTTTAATTTCTGGTACAGCGAAACAGACGCATCATTTACCACACTTTAGCGAATAGGTTTGTTTTAACGCACTGCTATATTTAAGGATATTCAACGCCAGAAGATACATTTAATTGCTCAGACATATTCATCTGGTATCGTCAAAATATTCTAGAAAAGCAAGAGGGAGCGTTGTGCCAGTATTTTCCAATATCTAGTTGTGTGCAATGGTACACACTATAAGGCTCCTTCCATTGTCCTCTCTCACAGATGTGATGAACGGTTACACCATCCTCGTTCTCTTAGATTTCAACTCTACAATCCAGCTCTGAGTTTTCTCAGGTGAGCTTTTTATTTCTCTTAACACAACGGCGTTATGCGTCACGTGACTTCTTCTACAATAGGCCCATGTTTGTGCAACAAGATCTGGATTGCCTCTGATTAAGTTTTTCAATACAGCCTGTCTCGTTTATTTTGAGACAAGACTCAAATAGCAATTGTGTCATTCACTGTATGGTATGCAGGGTCCAATAATATCACAGGGTTTTATAGTTACGAGAACGTCAATGAATAGTTTGTTACATTTGGCTGGGTTAAAGGGAACCCCAGGTTTTCTAATGGGCAGTATTGCTGTTTTTTGTTTTTAATATGTGTAGTGGAAAGTTGTCATTTCACTTGTTCAGGGCACAACGTGCAAATGTTTTCATAGAGAGCACTGAGAATCCTGTCTGATTTTCAGCTCCGTAACGGTTCTTCCAGCGTGTGCTTGCAAGAGCGTTGAATTCTGCGTGTCTGTCTCCGTGTGTCAGCTCACAGACTCGGACACAGCGCTTCCAAAAAGAATTGCGCAGGTGAGATGAGATTTTGTACTTTATTCTCCTGCTTGGGGAAATGCTTTATATTGTGAGGAAATACATTGCTGTTTATTTGAGGCATTACTCTTTTGCATCTATTCACGGAGAAGGAGTGTCTGCGAGAACTCTCCTTGGCACTGGAGCCAAGGCTGCTGAGCGTAAACACGCTTATTCTTCCTACGCAGGGGATAAGACTCGGGTTGTGTAGGCTTCTCTTAAAACGTGGATAACTCTCTTTACTGAGTTCATACCCCGGATATAGTTGTCAATTTTTCAACAACGCTCCCAGAGTCTAGTTTCGCCAAGCTTCCACAGCTTGCAGCAGCTGATCGAGTGACGGGACTAAAAACCGCACTACGAGCAGCGTTCGATGCTGGCGGCGGCGTCCCTGTACATGTACAGTCAGTCACTTTTTTTTAAACATATCGTGCGGGTGCCGAGTACTCGGCGCTGCTGCGCCGGAAGATGAAGGGGAGGAGAAAGCATACGAGAGTAAGGGCACAGTTAGCGCCATCGGCTAGGCTGCTCGGATTGGTGTGAGTCTACCCTTACCCATTATCGGGTGAGAGAGAGAGAGAGAAAGCTTTATTTGTCAGCGATGATTTAGATGTTTTTCGCCTTGGGACTGCATTCAGCTGCTCCAGGTGGCCTGCAGTCCAAGTCTGTCAGCGACCTCTTGCGCTCTTGCCGAGGCCCGGGACTGGACGTCTGGGTCCCGGCTCGCGAGAACAGCTTCCCAGTGTTCCAGCGAGGGAGATGGTACTAGATCTGCCGGAGGCGGATCCTCCGCGCAGTCCCAGATTATATGGTCTAAGGGGGCAGGCTCGCTGCACAGTTGACAGTATGGATTTACTATGTCGGGAAAGATCTTGGCATAAGTCCAAGGGTTTGGCTGCGACCGCGTTTGCAGCCGCCGCCATGTGGTAGCCTGTGCTCGGCTGAGCGAAGCGTGCGGAGGAGGTAGGCTGGCCCTGAGCTCCTTGTAATAAGTGGTAATGGCCTGGTACGTATACAGTGACTCAACCCGTCAGGCACCCGCGTCCGAGATCCCCTCACCAGCTCAGCTGACAAAACCTCGAGCATATTGGTGAGCGGCCTCGTTCCCCGGGAAGCCCGAGTGAGTCGGGACCCACACGAGATCCAGTACGCTCCTATCTTTTGGCAACACACTTAGAAGTTTGAATGCAGTGGCGGAGATACGACCCTTCGCGAAGTTGAGAAGGGCCGTTTTCGAATCACTGAGAATGGTGCTGGTTCCGTTTTGAACACTTCCTAGGGCTGTTGCGGCCTCTTCTGCCTTTTCTACTCGGTCTGTGACCACCGTAGCTG
This sequence comes from Amblyomma maculatum, assembly GCF_055883805.1. NCBI lineage: Eukaryota > Metazoa > Arthropoda > Arachnida > Ixodida > Ixodidae > Amblyomma > Amblyomma maculatum. Next base: position 144,081,968 of record NC_139345.1, on the reverse strand, counting down.
CTACCTTGCGCGAGATGCTCACCGCGCTCACAGCGAATGCCTCTTTTCCTGTAATGTTGTATTCTGCCGCATCAACATACACGGCACTATCATCCCCTTGATACCTTTTGCCTAACGTCTTCGCCCTGGCCCTCCTCCGACTTTCGTGGCGATCCGCTTGCATGTTCTTGGAGAGCGGCTTGACCCGAATGCGTTCACGCATCTTTACCGACAAGATCACCTGGCTTGAAAGGTCCTTGTCCCTTATACCTAAGCCTCTCAGGATAGACAGCGGGTAATTTGCATCCGAGTCCCAGGAAGTTGTGCCCAACTAGCTTTTATCCTCTGCGTCCATTGCAGGTGGTATATCCTAAGAGCAAACATTTGCCATAAACATCGAGCGTGCCCAATTGGATTGGTAAAACGTTTATTCGGGGCCTGCAGTAGAACACGCGCGTGCTCCAGACGGGGCCTACGTCGTCCTCTGGGCACCGGGCGCGCGGCCTGGGTCCCCGCTCGCCGTGGCCGGCTCGCTGGTTGCCTGCCGGGCCAGCGCCTTGATGACCTGCTGGACGGCCCAGAGTTGTTCCTCTTGATTGTCGCTCCCCGCGGCTGCTTCCAGTCGCGGCGGGATCCTCCCAGACTTGACTTCTTCCTGGTACTTCGTACAATTCCACAGCATGTGTGCGAAGCCGGCCGTCTCCGTTCGGCAGGCTCTGCATTTGTCTGTCGGGTGCGTCTCGGGATACATTCTATGCATCAGCGACGGGCTGGGAAGTGAGCCCGTCTGTAGCTGTCTGAATAAAACGGCTTGCTCTTGACTGAGCCCCGAGCAAGGGCGTGCCTAAGAAACTATTTCGAACTGATGCAAAAAAAAAAAAAAGCTATTCGTTGAAGACGCTTGATATCGGTTAGTGAAAGAAACAACCTCTAGGAGCTACCCGCAACATCACCGGTGCCTATGCGTCGGGCAGGGAACCTTACGCATTTGTACCAAAGTAACAATTGCGAAGCAGATTGAACATGAAACAGATGTTCTCACGAATCGGTGATCGAATATGTTCCGCGGGGTTGACTCACAGGAATCACAGAACAGCTAAGCAGACGACGCTCGTTTCTGCTGGATGACGGATGCGAATTCTCATTATATCTCCCGACTTCCGGTCTGCTTCAATTCGGTGCTGCTTCACCTGGAAATCGACACTCGCGCAATACTTTAAATACAGTGGCCGACTGCACCTATGGTTTCAACGCTGAATTGTCGCCTAATGAGGGCAGGTATTTAGCAGTTGAATTGCCTCGTAGCCCTCGGATACTCTGTAACCGTTTGAAGAATAGGTAAATGCGACAAAACCTTTACGATGTGTCCTGTAGTTTTTCGGTTGTCCTGAATCTCTTGTACCACCCTTGCTCTTTTGCAGTCTACCAGGCAGCAGGCCATAACGTGAACGATACCTTTGCAAGCACGAAATGCAGGCTGCGTTCTGCATTGGTCTTATTCGGAAGAAGTATGGTCGGTCTTGGCGGTTATTGGCAACGAAAAGCCGGATGTAGAACATAGTTTGATACATCGATGATCGGCTCAGCGGTTGGGCATCACGATCACCAGAGCGGCACATTGAGCCCCGTGGGCCGACCTTGGGACTCTCGCATTCTAATGGACGCAATTTACATATACGAGCAACCCCAAGAGCTTTGAATTCGTTTATGGCGGGCCTTCTAGTCGCACATCTCTCGCATTGCTCTCTGTAATATAACAATGCAGTAGCCTCAATTCCAAATTTGTTCTCTTCCAGTTATGCCTGCTTGCAGTGCTTTTCTTCAGGCTGCGGTCTTTGGTTTGGAGAAGCCTTAAACAAAAATGGTCGCACTTTCTTCAGTTCTGGAACATCTATGAGGTATGTGCAGTTTCAAACTCTGTCACTGTTACCGTTTTTCGCTGGAACTCATTTCTTCAAGAAAACATTAATACTATTCTTTTAGAAGAAATGTTTTATGATCTATAATTATGCATTAAATCTAGACAGTTCCCACCCACGTTCTGGAGCGTGTTTTTGCCAGCAAGGTGGTCGCAAGTAATTACATCTGGCACCAGAGAAACGCTGTAACTCAGACAACCACACAGAGGCAAGGCAAACATTGGCTAGAGTTGAACTAAAAGGGGTCAAAGTCTCTGCAATCAGAGTATTCAGTTGGAATTTTTTTTTTGCCTGTTTGATGGTTTACTCATGAATGTAATGCTGCAGAATTCATGGATGCTGAAATATGCAGAAAGCAGTTTGGGTTTGTACATACATGTGATCACGCAGTGCTTCGTTGCGTTTTAAGCTGTTTGGGTTTTCAAAGAAAAGCTCAGCAGAATTAGAATGCCTGCGAGGATTATTGATTTGTATGTACCTTTTGGGGCAGCAGGAATCTTCCACGAAATTGTGGCAATGAAAGAGGTTATCACTAAAGTGCACTTGGCCAACTTGCGTGTAGTTTTTATCATGTCCTTGGATGATGTTCAGTAAGCAGAATTGGGCAAATAACTTGTGTAGCTGCAAATGTGATGATAATATGCACCTGTGAGGTGCGTAATCTTGATGGAATTGCAGCTTTGGGAGACCAGGAATGAATTGATTAGTTGTATCACCACTGACTTTGAGCCAAACTGAGGCACAGTGATATGCACTATAGTTCCCTGGAGTCGTGCTGCTCTGTTTTTCTGAAGTAAAAGAAATAGAAAGCAATAAATGTAGTACAGCCTAGTACTTGCAATCCCATGCTGGCAGTCAATATCAATGCATTTAATGTGACTGCATGCATTAAATGTGAATGCATTTGGCCATGGTATGACATAGCCTATTTGCTGCGGGTTCATGATGGATATCTCATGACGTTTAGTTTATCAAGACAGTCTCATATGCTCCGTGGTAATTGTGCTCTATTATCTTTAATATTTGCTTCACCGAAGTATTTTTGTTCTATGTTTACAGATTGCTACTGTTATATGGGGGTTTTGCTACTGGATTTGCTGTCTGCTCCGAGCGAAGCAGCATCACTACACCTCAACGTCTATACATGAAGAAGCAGATGTCGGTGCAGCTGCTGAGACGTTATCAAGCATAGAAATGGTGAGTGGACTTTGCTTCCGTGGAACGATTGCATCAACAAGCTCATTATCTAACGTCTTCCAGATGAAAAAAAGAGTCTTGCTTTTGCATTTTCACTTTATCTGTTGAAACGAATCCTAGTCATCTTTCAAGTGTTTTGTGCAGTTGTCATGACCTGCATTGATGTGTAGTAACACATACGTTTACAGTGCACACAGAGAATCCTGTGCCTATAGTTTCTTTGTGTGGTATGCTTACAAAACATTAATGGAGTTACTGTTAGTACAAACGTGTCATTGTTTTGCTTTGATGTCAACTTTCCACACTAAGTGATGCAAATAAAAATATAGACTGTTGAGAGCACGTTTTTCAGGCACGATCACCACGTCATAGATGTAGAAGCCCATTGCAATCTTCTCCATAAAACAGCTGTAGTAGCTAATTTTATGCACTGTCCTCAGCAGGGAAGATATTTAGGTAATGATTGCAGAGGATAATCACAAAATTTAGTCATCTCTCCCATCCCCATACCAGTACTTGATAAATTTCTCACTACAGGGCAGTTCTCAAAGCCTCTTTCATTCTCTCTTGGTAAACAGCATTCCTATATCTTCTGTATACGTACTGCACCTCTGACGTTACCCACTTATAGTCTGGTATTTTTAAATTGTTTTGTTTGCCCGTCGGGATGCAGCATTACTTATGCCGTGTGGTTCTGGGCACACTTCCAAATAATCCTAGAAATAATGACTTTGAAACAGAGACAGAAAAAAGTTTTTCAAGAAAAAGTTTTGGTCGCGTCGGATGTAATGTACTGCAAACCTATCCTAATTACTCAAATAATTAGTAAAAACGCAATAATTAGTTTTTAAATTTAGCAGTTTGATTGTTCATGCTACTGCGGAGTCGGAAGCCATGACCATTGCAATGCCGTATCAGATTTGAAAACAAGGCAGCGTCAAGTTCTAAAGCCTTGCAGAGCGACAAATGCCGGCGCATTTTTCCGCACAAGAGCGAAATTGAGCGCATCAGACGCGCTGGGAACTTGGTAGAAGCGCAACAACCGCTGACGACATTTGGCAAAGAGATTGGTGCCCAATTCCAACGACATTAGTGTTGGGCTACGTTAGGGACAGACTTCTTCTTCGCCGTGCGTTGAAGGAAAAAAACGTCTGTTCTTACCAACTACGTAGTCGCTATTTTATTATGCTTGTTAGTTAACAGTAGAGCAGAGGGTTCGAATTGAGCGCCATAGTCGCTGCAACACGCCATCAGGCAGATGCCGTTTCCCACGCGGGAAATGCGCTTGAATACAGTTTTGTGCAAAAATCGCGCCCCATTTTACTTGCGCTTCGAGGCTGCCAAAAACAAGTTTTGTTTGCTTTTGCGCTTTCAAATGATTATTGCAATTGTCTCATCTTAGGCTTCGAACTGCGCATTGGCACTGACAACCCCACTGTTTTAATAAAAAATATCAGCGATATTTGACTAATTTGCTCTTAATTAGAAGAATGTATGCAGTAAATTTCTTTCATCGTGCTTGAGTTCATTGTGCTGAAAGTGTGTTTATTATTTTAAAATTCCCGGTTTTAAGGAACGATGGAATGCTTTTGCTGAAACACTCAGTATGCAATGTCTGTGCGCCCCATAAGCCCGGTTATAAGTAGTTATCGTCTGTTTGCTTTGTCGCTGCCTGTGCGCAGAAGCGAAGGCTGGTGAAGGGCAGGTAGTGACGCGTTAGAGGTGCGGGATCGATAGGCCGAAACTGTCTCATCTCGATGGCACTGAAAAGGAGGAAACACTGTTTAGATGGATAGTTGCCTAGGTGTGCATTTTGGGAGCAAAATGCGAAAAATATATAGTGCAAGAGAGTGCCACTTTATCACCTCGCTATTCGTGCAAAAATGATGCAATGTCCCGCCTTTATTCACATCTTAAATTATGCAGGCTTGCCAGCGTCTACTTGGAGGTTTGCTGTTCTTGGCGGTGATGGGAATCGTGCGCGGTCTTTATGCATCCAGGAATCGACTCGTTTTCCCCATTTTGTTCAAGTTCCGGATGTGTCGCAAACAGCTTTTCTACCTTACTGTGAGTGAATTTTAATGTTCGTTGCTGTTCACCTAACATTGTCTATTTTTGTTTCTTTGTCAGGATTTTTTTGCTTTGGCCATGGAAGCCTACGGACAGTATTTACCTTCAAATGGAGTGTGCATGATCGCAGAAGCCGACGCGCTGGAGACAAAAAGTAGGCTTAGCGCCTGTGTAAATAAATATAAAAGAAAGAACTGAAGGAAATTATCTTATTTCACAGTGTGCCTATTCATGAATTTCCTTACACACCCTCTATTGTTTTTCTGCAAGGTAAACCCTAATTCATAACAATTTTTTTAATATAATGACTGCGAAATGACTACTGCATGATTAGGCCAAGTGTGTATTCGGGCTGGTTTAACACTTTGGTTTCGGGTCACTAAAGAATATAGTCGTAATTTACCAAGACCGCTCGACGTAGATATAAAGCCCACCTTTGACAAACCCATATACGTGGCTTCGGACTAGTGTCTCTGACTCGGGATCTAGGGGTCCTGGTGGCTCTATTTCTATCTCAAACATTCTGCCCAGGTTGACAGCTCCTGTTAACGGCTTCAGACAGACATAGATGAAATCATTAAATGCAGCCTCTCCCGGTGATTCGACTCCATCTATAAAGTGCTACGAAGGTTGACAACGGCTTGAGACAGAGAAATATACTTCGAGGAAATATCCCGAGGAAATAGACTCTAGTATGCAGTCTCTGTAGGAAAAGTACCTGCTGTAGACAGTTTTCGTCTCAAGGTGCATAACCAACATGCCCAAGCTGCTATTCTAGTTTTCGTCTGTTGTTCTTGGCATATGTCACTAAAATTTTCTCACAGTGCTGTGTTTGCAAATGCAAGATTAGTTTCACGATGCGGTATCACGCAGCTCTGAAGACAAACGTCACGGTAAAAGCCAGCCATATTGTTGATTAGCAGTCGCATCGAGATAAAAGCGGCAGCTGTTGGTTCAGCCGATTGAGAGCGTTGAATGTTTTCTCGCGTGATGATCTATGGTTGGAGAACAGCGACAGCGAATGGCAGATGGAGTAATAATGGAAGCTAAGTATTTTTCAAGTAATTTCGCTAAATTAGTATGCTGCCCTGCGGTCTGATCCCATGGCTTTACGGCACTGCGCCTTCACTTCATCTCATGCTTTGCCTTCAGCTCTTCTGGATCGTGTACATCGTGTCCACTTCCTGGTTAGTCAGGCCCGACAAACCTGGCAAGCACGGGCTGCTGCACACAGCGGCGGCGGCGATCGGCCATCTCACTGTCCTTCCTGGAGTCTCCTCGGCCCTCCGCTTTGAGTCTGACTCTACCGGATGTGTCGTCGAGCTGCTAGAGATGTTCGCGATCTTGTCGGGTGCCTTCCTGACTTTCGCTTTGGTGAGTGACGGGTTTTGCGGTGCATGCGCTTTCCATTCCTTGATGTTGGAACAGTCCCTATGTTCCAACATCAAGTAATGGATGAGCCCGCAAACGCTTTCAGCTGCAAGTACACTAATTCACCTGGCAATGCACCCAACATAGAGAAGCTAGACCAATACAGCGACGAGCGGGAACAACATGGCTTCAACGACATAAATGGCGACATTCGAGCGGAGCACTCTATAGTCAGTCCAGGTGCAATCAAATGAATGCGCCAAGTAATGCATCAGCATTGAATGCAAAGCCAGGAGCTTGGACGGTGGCACTCAAACAATGTGAAGCGTAACATGATGCGCGCCGTCAGGCAATATGCGTACTGCATGCCAAACCCGCAGATCCGGCAGCGTGGATGGTAGGAATGAAATAACATGAAGCGAAGCTTCCGCAGTAGAGGAGGATCACGTCAAACGTCATTTATAGCTAGGAAAAATTGTATTTCATTACCTTGCTTACTAAATCTACACGACTGAATATTTAGAAAGACCACCATTACTTCGCGAAGGCCTGGATGCAGGGCAACTGACGTGGGCAATAGTTAAACGTCGTCAACGTTAGAGGAACGCTTTCCGCCAAAACACTATTGCACGAAACCAAAACGGAGCTCGTTTGTTGCCGGGAAATGCGTCAGCGTCTGCCGCAGATGGTGGTGGTAAAAACATTAATTTCTAACATACAGGGTAGGCGTCAACCTACCCGCCTACACGACAGCCTGGAGCCCTTGGACCCGGGCGGCGTGTTCGGCCAGTCGGATTACACCTAGCTGAGTCTCAGGGTGTGAGCTCAATAGTAGCCTCCCAAAATTCTTCCGTTTTTGTCTGTTCATTTATAATTTTTATTTCTGGACACGTCCCTAATATACGTACCAGATCCGCCTTATCCTGACATAGTTTGCACCTATCTGAGAATTGCTCCGGGTACCACTTACTTAAAGTAGCTGGGTTCGGAAAAGTCCGTGTTTGTAAGCGCCTCCAAATGCTTTCTTGGATCTTATTTAATGTCCTATATGCCGGTGGGTATCCTAACCTGTTTAGTCGATAGTGCGCTGTAATCTCTGTGTAGCTGACTAGCCTGTCCCTGCTAAGAGTGTACTGAGGATCAGAGCCTACCCGGAAGGTGAGACCGCGGGCAAGCTTATGAGCTCCCTCATTTCCCTGAAGCTGGGAGTGGGCTGGTGCCCATATTAGCCGGATTATTCTATAATCCTGACATGTTCTCAGTATCCTTTTTTTGCCTGTGGAGAGATCCTTCCCTTGAGAAAGTTGCATATTGCTGTTTTGGAATCACTTATAATTGTAGTAGCCATTGTCCCTGCTATTGCAAATGCAATCGCCACCTCTTCAACCGTGTGGGCTAAACTCGTCCTAACGGAGCCGCTTATTCTTAGATTTTGTTCATCTGACAATACTGCCACCATAACATGCCTTTCCTCATACTCGGCGGCGTCGACATACACCACGTCCTGTCTTCCTCGATATATCTTCTGCAGCGTTTCCGCCCTTTTCTTCCTTCTTTCCTGGTGATGCTCTGGATGCATGTTTCGTGGCAGCGGGGGGAGTTTGAGTCGCTTCCTGACTTCCATCGGGACATCCGTCTTCTGGTCCTCTTGGCTTTCGTATCGAATACCTAGTTTTAGCAGTATGCTTCTTCCTGTCCGGGTCTGTGCAAGTCTTTCGTACTGGGTGATTTGGTTGGCCTCTATCACCTCTTCCAATGTATTGTGCACCCCCAGCTTCATTAGCCGGTTCGTAGACATACTGATGGGGAGACCAAGGGCTGTTTTTATGCTCTTCCTGATAATTGCTTCAATTTTAGCCTTCTCGCAGTAGGCAAGGTATAAGTACTGGACTGCACAGGCGATCTCGCTTATGACAACGGCGTGTACAAGTCGTAGGAGGTTTGCTTCTCTCATGCCCGACTTGCGATTTGCGATGCGTCTAATTAGACGTATCGTTTGTTGAGCACAGCCTTCGAGTTTCTTTATAGCTTCTCCGTGACGACTATTTTCCTGCAGCCACATACCTAGAATCCTAATCTTGTCCACTCTGGGGATGGGAACTCTATCTGCCTTTAGTTCGGTTCTAGGTTATTCTTTGTCGAATCTGCTGCGTGGTGGCTGGTACGCGAGCATCTCGGATTTTTCGGGAGAGCATTTCAGGCCTCTAGCGTTTACGTATTCTTCAACAGTTTGCACAGCTTCCTGAATGATGTCTTCAATTTGTTCATCACTACCTCCCGTGGTCCACAGTGTGATGTCGTCTGCCTAGAGGCTGTGGTGTAGCCCTTCAATTTCTTCTAGCTTTGATGGAAGCTTGATGAGTGCAACATTGAGCAGCAGGGGTGAGAAGACGAAGCCCTGGGGTGTTCCTCTGCTGCCCAGTGTAAATTTGTCCGACTTGTGTTCTCCAATTTGGATGGTTGCTTCTCGCTGACGACTTCACGGTTTGGGTTACCTCCGGGTCGCTCGGCCAGAAAGAAGAACGACTGCAAGCAGCGGCTACCTGCGTAGAAGAATATGTCCGTGCACGAGGTCTCGCCTGCTCCACAGAAAAATCCGAACTCTTGCGAGTTCACAAAGGGAAGCACGAAGAAGGGACCCTCAATGTCTCCCTCTAAGGACAGCTACTTCCCGAACGAGACAAAATACGAGTCTTAGGAGTGTGGCTTCAGAGCAATCAGCGATGCGGCCATACGCTCGGCCTTCTCAAGCAATCGACCACTCAGGTCGCCAGGATGATCACGCGTGTGTCGCAGAAGCGGAGCGGTATGCGAGAGGGGGATACCCTGCGCCTGGTTCAGAGCCTGGTACTCAGTCGCGTAGGCTACGCCCTCCTGTATTTCAACCTCAACAAAGGAGAAGTGGAAAGTGCAGATATCATCACCCGCAAAGCTTACAAGACAGCCCTGCACCTACCAATGAACACCTCTAACGCAAAACTACTAGCTCTTGGCGTTCACAACACCTTCGAAGAGATCAAAGAAGCCCAACTGGTCACGCAGATAGCCAGGCTCCAGCAGACTCCTACGGGGCGCTCGCTTCTTAGGCGACTGGGGCTAGGTGCAACTGCGGAAATCGAGAATCGTACTGCGAGCATACCGGACGCAATTCGCCAGACGCTAAAGGTTATCTCCCTTCCCCGGAACATGGACCCCAACTTGCATGTCGCCCGTAGAGCAGCCCGGGCGAAGTATGTACAAATAAATTTAGCTACAAGATACACAACGGTATACACGGTTTTAGGTTTGAGGTCGCGAGCGCCTGGGTAGCGTACCGCTGCGGCGCGCGGCCCCTCGGTAGCGTTGGCCTGGCGGCTCCGTGGACGGCGAGCGGCATTAAAGGTGCCAGCAAAGCCGAGGCGTCTTCTAACGAAACAACCTTTACTACAACATCGAGAAGATACGGGCAGAGAAGCTGACCCGGAGAGATTACAGACACTCTCACACAGCTGGTGTCTAGCGTCGTGCCAACGGCGCGTCAAAATAGTCTCTCTCTCAGCGGAGTCTGCCGCTGCTTTATATAGGCATGCCATTTCACAGGGAAAGGGTAAACCCTCTCAGGAAATGGAGCGCCCAACGTGTCTGGGCAAGATGGTATGACTCAATCGCAGCTGGTCCGAACGCATCTCCTCCACCTCCTGCAGACGGGCGAGGGCGACGCTCTCTCCCTCGAGCTCCAGGCTTGGCCGGCGTTTGCACACACACGCACGCATACACATTTGGCGCGTGGCAGGATCACGTTGAGACTTGTCGGCGGGAGGAAGCGTTGCGCGGCCGATGAACGGCGTTGAAATGGCCGATCCGCTCGCGGTTCTGCCTCTTGCTATGCGGTGGCCGCGTCAGCTGTCCCACTTCTCGGTGGAGAAACGTAACAGACTGCCCCGCCGGGGAGGGGAGATCCCGAAGGGCAGGGGACTGCATCCGCTGTCCGGAGGGATCGGGATGTTGCTGCTAGCCGGGGTCGTCCGACACAGCTTCTCTTGAGCCCAAACAGCCTGAAGAAGTCCTTGGCAAGTCCGGTTTCCAAGGCACTCTGCAACTTGTCTTCAGGAGAGTTTGCTGACAACCCACAACGTCACAACCACGCTAAAAACTCAACCGGTCAGCCAGCAAGCACGGCACAATCTTCACTAAGTTATGCCAGACTATTTCCCTCTTATGCCCCCATCTATACTAAAGGGCAGCTCAGCAGCACTTGGAACGCGTCCACAAATTTGAAAAACGCATTTTCAGAAACATCACTTCAAACAAAAATAATGCAATACAATATGTTCAAAATCCTATGTCAGGAAGAAAAACACCAAGAAGTGAAAATTGGGACTTCTTCTCACGTTATTGGCTCCGTCTTAAGCCATCGGCATTACTGTTGAGATCACCTTTTTCACTAAAGCTTCGGCTGTCCGTTTCACGGAGCAACCTTACCTTCCTGTTTCTGTGCAAAGAAACACATGAGCATGAATCGCTCATTTTTTTAAACAACTTATCCCTCTCCTTACGGGTTGCGCACCAGTCACGCATTTTCTTTGCACGAGCGCATTTGCGCCTTTGGGATAGTCGCTTTCGCGATAGCTTCAACTTGTTCCATCCTTTCTCGCGCCTGCCTTTCCGCTTTTTTCTGCGGCAGCACTGGAACACATGCTTTCTGCTTTCTTTTTGCAATCGTTTGAGTTTGCTCTCCTTACGATGGCAGCATTCTTCCTCGCGCCTGCCCTTTCGCGTTTTTCGGCGGCAGCACTGGAATACTAGCCGTCTGCTTTCTTTCTGCAATCGTTTGCGTTTGCTCTCCTTACGATGGCAGCATTCTTTCTCGCACCTGCCCTTCCGCGTTTTTCGTCGACAGCACTGGAATACTAGCCTTCTACTTTCTTTCTGGGCCATCTCTGACAAGCTAGCGGTCAACATTCTAGCGGTAACCGGAGCTAGTCGGGCATGGTTGTCGTCGAAGTGGTCAAAGTGCGGCGCCGCGTCTGCATCGCGGCCAGCAGCGCATGACTCACTTTCCATCAAGTCCGAACGACAACTGCTCACGCCAGCCCTCAAGCTAGGCATTTCCTCTGGCTCGCCACTCACGTTGCACGGGTCCTCCGATGAGCCGGATCGCTCAGCGTTAACCGGCGCACGATCAAGCTCCTTCGACAGCTGGGGCGCTTCGGATTGCGTGAGGGTCATGTGTGCCACGTCCGCGTTCGCACTGGGGTTGCTTTCGCGAATACAACCTAGCGTGGTATTGGGGCACGAACGATTCTGACTTTGCTCTGGTCGTTCACTGTCGCCTTCGCAAGTCTCGCTCTCTACAGCGGACGCGCACTCCTCGTCGGTCTGCCCTGGCTGATCACAACTCGCGGGCTGCGCAGTTTCCCTGATCGGCACTTCGTTTTCTGCGTGCCCTGCTCTACGACACAGCTGATTTCGGAAACTGAAAGCTTCTCATTTTCTAGCTCATTTCCATCTCCGTCGCGCTCTACACAAGCTTCTGCTTTCGACTCGACAGACGGTTCAGTTACTACCGGTTCCCCACACTCATATGATGGAACTGTATCTCCTGCAGCTACTTGGGTCGGCGTGCAGTTCACCTCGCTTAACGGCGTCACTTCGGACTTCTCACCGATTAAGCCTGTGCTAATCGTCTCAGCTAGTGGCTCGACCAAGGTAACACAATACTCCTCTGTTCGAGGCTCGGTCGGCTCGCTACTGCGGTCACGTTGCTCAGCCGCTTCCCCAAGCTGTAGTTTACTCTCTGGTACTTTTGACTGTTCAGGCTCACTTGTGTCTACGGCGTACGTGGTCTTAATCTCAGTGTGCTGTTCTTCACACTCCGGTGCAAGTTCGATTTGCTCCGAAACTTCCGCACTGTCTAGCCATTTGCTTACAGCGGCTTTCAACTGGTACGCCAAATCAAAGTACGACTTGTAACAATTGTTCTCGCTCTCATATCTCTTCCGAAGATCATGAGGCGTTATCTGATATCGTATCAGCAATGACTCTTTTAGTGCATCATAATTTTGAAAGCTGTTGCCAACCAATCGCTTGATTTCTTCTGACGCTTCAGCGAAGAGAACAGCTACCAACTTTTGCGCCCAACTATCTCGCCCGATGCGTTTATTTCTGCAGACACTTTCGAAGTCTGCCAAATAATTTGCCATATCCTCGGCGATGAGGAACGGTGGTGGACCGTCTCGCGGTATCTAACCGTTACACTGAATGGCATTGAAAGCTTCAATCTTTTCCACGCTCATACCATGTGCTGAAATCTCCAGCTGCATCAGTTGCCTTACGCGGGCGTCCTTTTTCTCGTGACGTTGCCTACGCTCACGATCCTCTTTCTCGTGACGTTCTCTACGTTCACGAATCTCTTTCTTGTGACGTTCACGTTCCTCTTTCTCATGACGTTCGTCAATGATCTCAAGGCATTCCAAAAGCTCGTCATCTTCAGCTTCCAACGCAAGAATAGCCTTTAACACTTCTGGTTTTCTGAGTTTGTCTGACAAATCCAGACCCAACTCCTCCGCAAGCTCCAGCAATTTCGGTTTGCGCAACGACTTCAAATCCAAATCCATGGCTGTTCCGAGTGCTGCCTTCTCTACTGCCCACTATTGCCTTGCTGCAATTAACCCAGCAACAACGACAACACAATTACCAGCTCTGTTCTCTACTTAACAAAAGCCTGGCAAAACTCAGTAGAAGAAAGTCCCGCACTCACCAAACCTCGCAGCCAAGAATCCAACGCAGTCGTTCCGCTGCAGGCAACCAGTCATCACACAGGGCTCGTTGCACTGCTCCCGACTTTCCGCTTAGCTGCTTGTTTCACGGGTCACGCCTCGGACATCTCCGCTCTTCCCACCAGATGTTGCACCCCGGTCAGGCCTGGCTTGTTTCACCGACCACGGTCACTGCTCGGTCGTCCTCGTCTCTCCGCTGTTCACCAGTTGTTGGACGACGGTATCGCCTGGCTCGTCCCTCCAACCACGGTTACGGCTTGGTCGTCGTCGTCCCACCGCTGTTTGAGGCTCGCTGACGCCAATTGCTGGGTTTGAGGTCTCGAGCGCCTGGGTAGCGTACCGCTGCGGCGCGCGGCCCCTCGGTAGCGTTGGCCTGGCGGCTCCGTGGACGGCGAGCGGCATTAAAGGTGCCAGCAAAGCCGAGGCGTCTTCTAACGAAACAACCTTTACTACAACATCGAGAAGATACGGGCAGAGCTTCTCTGCCCGTATCTTCTCGATGTTGTAGTAAAGGTTGTTTCGTTAGAAGACGCCTCGGCTTTGCCGCTCGCCGTCCACGGAGCCGCCAGGCCAACGCTACCGAGGGGCCGCGCGCCGCAGCGGTACGCTACCCAGGCGCTCGCGACCTCAAACCTAACACCGTGTATACCGTTGTGTATCTTGTAGCTAAATTTATTTGTACATACTTCGCCCGGGCTGCTCTACGGGCGACATGCAAGTTGGGGTCCATGTTCCGGGGAAGGGAGATAACCTTTAGCGTCTGGCGAATTGCGTCCGGTATGCTCGCAGTACGATTCTCGATTTCCGCAGTTGCACCTAGCCCCAGTCGCCTAAGAAGCGAGCGCCCCGTAGGAGTCTGCTGGAGCCTGGCTATCTGCGTGACCAGTTGGGCTTCTTTGATCTCTTCGAAGGTGTTGTGAACGCCAAGAGCTAGTAGTTTTGCGTTAGAGGTGTTCATTGGTAGGTGCAGGGCTGTCTTGTAAGCTTTGCGGGTGATGATATCTGCACTAGCGTCGTGCCAACGGCGCGTCAAAATAGCCTCTCTCTCAGCGGAGTCTGCCGCTGCCTTATATAGGCATGCCAGTTCACAGGGAAAGGGAAATGGAGGAAATGGAGCGCCCAACGTGTCTGGGCAAGATGGGATGACTCAATCGCAGCTGGTCCGAACGCATCTCCTCCACCTCCTGCAGATGGGCGAGGGCGACGCTCTCTCCCTCGAGCTCCAGGCTTGGCCAGCGTTTGCACACACACGCACGTACACACATTTGGCGCGTGGCAGGATCACGTTGAGACTTGTCGGCGGGAGGAAGCGTTGCGCGGCCGATGAACGGCGTCGAAATGGCCGATCCGCTCGCGGTTCTGCCTGTTGCTATGCGGTGGCCGCGTGAGCTGTCCCACTTCTCGGTGGAGAAACGTAACAACGGACGCGGCTCCGTATACAGGAAGCTCACATAATAGCGCAGTGGCGGTAGCTATTGATTCCAACCTAAAGGAACTAGCTAGCGCCTCAGTCAGGGAATGCACAGTAACCGAAGGGGAGGAGCCGGCCGTTGCTCTTGCGGTGGTAGCCGGGTATCGAAACAACACGTCCCTTACCACTCTTACAGATTCGAGAGAAGCGTGCCGTAACTACATGAACGGCCGCATAGGTCGCGCTGCGCTCAGGCTCCTCCAGAGCGCGACCCCATCAAAAGTCAAACACAACATCTACTGGGTGCCAGGACACACCGACAATGCGGGGAACGAACGCGCCGATCAGGTAGCTCGAGGGTACACGAGCCGAGCTTCCTCCCAATCGGACGATCTACCCGAGCGAGTCGGCCCTACGTACTCAGACATTCTGAACTACTATAAGGGGGTACGGATCCGCTATCCGCCGCCTCATCGGGATCTAAAACAACAAGAGGCAGTGTACTGGCGACGACTGTAGACAGGAACATTCCCTAACCTGCATATCCTAAGCAAAATTTACCCGTCACAATATCGGGACACCTGCCCATGGTGTGGTAGCAAACCTTCGTTATACCACATCACGTGGCAATGTAGAAATAACGATAGCTTTCGTAAAGACCCGAGTGCGGAACAGTGGGAGAGCCGGCTCTCCAGCGGCGATTTGGATTGCCAACTAGGTCTAATCCAGCACGCCCAGCGAGCATTCGAAGCTCAGCAGAGCCCTGGAATAGGGGAACCGACCCTGTGAGGAGACGGATGATGGACCTCTTCTGCTACTAGCACAAGACCTTCTAGAGCAACTAATGTATTTCCTATCCTATCCTAAAGTCTCTTACGTAGTTGTACGTTTTTTCACCTACGCTGAGATCTTGTAGGTTTTCCAGTATTGCTTTGTGTTTGACGTTATCGAAGGCCTTTGCTAAGACCAGGCCCAGGATCTTCAATGAACATTATGTTGGATTTGCAGCATAATGTCCTGGGTCGACAGACCAGGTCTGAAGCCTATCATAGAATATGGGTAGAGTCCGTTGTCTTCCATGCTTCTGTTCAGTCTTGTCAGGATTACGTGTTCCATGAGTTTCCCCACGCACGATGTCAAAGTAATTGGTCTTAGATTTTCAATCTATAGCTATAGATTTTCAATCTATAGGGATCATGACGATCTGCGCTGTTTTCCATATGGTGGGAAGTCGTCCTAATTGCCAGAAATCTTGCATGTATCTTGCGAGGGCAGCGGCTGAATCGTCGTCCAGATTTCACAACATTTTGTTCTCCTTCTTCTTCCTTGATATTTGGCACATACCCACGAAGGGGGATTGGCCAGTGTTCAGTGTGGACTGCCAAATGTCCTACACAAACTGAATTTGTGCATTAAAGTAATTGTCAACTAAACACAAACATAAGATTTAAGATCATAAAAGTTATTGAAAGAAAAAATATGAAGCAAAAATTTGGAATTTTGTAAATTTGGAATACAATTAGCAAGGGAATCTGTCCGTAGCTGTGATGTAGTTATGTAAGTACTGAAAATTTGAGGCAACGCAAATACTTTCGCACTCGCACCGAAGGAGAGTAGAAGCGGGACCGACAACGTAAATCCCAAGCGTGCAATTGGAGTTTCTAAATGCACCCTCCTCTGATGTGAAAACCTTCGGCAAGCGAGAAGGAAGTGATCAATATTTTCAATTTCACTGCAAGCCTCACAAAGGTTTGTGGGGCTGATCCCGCATCTACATAAATAAAGATTTAGGCGAGGAATCCTGCATCTCAGGAGAGTCATCGTTACCTCACACTGCCGTGATTTACATGAACGAACTTTCTATGAGTATATGAGATGCTGGTATTCGGCTGTAGATAGCAAAGGATCATTGCATGAAGCGGCTAGGGATATCGCTGGAAACGGGACATTCCAAAAATAGTGATATTAGGGATGGTACATGAAACAGGTGCATCAAGAGCTGATTTAGCCAGGAAATCTGCCGCTTTGTTCTGGAAAATACCGCTGTGTCCGGGGACCCCAGATGAAGCGTATTTCTTTCACCCACCCTGGTATGAAATACTTTAGTGAGCGGCTCAACAGAGCATCCCGTGCTGACTCCAGTGACAATAAAACAGAAAGAGAGTCTGACAGCAAAATTATTTTTGATTGACTGCAGGGAATTTTTAGTAGTGCTAGACCAATTGCCATAAACTCTGCTAGAAATATCGGTGTGTAATCCGGGACACGCACCGAAAAACTCAAAGAAAGAGACTTTGAAAAAATTCCAATCACTGCTTTGTGCGCTATCACAGACTTTGAAAAAATTCCAATCACTGCTTTGTGCGCTATCACAGACGTATCAGTGGCAATTACAGTGTGATCAGGAAACGTTTCAAGGTGTTCACATAGGAGACTGGATATTAGACTTGAGGGTAAGCGCTTCACATTAGATGGAAATATAGAATCATAATTTATATTCACAAAGGACGTTGAGCAACCAATAGGACATATAGTAGCAAGGTCCACACCAATGTTTGCTAAAATGCTCTACGTGAAAACAACCTGGGGCTTGCAGATCCTTGGCCACTGGTGAGTGAGAAAGCTCACTCCGTCCGGCCTCGCTTCTTCTTCTTCTTCCTTGATATTTGGCACATACCCACGAAGGGGGATTGGCCAGTTACTGACTTTGTTTTAAGGCGAGGAATTTCAGCCACTACTGTTTCTTCTATGGGTCTATCCAGGTCCAGGTTTGGCGGTCCGTGGTAGTCTGGGAGGGCTTCAGGAACAGGCGTTCCCACATAGCGTGCCTGTAATTCTTCAAGGAGCTCTTTTTCCGTCCCATCGTAGGAATAGACAATCTTTTGAATGTTTTGCTTCTGCGCTGACTTGCAACCTTCCGGCTCCAAGAGGTAGCGTAGTAGCTGCCATGTTTTTGCTAGTCCTATGGATCTTTCCATTTTATTGCATGTAGATTCCCAATTTTGTCTACATAGCTGAAGTGTATATTCTTCTATTTCTTTGATGAGCCGGGCTAGTCTGCGGCGTACGGTCCTGTTCCATCTTTGTTGCTTTAGCTTCTTCTCTAATCCCTTTTTGGCTTGCCATAAGTGCAGGAGACGGCTATCTACTTCCTCCAAACCTGCTTCTTCAGGCACCTCTGTGGTTGCTTCTTTAACAATTGCACGAAGCGCTGTTGCCCGCTCTTCTACATTTGTGATTTCTCCGCTTCCTATTTGGATTCTGATTTCCCTGAAGGTTTCCCACTCCACTAATGTAGCCTTCTTGCATTTGATTCTTCGCGGTCCTCCTTCCACCACAGTTTCGATGATGCAATGGTCACTACCAAGGGTCTCTTGAGTGTTACACCATCTGGCGTCTTTTACATGGCTAAAAAAGGTCAAATCCAGAGAAGTGTCTTCTGTCACGCTGTTCCGCTTCGTGTTGGGTTCTGTGGATCCGTTAACAGCGTTAGCCCTGCCTGTTGCGCGTCTTGCCAGAGGATCCGACCCTTTTTATCTTCTCGCTTGTAGCCCCACGCTGGGTGTGGAGCGTCAAAGTCGCCTACAACGATCAGTGCTTGGTTGTTGGCAATGTTCAGTCTTTTGGAATAGTGTGCCGAATTTGTCATTTCTCTGCCGCGTAGTGCTGTATACATTCAGGATGAAAAGGCTTCCTTCTGTCGTCTTGTTTGGTATTAGTTCGACGAGGAAGTGGTTAATGTTTTTAACCTCCGTGTCATGCCTGATTGCTGTTATGTTTCTCTTAATTAGTGTAGCCACCCGCGGTTTCTCCCCTTCCGTACAGAAAGCTCGATACCCCGTTAGCTTTGCTTTTATTCCTACTTCTTGCAACGCGATTGCTTCCGGATTGTCTTTTTCACTAAGCAGTTGCTGCAGAACCGGCCTTTTACGACAATATCCACGACAATTCCACTGCCAAATAGTGCGCCTGTTATTTTTGATGGCCATGATTAGCTATATTTCCGTTTGGTGGCGTCCACAGAGCGAAAAGCGCGCGCCAAAAGGTGACCTACCTCCGCAAATGAGAGGCGCTATCCTCTTGCGGCGAAATAGGAGTTTGGAGAAGCGGGAAGGTTTAAAAAAAGACTTAACCCTTGGTCATGAAGGAAAGAAAGCTAGTTCTTCCTTCCTTT
The DNA here is from genome assembly GCF_055883805.1 of Amblyomma maculatum. NCBI lineage: Eukaryota > Metazoa > Arthropoda > Arachnida > Ixodida > Ixodidae > Amblyomma > Amblyomma maculatum. The sequence continues at coordinate 144,063,089 of NC_139345.1, read as the reverse complement.
ATGCTTTCAGCAGTTTTAGTTGCTTTACTACAAATTCCTTACCAGCGCTTCTTCTGGCTCAGCCGATACAGCGGCCGTGCGCAGTTCGATTGGTAGGTTTCTCATATCAATGCATATCAATGCGACATTTTATTCGAGGAATGTTCTGCGTCTTTGCGGGACATGGGGCCTTGTTTCGTAAATAATTAGCTTTGATATAATGAACTCTGGTTGGGGCTGTGAAATCAGGTTAACAAGAAGATAGAACCGCCATTTGCTAGCATGATTTACTCTTCTGCTGATCGCTTTATGTTAATCAAGCTTAGCGTTAGGCTTATATTTTAGCCAGTTAGAAATTGGAGGAAAGAAAAGGAGTTGTGTTTGTTGTCTGTGGTCTCGGTGTAGTTACTACTTATAAATACGTTGATTAAATATCTTACTGGTATCTCTCAGGAGGCAAGTGCTGATGTTTCTTCTGGGCTCCTACTAAAGGGGCTTAGACGAGAATCATAATATATTTTCATCGTGGCCGCGGCTAGCGCAGCAGAATGGGTAATCAGATTCTGGAAGCATAAGCAATCAGAGAAGGCAGCAAAGACGTCTATCGTGCTGTTACGCTACGTTTTGTCGTTATCGAGTCTGGCTTGTCTACTGAATCAAGAAAGCCATGCATATCTCGAGTCATGCTCGCGCAGACTGAGCCTGGGAGCAGTGCCCTACGCATTATGCCTTGGCAAAGTTACAAAAAAGGTTACTCATGATAATCTGGACAGGAAAGTAATACGCAGTGTAATAGTAGAAAGTAATACGTAGGGGCATGCTCGGCGCTTATAACACGAGGTAGCTACGGCTACGCGCACTTCAGGCTGCTCTCGTTCTGATTGCCTGGCAGAACGTGCCTCGACTTCCAGAAATCCAGCTGGTCAGCTTTGTTGTCCGACGAGGCGAGCACTGCATAGGAGAAATAGGGGTTTAGGGTGGCTCAATGGACGCTCTCCCCCTCGCCTCCTGTCGCGCTATCTGACTCGTACAGTTTATACTGCGGGTGCCGCCGAGGCTGCCACCTCTCGAGCCTGAGCGGAAGCATTAATTTTATTTCGTTAAGCCCGGTTCACATTCCACAAGCAGTTGGTTGACTGTGTCCGGGAACAGCATGTTCGCGTAGTTTTGCTGACCCTGTCACACCGAGTGACACCGCTTCAACGCGGAACTATCCGGAAATACATCTCTGTCGCCCTGCTGCATGGAACGGAAACTTGTGCGGCAACACTGGGCGAACTCCTTGTGACACTAAAAAACAAACAACACAAACAAACAACAACAACTTCGTCAGCACTACTGTACTGCCCCTCAAGCGTAACGACTGTTGCGGTTGTTGTGGCTGTAGGAAGAAGGAAAAGAAAATGCACGGGCCTGCTACTGGCTCTGTAGCTGAGCCACCTCCTCTGCCTCGTGCAGACAGAAGCGAAAATAGGGAAGAGAGAAAAGGAAGAGGGAGAGAAAGACGCGCGTCGTAACAACAGCCGTCGTCCACCACCAAAACGGTGGCGGGTGCAACGACGGCCCACAACAGATAAAAATTCTGTGGCAGGCCAGCCCCCGCCGCAAGCGACGGTGACCTATCTGTCCCCCGTACCGACACGTATGCATGGCCCCATATCGCTCGCGTGCTCACTTCCGTGGGTGATTCCTGCGCATCTGGTTTCACTACGGCACTCTGCCCGACTGTTTTCGAGACGCCATACCGCGGCATGAAACAAAGCATGAAGGGGAGCTTTTAAGGCGAAAGCCTTTCAATGTTCATAGAACGAAATCCCGTGCGCGAGATTTGTGCGCGAAATCTGTCATATTCCGCGAGATTCCACAAGATTAGTTCTTGTCTAGCGTTGCTGACATCTGCAGTGCCACACTTGAACGCGCTCCAAGGAAGGCAAAGTGACATGAGCGATAGTGTACCGCGCCGGAGAAAGGGTGGCAGATACTTCGCGTTTCCTTTCCTGTAAACCAGTTATAATTATATACAGCGCTGCAACAAACCACGATAAAAGGCAAACGTTGAGAGGCTAATGATAGGAGAGGAAGGGTAGGCTTTCACCATTCTCTTCTTAAGAGACATCTAAGAGATCCTCTAAATTTTTTTTTCGAGTGCTGTTTGCAGGCACGGAAACCACTAAAACGATCAATCACCGTTAAGTGCATGCTGTGTTGGTTTGTTGTCGCCGCGATTTTCGCTCGGCCGGCGAACAAACTAAAAGCTGCTAACAAGTTTTTTTTTTTCTTTGGGGGGGGGGGGGGGGGATTACGGCTTGACGGCGGACGTGTTTTGTTCATGCCGCTGTTGTGATTCCGCAGTGTGAGCCGGGCTTAACAGTGACGTCCACTTGCCACCATACAATGACAATAATGATGACACTAAGAAATGGTTCCGGGGAACTATATTATTCTAAAATAAAATATTCTCAAATTCGGTCGTTGCCAACGCTACTTTGTCTTACATCGTTCCTTTCAGGTGGCTGGCCTGTTCTCGCAACACGTCTTTCGCCCGGACACGACCGGCTCGTCGCTGAGCCTTCGGAAATTTTTTAGCTGCGTGATTGCGAAAGTGCGGACCATTCGAGGCCAAGATGACCGGAGTGGACCATCCTACAACAGCGGGCGACTTTCGAGAGTACCCGAAATTGTGAGTCACAAGGTGCAGCTGCGAGAATTTGGTGACGCTGAGCATTTATTTGGGGTTTCTCAGGAGAAAGTGGTCTTGGAGGCGGAGCGGCTCGCGTCGGAGATGGTAGAGAGAGCTGACCGGCTGTTTGCTGTTCCAAGCGAAAGGGAGGTCGAAGATTGGCTCTCCAGCCATCGGGATGCCACCGCTTTTCTTCGCACCGCCGCTCCTGTGAGTCTTTGCAGCTTGAATGCGGGTCTGCATGGCTGACTTTGGAAACCAGCTATTAGCAAAGGACGCATTAGAGGGAGAAATACAGTTCGTGAGAAGTAGTTTGATAAAAAAGATAATTTTGTCACTTTATTGCATGAAGCTGCAACGCCATTTACGGGATGAATTAGCAATCTATTAGTGAATTAAATGTTAAAGGGACAGGAAACAAAAAAAAAGGTAGAATAACAAAACAGCTTGTTTGGATATTTCTTTTTTTTTTTTCTGTCTTTCTGCTTTGACTATAGGCGTGCAACTGAGGGAATAAGCTTATCTCTACTTGGACGGGACTTTGCTGGATATAAGACATAACAGGAGAGTCAGGACATTGCACTCCTAGTGGGAATTTTATGCAGCTTTAACGATGTAGCTAAAATAGCACAGAAGTGTTTAAGAACAAAAATAAAGGAGAAATGGCGGTGTTTTCCTTAGTCCGAGGGCTTTCGAGATGCAATAAAACGCACGTGTTTTATAACTGGCTTCTGAGATAGAGTACAAAAACAACTGCTCCGTGCTCTTGGCATTGCAACTTAGAAAACATGAAAGAAATATCCTGATTAGGTGACGTGGCCGTGATATCCGGAACGTCATCATAATTTTCACCTTCGAGGTGGGAGTAAAGACAGAGGCATTCAAATGAAATGAATTCTGGTTGTAACTTGTTGTGAAGGTTGTAAATACCTTCGCTATGTCCCTGTCTCTATGCAATGCCCGTTATCTATCTCAAAAATAACTTCTTCGGGGGCATGTTGAGTAGTAGGCATTTTGAGCCTGATATATATTTAAGGTAACTAAGGGTTCGATTACATATAATTTATGATATGTCGATTTTTTTTATCCCTTCTTTAGCACCATAACTAGCATGGAGACGACTGTCAAGTTCTGCTGCGGCTGCTGCCCTTGCTTCAACGACGTACCGTTTGCATAAAGGCTGCCCTGATGTATTTGTTACGTTTGTAATTACACTTCGCATTGTTCCTCGGAAAATACAAGCACTAGTTGTGGTAATGACATAGTCTGAAGTGCTTCAAGAGAAATGTACTCAAGATGGTGACAATAATTATTAACCCAGGAGATCTTTAAATGTGAATAGCTAATTGATGGCGTATTCATTAACGCTGTCTGCTACAGGGTGATATTAGGGACCAATATTAGCTCTGAGCTGTAATTTTTTAATATTTCGCGGACATTGTGGTCAAGGCATTTACTTCCTTGTCTGTTTTAATTGTCATTGTCAAAGGTCATTTGACTACACAAAACCTTATCATGAGCTTGTATTCTATCATTTGTCATTCTTCGAACAAAGGTCAATCCACCACGAATTAGTCTACTGTGTATAGATGTGCGAAAATAATTTCCTTATTATTAACCAAATAAAGGTTTGTTTTTGAAGACGAGTGGTTTCATGTGCGTGTGAGAGCGTGCGTGGTGCGTTTGTGTATCCATGAAAGATTCTGCTGGAGTGTGATATGAACGATCCCTCAAAGCTTTCGCCAATCCAAAACCCTCTAGAGCTTGCGTTAGGGGGCAATCAACGGAATAGTCCAAGCAGTAGGCATGTTCATGATCAAAAATGTAAACAGTGAGCAAATTGAATAGGCCAGAGAGTTCCGGTCGTGGCTGTCAGTCTTCCTTAATTCGTGGTCGGAGAAAAACAGTAATACTACGCCACAAAGCAATCGACGCGACCTGGCTGTGATTCCAATTGGCCAATTCCCCGAAACCTACCATATCAGCATACGACACTTCGGGGTCAAATCATGTTCGCTGGAAGCAGATGAAGGAGCTTTGGAACTACAGTCTCATATAACTATAAAAGGCGGTAGATGCCCTTCAAAGGAGACTCTTGAAGCTACACCTCGGCTAATGCAATTAGGCTGTCGTGAACGTACTTTCATCTGCCGCACTCTGCGTTGTCGCAAGAGCGAGTTGAAGGCGAGTATCCATGAGGTCGTGAGAGTCGCAACTCCAGTGGCTACAAGGGATCCCTTGAGAGCATAAACGACACATTTCGTCATTCTTACCTGCCAGACCTTTCCTCAGATATAATCAATCCCAAACCTCGAAGATAATTCGGTATGAAAATAAGATCTTGGTAAATTGTAACTTGGCCGGTCTCGAGGCACGCGTGCTTTGTTACGGCCTCTGCATTCACCCGGCGAGCAAGGCAAATTTTTATCAGCGCCTTGCGCCACCGCTCCTCGTGTGAGGGCGCTACGGACCTGTCCAGGCTAGGCACCCGAGTCCAGGCCTACCTTCCGCGCTGACATCGTAGCGCCAACAAGCCGTTGATTGCAGCCTCACACGAAGCAGCAGCACGGGCTTTTTTTTTTAATTTTTTTTCTGAGATGGTAGGAAATTTAGGAGAGCACATAGCAAAATCAACCGCTGTCATTGGGTGCTTAACACTCTGCTTGTCAGGACCAGTAATCGGAGTGACCCAATGTTAAACTTGTGATGGAGAGCGAAGACAGAAGAAGACTTTTTTATCCTAAGCCGGAGCTGTTGGCTGGACACACTTGTGAATTTCTTTGAAAAGGCTGTGTAGCAGTTGCCCTAGAAAAATATACGTGCGGTCCTTCAGACAATTATCAAGTCGCAGCTGGTAATCTACAGGCTGTTGGGAGAGCGTCAGGGCTTTCGTCGACTGTGAGCGGTGTGCCACTAAATACGAAGTGCTCGAAATGGGAGCACTAAAGGCAACCATCTGCTTTTTAACTCCATGCTATGGAAACAAACTCCGTTTAAAACGGAGCACAGAACCTTGGGAACCCCAAAGCCACCGCGTCTGTTCTTCCACGGAGCTCTGTTTCCACGATTCTAATGGTGTATAAAAGAGCGTATTGCAGTTGAGATGAAAAAAGGCCAAAGTGACATTACGTTCCATAAGCATGCGCCAGTGAAAAGCGTGCTTCTATGCGCATTTATTTTATCAGTTTCAAATTCGAAGCGGCAAGTTTTCTTATCGGCGAGAGATAGACTCAACAGCAGACAGCGCAAAATTTTCGACGTATCCGACGACGCCACCGTTGCTAATGTTACATTAACTGCATACTACATACAGAACAGAAAAGGAAAATGCAAAGTGCGATGCACTGGCACCACAGACTGCGCCTTGACTTATCAGACATGTAACTAACTGTACCACGTCGTTTAGCCTTAACGCTGGTTTAACTACTAAGATGGACATGGAAATGTACCATGTCGTTTAGTCGTGACGCTGAGTTAAATGAAGACTGCTGCTGAAACCTGTTCTCGCTATTTATATGACATAGATGACAGCCGGCCGTAGTAAAAATGTTAGGTACTGCTTGAATTTATCCTTAGTATATAAAAAATACGCTTGTAGGTAATAAAGGTGAAAACAAGCGAAAAGGGGGTGCGTTAACAAGGAAGGAGTGCACAAGGACGACGCTGGAACACAACTGAATTTACTACATAGAAATGATCAAACAGACCAGGGTGAAATTAACAAGAGCGAGCTGGCGGGCTAGTTGGTTTTGTATATTTAAGGAACAGCGCAAAGGACGGGACACAGAGACACAAGAAAGCACAAACACAAGGCGCTGACTATCAACTGAGGTTTACTGCAAGAAGGCAGAGATTATGCAGCGAAGAGACTGGGGGTGGAACATCGATAAATATAGTGCCCAGTCACCGGCCGTCAGAAGATAGTCACGTCACTAAGTTAAAACATTTGCTAATGGTTGAAATTGTGGTGAAAAACAGCCATCGATGGAAAACAAGATAAACAATACATTAACAATAATGGAAGATGACGAGGAAAAGCAATGGCGGTAAAAACTATAAAACGTAAAAGTAAAAAATTCGAAATTGTGGTGAAAACAGCCGTCGATGGAACACAAGATAAACAATGGATTAACAATAATGGGAGATGAAAGGCAATAGCGGTAAAATTTATAAAACGTGAAAGGTAAAAATCAAGGTGTAGAGGGCCTTAGTGAGAATAAAACACACTAAAACAAACTGAAACCGAATGGCAGAAGCAATTGTCAGCGCCCAAAAGGGTAAAATCTTAACACTCTTTAAAAAATATAACATTATGAGGAGTAACATGCCTACGGGTGAAGAAACATTTAATACTTTAATTGTTTCAGGAACACGTATGTGCTTCTGCCGCGCGCGCCGCACTTATAGTTGTCCGATGGCGGAACGGATGATTGTCCCATCGGCGCAACAATTTGCGGCCGTGACCATTTTCCATGCATTTAAAGCCATAACAACAGAGCACCAGGCCGAGGGAAATCTTGTACCTATTAAAAATTGGTGGGTGCCCGGCGGCACTAGGGATCGCACCTCCCAAATGGGAGGTGGATGCTCTGCCGCAAGGCCACCATTTTTTTCTTTTATTGCCAAATTCAAAATAAGATTTTACACATGCAAAATATTACGCGGCCAACACAATATATGGGTTAAAAACCATGCGAGTTCGGACTGCGTAATCCATTAAAATTCAGGCATATGTAGCAACGCTTCCATTCTCGGAAGCCACTCAGGCCTTGTGTCTTGAAAACATCAATAACATATAGTAACGGATTCTCGGAAATACTGTTGCATTTTCATCGCATCAATGTCTGCATGCCTGAAAGCCATTCTGGATCGCCAGATACTGTGCAGGCCCAACATCATGTCCAGCGGTATACCCATCATCATCTTCAATGAGTAAAAAATAAATTGGACGCATTCGGAATTGATTTCTACCACAAGGCCATCGCTTCGGTTCGAAATAGCTACGCCGATGGGACAGTGATTAATTCTGCTATCGGACAACCCTAAGTCCCCCTCGTGCGGTAGCAGCCCATATGTGTTCGCCCATTTTTTTTTTTTTAACCGACAGTTTTGGTCCATGGCCCCTTTTTCCACGCATTTCACTCAGAAGAACCTAGCCCCAGGCCAGAGGAAATTTTGTACTAATTGTAAACCGGTGGGTACCCGGCAGCACCGGCGATCGAACTTGGTGCCTCCCGAATCACTCTAATCCTGCGCCCAGCCCAACTTTGGACGCTTGCGGAGACTGACAGAAAAGCAAGCCGCAACTCCTACTACAAGCCATCTCGAGTTCAAAAAATAAAAGCAAAAAACGTTCACGGTAAGCCCATTTTTGGCCATAGTACACTGATATTAAGATAGATATTAAGATAGATGGTGCTGTCAGTGCACGTTAAAGAACCCCAGGTGGTCGAAATTTCCAGTCCTCCACTACGGCGTCTCTCATAGCCTGAGTTGCTTTGGGACGTTAAACCCCACAAACCAACCATAGATGGTGCCGCGCATGTGAAAGCAAACAAAAACAAATAAAACATGATTTTAGTGACGGCGGTCACGTAGTGCTCACGGTCGAACCTCTGGAAAGAATCTCCCCTCGTACCTACTCGTACCCTAACTGTGGCGCCGCATCGCGGCAACTCACCGAAGTAAGGCGTACCGATGGCTCCCACTGCGAAGTGTCCAATATGGCTGGCACTGTGAAAATACAGGAGGCATTGAGCTAACGCTCCAAAATCAAGCTTTCGTGGCCTAAATAATCGCGAAGGCAGTCAATTGAGCATTGTTTTCCCGAATTGTGTTAATGTTCGATTCAGGAAACAATTTCTGTAGAACTGGCACTTGAGTAAGCCCCTCCTTGCCCAATGCGAACGATAATTCTCTCTGGGTTTGTCCTGACGGAAACGCATGGATTAAAGACAGTAGGCATTCAAAACGGCGACGGATGCTCGCTAAGTGACAAGAAAACAGGGTAAAATGTTGTCCAGTGTATGGGATTCATTCAAGAAGCCGAGTTTTGAGTGGCTGTTTCTGTTGTTTATTATGACCACTTGATATCAGTGGCAAATCCGGTTTGGCGAAACCATGAATAAATGTTTTGTTCCGCAAGCGAAAAGGACAGGCTCAGTCTTCCAATATGACGCGCTCGCTACATGACCTACACATTTCCCAAAGCAACAAGTCAACGAAGTAGTCAGTCTTATGATACACTGAGCGCGCGAACAGAACCGTGGAATCACTGAAGAACACAATCACTACTAATCGGCTACGTCATCATAAGAAGATGAACATATATCCCCTTCCACAACTTCACCCGTATGTAAATCACGCTGCTCAAGTAGAGTTAGGCTACGCAGCCTGAGCCTCCAAAATGTTTGCATAGTCAAATCGTAAAGACGCAGAATTCAGGCAAACAGAAATGGCACCAGTCAATATTGACCTATTGCCATTTGCTCCACACCATAGACTGTCATATACTAGCTGCTGTTGCCAAACAAAGGCAAGCGTCATGTTTGTAAACAAAGGTGGTGCTGCGATCGGCTGCGACATGGGGTGTAGGCAAAAACGCAGCGTGCCTACACTACGCCAAGCGACGCCGCCTTCGAAACCAGTTCGCGCATGCAAATATTCTGGAGCGTAAGCTTTGCTTGTGCGTAGAAATAGTTCGGTCAATGCCTGAACAGTAGTTGAGTACTTTACTAGCCGACTACCGCTGGAATTACCTGGAGAAGGCGCTGCACGCATTGGCTTCCTTCTCTGTGACCTTAACAGAGTGCCACTACAGTGAGCGACTGTAGTAGTTATACTGTAGTGACTGATTAAATTAAATTAAAACCAGAAATCGCAATGTCTAAGAAAAACTAATATATAGCCAACACTGTCCAATTTCCGGGCCTATTGTTAGAGCACGGTGATACGAATGATTGGAAGTGTGTTTTTCATATGACGACTATTTTGATAGGTACGTTTTCTGCTGCGCCAGGCACCTTCACTCTGAAGAAGAATATTACCGGCAACTATACTGAACTAGAAATCATATTTTTAGCTCACTGTACCAGCAACTCAAGTAAAAAAATTCACTGAATGAGAACTCAATCTTCTCGTTTTTTGTAACATTCGCCTAGTGGGCGCTGCAACTTGTTTAATCCTGCTCGATAAAAAGACGTTTGAGGTCTGTTTAATCGCACAGACGTAGCTAAGCTCATTCGCAGGTTAATATATACATGAATTGGCCCGTGAGAATGCTCTATATTTATCTATTTATTTAATTTTTTTGCTATGAGCGCAAATTCAGTGTTCTCCACGATGTCCACGATCGCTTGCAGCGCAATTTTCGCGATCTGCGGATCATTATTTATTATATTGGAAAACTTTTTATTCAAATCCGCATTATCGTATTCTACTTATTTTTCATCCCTCATAGCCAATTCCACTTTGGGACATAAAACTTAACTTCCCGTATATACCATACTCCAGTATCTTGCTCGATCAGAGCTGGTTGTACCTGGCTAATTTGTTCATTATGATCTCAATGATCTTCAAAAAGAAAATTTAATACTCTGAGAAATAGCGCGCATGACTTTCTCCGGATCCTAACAATGTTAATTCGATTTTAGGATCATTGATGAAGAGTCACTCCTTGAAATTCGGGAAGGTGAAAACAGAGAAAAGCTACTTCACAACTCGGCCTGTTTCGGCAATATCGCGCTGGAGTGACCGCTCAAGGTAACTGCAGTTGCCTTCGCAGCAGCTTTTGTGTCCTTTCCTGTACGAAAATATGCACGGGCAGTACTGCAGGTTCATGGAACTCACAGCGCGGTTTCTCTGCGTTCGATTAAGATCACACGCACTCGGAACATCACGTCTAAACTTCTTATGGCCTGGTAGTATATACACCAAAACGTGCACGAGCTGCAGGCGTGTGTTATTGCGCTATTCGTCATGCGGCCGAAAAGCAATCACGACAATTAAAAATTGCAAATGAATTGATCAAGTTTCAGTGCAGAAGTGAGACGCACGTTAGCTGCCAAGGCAATCCGTCGCCGAAGGGTTTACAACTGTCGCGCTCAACGCCTCTGCCATTCGCTCTCATCTTTCTCCGACCGCAAGAAACAAGTGAAAACAGGTACCTTCTTTTTTGTTCCTTGTGGCGCAACCAAATCCACCACAGCTTGCAGGATTATCCGGAATTATGCTCGAAAACGCAGCAAACGCCACGCATCTAATGCAGACGGCCTATGCTTTTGCCTACACCGCGAGTCACTGCTGTCGCCAGCGCCGCCGCATCTCCACTGACGTCACGGGCTGACGCTTGTCTATAGACCGTTTTCCCGGTGAGGAGAAAAATATCTTCGAAGCGGAGCGCGCAGCGTCGCTTCTCTGTGCATGGTATGTGGGGAGGCGATGATAGCAGCGGGGGCGCCAGTGCATTCTACGAAGAAAGCGCCTTCGTTCTTTTGCGCACGTGTCTTGAACAGTCGGAAAGTGTCTAAGTTGGTTGGCTGATGCGAGCGATGCGCTATCTTTACAGCCTTTTTTATATTCTCTATGCATATACCCCATCCCTGTTCTTCTTTTCGCTCCTTTCTTTCCTTCCTTTCTCTGATCGTTTCATTTCCGTCGGCTTCAGTTTAGCTGCTAAGAGGTACCGTGGCTAGCAAAATATTTTTTTCTCTGCTCTGTGATTTGAATTAACAAGAAAATAACAACTAAAATGAGATGATTACCAGAAGATAAAAGATTAACAGCGATGGTATGCGCGTGTGTCGCCCTACGCGATTCCAGTTGCGACTCTCAATTGGGCGAAAACGATCGCAGCCTCTGAATTTCAAGCCCCAACCGGAAGTGTTTCCTTGGCAGCCTTTTGTGCGAGTTTCAAGCACCGTGATTGCAGAGAAGGGACCGGAAAAACGGAATACCAGTGAAACAACGGCACCCTTTGGGCAACAAGCGGCTGGTATTCCTTGCTGCAAATATTTACGAGATGCCACCTTGGAAAGAAATAACTATTTCGGTGCAGTCACCTGAGGGTTATGAAAGTATAAAAGAACATGCCGCACTTGAAGACAATGATGCCTAATAAGTTGGTTGTTAACTTAATATTTAGTGGAACAGCGCTACAACATTTTTTTAAAACACGCATCTCGCAAGCTTTTGCTGCCGATAATAAATGGTCATATGATCATGGAAACAGCAGCGATTTCTTCAAGTAAGCACATCTTGTGACGACAAATGGGCTATATAATTGTTGATAAAATTTTCGCTGGGGTCATTATGGAACATGATTTAAGGTCACTATTTCATAAGTATTCCATTTACCGTTTTACCTGGATGTCAACATGGCGGCAGCATAAGACAAACGCCGCTAATAGCCAGTAAAAGAAATTGCAGGATAGCAGCTCCCGCCGTAGACCAGCCATCGCCACTCCCCGCTCATACCGGTAAACGGGTGGTTGGGTCATGTAGGCAATGCTGAAATCCGTAGTGGGCGCTTGAACGCCCCGGCTTTGTCACCCACAAAAGTAGCCAAAGACAGAGTAAATGGATCTGAAATGGATCTGAAATGGATCCTTAAGAATAGAACGCCAGTGGTGGCGTGAGAATTCCCGCAATAGTCGCTCACAGTAAACAGTATATGAATGATCGGCAGACCCAACGAATGTAGCGCGATTAGAATTGGTCCTAAACACGACATGAAACAGCTAAAATCACTTGTTTCTTTGCTCAGATGATTACGGTAGCCCGTCCTTAAAACAAAGGATAAAAAGTAGATCGAAAGCTCTCCTGCCTTGCTTTTTTCACCGCCCTCGCGGCCAGTGGTGCTCCACCGCCTCTCTGTTCAACATAAAAGTTACTAACTGTAATAAGGCTTGTAGCCTTCAGCCGACCCGATCAGGAGCATACACTGGTCATTTGTGACCGAATAGCTTGGCTGCTGCTGAAAAGTTTTTTTTTTCTTTCAGCCAGGTACTTTCAGAAAGGTAAACTTTGCATGAGAAAGCGCGGAAATTCCGATGTGCGCTACTTGTCCCCCCTTCCGCGGATGGGATCGCACATACCAGCACGGCGGTTGCTCTCAACTTAGCCGCTAGATGAGGCCACATACACAAGATTACAGTGCCCCCTACTGAAAAACCAAAAGTTCTAGGGGCAATAACCCCATAAAATCTCATCTAATCGCATAGACTCTCATACAGTTCACATCATTATCATCATATCATTATCATTTGCATGAGACCTTATGCAAATATATGCGACTTGGGATTTATTATGTGAATTGAGTGAGATTGTGTGAGAAAATGTGAGGTTATTGCCTCACTGAATTTTTTTTTTTCAGTAGAACGGTCTATATCAGCTCGACTATTTTGCGAACATTAAACTAAGCCCTTTCCAAACACAAAGCGAATCGTCGCAGAGCGCGGGCTGTATATCTGGGCAAATCATACCAAAAACAGGGCCGATGTCCCAAACACGGATGCCGTTCTAGATCCCACATCGGAGCCGCGAGGACAGCATTCGCAACCAAGGACAGCTACTGCAGTGGGCGCGGCACTCCAGGTAATTGACTCAGCGAGATAACTATGGACCACGCAATAAACCGCGCTTGCTAGGCCCAATCGGACCAAATCATACCCCATTCGGTGCACAAATTTCCAAAAAGTCCATCGTTTATTGCTCCACGTCACATTGTCTGCTGCCCGGATATTAAACAGCGCACCCAAATCCTCGCATTATGTTGTCAAGTTGAACCTTCGACGCGAGTGCAATCACGGTAATGAACGCGTTCTTGCGTATGAAAGAGAAAGTTCCTTCCAAGTTCCGTCGGAACCTTCCTTTTATTCCTGCCATCGCTAGGGTAACCAACAACACAAGCCTCCATGCTTGTACAATAATATACCACTGGCGCAGAAGTCGGCCAAACAGCACCCACAAAATTCACCCTATCTTCCCTAGTCCATATACAGGCTACATCGCCTACGGCCGTGACCTGATTCCATAGTACAAGGAAGGACCTCATACGATTCCAGATCCCCTTTCCTTCGCGCACCTCGTCGAAAAACGCTGTACTGGTCGCTCGGACGGATGACCAGCTCATAGACCGCGAGCCCGGCGTTAGACAGCAGCAAGAGTACTCCTGCATCGAGGAACGCTGCCAGAATCACGCGCTTACATTCCGTTTTGCTGTAAATAAAGTTTCTTGCTTCTCCTCATCGGTAATTTGCAAAAAGATTGGAAGTAGCGATGTAGCCTACTGCAAGACACGCAAGAGAAGCACCTTTGTCGGAACTCTGAAAACCTAGCGCACGATACAATCTGTTATATGTAATATCTAACATCATATTTCCAGACAGTGCGGACGTTTAGCCATGAATGACGTCAGTTCGCATCCAAATAGGCCACTCAAAAATGGTGAATATCTCAACGCCAAATTAACTTGTGTGCTTGAAAGCTGGCGGCAATGCGCATAGACCCAAGCGAGGTGAAAGAGCTCGGCTTGTGAAAGGCTGATGCTCACATTCACCAGTTTGTATTTTCTTCGCCAACGAGACTGTTCACTCTCGTTCGAGGGCGCGCTCATGACTGCCGAAGCGAAACCGAATGCAGTGGTGAGCGTCACGATCCAAGCAGTATTATCAAGACCACTAGCACTGATGCGCGTGTGTCCTAGGCACCGGTATAGGGACTCTACGTTTAATCTCCTCTCGGCAGACATGGTAATCTCTGTTAGCACCAATGACCAAAGTTCTGTCGCTATACCCACAGCTATGAGAGCTGTGGCCGTAGTGCTACTCTCCATTTCCATATTTGGGACAAGCAGCATGCAGAGACTCGCTGGCACGAACAAGGCACTGTGTCTTCGAACTATTCTGGGCTCCATCAAGTCATGCGCACTTGGTATATTTCGTTCCATTTTGGACTTGCGCACGTCGAAAGCATACCTACGAGAGGAGAGTAGGTTAGCAGCAAATGTCTTCGATACGACCGGGACAGGTACCGTATTCGCGAAGTCACCTGGCAGCATCAGATGAGCTCGCCCCAGCTCTCTAAGTAGCACGGGCTGGTCTCTCTCGGAAAACAATGTAATAGATGCATGAACTTGCGAAGAAATCGTTTTGCGGACTCGCGTAAAAAGCGTGCGAATGTGCTTGTCTATGACCGGTGTGGAAACAGCGTCCGCTTGGAGTGTGTCCTCTAGCTCGCAGACGTTCAGCTGCTGGCAGACGATGTATTCGTCACTGGGCAAACTGCGATGAGTCGCATCCACGGACTTGGACAGGGCATCAAAGCTGTTCACAGCTGTGCAGACTGTCACGTAGGCAACAGCGACGGGATGATATGCGGCGCTTCCGAGGATTTCTAGAAGCTCACTTATCCTGTGCGTCGCCCGTTCCAAGGTAACCTCCATGTTAGGGTGAACTAATCCTTGTAGGATCATGTCCCAATCCTCTTTCACGATGCCGAAAAAAGGCGAATCCTCAGCGCTTTGATTGAATACACTTTGAATCTTGCTTACTATAGCGTGCTTGCTTTTGTGAACGAGTTTTCCGAATTTCAGGAGTGATGCGATGCGCACCGTCGTGTTTAGTGCTTTGTTGAATACTCCCAAGGCCAGTTCGATTAGTTTCGCGGGATGTGGGCGAGAGAAACATCTCGTTCTTTTTATAATCCTTAGTGCCTGCAGTGGCTTACCGCCGCGAACGGTTTTGGCGTTGGATACTTCCATGGTAACCACTGCTGGCAAGCTGTACTTGATGCTCATTTCTGCCAAGAAGCGCGTCATGCTTAAAACTTTCTTGACACCCGAAGCGATCCGACAAGCGGCCAAGATGGCTGACGTGAGATCGGCCACGAAGACAGCTGCAGGCATTCGTTCGATCCACAGACCGCGAAAAAGAGCGGAAAGCATTCGGCCAGCGGCGCTAGTTGAAACAGCTGCAGACCGAACGAGGCGCCACTTCCGCGCAGCCTTGAAAGCCAGCGGAAGGTAATCAGATCCGAGACCTTCCGACAAAGAGCAGACGTATCTGCGTAAAAGGAAATTCGTTATCGTACAGCATTAGGGGCTGAGCGGCACCAAACAAAGGAGGGACACATGAAACTTATTTGTGAAGACGAATCCCTCACATCATCTCTTAGTTTTAAAAAGTATAACTTAATTCATAAAGAAGACGTAGAAAACTTAAATATTAAAATGCACGCTTTAATCACATAATTTCAGGGGTGTGGACGTGTTGAAGACAAACTTTAGAATGGGTACAACACTAGAATTTGGCGTCTACGCTGCCTTCAACTTATGCAGACAGGTAATGCAGAAGGGGGGGGGGGGGGGGGGGGGGCGCACTGCGGGACGGGCCGCTACAGTGAACGCACAGTTACCACGCCTCACTTGCCTTTCCCAAACATAAACTTCAACGATTTCGCATAATCTTCACCAATTTTGCCACCCCGCCATTCGGCTTGCCCCCACCCCCTTTCTGTAGGGTCACGTCCTCAGACTTCTCTATTAGATAATTTTAGTAGAGCGGAGACGTACTGACGTGGACCGGGCCTTCCGTATGTAGGCGCACTGGCTGCTATTGACTCCGCCCCTGTAAATTTGGACAAAACAAGATTCGCCGACCAGTGAAAAAAAAAAAAAGATTTTTGTTGATGTTTCGGCTCCCAGCACGCATGAACTGGATGCGTCCATAAACCGGTACAAGACTTCGTTAGTACGTGTTCACTCTGCCAAAAGTATCTATTGCTACGTCTGCGAAGTCGCTACCCAGAAGTTCTAGCTGGTTCAGCAAGTTATGTACAAGGGCCAGAGACCAGTAACGCAGGCGCCACCAGACAAGGTCGCCTAGTTCGACCTTTTCCTTCTTCTCTATTCCATGCACTGCTTTAGGCAAAGTCCGTAACAGTATTATGATTCAGTCACATGCGTTATTTGTTAACAAACGTGACATTGTAGAATGGATTAGGGAAACATTGTATGAAAGTGCTTTTGGTTGGCCCTATAAATCTTTCTTTGGCCGCCTGCACGTTGCTTGCATGGCCTGTCGCATGTCTGGGCCTATGCTCAATATGTTAGGTAACGCGTAGCTCTGCACTTGTTTCCAGCAGTCTGAATAACCGCTAGGGTTTTGAATGTGCGTTTTACATGATGCTACAACCTATAACACTGAATGTTTAATAAATTTCTGCGTGCGTCGCGTGAGAATTACCCGTGGAAGTCGTCGCAGGGGTCCCCACTGGAGTTGAGCGCAGCCACAATGATGGCGGCTTCAACCTCACAACAAAAACTCCGTTCGCTCTCTCTGTGAGAGCGCCACAGTCCGAGAGGGTTCTTCACGAGCAACGTCACGGCCACCATCGACGCCAAGAGCACCGTCGAACCCGCGGCCGCCACAGCGACGAGTAGCCTTCTGCCTTCTGGCTCCCGCTGCGTAGCCGGCAAACGGGTCCGTTTTTTTTTTGTTGTTGTTGGTGGTGTTGTTGTTGTTAACCCTCCCTCACTGTTTTACACTTGTAACAAGTGGCGTATTAGCGGTGACCAATTCAATGTTTTTCTGCCTAGCTTGAAAGGTATCGCGTAAAAGTACTAGTGATGGGAGGATTATTGTTGGTAAACCACTTGCACAAAAGAACAAAAGCGCAGTGACCCCGGACAGCAGGTTATCGCAAGCATCAATATACTAGATCAAGTATTCATAGCAGTAAGTCCATTTGCTCCTGTATTTATAAGGCAGATGGTATCACAGAGTATCTGCGGAAGCTCTTGAACTATGGCGAATATGGCTGACGTCAGCGTATAGCGTCTTCGTCGTGAGCATCTGATCTCGGTGAGTGTCATGGCAACAGAGCCAGCAAAACAAAGCCATCACAGAAAATGGACGAGGCGATAGCCACTGTAACCCTTTACGTGGTACGCATTCCGTACCACAAACTGAGGAGTTTTCTGACCTGGATTTACAAGGACGGTTTTTGCTGCGTCGAACATGTTCGTCTCCAATTAAGGGCAGGCCAACACAATGCGCCTCGTGCCCGCGAAAAATTTTAAAACGTTTTTACAGTTTTTTATGAAGTTGCTCAAGAGATGAAAAGTAGACCAAATGTGAAAAAAAAAAAAAAGATTAGTCAATACTGACCGTATATCGCTAGCTACGAAAGTATCCTAGACGTGCTGTTGGCGGAAAATGAAAAAATAAACTCTGAGAGATCTGATCTACCACCCCGCAAAAATAGCGCTTTAGTGGTTAAGGCCGCCGGTGATCTCAAGACTGCAAGTGAAGTCGAGCTCTTTATAAGAAAAGGAAACAGTGAAGAAATAAATATGTAATGGCAGAGTAGCACTTGACAACAGAATTGCCAACGTTCTAGCGGTACTTCTGTATGGCATCTTACCATTGTATGCTTTTTTTTTACCATCTGCCTCGTATATACGCCTGTTCATGCTCATGCTACACTAACGTTACATAGTTCACGTTCCTACCAAATGTGACATCATCCTTCAAGACACGTTGTTTACTATGTAAGGGTGCGTTGAAGCTCAGGTCGGTGTTCAGGTCGACCGTTTACCTAGCGCGTCAGTCTCTTGCGTCTTCGTCTTTTGTCTGCCGTCTTCTTTCTTTTGCACGCGCCTTTCGACGTACGCTCGTCGTCTTTGTCATCGTCGACAATCACCGAGCGTTGGTGTGACACTACATTATCCCCGGGAGAAAAAAGAGGCATCCTGCCGACTCATGGTGTGGACACAACAGGCGGGTCGTAACAGGGCTTGAGGCGGTCAACGTGCACTGTTTCACGCCCGCGGCGACGCATATCCGGTGTCGGTACAAGCGGTTCTATAACGTAGTTCACCGGAGAGGTCTGGCAAATAATCCGATATGGGCCATGATATTTGGAAGCAAGTTTGGTAGAGAGGCCGGAAGGGGTGGCAGGAACCCAAAGCCACACGAGGGAGTCTGCGGTGTATGAAGGAGCTGGACAAGACGGTGCGCGAAGGAACTGCTGGTGACCTTGGTTCTGGGTTGTAAATGAGCGGGCCAACTGGCGACATTGTTCTGCATATGCTGCTGCTTGAGAGACGGTGGTCGCTTCGGAGGTGTCAGGGCGATAAGGAAGTATCGTGTCCATAGTTGAGGTGGGTTCACGGCCGTATAGAAGAAAAAAGGGGGAGAAGCCGGTCGTGCTTTGTATGGCAGTATTATAAGCGTACGTGACGAATGGGAGAAGCCGGTCCCAGTTTGAGTGGTCGGACGCGACATACATGGCCAGCATGTCACTTAAGGTGCGGTTAAAACGTTCTGTCATGCCATTTGTCTGCGGATGGTAGGCCGAGGTAGAACGGTGGACAATGCGGCACTGCTGAAGAAGGGCTTCAATGGTCTCAGAAAGAAAAACACGGCCACGGTCACTGAGCAATTCTTTAGGTGAACCATGGCGCAGAACGAGATGATGCAGGACGAAAGACGCAACGTCTGGCGCCGACGCAGAAGGTAAGGAAGATGTTTCTGCGTAGCGGGTAAGGTGGTCAACAGCCACGATGACCCAACGGTTACCAGCTGGAGTGACTGGTAGTGGCCCGTAAAGATCAATACCAACACGATCGAATGGTCGGCTGGGGCAGGGCAAGGGCTGCATCGGAACGGTGGAGTGGTGTGGAGGGTTTTTGCGGCGTTGGCATTCCTGGCATGCGCGAACGTAATGACGCACGAAGCGGTACATACCCTGCCAGTAATAGCGGAGGCGAAGACGAGTGTAAGTTTTCAACACTCCGGCGTGGGCACACTGAGGATCGGCGTGAAAAGCGGCGCATATTTCCGAACGGAGATGCCGAGGAATGACAAGGAGCCACTTGCGTCCGTCGGAAAGGTAGTTTCGGCGGTAAAGCATGCCGTCGCGGATGGAAAAGTGACGAGCTTGGCGGTGAAGCGTTCGTGAAGCTGGGCGCAGAGAAGGTGTAGATAAAAGCGTGAGAAGAGAAGCGATCCAAGGGTCTTGCCTTTGTTCATTGGGCATGTCGGCAATTTCTAGCGAAAATGAGTCACTTATGGTGATAGCTGTCGAGTCAGAGCTACATTGAAGAGGTGACCTAGACAGGGCGTCGGCATCAGAATGCTTACGGCCTGACCGGTAGGTAACCTGAATGTCGTACTCTTGTAAGCGGAGGGCCCAACGAGCAAGACGGCCGGATGGGTCTTTAAGGGTGGACAACCAGCAGAGTGCGTGATGGTCCGTAACAACAGAAAAGGGACGACCGTAGAGATATGGGCGGAACTTCCCAATGGCCCAAATGATGGCCAAGCACTCCTTTTCGGTTACAGAATAATTCTTTTCGGCCTTTGTTAAGGTACGGCTGGCATAAGCAACAACGTACTCTGGGTTGCCGGGCTTTCGTTGTGCAAGGACAGCGCCGAGACCTACACCGCTGGCATCAGTGTGAATTTCGGTAGGCGCCGTAGGGTCAAAATGGCGGAGAATCGGAGGCGACACTAGAAGGCGCCGAAGTGTCGAAAAGGCCTCATCACAGTCGGATGTCCAAGACGAAAGAATGGCGTCACCGGCAAGGAGATCAGTCAGCGGCGAGATGATCGAAGCGAAATTGTGTACGAAGCGACGAAAATACGAGCACAGCCCGATAAAACTACGCAGCTCTTTTAGGGAAGTTGGGCGTGGAAACTCAGCTACTGCACGGAGTTTCGCAGGATCTGGACGAACACCGTCTTTCGAAACAACGTGTCCCAATATAGGAAGCTGGCGAGCCCCGAAGCAGCACTTTTTCAAATTTAGTTGCAGGCCGGCATCAGTCAAACACTTTAGCACACGCTCGAGACGGTCCAAATGTGACGTAAAATCTTTTGAAAACACGACAACATCGTCTAGGTAACAAAGACAGTCATGCCACTTGAGTCCGCACAGGATTGTGTCCATCATGCGCTCGAAGGTGGCCGGCGCGTTGCACAATCCAAACGGCATGACGTTAAATTCATAGAGACCATCAGGTGTCACAAAGGCGGTTTTTGGTCGATCGTCAGCTGCCATGGGTACTTGCCAGTAGCCCGAGCGAAGATCTAGAGATGAAAAGAATTCGGCACCTTGAAGGCAATCCAGAGCGTCATCAATACGTGGAAGGGGGTATACGTCTTTTCGCGTTATCTTGTTCAAACGCCTGTAATCAACACAGAACCGTATAGAGCCATCCTTTTTCCTCACGAGAACAACTGGAGAAGCCCAAGGGCTGTGCGGTTGAATGCGATGTGAGCTGGCAGTTCGGAGAAAAAATTTCGAAACAGTCGTCGTAACTTTACGAAGTCGGCGGCAAAGGTTGGCACTTATAACAGACACAGCGGCGCCAGTGTCCACAAGAGCGAGAACTGCGACGCCATCAACAAACACTTCGATAACGTTGGTCGGGGAAGACGGAGGACTTTCACAAGTTGAGGAAAACGCAGTTCTTGCCTCCAGAACTGCGGCTGTTAGTTTTCCTCCGGGCCAGCAGGAGAGCGACGGCGCAGCGGCGAGAGGGAACGACGGCGGGGAGACGGCGATCGACGGGAGGAGTGGGAGGAGCGGTCAGGATAAGATGAGTCCGTAGAAGTGCCGGCAGGGACAGGGGGAGGGGAAGGTTCAAAGTTTGAACTGTAGTTGTAACTGTACAGGCGGGGGCCATTGCGGTATGACTGCGTGCGCTGGCGACAAAGCCGGGCGACGTGGCCAGGAACGCCACATGAATAACAGATTGGGCGGTTGTCGGAGGTCCGCCATGGATTGTTGACCGGACGTCGAGGAGGCAGATAAGGGCGGGGCGGAGGTGGTGGCGGTGGTAACGGCGCAGCATACGCGACAGGGCAGGGTGGTGGTCTGGCGGCGACAGCGGCGTACGTTAACGGGGCTGTCACAGGCGCAATTTGAGAACTTGGCGGTAAAACTTCTGCAACTTGCTCCTGGATGGTGCGTCGAAGTGCAGAATCTATCGATGGGGTGGTTGCGGCAGAAGCAGGGAGGAGCGATAGTTGACGAGCCACTTCCTCCCGTATAAAGGCCTTGATCTCAGGAAGGAGGGAAGGTGGTTCAGAAGTGAGACTGCATGCTGTCGGAGGTACGAATAACCGATCGTTCACGAGAGAACGCCGGGTAGAAGCTCGTTGCTTTTTGAGGACGTCGTAACTCTGACAGAGCTGAACTACCTCGACGACGGTTTGGGGGTTTCTGGCCGTCAACATGTGAAATGCATCGTCGGAGATTCCCTTCACGATTTTGGTGATCTTGTCAGCTTCGGACATGCAAGGATCAACACGTCTACAAAGATCCACAATGTCCTCTATGTAGCTGGTGAACGATTCATCGGGATTCTGGGCGCGGGCTTCGAGGCGTTGTTCGGCGCGCAGTTTGCGCACAGCGGGGCGGCCGAACACCTCGGAAAAGCTCGTTTTGAAGGCCGACCAGGTGGGTAGGTCGGGTTCGTGGTTGCGGAACCATAAATTTGCTACATCGGTCAGGTAAAAGAGGACGTTGGCTAACTTCGTGGTGTCGTCCCACTTGTTGTAGGCGCTTACGCGTTCGTAGGAGGATAGCCAGTCGTCTACATCTTGGTCGTCGGCGCCACTGAAAAAGCTGGGGTCACGCTGGCGAAGCCCACCGGAGCACAGGATGGTAGGGGAACCGGTGGGATCAGTCGAGTGTGGAGTGGCGGTCTGGCTTGTTGCCTCAGGCATAGCGGATGGCCGAGCTAGTGTGCGGCTGCGAAGCTCCAGCTTGAGAGGAGGGAACGAAGAGCAGCCTCCACCAAATGTAAGGGTGCGTTGAAGCTCAGGTCGGTGTTCAGGTCGACCGTTTACCTAGCGCGTCAGTCTCTTGTTGTTGTTGTTGTTGTTCTCCTCTAATGTGATGGCACATACCCACATAGGGGGATCGGCCAAGAATTGGGGTGCAGAGATATTAGATTTTGAGATGTATAACTACATCGGAAAAAAAAATAATAATAAATGCTAGGGAATAGAAAAGGAAATGTAGATATGATAAACCAAAATATATAATAGTAAATACTAACGCACGCAGTAAGAGAATAGTAAGATTTATATGTACAGAATAAAACTTCAAAGCATATTAGTCAGGTAGACGTTTTGTTTCTATTAAGAAGTTTTGAATGGCGTTGAAAACATACCTGTGGCTGTACCCAAGCATGGTGGCACCGAACGATAATAAAATTTGGCTGCTCAAATTAAGACCCAGCTGTTGTAACGGCTTCTCTAAGTACCGTTTTCTCATCATGGTAAAACGGCGGCAAAATATCAAGAAATGGTCTATTGTTTCCGGTTCCCCGCAGAATGCGCAGACAGGAGAAAGCGCCAAACCAGACCTGTGCATATAGAAATTTAGGGGCGGAATACGACAGCGTAGCCTTGTTAGAGAGACCTCAGTCTGCCTTGATTGACATGATTTCCTATTCCACGAATACTTGAGGTGCAGGTAGTCATCCGAGGATAAAATAGATCCAGACTGCGTGCTTAATAAGGCACGCCGCCGAAATCTTGCTGCTGTTATGTACGCTGTTGCCGGGAGGATGGGCAATACAGGGCCGTTCAGAGAATCTTTGGCTAGTCTGTCTGCAATCTCATTGGCTGTCACATTGCTGTGTCCTGGTACCCACACTATATGTATGAGCCTCAAATGTGAGGGGAGCAATGAAAGAAAGGTGTTTAAAATTTGCGAATCCATATTCGAAGAAAGCGACAAGCACAAAGAATAAGAGTCTGTAATTACAGCCACTGTTGAGTATGTTGTGTCTAGTTTGCGCAGAGCAAGCACCACCGCCAGCAACTCCGCCTGGAAAATTGGAGTAAAATCCGGAAGACGGACTGAAAAAGCCCAGTCTAAAAGCGGACAGTATATTCCAACGCCGGCTTTTTCATTAAATTGAGAAGCATCCGTTGCTATTGTTATGCTAACTGGAAGACTTTGTAAATGATCTTCTAATAATCCATTTAAAATGTGAGGTGCTAAGTGTTTCGCATTATTTGGGAAAATGTCATCAAAGATAATTTGAACCGACGATGCACTTACTTTTGTTGGAAAGATGTTAGAAAGGACTACGTGCAAAGGTTGTAACAGATTTTGCACTAGAATTACCTGCGGGGTATGAAACCGAGGCCATACGACTCCAAAAAAGGAGTCTGGCTCGCAACAAAAAATTGATATGGAGCGGTGGAATTGTGATTCATATATTTTCAGATACGTCTGGACAGTCAAGAATTGTAATCTAGTTATTAACGGTGGTATTCGGGCTTCAAGGTATAGTACATTATTAGCCACGAATTTGGGGAGCCCAAGGCATAATCTAAGCGCTTCCCGCTCTAAAAGAACAAGCGGACGAATTTTGTAAGCAGGTGAACCAGAAAATAACACAGATCCAAATTCTATAATTGGGCGGACATACATAACATAAATCATTAATAGTGCGTCTCGCCGCATCCCAGACCTTGGACTGCTTAACCTGCGCAACATACCCACAGCACGTGCCCCCTTCGCTGCAACATGTTCAATGTGATCCCTCCATGCCAGATGGTCATCGTAAATCACCCCAAGATATTTCAAAGACTTAACTTGAGGAATCATTTCCTGCTTAAATGTTAGAGCAAGAGTTACCGGATCCTGAATTTGGAAAACAAGGAACGCGCACTTTTTAACATTTAATTTAAATTTTAAGTCATCTAACCAATTTTGAAGGAAGCTTAGGTACGATTGCAGGCGCCTGTTGAGGGATTGAATGTCAGGTGCAGCCGTAAAGAATGCGATGTCATCCGCATAGACATACGTGCGGATCTCCTGATGAGTGGGAATTGAACTCATTAAAATGTTAAAGAGCACGGGCGAGAGAACTGCCCCTTGAGGGACACCTCTGGTTTGTTGATATTTGCTAGAATGAACTCCATTCAATGAACAGTAAAATTGTCTGTTTTGTAGGAATGTAGATATCCAATCAATTAAGTATTGTGGAAAGCATAGCGATTCTAATCTGTGCAATAAAATTCGGGGCTCTACACTATCATAAGCCTTCTCTATATCTAGAGTCACCAATGCAGCATGCATTTTTTTGCGCCGCGCAAGAAGAATTCGACTCTCAAGGTCGGTATGTGCAATCCATATTGAAAATTTTGCTCGAAATCCGATTTGACAGGGACTAAGAATATGTTTTTGTTCGACAAACTCGGTAACACGTTTGAGTACGACCCTTTCAATTAATTTTACCAAGTTTGATGTTAAAGATATTGGTCTGATATTTTCCAAAGTATAGCCACCGCCATTGTGTTTCCGTAAAGGAATCACTTTGGCTAGTTTCCAGTCACCAGGTATCCAAGAATGAATAATTGAATAATTTACCAATTCTAACAAGGAATTTGGAGACACTTCAAAGAGGATTTTTAACATTTTTGACGTTACTCCGTCAGGGCCAGGCGCAGCAGTTGGCAACGTCATTATAATCGAAGAAAGCTGAGAAAAAGTAATTTTAGGAACATCCTTAACCGTATATACTGGGCCTACTAACGTAGGGTATTTGGGAAGTGTTGACAAAAAACGCTTTTCTAAACCTTTAGCGATGTTTTCTACTGTTCTAAGAGCTTCTTGAGGAGTCGAAACACATGAGGGTAAATTTTCTGAGACAGGAATCTTTTTCCGCGATTTTAAAAACCTGAAAAGTGCACGTCTGTTATTAGATTGTGAAAGGTAATTGAAATACTCATTATCATAATTATCTTTCGCTTGTGCGACTGTGCGTTTAAATGCAGCTGCAAAAAATTTATAATCATGCCAATTTTTGGGGCACTGGTTGTGAAGGAGCTTCTTCCATGCAGCCTTTCTTCTTCTATAATCGCGCGAACAATCTGCATTCCACCATTTTGGTGATGCATTGCCTTTAGATGTACGTACTAAAAATTCACACTTCTTACGACAGGATGCAATAGCCTGGCATAATGTTTGCGATTTTAACTCTTCCGTAGACTCAACCACAGACTCAAGAGACGAAATCAAAAATGAGTGAAACTGGTTATAATTTACGTATGATCTCAACTGAGATGTCGGCAGAGTTAAGCGGCAGTTAACCTCAAAAACAATAGGTATATGGTCGCTAGAGGTGCCACCATCAATTGTCGACCAATTTAGTATAGAAACACTAGTGTTTGAAAAAGTTAAATCTATCACAGATTGACTGTGAGCACGTACAAAAGTTGGTAAGCCAGAATTCATGCAGTGAAGGTTATTGTCTGAAAGCCAATCCCACAGACGCTTGCCGCAGGGATCCGTCTTGTAACCCCACGATACATGGTGCGAATTAAAATCTCCAGCCAAAATAACCGAATTTTGACAATTAACTAGTAGGTGGTCTAGAGATCTGGTGTCGTGAACACCATGAGGGAAATAAATATTCGCTAATGTAAACGGACTGAACCCTGGAATTTCAAAATCTAGAGCCAATAATTCTGAATCTAAACTAGAATATTGAAAGGAAATCTTAGCCCTATGACAAAACTTTGAAGAAACTAGAATTAGTAACCCACCACCTCTTGACTGGCGATCTTGTCGAAATGATAGATAATTTTGTAAGTGAAAATGTTTTTCAGTTGTAAGCCAAGTTTCTTGTAAAACAATTATTTCTGGATTATGTTTTAAAGAAAGATAAACTAAATCTGTAGTAGCTGAAAGAAGAGATCTACAATTCCACTGAAGAACTTTTAACTTTCCTATGTTTATGTAATCCGGGCAGCAGCAACAGCCTGCCCCAAAATGTTTTCCTTTGGTTTAGATCCTAGCTGTTGCTTTTTTGATTTTGCTTGTGGGCGAGGTGATGACGGGTTTGACAACGGGGATCCACTGCGTTTTAGAATTCGCGTATCTGTCTCATCCATATCTGCATCGTGAGCCTCGTCCGACTTGTTGGAATTAAGCATAGGTAATGCGGAAAGAGACTCATTTTGCGAACAAGACATTGCAGCTAATGAGTGCTGCACTGATAGTGAATGTCCAGGTGCCGTAGAAGAAACCATAGCAGGTTGCACAGTCTGAGTATTATTAGCTGCTAGAACATTGGATATGCATTCTGTGACTATTGTCACAATCCTATCCACCATTTTGGTCATGGTTGCTTCCATAGCAGTTATTATGGTTTTAGACATCGTGGAATCTAATGGAGCTCCTGAACGGGCCGACACACCTGCATACCCATGAGCTCTGTCTTTAATTTCCTGAATTGCCTCACGCCTCGAGCAACGTTTACGGTCAATAATCTCCAGAATTTTCATTTCATGCGCTCTAGAGGGACATTCCAAAGAATTTGCTGAGTGAAGTTCGCCGCAAAGACAACATTTGAGAATTTGATGTGAGCATAAGTGTGTTTTATGTGCTTCACCGCATTTGCAACACCGCAAAGTGGATTTGCAACCGCCTGCAGTATGGCCATAACGCCAACAGTTGTTGCACTGCAGAGGCTTTGATGGTAGGTGATCAACTCTGAATATTAAAGGCCACGCTTTAATCTCCGATGGACAGACTGTGCCTGCAAATGTAGCAATAACCGATTCTGTCGGCACACGAACATTATTTAGCTCCCGGCTACAGCGATAGACCGCAACAACGCCTGCCGCGGAAAGAAGGTCAAGGGTTTCTTGTGGACTTAATGAGGAATCTACACCTCGGACTAAACCTCTTGTGCAAGCCAGGTGTGAAGGGATAAAACTGCTTACCTGATGAGAGGCGAAAGAGGAGCATTTTAGCAGGTCCTTTATGCATGATAGTTCTTGCGAACGGCAAAGAATCCCGCCGCGACCAAATTGGCGCACCTCGGCTATTCCTTCGTAGAAGGAAGTGATTTCCTGCAGGGCAGCTCGAACAGCTCCTGGGTTGTTCATTTTAATGGTGCCCCCATCCTTAGGTACGAGTGCCACAGGGATGTTACGGACACCGGAGCTCTGAAAAGCTTCCAAGGGCAGATCATCGGTCAGGAGGGAAGCCGACCAAGGGGAGCGCCCTTGGCCGGGGGACTGCGTCGACATTACCTTAAATTGACAATGTCACCGCGTGCGTTAGTCAACAGAGAACAAAAGAAGCACAGGAGAAAGACAAAACCGGGACTAGCAACCCAATACTTAGCCGATCGTCAAGGAGCAAAGGGCGTCCGACGCTGGCACGCGCCTTTCGACGTACGCTCGTCGTCTTTGTCATCGTCGACAATCACCGAGCGTTGGTGTGACACTACAACTAGTATTTTTTGCATGTACTATTTACAATGCAGAAAATGAAGCTAGGTTCACTGTAAAACAGAGCTGGTTTCACTGGCTTCACGACACTAAAACACGAGGCCAGTGCGTTTTCTTTTTTTTTTTTTTGGGGGGGAGGGGGGGGACGTTTATTCGAGAACATTTTTTATCAAGATGTCTTAGAATTAACCTTCCATAACTGAACGGGGTCACCAATATTCATCAACAATATTCGGACCACTTCGTGAAAATATTTTAGGCTGGATGCTACATAGTTTCTCTCGGCACATTCAGCTACTTATACTTTTGGCACCTGCAGACTTCATTTCAGAATTGAAACCGAGCTTTCGCCAGTATATGTTACCACAATAAAAAAGGACTTATGGTGATTTGGTTGATTTAGGGGTACACCACTCACTATAAGTCTTGGAATTGCGTTGTTAGAGCAAATAGAATGGATGCAGCAGACACATGCATGTATACATTATGTGTGTGTGTGTGCGTGTGCGTGTCCTCTTCTGTCTGCGTCCTTTGGATAACTTCAAGAAGCATGGACACACAGCGCGCTGTATATATTTTGTATTCCAACATGGCCACCTCAGCCTTGCTTTGTTCTGTTTCGATGCTCGGGCACTCTAAACATATATTACCATACAAGCGAATGTCGTGTAGCATATTCCACAATGAGAACATGGTACGCTGCCCTAGGAGGATGTAAAAACTGCTGGAGTGGAAGTCTCCAGCGCTATCAAAGGGCCGGCGTGAAGCCAATGGGGACCATCTTGTGGTGGGCAGAAAGCGGATAGCCCAGTACGTTGGAAACGCAGTCTACACAGCCTTCCAGAATTTCTGTAGCGAGAACGTTCTACACTGGGCCACTTGGCCTATGATTTGGCTACCAGTCGAGCCTTTCGCGGGGGCCGGAGAGGCCAGTTGTGAGCATGCGCTGTTACCATGGCAGCCGGAGAGGAGCTGCAGGAGCTGCGTGTGCCTTGCGTGTGCTTCACCGTGGCGAATTATTCTAGTTCACTATACGCTCCGTCATCGGAGTGGCGCGTGACGTACCGCGGATGAGCCGTTGTGTGCATGCGCCGATACCATGATAACCAGAGACACCCCACAGGTTCGCTGCGCGCTTCGTCGCCGCCTTGAGGCAACCCACTCTACCACCCGGCCGAGTCACGCGTCTCATGTGCAGCAGTGGGTATAAAAGGCGGCGATGAAATAATAGGCGGCTGTATCACAACGTTTGGCATTGATGCAAAGAAGGAAGAGTCCAGCCGCTGCTAAACGGCGGTATAGCCAAGAGAAGATTAACTCTTCCGATCCTGAGCTTGTCGCCTGACCCTTGGCTACTCAACAAAGAGATAATGAGCGTAAGAAGGCGAAGAGAGCAGTGGAGACGCCCGAATAGAGAAAGGAATGGTTTGCCGAACGGTGATGCCAGACTGCCGAGCGTAATAGACGGATCATAGCAGCCGAAATGGAGCCTATGGAAGACGTCCGTCAACGGGAACCAACAGAAGAGAATGTGAAGGCCCGTCGTGTGACTGATCACATCATTCGAGTTTCCGAAAGCGCATCTGCGACCCGGACATTTGAAGCAGACTTTGTGAACAACCCGTTTGGACACATGTGTAGTACGTGCGAGAGACTGTGGTAACAGAAGGACTGGACACTGGTGAGTAATTCAATTTATGAGACTTTGCGTTTGGTATTGCCAGAATGGTCGAGTGAAACTGTAGCGAGTGTTTGTGGAACGTGCAAGGGCTTTCTGGCCAAACAGAAAAATCCACTCTACAGTGTAAGCCATTGGTATCGGTATCTACCATTAGCGCCTGCTTTTCCAGCTTTGAACGATGTGGCCGAACGTTTGATGTTCTCTTCGCATTCCCTTCGTTCAAATCCGGCATCTAATGAACTGGTGTAACGGCCAGTTTGTTATAAAGGGACCTGTAGTCAACAAGCTCTGTCAGGGAAACATACCTCTCAGTATACGTATGTCCTGGCATAGCTGAGCAAAGCCACTACCAATGTTTTGAGTAATTCTAGTTCATGAGATATATTACCGGAAAGAAACGAATATTAAGGACAGCTACACAGTTCGTAGTAGTAGTAGTCGTAGTACTGGTTGTTAGTTATATGCGATTTTTTTTTTTGGAGCGTAAGCGACTGTGGCTGTCATGCGCCTAGTACTAGTTGCCGTCACCGCGTGTCTGAAATAATCAGAGGCTGCGTTAAAAATTGTATCGCAGAAATTTGTGGTCTAGTGATTCATGACTGATTGGTGTTTGATAGGCGACTGCAGTTAATGAAATCATTGCAAATAATTGATTTGTTGAAGGGAAGAAACGAAAAAAATGAAAAATTGAAAAAAGAAGGCTCGAAGGTGTCAAAATTCTCAGAATAAAAATTCATGCTGGTTGACGCTAATTAAGAAAATGTAGAGTGTTCAATTGATTAATTAATTATTGGAAATAATTGGTCAGAGGGCTCTAAAAGGTGCTAAAATGTACAGAATGAAAAGCCAATATATTTGACGATACTAAATGAGAAGACTTCTACTGTGATTTTATCAGTTAATTAATTTACTAACTAAAAAAGAAAAAAATTCGTTCAAAGGCGTCAGACTGCTCAGAATGGAAAGCCAATATTATCTGATGCTAACTTTCGATGTATAAAAAATAACAGAATAATAAAGGCAAAATAAAAATATACACAATTTTAAAAGGGAAAAACCTCGCACGTGCGTGCAGTACGCTATCGTGTCACACCCTTAACGACGGGGCTTAAGTGTCCCCGTAATTTGCAACATTTTTTAATGACTGCGCCATTGCAACTAGCGTGAAAAAGCATGAAGGACAGTGACAAAAGGTACCGACGGGACAGCAGCCTTCTATAGCTAGCGGCACCCCGCACTTTTTTTGCGCACCACAAGATGGCGCCGTGCCACAAGATGGCGCCGTGCCGCCTGCGGTTCCTGCCCCGAGACCGGTGGGCCCGCCGTGTGTTTGAATACCTGGCAGCAACATGCGTCCGCACGGCATGGACACGTCGCCTCTACGCGATAGAAAAGGACTGCGGCATTTTTCGGGATCGAATTGTGGCCGACACCGTGACGAAGTGGACGGCTGAAGTGCGTGATCGTGTGCAGCACATTGAGCGGGAGGTGTGGGCTGCAAATATGGAGAAGAAGTCTACTCTCTTCTTCTACCACCTGCACAAGACAGACATCGCGCCTGTGCCGCTATATGAGAACAGCGGTGCTAGCAGCCTCCTGTTCGAGGCCCGGGCTGGGGCTCTCCGTACGCTGCAGTACCGCAGCCACTTCGAGACAGCAGTGTTGTGCACGCAGTGTCGGGTGTGCGGGGTGGCGGGAGAAACAGTGGAGCACCTCGTCCTCCATTGTCGCGGACTCGAGACACCGCCCCCAGAGGGCGCTACGCTGTCAGAAGCTCTAGTATGCTCTAGGGTGCCTCGATGTAGCGCGCCGCCGTACAGGGTGGAGACACCGCCTTCGACGGCGCCATGTTGGGACAAGCTCAGATACGGCGGGCTATGGAGCGTCGGCCCGATTTCTTGTTCAGCACGCGCTTGCGCTAGCAGGCTCAACTGTGTACCGTTTTTACACACATACTCGCAATCCTGGGCGCTTTTTTGCTCGAAAAAAAAAAAATGAAAGCAACTACTGCTTGCTAGCATGCGTAGTTCTAAGAGGAAATTATCAAATTGCAGATGGTAAGCATTTACTCTTTCGCCGTCACGGATGTTCAAATGCGGTTATTTTGACGACTGGCTGTTTTATAAAGCAATGCATTTTGCACTGCCGGACATGAATGAGTTTATGAGGTGCATAACATTCAATTGCGTCTATTGCTATAGATCAACAACCATGTGTACGTTTCAGGGAGCCGTATATCGAAAATAATTTGTATCGCAATGGCCCGTCGTAAACCGTAGAAAAGACACAGCAAAAAATGATGCGTAAATCAACCTTTGACACGTGTCGCATGCTGATGCACACGGCATTTTACTACAAAACAATCCTCATTAAGACTTTGAAGCTGATTTTAGATGCACGCCTAGGAGACATCTTTTAATAAAAGTTGGCGCCAGCTACAGTTTTGCTGCCGTACCCATGATTCGATTTTTCTGGCTGACTTAGCCAACTGAAGTAAATGCGCAAGCGCATCGTCCCAAACCGCTCTAACAGTCTGTTCATAAGCTTTGGGTATTCCGCGCAAAAATTTTTACACGCAATCAAACAATGTCAGGACAGCTGTTGACTTGAGGAGCCACCATCCATACACTGTGTTTGCCCTCGAACTGGCGCTGAAATTAGATAGGCGACGAAACAGTCATTTTGCGTATTTTGTAGTGTGCACGCAAATGAATGAATTAATAAAAACTTAATGGAAGCAATGCGATATTTACATGTACGATCGCAAAATTTTTCCATGGATGCCAAACCAGCGACAGCACTAATTCGGGTGTCAGGCGGTCAAATTTAGCTTCACCTAAATTTGGCTTAACCTCAGACGAGTACTTGCGGTGACAACAGGGTGTGAATATCGCTTCGCGATGAGTAATTATAATACAGGGAAGGAAAAGCTGCATTCGGGATGAACTGTTGTACTGCGCAAGAACCTTGCTTCCTCACGACCGCTTTCACAAGATGATGCCGCTACACCTTCCAGCTCACGAGAGCAGTTTCTTTGAGACTTGTCGAGCTGCCAATCATATGCTTACAACGACCTAATTTTCGTAAGAACCCAACTTTTTATATTATTGCGAATCTCAAAAACCTCGCGTAAAACTGCTCCTGTGTATAATTAAAAAAGAACGGCTTCAGGGGACCTATTATCTCGGTTTCGCGAAATGTTGTACTAACGATAAGCCCACTTGCCAAATTCCAGCGCGGCCAACTCACGGGGTGTTTTTTTTTTTTTTTTTTTTTTTTTGCGACCAAAATAATTGTTACAAACTGCGTCTCACTTCCTACTCTGTCGCGAGATGACATGCCATCCATCGCTCTCCAATGTATTATTTCCCGAGAAGGACAGAGGAAATGTAATCTGTGTGAATCTGAAGCCTCGGCGGTTGCCACCAGCTTTCAAGATCGAGTGTAAAGGGGAGCGATCGAAAGGGCACAATGGTGCATTCCTTTGGCAAATACCGGGCTCGACCTTCTCCACATGTTCTTGGTGCGGCTATGAACACAGAAAGGCAGATCCTCAACAACAGATATTATTGTGTGACACTACGCGTATGATACTAAAGTCGAGTGTCACTCACTGAAAGTTACACTAAATTTCCCCGAGTGACTACAACATAAGCAGACGCAATTGTCCATATATTTAGCTTATAAGCCCTCACGTAGGCTGAAAATTTAAAATTTACACTTAAAAAAAAAAAACACTGTGCGCTACTCCCGATGCCAGGCAATGCGATGCTTCGACCTGCTTCAACGTTGAAGAAGGCAGACCAAAATCTGTTGCGCACAATGCTAGATGGGGAAGCCAAAAACCGCACAAAGCTCGTGATTACAATCAGATGGGTGAAGCGGCGTGAGATAATGTCATTCCAAACAGAAGTGCGTAACTGCGTTGGACGAGTACAAAAATATCTTTTAAAACGCTTTCGTATAAACAGATACAGACCGCAAGAAAGACGACACGCGCACATACGCAAGCGCTAGTGTGTGTTTGTGATCTTTATAGTGGTCTGTGTCTGCGCTAGACCTTTTTACACGATTGAAATGTACCTATTCGCTCAAAAAAAAATATTATGAATGCATAAAAGAAGCACAGGTATTGTGGCTTACTTCGCAGTCTTCACGCTTCACTTTCGCGTCCCATACATTTCTCCGTCTCTTATCCCATGAAGAACGAAAACATCTGGCTCCTTTTTTTTTTTCTTTTTTTGCTGAGCCAGCACACAATGGAACACAACAGCCTGACATGCTAGTTTTCGCGACTGAACACAGTTCAATCGCCCAGCACCCAGCGCACAGCGCAACCGCTTCGGACACTCCGCAGCAACTGCCCGAAGCGACTTGCCCCAAGATGGCGAGCGCGGCGGCACGAGGCATGCCAAAGGGTGTCACCACCCTGTACGGCGGCGCTGGTATCGAGGCACCCTAAGAAGCTCTCGGGTTTGGACAGGTTAAACCGGCAGCAGTAGCAGCCTGCAAGCGCCGCCTGGCTGAGTGGTGGGCCGTGGTGCGTGGTGTTGACTGATGGTGCCCGGAGCACCGCTAGCACAGCACATACTGTTTTTTTTTTTTGTGTTGTACTTTAATTTTTCTTTTTGGTCGGACTCGGCTAGCCCGACGTCCACCCGTTGCAAAGGGCACGACCGTTATATCATCATCATCATCATCATCATCATCATCATCATCATCATCATCATCATCAATGCGCCGTTGCCATTCTAGCAGTTTTCTTTGTATATTCTCCTAGACGGGACACTAGCGTGCTGTCCCGTCGGTACCTTTTGTCGCGGTTCTTTGTGTTTTTTCACGATAGCTGCAATATCGCAGTCATTAACGAATACACACCAACTAGCCCAACTGTCTTCCATGGTCATACTTCATGACTGCAACATTTACTTCCATTTTCCGAGGAAAATAGTGCGTTTAGTATGGTCTCTTCATCTCTCATGCTCGCCAGAATTGCTTTCGCCAGCTTGTCATTTTGCTGGTTTCTGAAAATAACCAGCCATTTTTTCTTTTTTTTTTAATTTTTTACAATTATGAATTGAGCAATTACATGCATCATGCATTAGCTTTTCATTTTTAATATTGTGACACCTTTACCAGCTTTTTTATTTCTATAGTTTTCCTATTAATTGCAAAAATTACAGACTTCATTAACTCGCCATAGCCTAATACACACCTATCAATCATCAACCAGTAGAAGCACAAATTACCACGATAAGACTTTTTTACACCGCCCCCGGTTATTTCCTATGTGCGGTGCCGACTACTACTGCTGCTTTTCGACCGAACGAGCCACACCAACCCAACTTGCAAAAGCGATCCGCGGCGCATAATTCACATTGTTTGTACATCGGTATGCTACGCATGATGCAACCTGCAACCATGCATGTTGCATCAGCGTCTGATAGCGCTCGAGTTTACAAAGACGTTGTTTCGCGAGGGAAAAATCACCGCATTGCGCGTGAAAAAAGCGTGCAGCCTTCTAGCTAGCGGCAACCCGCACTTTTCTTGCGCACCACAAGATGGCGCCGTGCCGCTTCACTTCCAATGCGCCGTTGCCATTCTAGCAGTTTTCTTTTTATATCCTCCTAGATGGGGTCCAAGCGTTGCATAGATTTCGGTCACTAAATAAACGGAAAGTTACACCGCTGGCAACATGACCTATTAGCACCTGATATATTATTGATTCGATGCAGTTAGTACTGTAAGAGACTTTTAATCACGGCAACAAAGACATTGTTAAGAAACTGTTTCCTTTGCGAAATGTAAGTGTACCGTATCATTATGGAAATCAACACCAGGTTGAGAATACTCTGCCGGTATAAGGGAGTACGATAGAGGACACGCTACTCCCTTCTTATTTCATGCTAAAGAGCTTGCTACGTTCTTTGTGCGCTAAATGTGCAAAAGTAGCCTATACCAACAGCGCCCGGAACACACAGAAGCGATCTGGAAACTATAGAGCTTCATCCTCTTCTAGCGCACAGCACAAGCTAGGGGCTCTCTCAACATACCTCACGTCTACCATGTACAGTCACGGACAAAAGTGGTATACTCCACGCGAATCGCAACGATTGCATTTTTTCAGTATAAAAAAAAAAAATGCGCCACACAAAATTGCTTGGACTAGAAGTATTTCATGGAGGGTACCGTTATGCATATCTCAAAAATAACTGCTTCTCTGTCGGAAAAAATCTGGCGGGCAGTTTTCTCACAGCGCGTGGAATATACCACTTTTGTCCGCTGGGGTACGTGCGCCGAAAAATTGCTGCGCATATTTACCAGCGCAGTCTGCTGAGTCGGGGTGGCTACGGAGGCGAGTGGGTGATCGTTAGCCGTCAGTGCATCAGGAACAGCAGTGCAGCCGTCCGCAACCGGCAATTCATACAAGTGGCCATCGGGGTTGCGTACTGCAATGCGCTGCCCGAGGGCTTGGCATGAGCTTGGATTTCTCATCTTCCCCGCAGGAATGAAACTCTGCAGGAATATGAAACAAATAATCATCCACGAATGCGCGATATGTAAAGACTTGCGGAAGTTTTGCATCTCCTTGAAGCTAATATTCTACACGTACTTAGATTAACTTCTGTCCGCATTTTCCAGGTGCATCCGTAAGGAAAGGCCACGTGTTCAACCTTTCAGCATGTCAACATGGTAACTGTACAAAAACTCGATATGGTTTTCTAGATGAAAGGGCACAAAGCGAAACTTTTAAAGAGTAATTGCTTTCAGTAGAGTTTCAACTAACTGAAATCATAATGAAATAGAAGAGCCTAGTGAAACGTTTAGCAACCCAGTAAGCCTACTTCGTTTTCCTACTTTCTGTCTTGACTCTAATACTGTAAAAAGAAAAGCAATAAATAATAATAATAATGCAAAAAGAAAGCAATAAAGGATTTGTAACACGCAGTAACTGATGAAAGTCCTGGCATCACGAAGATGCGCAGTCAAAAACTAAGCGGCAGGAATCATAGGAGCTTGAACAATTAAGAAAATACCGTTGCTTTTTAAAGCGTGCTAAGAAATGCATTGCTATGTAATACCGCCCCCCCCCCCCCCCCAAACACATGTTCAAGGAAATAAAATAAAATGAAATAAATAGTAATATAATTTGGAACTGATGAGTTACGATATGCCATCGACCATGCTATACGGCTCTACTTTCGACTTGGTCTTTACAAATAAAGACTGCGTCGCCTCTACGCGTCTGTAACTTGTACAGTGATCCTAAGACCGCCTTGGTCAATTTGAATATACTTGACATTGCAATAAGCGGTGATCAGACACTGATTAACTATGTAATGCTCAGATGCAGCAAAACAGCGCTAAACCATTTAAACACACTGCCATTCGCGTAACCAGATTAAGCCTCTGTTAATACTTTTAATGTGGCAGTGTTAGAGTCCCGTTCTTTAAAAAAATCTGGTGTCGGCATTGTCAGTGAAACATTTAAGCATGCCGCTGTGGCGTGGCAGGTGGGGCTGACATGGCGTACGCTAATTAGTCGGCGGTTAGTGTGACGTCACCATGTGACGTGGATGAATTGGCAGAGGTTGACAACTCGCTTAGTCCTTTTCTTTTGAAATGGGAGGGTGAATGTGGGAATGAAGACCCTTAAATCCCGAGTAAGACACGCTACCCCTACGCCAGGCAGGCACTTTCCTAAGACCTGGTTAAGTGGACCTCTGTATATATATATATATATATATATATATATATATATATATATATATATATATATATATATATATATATATATATATATATATATATATATATATACATGAATGAAAGAAGCCAACAGTCGGCGAGGCCAAGGAAAGCGTTGGGAATGGCACTTTTATGTCTTTTTTTTTTTAAGGTTTGCTTAGATAATCACAGAAATTAGTAATGTAATCTGTTTAGGGGAAAGATAATTAAACACAAAGTAGAAGAAAAAACAACGTGCCGATGGTGGGATCCGAACCCACGACCTCCGAATATCGCGTCCGGTGCTCTTCCAACTGAGCTACATCGGCCGCTGTCCCCCCTGCTACTTGCTTGGGTATTTATGTTGTCTGTATACGAACCTTGAGAGTGTTCACCAGCGCCACCCTCAGCCATAGCGGCGGACGTAGAACGTCCTTTGTTACCGCCAGTGTCACGTAGAACGTGATCAAGAGCGAGGGCGAAAGCTGTGCTAGAACCCTCTTACGCTACCTATGGCTTCAAGACTGCCAGAACCGAGACCCCCGTAAGCTACAAGCAGATCAATTAAGGGGAAATGAGGGTGCTCGTTATAATACATGAATGAAAGTGAACACTCTCAAGGTTCGTATACAGACAACATAAATACCCAAGCAAGTAGCAGGGGGGGACAGCGGCCGATGTAGCTCAGTTGGAAGAGCACCGGACGCGATATTCGGAGGTCGTGGGTTCGGATCCCACCATCGGCACGTTGTTTTTTCTTCTACTTTGTGTTTAATTATCTTTCCCCTAAACAGATTACATTACTAATTTCTGTGATTATCTAAGCAAACCTTAAAAAAAAAAAAAAGACATAAAAGTGCCATTCCCAACGCTTTCCTTGGCCTCGCCGACTGTTGGCTTCTTTCATTAATGTATTATAACGAGCACCCTCATTTCCCCTTAATTGATCTGCTTGTAGCTTACGGGGGTCTCGGTTCTGGCAGTCTTGAAGCCATAGGTAGCGTAAGAGGGTTCTAGCACAGCTTTCGCCCTCGCTCTTGATCACGTTCTACGTGACACTGGCGGTAACAAAGGACGTTCTACGTCCGCCGCTATGGCTGAGGGTGGCGCTGGTGAACACTCTCAAGGTTCGTATACAGACAACATAAATACCCAAGCAAGTAGCAGGGGGGACAGCGGCCGATGTAGCTCAGTTGGAAGAGCACCGGACGCGATATTCGGAGGTCGTGGGTTCGGATCCCACCATCGGCACGTTGTTTTTTCTTCTACTTTGTGTTTAATTATCTTTCCCCTAAACAGATTACATTACTAATTTCTGTGATTATCTAAGCAAACCTTTAAAAAAAAAAAAAAAGAAAAGACATAAAAGTGCCATTCCCAACGCTTTCCTTGGCCTCGCCGACTGTTGGCTTCTTTCATTCATGTATTATAACGAGCACCCTCATTTCCCCTTAATTGATCTGCTTGTAGCTTACGGGGGTCTCGGTTCTGGCAGTCTTGAAGCCATAGGTAGCGTAAGAGGGTTCTAGCACAGCTTTCGCCCTCGCTCTTGATCACGTTCTACGTGACACTGGCGGTAACAAAGGACGTTCTACGTCCGCCGCTATGGCTGAGGGTGGCGCTGGTGAACACTCTCAAGGTTCGTATACAGACAACATAAATACCCAAGCAAGTAGCAGGGGGGACAGCGGCCGATGTAGCTCAGTTGGAAGAGCACCGGACGCGATATTCGGAGGTCGTGGGTTCGGATCCCACCATCGGCACGTTGTTTTTTCTTCTACTTTGTGTTTAATTATCTTTCCCCTAAACAGATTACATTACTGATTTCTGTGATTATCTAAGCAAACCTTAAAAAAAAAAAAAAAGACATAAAAGTGCCATTCCCAACGCTTTCCTTGGCCTCGCCGACTGTTGGCTTCTTTCATTCATGTATTATAACGAGCACCCTCATTTCCCCCTATATATATATATATATATATATATATATATATATATATATATATATATATATATATATATATATATATATATATATATATATATTGTCGAACCGGGTTAAGTGGAGAAATATGGGAGAGGCCTTCGCCCTGCAGTGGGTATAATCAGGCTGATGATGATGATATATATTGGGTGGTCTTCGACCTAATTATGAGAGCTTACGACTGCGTGCTCATGAGTATGTGTCGGATGACAGAGGCACAGGTTAAGGGACTAGCGATAGAGCTGGTACAGTGCATACAAAAGTGCACCCTTTCTGTGCCTATAATCACACCCTTCAACAAGGGTGCACTGAAGTAGTGATAAAAACTTTTAATGGGTGCGGCCAGCAGCCCTGCGCTCATTGAATGGGTGCTTGGGTACGTTAATTCGGGAGTAATGGACACGGAAATGCACCGCTAAGGATGTGATGTGTTTGTAGTGTAGAAATGCATGCATGCGAACAAGGATTCGAGAAGGAAGGGAGCCGTTAACGCTGTCGCCTCGTACTATTAAAGTCGGTGCTTAAGTGCTCCTATCTGAACTCCCCTCCTACCCTCCAAATATATTTAGCTTATGTCCCTTTGTACCGGCTAGGTACTGCTACTGTACTGTCAGTACATATTTTACAATTTTATATGATGCCTGTTTTGTTCATCACACGACTGGTCGCAGGCACACTTCAGCATCCAAGATGTCTTTTTGTAGAGAGGAACTTGGTTAATCAGGACAGCATATATATAGATATTCAATACTCACCACGAAAGAGGCATTTTGCTTCCTCCTTCCACCCCTTCACATTGTCCGAATACCGGCTGGGGTTGCCGTCTTATATTCCGAAGAAAAGAGTGGATATTTCTGCGCACTCTGAAACGGAACAATCCTCCGATAAATGTGGTCCTTTTTGAAGATTGAAGGGCGCACTCCCTCCTTTTCTTCTTCTTCTTCTTGGCCTTTTGAAACATGGCACATATCCACACGAAATGATTGCCCGAGGTGTAGTGGTATATGCATGAAAATTTTTACAGGCGATTACGACAAAAATAATCGTTGCCATCGGGAATATTGAAGTAGTGTTCTTCCTTGGCTCATGGAACACACGAGAGGTGATTGGCCAGGGTTCAGGGAAGACAGCCAAAATCACTGCATATACTCGGTTAGTTTAATAAATCAATAATGGACTGAAACATCATATCATTCAAGATCGTAGAATTGGATAAAGTGAAAAATATGGCGCGAAACCTTAATCTTGTAAATTTTGAATAGAAAGGGAATCTTCGCGTATCCATGATGTGGTTGTGTAAGTATTCAAAAATTTAAGGCAACACAAATCCTCTGGCACTCGCATCGAAGGAGGGAAGAAGCGGGACCGACAAAGTAAATCCCAATTGTTTTATGGGGATTTCTGAATGTATCCTTCTCTGAAGCGAAAATCTTCGGCAAGTTAGTAAGAAGTACTCACTCATTGTGACCTCCCCACAAGCATTACAAAGGTTTGTGGGAGCGAACCCGCACCTTCATAAGTGAAAATTTATTCTACTCGCATCGGAGAGAAACGTTTTGTCCTCATCCAACGTCCACACGAAATGGGGTCGCTTTGAGAGGAAAGTACGAATCACGAATAAATTTAATTTATTCATCACTGCATGATGCTGCATTTTGTGCCTACGTCTAATAATTAGTTCTGTTGAGCCTAGAATGGCCTTGTGAATATTTTCAGGACCGCATTTCCGTTAAAAAGTAATGGCCGCAATGAAGGACAAATATTGAATATTAGAATAAGCTCCAAGTTGTTCGACGTATGGGTGAAAGAAGACGAAGGACAGTATTAAAAGGCCCAAGCACAATACTGTGAAGTATTTATTCATGGTGGTACAGGATTTTCTTTGTCGAAACTTTCAATCATGGGTCGATTTGATTCTCTGCGTAAAACCTATTTGGTGATCCCGTCGCTCTGTTTGCACTCTTTCTTACTGTTTTTTTTTTTTTCTCTTTTGTGGGCACACGGGATAAAATGTTCACTTCTTTTCACGAATTCAATATTGCGCAAGGGAGAAGGAGGAAAAACTATTTCGTCAGACGCCAGAATGTTGTTGCAGTCACCGGGTTTTTTTGTTTCTCCTGGGCTTCTTCCGGTGGCCTTAAGCCCTTGGTTTTGGTAATTCCTTAGGTCCAGGTGACAGCCCGCACTTGTACCGCAGGGTCCGAGCTGGACACCTGTGATCCACATTCCAAAGTGTTATTAATTTGGACTTCCGCCTCGGCTTAGGGGAGATTATTGTCTTTGATTTAATTTTCTAAGCCGCTTACAGTTATTCCAAAGTTTATGCAAAGGCTGTCCAGATTATTTGCGCAACTACGCTTGTCCTGTCTAAGTCTGAAATACACCTTGGCCTCTCTCCCATCGTGGGCATGTGCCGCTACAGAACAGTGCAACAGCAATGACAACGGATAGGGACGGCTTGCGTCAATTTCATGGCAGTGTGTCGGTTCCCGGAATGCGCTCGTATATACGGGAGCTCGGTATTTGGGATGGACCAGGCTGCGGCGCAAATAGGCGCTCATTCCGTAGATGTGGTCAAGCAGCTCTTTCAGCCGCCATTATCGCCGCCTCGAAACAGGACGCTCTAGGTCCAAGATTCGCAACAGAAACACCAGTGACTAAAGCGAGGAGGACGAAGAGCTTTTCCTGACGCGCGCAGAAGTAGCCGACAAGTTCAGGATTCCAGGACACTTATTACTTGTGAGGTATTGTGTTCCACCGGTTGACGGGACAAGTCTAAACTTCCGGTACGTGACAAATATTTACTTTTATATTTGTTTTGTGCTCGCGGCGAGTACTTGCGTGTGCATAGAAAACAAATGACCATGTTTTTCTCTGAAACTTTTTATGAACATATAGTTATATTGGTATTACTTTCCATGTGTAACTATACGATGCTTCTAAAATTTTTCCTGTGTAGTAAAAGTTTAACTCCCGATGCCTAACATAATTTTGCTTCTTAAGTGTTCCTTGCGCTCGCACCAAATAAGTCAGACAGCCCGAGAAAACTAATGGGCACGTTTTTGGATATCAATAGCAAAAAACTTTATCTTGC
This sequence comes from Amblyomma maculatum, assembly GCF_055883805.1. Lineage (NCBI taxonomy): Eukaryota > Metazoa > Arthropoda > Arachnida > Ixodida > Ixodidae > Amblyomma > Amblyomma maculatum. The sequence continues at coordinate 144,020,672 of NC_139345.1, read as the reverse complement.
TGAGGGAAGATCAGAGGATATAGTGTTGGCTATTGTAATGTTGAACGACATATTAAAAAAAATACGTACAAGCCCTTTCTCAGAAAATGTCCACAATTTATCATTGATGGGCAGCTGCACGACGCTGCTAACAAAGAACGCGGCTTCAGACTGCCTCCTCCTTTTGCTACCTCGATCATCGCCCCTACCGCTGTGCAAGGGGCGCCCGACCTAGGCGACGCTCTTGTTTTCGATACGGACACAAATGGCGACGGTGACCACGACCCTGAGGACGTGCTCTACCTCAGGGAGGGGCAGATCTACGTCAATCAAGCGGTGCGTGCTAGGAGACTGCTCGACTTCGACCAAATGGGCGCTTTATGTTTACAACGCAAAGACGCGGATCGGCGACCACGGAGACGCCCGTCGCCGAAGCACAATCGAACCAAAGTGCGCGCCAGAAAGAGAAGAACTGCCGGAACATGCCAACCAGTATTTCCCTCTAATAGGCAGGTAGCAAGGGGACTGGTCTAAAGGAAAGAAAAAATAATAACTTCTGTAATTACACCCCGGGTAGTATTCTTCATGTATTATTTTACAAGGAGCGAGCACATAGCAAGGCCGAGGTGGCAAGAGATGGGAATCTAACTCAGGACTCTTGGATCAAGAGCCGGAAACGTAATCCTCTACTAGGCAGACAGGTTCTACAGGCTAGTACCAGGCCATGGGGCACGCAGACCCATTTGTGCATCTTGCTGAATGCATGGGTATTAAATACATTGTTACAGGGAGGCAATGCAGTGCTATTAGCTAATGCAATGCGATTAGGTAAGTCAGGCGTGGATGATGACCAGTAGGTGGTTTATACAAAATTGCCAGTGTGGTTACTTCTGTGAAACCTAATATAGTGCAAAAGCATGGGCTTGTTTTCATACCAGTTGTTTTAACGCCATGCAATTGCTGTTTTTACACAGTACTTACTGAACAGTTTAACCCTTCCACAAGACACTCAATGAACCGGTTACTCATCATATTTCCTGCGATGACGTCAGGTAACATTTTAATTGGTTTTACCAAATGGTGAAAGCAAGATATTTACTATGACTGTGGGCCTGGTGCGCTTAGTGTCATCTGTACGTGCAGCGCCATGTGGGAGCTGCCGCATCAAATGGCGTTGGTTTAACCGCGCCCTCCGCGATCAACCCCGGTGAAACGGCTCGCTTGATCCCGGACGTCTCGGGTTGATGATGACGTAGTGATGGCCGGCCCCTATACAACAGGTGGACATGATGTGTCCTGGCCTGGGATGGGTTTACTCTGCTTGTGACGCCATCTTCAAACCGCCGCGTCAATGGGTGAATGTTTAAGCCTAACTAAACCTGGTTATAACGCGCAAATGTACCTTTAGCGGTGGTTCAGTAGTTAAGACACTCGGCTCCTGAACTCCTGAACCGGAGCGCCCGAGTTCGAACCCAGCCGATTTGAAATCACTCTGATGGTTCTTTCTAGAAGAGGTTATGATCAGTCAGTGATCAGTCATAAACTCAGCTGGCGAATCTGAACGAACCATCGGGGAGACCCGCGCGTTGCAGCTCTATATCGGACATAATTTCAATTACCCGCAGGTGGCCACTTGGTGTGACCTCACGAAACAGCTTTGCCATTCAAAACGACAGCACAAGCAATATTAGGAAATGTTCTTGGTGGGTGTCGGTGAGGAGTGGTGGTGGAAAACATTTATTCATTACTATATACAGGAGACAGTGGACAGTGGCCTTATGGGTCAGCAAGAGTGCGTTCGCACTAATATTGCGGGTGAACCTAGCGCAAGTGCTCCTGCCCCCCGATCACTTCGTGAGCCTGGTTCTTCGTCTTCCTCGTCTGCTGAAATATTATGTCAGGGGGTCATTCAAACAGTTTGGTAGTTTAAGGACTATGCAACGAGTGTGTTCAGTTACATGCATAATTGTGCCTTTATTTAAATAAAAGCATTAGGGTGTAAGGGAGCGACAATGCGCATTTTCGTGAAGGAGGGCTCTTAAGGTATAGTCAAAAGCGGGAGCCATTAACATGATGCGCTCTATTAAAGGCGAAACTGAAGTAGCGGGTATTTATTTTTTATTCTGCTGTTTCTGTTGGTCAGGCGCGTATTGTGTCATGTACTGTGTACTATTACACGGGTTCCCTATTTCTCTTCGAATTGTTTGCAGCATTTTTTAATCTTCTTGAGTGTTCCATGCCAAAATGAATGTGTTTTTCGTTGGACTGCGCTACCACATCTCTCTACCTGTCGCTGACCTTTGGAAAGGAAGCGAGAACATCATCTGACTAACCACCACTTTTTTCTCCTCTTCCATCAAGTCGTATGCCAAGAAAATAAACTTTATTGTATACACATCGTTTAACAGTAAAGGTCAATTGCATTCTGTGTTCCAATTTCCGCTGAAATCTGTAGCTCTGAAAGAACTTCCGTTTGGAGTTCTAGCCCACGCTGCAGCCTTCAGGCGCGGGGTGCGTGCTTTTGCCAATGTGTACTTAACGAAGTAGAAGAGATCAGCAAGGATAGCAACAGCTTGTTCCATTTGCAAGAAAAAGAGACAAGCGGATCGCTCTCGCGAGATGATTGTGGTAAGACGTTTGGTATTAACTTTGTTGCCATAGAGTGGGAAAAAAACAGTACACAACGCTTGTTCCATGAAACTGGAGCCGTTTAGACCACACTGCCTGGATGTCATGCATGCAACAAAGCTAATCAGCGATCGTAAAAGAATTGATACATCTAGTTATAGCAGCTTACCGCACCAGCTTAATTTATACACTTGACACACGGCCAATCTCAGTGCCCATTGTATCAATGGCGATCGAAATTTTCTAGCCCGTTAGATATATGCACGAGTTCAATGACCATTTAATTCTTGTGATTCGAAAGATGGCACTACGTGTAACAACATCAAGTAAATATAATAAATGAGACTGGGTAAAACAGGGCGGATGTAGGACTGAGTGCTATATTAGTTGAATGTTTGCTCGGATTGTTCAAATACCTCACAGCTCGGCATGTAACCCACAGGGAGCGACGATGGGCTAACGATTCTTTATGTATTTCGCTTCATACAAGTAAAGTTCACTTTTGATTGATTGATTGATTGATTGATTGATTGATTGATTGATTGATTGATTGATTGATTGATTGATTGATTGATTGATTGATTGAACGATCCGCGCTTGGTTTCAGGCGTTCCAGAAGCATTTATTTTGCGCAGCGAAGCTGCCACGGCTCGGCAGTCATTTTTGTTGCGTTCGTATAGTTGCTATCGTTGCAGCACTTGTAAGGTTATTCTTTGTCTCCGTTGTCCCAAACCATGCTCAAAGTCGAACATGGGCGAACCGCTGCGGCACGCCGCCCTGCTACGTGTAGAGCAACAGCGAGGGTTGTTTTCATGCGGCCACATAATCGTCACATATTGGCCAGAGCGATCATTTTGCTCACCGGAAAACCATTCGATGAAATTTTATAATTCAATAAAAAAGATGTTTTGTTTCTTTGAAGTTTTATTACCTTGTTCACCACCGTATAGTGAGTTTGGGGCTACTCTCTATGGCCTTTAAGATTCCAATGCTCATCCACGAACCTCAGTTACATAATAATCATCGAGTTGAATGGTCATTGAAAACCGCCCTGTTGCAGTAGCCGAGCCCCACTGAGTTCGATATTCATCGACTTAATGGGGATTGAATCTGGGCGTTTGAAAGAGGAATTAGCTGATGGGAATTTCGCGGCGAAAGATGTGGAGTGATACAGAAAGCTCCTTCTCGATGTCGGGAGCACAGGAGCTCTGCACTCTATCCCTGCTCTTTACCATAGCAATGACATAGAGCAGTCTAAAACGTAATTACCGTTTGTGGCACGGCACGGCTTCCGAAGCGGATCGGAGTACAGCCTTGAGTATCAACTGCCCGCCTCCCCTCTGAATTAACTACAATAAAAATAGATAAAGAAGCAGTTACAAGAATTCAGCTGACCACATCCATGGCGACACAAAAGAAAGCTACGCAGCTTCATCAAAAGTTTAGTAGTTGAGTAAGCATCACAGCTCTTCTCTTTGCTTCATGACTGCCACCGGGTGAATGGTAACAAACAATTGCTTCCTTGCGGAACGCTGCAAAACGACTGTAGTTTCCCTTTTTGCTGGTGAAGCGTGCAACTAGGAGTGGCCGTTTTGGACATGATGCTTGTCTGCAATAAGAAACGTTCGTCCGAAACTTGAAGCAAAGTGGTCAAGGGCAGCGGGTCAGCGGCTTCGAATCGGGTCTGACACTTGATCGCCTGTACTGCTTTAATTAGGAATTATCACGAGACACTGCGTTAAGAAAAGTTTCCTTTCCTGTGTTGATCACGATCATGATTATTTATTGTGAACAGGCACGTAACCCTCCCTAATCACGCTCACCCCCAACACCTTTCCACTCGATACTAAAAGTTACCTCCAGCGCACCAAGGAAACATTTCCGGGTGCTGTTTCTAGGATGCTTTGGACATAATCCGCACTGTGTGCATAGTCTGTGCGTAGTCCCAGGATGTACATTAAGAATCTTAATCGCCATCAAAATGTCCTTATCTGATATCTTCACATTTGGTTCCCCTGTATTCCACTCTCTACACCTCTGAAATTAGCCAGCACTAGTCCTCTGCATACAGAAAACTATACTGATCTTCTTCGAAGTTGCGTTTCCGCTATCTCCCGGTCTTTACAGGTTCCGATTTGCTGCACAAACTTGCCAATAACATGGCTTCGTAGTATTGCCGGATTTTGCGTGGTAAGTCAAACCACTAGCAAAGTATTCTTTAACTTGTGCTGCTTAGGACCCCACCGCTAGCTGAATTTGGCTCATCCAGATATTTCCTTAAGTAAATTCGTTTATTGCCGCACTCAGGTCAGTAATATAGTGAATTTAGGTATTGTGTTTGCAAGAATAAACCTTTTTCCTGTTTAGGACACCTTTTATGGCTCCTAAAACAATGCTGCAGTGGTAAAAAGTTCGGATTCCGCTTCAGATCCGCATAATGAACTTTCTCGCAAAGCTTTGCGTCGAGTTGGAGCAAATTGTTATCGCAAAAGTTTGTTCTAAAACTCGCTAATGGCTGCTATAGTTAACAGGTTAAATGAAATTCATTTGAGGCAAGCTTATGATGCTGCATGCGGTGCGAGCTTCGGACACGAACGTTTAGTATTACTGGATATAACATAAATGGTAAGCTTTTTTTTATTGTACTTTAAATCACAGTGACTCTAGCCGTTAAGCTTGTCAGGACAGATTCTCTGACCTTCCTTCTGCACGAGGATGTTTGGTCAGTGCGAAAGCAATTTCACAATGTCTTAACCCGGTAAAAATCGTCGGCAATCTCTCGGCAGGTCATGTGTGTGACGCACAGAGCAAGGTGTGCGACAATCCCTCTAATGCTGCAGTGGAAAGCTTTTCCGAAGGACGTGAGATTCTTTTTCTGCACAGTTTTTAGCAACCCTCTCAATAAGCCACTTTTTGATTTAATTTTCAAATTTATTCTCTGGATTATATATGCCGGCCAATGGCACTAGGAGTTATGTGCAGTCTATTCCAAATAAGCAACGCCAAGGCAGTCAGTGCAAACGCTCTGTGTGGGGCAGCCAACATTTCCAACGCAGATTTATTTGTTGCGTTAAATCGCATATTCCCTCGTGTTTTTATTTTAATCGTCAAATCTTATCCTTATTCTTTTGCCGGTTCATTGCATGTGGTTCTTCATGCCGAAAATATCTGCTTCTTGCGCAGCTCTTCAACGGCGCCACGATCGGAGAATGCGTGTACAGCCTAATCGAGGGACGCGACTTTCCAGTCACCCTGAAACCTTTTCCCACGTACTCCAAGGTCATTGGTGAGCGATTATGCTTGGAACTTCGGAACAAAAAAGCTTGCGTTTTTCTAATGATGTCATCAGCATTAATTACAAGTGCAATCCATCGGTATCTCACGGAATCTCGTGAATCGGAATCTCGAGAATCTCGTGAAGGGGGTAGTATATATCTACGCCGGGTGGTCCTTCCCATAGCAGGGTATCTTACGACTGCGTGCTTATGAATATGTGCAAGGTAATAGAGGCACAAATCAAGATATTAAAGATTGAGCGAGTAAAAATGGGGATATACGCGAACAAAGAATCCTCAAGGAAGACCGCAGAGGGAAGCCGTTAAGGCTGTCGCCTGATACCCTTAAAGGCGGAGCCTAAATGCGCCCAATTTGTTTTGTTTTTTTGTCGTAGAACTAAGCGAAAACGTAGTTCCTCCGTACTTCATTCATATTTGCCACGTAGTCGTTGAGCCGTTCGCAAGCAAATCATGGGAATCTCAAACTCGGTCGTCAAAAAGAGTGTTCAGTGTCAGGTCAGTGTAATTATTTATCAGAACGTATAAACCTCACCAGTCGCTCCAGTAACGCCTCGTGTGTGGTTCGATGCCCCTAGTTTGGCATTAACCAGTCAGAACTTATAGGACCCACGAAAAGCCATTTACTAAAGTTAAAAAAAAAAACGCACATTGGTAATAGGTACACCAGTCCTCTCCTTAACGCAAACAGTTTTACTTTAGCGTCCATAACACCGAAAATATCTATGGTCGCAAATTGCCCTCCTCCTCCCCGCCTCAAATTACTGCACGCCGGCGCGTTAGAAAAAAAAAAGGAAAGCAAGACGTCAAATGAGAGGCTTGCGTCATAATGAAGGATTTCGCGGGGGCAACTTGTCGCCCTAACCACTTGTGAGCGGCCGCCCGGAGTACTTTTAAAAAAACATTTCTAAATTATCGTTTTCATTTAGATTTCAAATTTGGCACGATTTTTCACAAAAACTACGTCTATGCATATCTTCAACCAGAAGATTGGTGGAAGAACTGTTTCAGGGGCCCTTTATTGCGCTGACACCGGGAATATACCGTAGGTGGCGTGAATTTACACGTGAGGCTCTCCGCATCTGAGCACCGTGCGGATAAATCGTTCAGAAATTCTATTGTTCACCTATACCAGAAACCCGTCTCTATTGTCATATTTGGCACTATAAGATCAAAGTGTGAATTAACGACAGGCGCCCTTTAACGCAAGTTTTTCTTTACTATTGTGACAGCATTGTGACGGCCTCCTGCAATAGCTAAAAATCGTAACATGCGAGTATCAAGACATAACAACTTCAGAAACACCACGACCCAGGCTGTTCGTTGTTTTCTGTGGAATCCTATAACGAAGAGGACAGATCGCCTTCATTACATATCTGAAGGACGTCACCGTGGAAAACGCAGACGAAACTGCAATATTACACTAGATAATGTTCATTCGCGGAAAAAAGCGTAGCATCGACACGGCCGCCAGCGGCGCGCCAAGGAACAGAAGCCACGCTGGTTAGCAAGGGAGAAAAGCTCAGTTTATTTTCGAAGTAGGCTCGCCTTTTATAGGTATGCGTCACGTGAGAAAGGGAAAGGGGAGAGGAGAGAGCGGCGATAGCGGCTGCCGCTCCGAAGGAAAGAAGGTGCGCTGATGACGCGTGCGCAACGGAAAAAAATGCTGAACAGAATATGCCACAAAAAGTAACGGCGCTATCAACTGGTACCATTGTCTCTCTACCGTGCATTGCAGATGCTGCTACCACCCGGGTGTTCACCATTGTCTATATTGTGATTTCTGCGCTCGCTGTTGGGGCAGACCTTATCCTCCTCGTGCACGCCAAGAGGGTGAGTATCCTGAAGCGTTGGTCTTCGCCTTTATTGGGTAGCGTAAGGCCTTTCAACTCTGTAGCGCCCGATGGCTCCACGCTGTCAATCTGCCATCGGATTTGAATATAATATAGTAGAACAGTAGTTTGCTGAAGGCGCACACGCTCACTGTTACGAACTCGGGCGATTGCGAGGTGTCAGTTGTTTCTAGTGTACCACTTCCTTCTATTTCTAAAAAAAAAAATCAGGTTTCTCAAGATGAGAACATCAAGAATAACTGGTCTAAGTAGGCCGATTTTCGTTTGGCCTCAGTTTGACCTTAGCTCATGACTCGGGGTCACTTCATAGTGATCGTATATAGGCTGTCCAAGGAAGCTTGAGAAATCACTTGCTCGAGGCAAAAGGTAGCGTCCTTATGACATTGAGGTTAGTGTATCAGGTATCTCATACAAATACCACTCCCTCACTTATAGCATGTTCTATTTGATGGTATGGTCGGACAGGAATGAACACGTGGACAGGGACACGTGGAAATGAACGACGATATATACGAGCGCTGACTTATTACAGTTCATTAAGGCGAAAGCATTACTTTGGTCATGACTCGCCGGCATGTCCGATCGCGCTTCTGCCACACTATCAAACTGATGGGTTCTGTTTAACCTTCAAGAAAAAAAATATCCTCCTCCACCGGTAATCGATCTCCTACCCCTGCGATCACTGGCCAAAATTGGGAATCCTTCTGGACGGCAACATGAGCCTGCCACAACCTTGGGACCTGTTCCACCATCTCATTGATTTGACTAGCCCAGGACACACCAGAGACACAACCTCGCCACGCTTATACACACATCTGCCGCCTCCCCGCTAGAACTCCTCGCGGAGGTTCGTAATCTCTACTTTCCCGCATATTCCTCCGCAGAACATCCCGACTATACAGACTCGCATACCGACCTGCTAGACCAACCCATCACCGAGGCGGAATTCAGGGCAGAACTTAGCGCCTCAACACGTTCTCAGCTCCTGGCCCCGGCATAGTGCATAACAAGGCACTCCTCAGCCTTTATTCCCCTTCCATCCCAGCGTTAACCAATTATTTCAACGAATGCTGACTGCGCGGCACCCTCCCACCTCAGTAGAAGGACGCCAAGATAGTCTTCATTCACAAATCGGGCAAATCTTTCCGCCTTACTAACCTGCGTCCCATTTCCCTTACGTCCTGTGTAGGCAAGCTCATGGAGCATGTTCTCCAGACCCGGCTCAGCCGGTATCGTGAGAACAGCAACCTCATGTCTTCGTGCATGTTTGGTTTCCGCCCGGCCTTGTCCACTCAGGACGTCTTTCTACAACTCAAACATCACATACTTGACTCTAATACGGGCGACGCCAATGCTGTCGTCGACGTCGACCTAAAAAGCATTTGACAAAGTTACCCACGCAGCCATCCTAGAAGGCCTCCGCTCCCTTGAAGTAGACCCGCGAATATGCAACTACATCCGCGACTTTCTCTCGGAACGGACAGCCACGCTCACCCTGGACGACCACCAGCTTTCCGGTGTCTCACTGGGAGCGCGGGGGACGCCTCAGGGTGCTGTTCTGTCTCCCATCCTTTTCAATATAGCCCTTCTCCAACTCCCCCTACCAACTCGCTCGTGTCCCCTACACACATTTCAGCTTATACGCAGACGACATCAATGTCTGGGCTAACCGAGGCAGTGATGGCGACATGAACACAACTTACAATCGGCCCTCAACATAATCGACTCGTATATTGGCGCGCGCGGCTTAGCCTGCTCCCCTTCCAAATCAGAACTCTTTCTCTGCCGCCCCAAGCTGCACGACCCCGCCATGCCACCCACCTCACTCATGCTAGGTCATCAACCCATTCCCCTAGTCTCCAAGATTCGCATCTTGGGCCTCATCATTCACTCCCACGGCGCACATGGAGACGCCATCCAAGCTCTCTAGGCCCAAACCCAGTAAGCCACTCGTCTCACCCAGCGCGTGGCGAACGGGCACGCGGGACTGGGAACGGAACACACTTCGTCTCACACAAGACTACTTCACGAGCCGCACGGCATACGCATTTCTTACCTCCCTTTAAAGTGATATGAGCGGGTGTGCATCAACGCGCTCCCCAGAAGCTGCACAAAGGTCGCCCTCCGTCTACCCCCATCACCTCTATTACCCGGCTTCTCAACCACAGTACACACAGCACATTTGAGGAGCTAGCAATTCTACCCTAACAGCACAATTGACTCGATTGTCGGGTACCGCCGTAGGCCCCAATCTGTTCTCTCAGCTAGGCATAGCCCCGATCATCCATCCTACCCAGAGGGTCCCCTTACCTCCAGACCTACGCTCCCATCTCATCATCTCTCCTTTCCCCAAGCACATTGATCCCGAGCACGACGGGGCACGCAGGGCAGCCCGCGCCAAAGCCCTGAACAAGGAGTACGGCGACAGTTTCGAAGTAGACTCTCTCCGGCAAGCGCGAGTTTGAACGGTACATCATCGCTCCTGTCGTGTGGCGTTCCTTGCGCGCCAAGTGTGGGATTGCAGATGCCAGGAAGGCTCGACAAGAGCGCATCTCGCGGAATCGCGCAGAATATGAGAGATCTCGAGCACAAATCTAGCGCACAACTCTCGCGCACTGGATTTCGTTCCATGAGCCCAGAAAGACTTTCACCTTAGAAAAGGATAACGAAAGGCGTTGAAGGGGTCGATTGATTGATTGATTGAAAACTTTATTGGCTGCAAGGGAGTTCTCGGTGTTGTGGGTGGTCCGCCTATTCCGGCAGCCCAATGACCTGCGCCGCAGGGTGGGCCCTGCGAATCAGTCCTCGATGTTGGTCGGGGTCCTCGCTGTGCAGAATGGCCTCCCACTGCTCCAAATTGGGATTAGAAAGTTTATCGATAAAGGGATTTAATTGGCATATCCACACCATGTGAAAAGCCGTAGCTATTTCTCCGCAGTGTGGGCACTCTGGTGTGTAAAGTGAGGGTTACCACTGGTGGAGTTTAATTGGTGTAACGAGAGTGTCTGTTTGTAGCCGGCGGAGGGTGTGTTCTTCCGCCTTGTCTAGAGTTTTATGAGGTGTGGGGTATGTCTGTCTGGCCTGTCTGTAGGCCTGCAGGTGTTCAGCAAAGGTGAATATGGACTGTGTAATATACTTTTTTTTTCCTCATCGGCTAAGGGGGGATCCCGGTGTAAGAGAGCTCGGGCGTGCCGGTGGGCGGCGTCATTCCCTCCTGTGTGTTCCGTGTGTCCCGGAAACCATATGATCGAGGCCCGATTAGAAGTGTGCTTTGATAATATGTTAGACATAATTGATGGATTAGTCCGCTGGTAATATTCCTGCACGAATTTCGGGAATCTGCGAGTACAATATCGTTTGGGTTGGTAGCTAGCGCAAGTGCAATGGCTGCCTCCTCTGCGTGAGTGGGATTGGACGTGCGGACTGATGCAGTTAATTAATTTTCCCTCGGGATTCGTTATGGTGATGATCAGCCGTCCTTGGAATGGACCGGCTGCATCCACGTAGAGCGAGCCCGGGTGGCTATCACATTTTTGCGAAGGCTTTCGGCTTTGGCTTTTCTTCGCTCCACGTTCAATATCGATGCATGTTTTGGAGTATTTCATGAACATATATGTTCTTGCGGATTGATAGAGAAAGTTCCGTCCTTTGGTCCACTGTGTAGGGTATTTTGAGATGTATCTTGTTCAGATGGGTTTGGCCTGTTCGAATGATGGCCAGGCGGTTGAGATGTGACAGTCGTTGCGCCTCCAAGATTCCTTGCAGTGTGTTCTGGATGCGAGACATGAGGCGGTCTTCGGCAGACCCAGTGCCGTTTTATAGGCCGCCCGTATTAGCCACTCCAGATCTGCGATTTCTGACGACGTGAGCTGAAGTGAAACTTGTTGCTGGGGTAGTTGGCTCATGATCGTACGGAGGAAAGTAAGCGCAAAAGAGCAACCACAAACACAAAAGCGCAAACACAAAAGAGGAGACAGGACAACGCGCTACTAGCAACTGATTATTTTATTGAAATTCACACACATTATATAGGGACATCGCTGCAACATCACGTCAGAAGGCAATATTATCAACCAATAAATTTTATGTTTAACCTAGGGGAATCTATACCCGATAAAAATACCTTGCTTTTTAAAAACAAAATGACACGTGGTACATAAAGGGCCAAAGTAACATAAAAAAATAAAACAATAAACACAAATTTCATGTTTAACATAGGGTGGAGTAAAACCGATAAAAACACCGATGACTTTAAAAAACAAAATGACACGTGGTGTAAAGGGCTAAAGTAACATGATGGAATGAATAAGAAGTGAGTCCCGTACATTATTCGTGAGACAACAAAAGCTTGTACAAGGCGAATTGCGTCCCTTTCTTTTATGCCGTGGTGCCTGTTGCAAATGCGTCTGAGCACCCTGGTTATATCTGCTACGTTGTTGCGAGTTTTTTGACGGCCGTGGTGTTTTGGCGGCCTTGTGGTAAGTACTGGCCAAGGATTGTAATTTCGAATGGCTCGGGGATTTCGTGTCGATCAATGCTGATGGACCTTCTGAGAGTTATCTGTAGTATTGGGCGCGAGGACATACCGTAGCGCCACCTCTCGGAAGCGCCCGCATGACGAAGTAAGTGGGATAACGCACGTTAACTGCTGCTGTGGGATGCTTTCCTAGGCAGTTCAGTTGCGCCTTCGCATTACGTTCATTTAGTTATTTAATATACACCTCGGTCTGGGCCTTTATATGCTTATTTTCAGGTATGAGACCCACTGATTTGGCAAAAAAGCGCTTCATCAAATCAGAGTTATTGAAGTTGGCGAGCTTTACTGCTACGACGATGCGCATCGGCTGTAGCATTTCTGCTGTTATGAAAAAAAAAAAACAGAAGCTACCATACAACCATTCAGATGTAAGCAGTCAGTGCATAGGTAATGGGATTCCTCTGCAAGAGCAGAGGACTGTCAGGAACCAACACCACCTAGACCCCGACACAGGTTGAGCGCCTTCGTATAGCGCCGGCGAAAGCGGTACCATTCGGCTGCTCCCTTTAACGACTGTGGAGATGACGTGGATTAAGGTTTTAGCAAGTGTGAAGAAGTGCATTCCACGCAGCGAATTCTTGCGCACTGACTACCGCCATTGACACTTCTGGTTGGAGCGGATGGGTTTTCCACGTGTATATTATTTTTTTTTATGCGTGCATATCTCGATCAGCACATCACAACATGCATGCAATACTCCATCTTTCGTTTATTCACAGACTATGTTATTTGAAATTAGCATACAGTACTGGAGACGCTGCCTGAGACAACTCACCATGCATACCGCTGTCGGAGGCGGTAGAATCTTCTAGTTCACTTCAGTGAAACTTCCGTGTCAACGTGTTCATAATAATTTGAGACCTTCTGGCCTTCGCACGATCCCTCCTTTCTTTGTCAGGGTATTGCTCCATGAAGAAGCCAGCATCTTTTCCATCCTTCCGGCAACAGTGTCGTTATAATTCACAAGTGATAAGCGCAACTTAAAACGCGCGCGCCGTTTATCCGGCCGCTCACCAAACACACAGCGCCAACTCTACGGACAAAATGTCGCTCGCTGAAATGTCTGCAGCGCACATCATGAGAATGATTTTGCACATTCAAATTTTAATTAAGGAAGGAGAATTCTGTGAGCTTATTTTGGGTAGCAATGGAAGCTTGCGCCGGGTTTCCTCGCTTAAGTCTGGGTACATAGCAGTAACGGACCGTAGAAACAGCTTAAATAAACTTCAGCAGCCTCTGTAATGATGCAAGATCAAAAAGCACGCACTCTTTATCAACCGAAACTACAGAAATAAACGCGACTATTAGCTTTTAAAACGCACAAATTCAATCGAGCGTTTGCTTCAGCAAGAGGAGTCACGTTATCCCACTTTCTCCCCTATATAGGTCGACACTAGCGCCGTTCGCTCCAGTGGTGGCGCTCGCGCCCATATAGCTTGTGTGCATCCGTCTTTGAGGGGTCATGATGACATCATCGGCCGTGACGTCATGACCGGACGTGACACCATCATGACGTCACATCGGCGATGTCTAGTTACCGGAAGTGATAATGACGTCACATCCGGTCATGCCATCAATGTGAGTGATAACGACAAGGACACCGCCGGGCGTTCGATCTAGGCGTCCGTGCGGCACCTTTCCTTTGGCGCTTCCTTGACGTCACACACCACAGAGCATATAGAAATAGACGCAGCACAGCAGGCATCAGCGGCGTTTCAAATTGGTTGACAGCAAAGAAAAGGTGCAGTATCTGTCACAATATTCCGCGGACTCATTAACCGAGCTGTAAAGAAAAGGAGGAAGGTGGCAGTGAAAACCGAGAGAAAGAGGTGTCGTAGTGGAAGGCTTCGGACCCCATCGCCACAGACGATTTCGCCTCATCGTACTTTAGCAGTCCAAAGTGCCCCTAGAAGTTTTTGATCAAAGGGAGGCGGGCGCCGTGTCTATCTCACTTCTCGATAAAAGCGAGATGATATGAAGCCACCCTGAACACTGCACATTGCACAAAGAACTGTTGCTGTTGCTTCAATATTTTGAGACGACATTTCGTGTGTGTGTTTGACACGTTTTATTAAACTCTGGGTTACGGTGACGGCGACGCCTTTCTACCGAACGAGCTTATGAGCTATCTCGTAAGACCGTGTCTTTCCAACTGCTCTCTCACGAGGTATTAACAGGCTCCACTAGTATCCAATACTATAGGAAATGCAATAGGATATGCCCTACGAGCCTAACTATTTTAAATGACACACGTTTCCAATTTTAACGCTACCGTCACAAATAGATTTTGGAAAAGGCATGTGATTGGCTAAGCAATTGAATATCTAATGTTGAACATGATTTGGTGGTATAAACGCATTATTTCATATGATAGCGTTTTAAAGTGAATTGTTATGACTTGCCAATGAGTTGTGGTTGCTGCTATGTATTGCAAATTACACGTCGAGTGTAATATATGGTCACTGCACTCTCCACGATGCTGGTTGATATAAATTATTTTACTGGCGGGATTCTTTCCCTATGGCCTGCACAGCATGGTACCAATATTCGGGCCCTATTTCTTGTTCCAGCAACCAGTGAAGGCTTTGCGCGTATTCCTGTACTGGAACCTCTTCCACTTCGCCGTGGATCTCTTCATAATATCAGCCTTCTTTGTGGCTGTCCTCAACAAGGTAAGCAATAGCGTACTCTTGTCTTGGTCAGAAGTCGTGAGGCTGCGGGTTTTGTTTTCACCCACATCCTAGGAACCTAGTTACATCAGTGCGGTTCTAAATTTATGCCGGGTGAGAACGCTCGTATTAAGCACAGTGAGCCAGGGCATTACTAGAGGTGGGTTCGGGGGCCATTATACGGATTCTGTGTACGAGACGTCAAGCGCGCTTCCACTAGGGCAGAAATAACGTTCAGTGAAGAAGTTGTGTAATCAGTCAAGGTGACCGAATTTATTTACATTTTGTACATAAGTAAATACCAACGATTGGAGACCCATCGACTGCACTTACCGCCGCCTTTTTAAAGGCTTCCTCCCCAGTTTCCCAGTGCGTGACCGAACTTGAAAATCCTGCACTTTGCTTTATTCGCTTGTTGGGTTTAACGTTCCAAAGTCACTGATGCTGTGTGGAGGACTAAGAAAACTTCGACCACCTGGGTTTTGTTCCCAACTAGGGCTGGTAGTTAGGGCGAGCGTAATGCGTGAGGGCAGCGCCCAACTCACCCGCTTGGAACGCTGTCTTCAGAGAGACCGTTGTTGTAGGCTTAAGCACTACCATATAGTCCTCGGGTTGCATGCGCACAATTGGTTTTGGGAACCCATGAAGAAACATCGCGCAACAGACGGGTGCTTTGCTTTTCGCTTCCATCAAAAAGGGGTTATCACGGTCGGGATTCGATATCGTGTCCCTTGGGTTCAGCAGCCGGACGTCGTATCCACTCAGCCGCCGCGGCAAATCATTCTTTCACTCTTGAACATGCCCCCGAAATATTCCTGGATTGCCGGTGAAGAGGACGCTGTCGCTGCCCTAGTTGGCTTGAAAACCAATAAGAACGCTAACCGCTACTGTGCTTGGAATTGCTGATGATGATGACGATAATTTGTGGCTGCAGCCTTTGTATCGGGTGAGCGCAATAATGCGCCCTAGCATTCACAGAAAGCGCAGTGTGTTGCCATGTGGTATCCGTATAGACTGTTGAAGGCTGGGCGCCCTCTTCACAGCAACTGGTGTCACTAGATCGCAGATGAGAGGGCAAAAAGCTTGGGATTGTATTCCCCAGCATTGCGTACAAAAGGTGAAACATTCCTGCAGATTTCGACATCTCTCGCTGCAGAGAAGCAGCAGCGAGAGCGCCAACTCGGGTCTCTCCTTTCATGTGGGAGGGTGACATTAGAATCAGCCTGCCGTGACATCTGAACTCGTGTTACCTCTATGCCACTGGCAGGAGATGCAAACTCGGGTCGCTCCTTTCATATGGGAGGGTGACAGCAGAATCAGCCTGCCAGAAGTTTTTGCATTCCCGTTACCCCCAGGACACGCAGACACGACTATACGGCTGTGGGCTCGTATAGCTTAAGCTCTCGCGTCATAATCTTAAAGGCTGAGTTTAAGTGTCCCCAATAAAGCAGCGCCCTAGAATGATAGGGCGTGACAGGGGAATAATGGTGGCAGGCAAAAGAAGCTCCCGATTCCATCCAGGTTTAACCAGAGCTAAACCACAGCGAATGTTTTGAAAGTTCCGAAGCTACACCAGTGCTATGAGGTGCGCAGCAGTAGAGGGTTACGAATTAACTTTGACCACCTGCAGGCCTTTAAGGTGATTCGATATTACTTCATTTTGGCTGTTTCCGTCTTTCTCTTCCATAAGAAAGACCATAAGCGCAACGCCTTTGGTCTGCTTTACACACTTTTGGTGTCAGAAGATTTCACAGAGATGCTCATGTAATCGATCGAGTGTGATATGGCGACGTCCATGTAATGCGGCCGCGGAGACTAACTTAACTTCAGTTATATGATTGCCGAGAATAATGAAAGCCAGAGCCCACATGTGAAGAATGGTGTGTGTCTGACATTTCAAGATGAAAAGAAATCATTTTTGCCCAGTGTACTTCCTAGTCTTCGGCAGGCTCATAGAGAATGCCGTTGTGAATTTCTTCGCTATCGTGGTGCCTCTCCGATTGCGTTTCCGATGCATAGTATGCACTACCTGCAAAGTCGCTCGCAAACGTTGACAACACTGCAAGGCCCACTCTTCTCATTACTTCTTTCTTAAACCTTAAAATAACGGTATCACCAAACGGGAGAAAGCCACTCATATCCCATGACTAAAGCCTTCTAGAACACTGCACCCATCACCGCGAACCCCATTCATGGCGTCGTTAGCTCGTTGCTGTATTCCTCTGCTAGATTACAGCACTTTTGCATGAGGTATCTAAAATATCTTCATTTCTTCATAACCACAGTTAATCGACTAAAACAAAATTTTTCGCTTTGCAAAGTCTAAACCGGCATAGATCGCTGGCTGCGATGGCTCGTCCAGCCACATTAGTAGCCCGGCATATATATATGCATCATGGCGAATTTCCGAAAAGTACTTTGCCGTCACATCTCAGCTACTGTTGAAACTTCGCGCTGCACAGTCGTAACCGTTCGGCGTGAAAGGGAATGCCCATAAATCTCTAGCGTCAGACTGGAATATCTGCTCCTTAAACTCTGCAGTAACGGCGCACACATTATTTATGCATATTGCGACGTGATGACAATCTTCCTTCTCTGCTCATATTTAAATTAAAGCCTCGTGCAACCGTACTCTCAGCTATATGTAGACGGGAGTTGTGGCGAGACACTTTGTGGCATCAAGCAGGGCTGCAGGGCGACACCGATAAAGAAGCTTCCAGAACATGCCAGGAGAGCGGCCTTCCAATAGCACCCATCCATATTATACTGGTATACAACGCAGCCGACAGGTTTCCTTTGGTGTAGTTTGGCAGGCTTCATGTGGTTGTCAATTGTAATTGTTCTCTTGTTTGAATCATTTGAACAAGATAGGCATGATTGGACAGCCTTCGAGTAAAAAGAGAGGCACAGAAGCGTTCTAACTGCTATTGTTGAAATCTATGCGACACCGCAGTCGAATTTATACTAAGATCACTCAGCTCAATAAGCCTCACTAAGCTATATGTATCGAGGCTTCCACCATATATACGCGTCTTCCCACTAAAGGAAAAAACAAAAGCTGTCGGCGGATATTCAAATTAGTACTAGTACCGGCGGCAAAATAGTATTGAGTGTGCAGCTGACTCATTGTCATAAAATCCGTGGAGGATAAGACCCGTTTTTCTTGTTATCTCGCAGCGCAATGCCGACAAAGCCATTCAGTCGTCACCGCCATTTATCTTCGTGGCGACAGCGCTTCGTGTAAGTATTATGCCACTGTCCCCATAACTGCAGGTCCACCATTCGTTCCCTTTAAGAGAAAGAAGGGGGCCCCGTTTTCAGATGCAGCCTAGTTTCCTCTGCTGCTCATCTCGGCCAGCCATGAGTCAGTTAACACGGCTTTCACAAAGGGTTGCCTACTTTCTGCGTGGTGCAAGGACAGGAATTGGCTATAGCAACCATTTTGTAGGACCATGGATAACGTCATCGTCATGCACTTTCTGTGGTGATATCCAGTCTCGGCACTTGCCAATCAGTGCTATCTATAGGCAGATCGCATCTCCCCTATATGCCGGCCATCGCAGACAGTAAGCAAGACTAAGGTCCTGGCCCTTCAGGAGTCTGCACAATAGGCCACCGCCGTTGTCTCAGATCTATATCGGGTGCATTAAATCCGCGGGCAGACAACGTGCAGTTGCTAAATCATATGCTGGAGGGAAATATTATGGTCCCCCACAGCGTTTGGATGAAGACGAAGTGTAAGGCGCCCATGCACTGCGTGATGTCAGTGCAGGTTAAAGAATCCCATGCAGGTACTGGAAATTTTCATCCACTACAGGGGTCTCTTAGAGCCTGAGTCTATTCGGAACGTTAAACATTATGAACCAAATCCAATAAAAAAACCCATACTAGGAGCGCTACTAAGGCCATGTATTATTCAGTTCCGACAATATCGTTTCTTAAGTGCCAGCAATGCGCCGAGCACTTGCGGAGCAAGATTTCACTGAAGGCTTCGAGCGCTCTCAAAAATGTAACGTTCTGACCGAAAACAATCGACTTACATTAGAAAGCCTGATATTATTGGTCGTCGGAGAGGCAATCGCAGGCCATAATCATTGCAGAAGCAATGTGCATGCCTTCCTTTCTTTTTATTTGTTATAAAAGCGTAGGTGCAGATAAAGGAGTGAACACGTGCATTTCTGGTTTATGGGTTCAACGTCCCAAAGCGACTCAGGCTATATGAGAGACGCCGTGGTGGAGGACTCCGGAAATTTCGGCCACCAGGGGTTCTTTAACGTACACTGACATTGTACAGCACACGGGCGCCTTGCTTTTCGCCTCCACGGAAAAGTGCCCGTGGAGGCCGCATATTAGATCAAAAACCACCGAATATATATATATATATATATATATATATATATATATATATATATATATATATATTGCGATGTGGATTTAATAGTTCGTTTGAACGTCTAGCGCTGCCAGTAATTCGGGCAGAGCAGGGTCGAATTGCCAGCCGCAGGGCACAGCTTCAGCACGAGAGATGGGCGCCGGAGCCAAGCGATGGTGATGGCGATGCCGCAGCATTTTCCGTTCTTTGTCTTCTTTACATTTCCCCCACGTGAAGAAGTCGCCATCCTGGCGACTCAGGGAGAAGAGACGACCAGAGGGTTGTAATATGGCTTGAGGCGGCTAACGTGGACAATCTCGCGGCCGCGACGGCGGTGGTCGGAAGAAGGGGTGACTGGCTCGATGACGTAGTTCACAGGGGATGTGCGTTCCAAGACGCGATAAGGTCCGTGGTATTTGGTGTCTAGTTTGTTGGTGGCAGGAACGCATAGCCAAACGAAGCTGTCGGCCTGGAACGTGGGAGCAGGAGTATCGGTATCATGCTGATCTTTGCGATAGCCTTGAGTGTTGGAGGTAAACGTGCGAGCTAGCTGACGGCATTCCTCGGCCTTCTGTACAATGTCTGACAAAGCACTGTACTCAGAGGCATCTGGATGGTATGGCAAAATTGTGTCCAGAGTACATGATGGTTCACGGCCGTATAAGAGGAAGAAGGGCGAAAAACCAGTTGTTGCTTGGGTGGCAGTGTTGTACGCGAACGTTACGAATGGCAGTACTTGGTCCCAGTTCGAGCTTCCAGATTCAGATGTAACATACATTGCGAGCATGTCCCCAAGCGTACGGTTGAAGCGCTCCGTGAGGCCATTTGTTTGCGGGTGGTACGCAGTTGTAGCTCGATGTATCGATTTACAAGACGACAGGAGCTCTTGGACTACTTCGGAAAGAAAGACACGACCTCTATCACTCAGTAGCTCGCGGGGGGCGCCGTGTCGAAGAATGAAGTGGTGCAGAAGAAAATGGGCTACCTCTCGAGCTGTCGCCGCGGGAAGTGCAGCAGTCTCGGCGTAACGGGTCAGGTGGTCGACGGCGACGATGACCCATCGATTACCAGCGGCACTGCAAGGTAGCGGACCATAGAGGTCGATTCCCACGCGATCAAACGGGCGAACTGGACACGGTAAAGGCTGAAGAGGGCCAGCAGGGTGGCGAGAAATCTTGCGTTGTTGACAGGCGGTACAAGAGCGAATGTAGCGACGTACGAAATTGTACATTCCCCGCCAGTAGTACCTTTGACGAATTCGATCATATGTTTTGAGGACGCCGGCATGAGCGCTTTGCGGGTCACTATGATGGTGGGCACAAACCTCGGAGCGGAGGTGGCGCGGAATGACAAGAAGCCACGTTCTGCCGTCTGAGTTGTAGTTCCTTCGGTAGAGAAGGCCTTCCCGAATGGCGAAATGGGAGGCCTGTCGGCGGAGTGCCCGAGGATGCGTAGCCGCGGAAGTAGTGCCAAGGATATCTAGCAGGTTAGAAACCCAAGGATCTTGTCGTTGCTCGAAAGGCATATCCTCAATGGTGAGTGCTGACAAGAGTGTTTGAGGAGGGGACGATGAGTTAGGCGAGCACACCGGTGACCGAGAAAGAGCGTCGGCGTCAGAGTGCTTGCGGCCAGAGCGATACACTACACGGATGTCGTATTCCTGAAGCCTGAGAGCCCAGCGCCCGAGACGGCCAGACGGATCCTTGAGAGACGCGAGCCAGCAGAGAGCGTGATGATCTGTAACTACCTCGAAGGAGTGGCCGTATAAGTAAGGGCGGAACTTCGTTACAGCCCACACGATTGCTAAGCACTCCTTTTCGGTAACGGAGTAGTTGGACTCGGCTTTGGTGAGAGCACGGCTGGCGTAGGCGACAACGTATTCGGAGAAGCCAGGCTTGCGCTGGGCGAGGACGGCGCCGAGGCCGACACCACTGGCATCGGTGTGAAGTTCTGTAGGTGCAGTAGGGTCGTAATGGCGAAGGATTGGCGGTGACGTTAGAACATTGCGCAGTGTCGCGAATGCATCATCGCAGGCTGGCGACCAAGAGGAGAGGTTAGGGGTGCCTTTCAAGAGCTGTGTAAGGGGGGCTATGATGGTTGCGAAATTCCGAACAAAACGACGAAAGTACGAGCAGAGGCCCACGAAGCTTCGCAGTTGTTTCAAAGTGGTCGGTTTCGGAAAGTCAGCGACGGCGCGCAGCTTCTCAGGATCAGGCAGAACTCCATCTTTACACACAACATGTCCGAGTATTGTGAGCTGGCGGGCACCAAAGCGGCACTTTTTGAGGTTCAGTTGAAGACCGGCGCGGGTTAGGCAGGTGAAGACCTGGCGAAGTCGAGTCAGGTGGGTCGGGAAGTCGGTTGAAAAGACGACGATATCATCAAGGTAGCATAAACAGATGTTCCATTTCAGGCCGCGCAGTACAGTGTCCATCATTCTTTCAAATGTGGCTGGGGCGTTACAGAGTCTGAATGGCATAACATTAAATTCGTATAGTCCGTCTGGAGTAATAAAGGCGGTCTTAGGACGATCCGCCTCTGCCATGGGCACCTGCCAATACCCGGAGCGTAAATCGAGTGAGGAAAAGAATTCTGCGCCTTGCAAGCAGTCTAGGGCATCGTCGATTCGTGGGAGGGGGTACACATCACGACGAGTGATTTTGTTGAGACGGCGATAATCAACACAAAATCGTATGGAGCCATCCTTCTTTTTAACTAGGACCACAGGAGACGACCATGGGCTACAGGATTCTCTAATTATTCCGCGTTGGAGCATGTCATCGACTTGTTGGGCAATAACACGGCGCTCAGTCGGCGACACACGATACGGCCGCTGATGGAGAGGTGGATGAGCGCCAGTGTCGATGAGGTGGGAAATGGTCGTCGTGCGGCCCAAGGAAGATTGCGGGATGTCGAAGGAGGAGCGGAATTGGTGTAGAAGGTCAAGAAGTTGCTCGCGGTGGCGCGGCTCTAGAGCGCTGTCCACAGAATGGTCAAAAAGGTCCCGCTGTAGCGGATCGGAAGCCACACGAGTTGGGGTCAAGGCGTCAACTTGGCAAACAGGGAATGACACATCATCAAAGGCGAACAGAAGGTCCACGGGCTCGATGCGGCCAAGGCACTCCCCTTCGATCAACATAGCGGGAGACGCAAGAGGATTGGCTACCAGAAGTGTGCTAGCGCCGTTGTTCATGTCAAGGACGGCAAACGGCAGCGGTAAGTGGCGGCGGCGGCAGACAACGTTAGAGGGCACAAAGAGGACTGTCGCGGCGGTGGTAAAAGAGGCAGTGAGGGGAACCAGAACAGCGCTTCCGGGTGGGATGGTTGTATCATGAGCTACGAGGAGTTTGGTCGCAAAACGAGGACACGGCTCGTGGAACAGGGCATCAGACGGTGCATCACTCGATTCAATGAGCTCTACTTGAGGACTGGCGCAGTCAATGATAGCATGATGCTGGGACAGGAAATCCCAGCCGAGAATGACGTCATGAGAACATGTGGGGAGAACGACGAATTCGATGATGTACAAGGCTGCAGCAATGACGACGCGAGCAGTGCAGATAGCTGTCGGCTGTATACTGTGAGCGGATGCGGTACGAAGCGATAGTCCCTCGAGAGGCGTAGTCACTTTTCGGAGGGAGCGGCAGAGTTTTTGGCTGATAACTGATACAGCGGCACCGGTGTCGACGAGCGCAAGAGTATGAACACCTTCAACGATGACAGCAGTAACATTCGCGGGATTAAGACGAGGACTTTGAAATTCTGTCGAATACGCAGTTCGTGCCTCGCGAACTGCGGCGGTTAGTTTTCCGGCTGAGTAGCGGGTCGTCGGCGCATTGGCGAAATGGAGCGGCGACGTGGTGATGGCGAACGACGAGGCAGGAAGTCCGGAGGGTCAGGGGATGCTGTTGGATGACCCGATGGGACGGGGAATTGGGGGGCCAAATAAGGTGGCGCAGGCCGCGCAGCAAAGGCCATATTTATTCGGCGCCGGCAGTAGCGTGTAGTGTGCCCAGGGATGCCGCAGTGGTAGCAAATAGGCCTGTTGTCTGCAGTGCGCCATGGAGATGGTGTCTGACGCAAGGGGGGAGCAAACGCTGTTGGTGCCGAACGCATAGGGGGCGAAGCATAGGCATATGCTGGCTCAGGAGGTGGACTTGAAGTAACTTCGGCATATGAGCGACGCAATACCTGGGGAGGAGCCGGCGCGAATGCTGGAGCATAGCTCAGTGGCGCAACGCCGGACGATGAAATTGTGGGCGTGGGGAACGGCATTGAGGGTGCGACCGGAGGTGATTGAGGAACAGAATTAGGGAGGACTTCAGATACATGCTGTTGGATTGCACGGCGAAGCTCCGGAACAAGGCCAGTTGGTGACGACTCCTTAACATATGGCTGCAGGGACAGTTGTCGTGCGACCTCCTGACGTACAAAAGCCTTGATGTTTTCAGAGAGGCTAGATGACTCCCTCTCCGCGGCTAGTCCAGCAAGTGATGCTTGAGGCTGGCGAATCAAAACACGCTCCTTGCGGAGTTCGTCGTAGCTTTGACATAGGTCGTAGATTTCCTTGACCGTCGTGGGGCCTTTGGCGACGAGCATGTTGAAAGCGCCGTCATCAATTCCTATGAGGACATGACGTATCTTAACGGCCTCGGTCATGGTCGGGTCAACGCGACGACACATATCAACAATGTCCTCAATGTAACTGGTGAACGTTTCACCGGGTAGCTGGAGTCGTGACCGAAGACGCTGTTCCGCGCGGAGTTTTCGGACGGCGGGGCGGCCAAAGACATCAGAAAATTTCGTCTTGAAACTCGCCCAGGTAGTAAAGTCAGACTCGTGGTTTCTAAACCACAGATTAGCGACGTCGCTCAAGTAAAAGATGACATTGGTGAGCTTACGGTTGTCGTCCCAGTTATTGTGACGGCTGACCCGTTCGTAAGTGGTCAGCCAATCGTCGACGTCGTCATCGCTGCTTCCACTGAAGGTAGCGGGGTCCCGTTGACGAATCGCACCTGTGCAGGTGACGGGCGGAGGTAGGTGCAATGAAGTCGGCTCCGTCATTGGTGTAGTCAACGTTCTGCTGCGAAGTTCCAGGGCGAGATGAGTACAGGGAACCTCAGATTGACCTCCACCAAGTGCGATGTGGATTTAATAGTTCGTTTGAACGTCTAGCGCTGCCAGTAATTCGGGCAGAGCAGGGTCGAATTGCCAGCCGCAGGGCACAGCTTCAGCACGAGAGATGGGCGCCGGAGCCAAGCGATGGTGATGGCGATGCCGCAGCATTTTCCGTTCTTTGTCTTCTTTACAATATATATATATATCTGCTTTACCCATTGCTCATCAACCACTTATGATGTGTTCCACCACAGCATAGACGCAACATTAACATTAGGCACGCTCGCCTAGTTCGACTCGTCCACATTTCAAGACGAACCTGTGCTTTGTTCCTTGCTCTTTGCCACAATAACTTTAAAATTCCCGCCTCTATTTTTGCCACTTTTTAATGAGCTGCCATATAAAGTCACGTCTACCAATACCGAAATTTACGCTGATTTTGTTTTTCTGCATAGTCCTGTAGCTTGTTTCTTTTTATGCTCACTGTGAGTGCACCAAATGTTTCTGTCATCGCATCCCCTCCCTCATTTACGTTTTATCCTGTGCTTTGCCTTGAGAACTGTCAATGTTTGAACAGTATTTTTTTTTTTCTCGCCTTCTGCTTATTTTAAAAGGAGCCAGCGCGCGTACCTCCGTTCTCCGTGAACCATGCTGCTAGGCCCCTTGAAACTTTTGCAGATGGTGTTGAACTTCGTTTGCACGCACTGTAAAGGTGTTAAGAAATTTCCCGCGCTATTCATTAAAGGGGCTGTGATGAAATGTTAAAGCTTTATTGTGGCGATATATTACCAAGGTCGTATGATAAATAACCTACTTTCCCTTAAAGTGGAGATTCGTAAAGATAAAAGAGGCAAAGTAGCAGATATTTATTTTGACCTATGGCCGTTTCATCAAGCTAATATGGATAACCCGGAGACACTTTTTTTTTTTTTTTTCAACGGTGATGCTCGTGGAAAAGTTGCAGCAGCATTCAGTTTGAAGCGGTGATCGCGGATATTCCAATGGGAAAATGTCAATGGGAAACAATTTCTTGGCGCATGGGTAGCTTGGACAGAATACGTAGCCATTAGATATGTACATGAGATAACGACGGTAAAAACAATAATAACTAAGATAACCAGGCAATTGCTAGAGGATTATTAACGGTAATGAAATAAGTCGTAACAATTTTGCGTACAGATTATTAACTAGCGTAATTATAATCATGATACGACATAAGATAGATAAGACTGATAACGCTACTGAATGGAATTTTAGGTCAATATTGTCACGTAGTGGTGACAAGGCCGTTGACACCAAAAAAAGGCACAGGCTTGATGGTGCTGAAATTAACTCTTTATTGGGCTGACTTGCGCCCGCAAAAGAACTAAGCAACTCGGCGGCGGCGATAGCAACAAACGTGCTCGTCGATCGTCGAACAAAGAATGTCCGTCACACTCGTCAACGCTCAATTTAAAGGCTGCTCAGAACAATCTAGATAACGTCGCAAACTGCTACTAGTACACCCTGGAACATTGTGGAAACATACGCAAGTGCTCGGAATCTTCGAGACAGATCTCGGCGCATCTTTCGCGACAAAGAAAATGATAACGCGTCGTATCGCGACAACGAGCATGAACAAACACGGGATACAGAATTGATACGCGTGCCAGAATCACACTGATAAGGCCGCATGCCGGCGGCTGTTAAAAAACAACAAATACAGTTTTGAAGGTTTCGCAGCAATATTAACGGTATTCACACAACGCTATCAGAATAGATAGATAGTTAATGATAATACACGGCTGGTGATAGTTAGTTATATGACGTTGATAATTAAATAAAATAGATAAGATGAGCTGTGATAATTTGATATTGATGCTAAATTAACATAGGCGGACCCGGCTATCAAAAAGTAAAGTGATGAAAATTCTAACGCCAGCACCGATGCCGACCACTAACGGTCCAATGTCAAATTTTCGGTGAACGTGCCTTTAACACCATCGCGTAAAAAGCATCGCTAAAGGAAAAGTAAAAATGTGATACAGATAAAAAAAGCAATGTAAAAGGACAAGACTAATAAAAAAGCTATATAAACTAATTAAAGTAGGAGTGAAGTTGTAGACGTCTGAAAAAGCAATGAATCGCAGAAAGAGCTCACAATGAGGCACGGAATTTTCTGTGCTCTCGCATTTTTGCACGTAAAGAGACATATACACCGCTATAATTTCTTTGTGCTCGGCGTCGCGAATTTGAACCATATGGCGGGGACCTTTTCATTTTAGGTGCAATTTTCTTATCAATATGTGCGGCTTTTAGCGGCAACAAACATGATAATGGCGAGATGAAATCTTTTTATTAAGCGACAACAAAATGGATTTATTTATTTATTTACAAATACAGTAGGCCTCTCTCGGGCACATGCAAGAGGGCATACAATGAAAAATATGGAATAAGGAAACAAATGTCCGCAAATAGAGGTGAAAAATAACAATTCACCACCACAGCGGCATCATGGTGGTAATGACATAAATTCGCTGAAACGAAAGAGCTGATTAAACAGGGAAGTAAACAAAGTGAGAAGTCAGCATCATATCGCTGCGGGGCGAAAGCCGATGAACACAAAGAACTCAGAACAGAGAAATGATGTCCGATGATTGTGAGATGATTTTTAATGAAACGCGGCTGGCCTAGTGAGAGTGGTCCTGCCAGCGCCACTATAATTAAGCTCCTTCCTTGTCCGTAACATTACAAGGGGCCACCGAGCGATCGTCCATATTGTGGACGAGGAAGTTTGTCGATGTCGATGAGATCCATGGCATGACGGTAGACGTGTGTGGATGGTTTAGGATATGGGTAAGAAGGAAGAACACAACGGCTTGCCGCCACGGTGATTCTCGGATGAAGCAGGACCCAGGATATTTTCAGGCCACAGGTCGCCAAGATCCGATGGCCGAGACCCAGGCACGCACAGCATAGCACAGGTGGAGGGATGTCCTCATATGTGATGTCGTCTTGTGTCGGTGGGGTCTTCAGGTCAGCGTCTCGGCAGGGGGGTCATCAGGTCAACCGGGTCTCTCGTAGTGTCCTGTGGTCGTGTGGGTGGCGTCTGGGGTCGGTGGGATCATTGGTTTCTCCTTCGTTGTGTCTTGTGGTCGGGGCGAGTGACGCAGCTGAGGAACAGCAAGGTCGCTTCGGATCCGGCAGACTGGGGAACAGCCAAGCGATGCGCTCCATGGAACCCGCTGGCGAAGGTGCAAGCAGACAAGGGCGCCGAAGCTCCGGGCCAGGATGACAAGTGATGATGAGTATCCAGCACCTCCAACCAAAATATTACGGGGTGGCAAGCCGATTAACACAAAGAGCAGAGGACAGAGAGATGATGTCCGATGACCGTGAGATGATTTTTAAGAATCGCGGCGGACCTAGAGCGAGTGCTCCTGCGAGCATCACTGCCTTCCTCACTTTCTCTTCCTCACTTCTGCACTTCCTCGCCCGTAACAATAATAATACCTTCGTTTGGGCCAGTCAGTGAGGCATCATCAAGAGGAGCAGCTCAAGGAAACGTACACAAGACACACGTGCTAGGCATGCTGGTCCTGCTTTTACTTGTGCCTTGTGTCTGTGTTGCCTTGCGCTGCTCCTCTCCCATCACTCCCATCAGCATCATAGGTTCATCACGGTGGTATTGGTGGAGATTGAAAGCGATTAACATGTTCTATCAATGATTCTACTGAGTTAGCTTACAGCAGCTGAAGGGATCAAAGAAAATATATGAGCATTAATGTGGCTAATGGGTTGATGAAGTGCTTTTTCATAGTTATCGAAGAGTGACAGAATGGTTCCTGGAGGTATGTTTCTCTCGATGTATTCAGATGACCATGATAGAATAAGTTCACAAAAGTCAACTCGAATAACCATTGAACCCCATGCGCTCTAGCCTGCAATGCGGTATCACTAGCGTTTTTGTTTTTCTTGTTCAGAACATACGAAGTGTGAAGCAAATGGATGGAGCCAGTGCTTCTCACTTTCTTTCTGTCTTCTACTGTAATAATCGTTAAGAGCAGTGCGTACATATGCTTCCTACTTGAAAGAGGATACATGAATTTATAAAGGTGCTCGGTAAAAGACAGAATTGTACAGAAACAAGTAGAAAGCTGTTTGTCCGACAGCCGAATTTGGCGCTGAATAGTCAGAAATAGAGGCAATGCGCTCTACTTTTGGTCGTGTCCGTCCAAAACTACTACGACACCAATTAGTATCCTGCAAAATGTACCCACGGTAAGCCGAACAACATCATATATGTAACAAGCTTTTATTATTTTTTAGTGCATGGGACCTCTCGGCATGCCTGGAGTTCTTTGGGGGAGGAGGGGTGGGGCGACCTATTTTGCAAAATAGTGTGTCGGATCTACTGCATTGTCGTCGGAGCTCTGTGAATTATGAGGCCTGTTTGAGAGAAGGGAGTAGAAATGGTTAGTGCTTTTTTAAGGCGAATGCCTTTAATGGCTCTTGCTGTCGTGGACAAAATGTGCCCCGCTTTTGCGGCGGCTGCGTTAGGCCGAGGCGGGATGACGTCATAGAGGTCTAGACCAATCACAGAGCACCATCACATATGCGCGAATGCGTGCCTTATATGGCCATATGTAACTCAATGATCAATTACGAATTAATTATTAATCAATTATTAATAGATGACTGATTAAGCAATTCATTAATAAATTGACTCGACCAAAATAAACAAATAATTTTTAATTATAATTACTCACTCATTAGTCTAGCTGCGTAGAAGAATGCGGCACTGAGGCTTTCGCCGCATTAGCCTTTCACTACTTTAGTCGCTAAAGTGCCTCTGTCACGGCTCCGGAAGGGGTGCGAAACACCTTCTCGAACCGAGGCAAAGGTAGTTGGAACTTTGACGCCCAGCGTTAGCCGGTTATGTTCAGCGTTGCGAATGAGAACAGAGCCACGAAGTCAATGATGGAAAAACAACTATATATTCTCAGTATTATACACAGGATGATACGACGAAAGCATTTACAAGCATTTAAAACAACACAGTTAAGGTAGCATACAAAAAAAACTAGCAATTACAAATACATCAGTCAAAATTCTCACTATCAAGATACATGCATATTGAACACAGATGTTTAAAACAAGATAAGACGAGCGTAGAGAAAGTTCAGAAGAAACTAGGAAACGGGCATATTGTCCGACGAGCGCGGCGGCACTCCACTCACAAAGACGACGCAGATGGGGAGCTCTCGAAGGCGATGGTCCTTCCGGAGCCCTGGGGCGAAGTCTTCGTGGTGCGATGCGGCGGCGGTTCGGGGAGCCCGGAGTGCTTGGAGGCGAGAGGCGCACTGCCGTTGGGTTGGGGTCGGCTTCTTTTCTAGCCTTCGGTTGACAATGCGTAAGACACGCCCACACAACAGTTCCCTCCCCAAGTCAGGGCCCGTAGAAACAACACGCACAAGTGCACACGCAGGAAGGGGCACGTAGGCCCCGCAACTTCCACACTGCATGGCCGCCATGTTGCGGATGAAAAAACGTAAGGAACAACCAAAACAACCAAAAGAGGATGCACGTACGCCAACAACTTCGACCCTGCTAGGGGCCACTTTGCAAAACAAGCTGGAGGACACCCCCGCTCGCGCACTGCGAGGGGGTTTCTCTAACTGCGCGGAAACTACTCCGCGAGGAGAACGCGCACGTACGCGTGCTCTTGACATTACCAGAGGCAAACAGAATACACTGAAATATATCAATAAACTCTTCTAGAATACTACATATGGTTAATTGCCATATTATGAAATATAAATGCGGCCACTTTTGTGACAGCCTCCTAATTTTTTCTGGCTTTTTTTGTTAAGTGTTGGACACAAACTGTATGTGTCAAGATATGCTTCAATGAACGTCCTTTTTAAAACTTTGCAAAACAGGTTAAGTGTATTTTTGGACGAAGATGAAGACATTCCATGTATCATCGACAAATCAGTAACGGGCACGGGCAAATAGGACCAAGGATGCTTCGCATTTTACTTAACGACCGTTTGTGTCTTTATGGCCTTGTACAATCATAAAGGGACTCGGGGACGAAGTGAAGTCGGCCCGTATTGATTGATTATCGCACTCTAAGCGCAAATGTGCTAGTTTAACTGAAAACAAAACGAGCTTCTGGTTCAAACTGTAGAAAAGGCCGCAAGCTGCAAGCAAGGAGGATACTTAACAGGTGTCTTTCAGGGCATGATGAACATTTTTAATGGCTCCAAAGTACCGGCTCCCCGTGTGTATCATTGTTCGCTTGCACGCACTTTTCTGCGAGCTAAATCAATAATCTGTCAATTTGTGCCATTATTATTTCGTGCATGCTCATTGGCATGCTGTCATCTATGGGCCTAGTGCGCTGGTATGGAGGCGCCACTGCTCCGGAACAAGTAGCGCCACCTCCCGCCGGCGCACCCATATGTGGTATGTCTGCTCGTCGGAGAGAGGCGGCGGAGTGAACGCGAGGTCTACTCTTCTCGGCAGAAACCTTGTGAGAAGAAACCTTTTGTCGGTCATTTCCTGACTCGTGTCACACGCGTACATAACAGACACATGTACCGTGTGTGCGTGTTGAAAAATAAATCAAAAACAAAGCGAAGAAAGCCGCTAACCATTCATGCCATCTGGGAGAAGGCCGCCGGCGCTTTGGGCACAGCGCATCGTCGGCGCGCGAGCGCTTCTGCTGGCGGCTCTACGGTTTTTTTTCCCCCTTTGAAGTAGGAATTCGAAACCCGAACAATATGGCACCTTGAAAGTAAAGACATAAATAAAACAAAAACTAAGCCACTGTGCAATGCGCAGCACTGGCTTTTCCCGTCGGGGGCAGTGTATTTGGAAACGGCATGCTAGACCCCCCAGAAGCGACAGCCGAGAGCTGGGCTCCGTTGGTCAATAGAAAGGCTCTTAAAAAAAAAAAAAAAAGAAAAAAAAAAGAAATCACGTCTTCCCCAGGACGGGACGAGCAGGCTGTATATGGAGATGTACCCTAAGGCGTCGGGCCTTGCGTGCACGTGCTTTTTCGGCGCTCGGCAGTTCTACCGTAGTTTTTATTTTCTACTCGATGCGTCGAAATAAGTGGTGAAGGTTCAGTGTGCGGAAAAACAGCCATAGCTGAGCAAGCTCCACAGCGCGTGCTGTTCGGGGGATTTCGCGTGATCGGGAATGTTGAGACTTGATTTAAGAATAACTGCTTGGTGCGCGGTCAGAAACTGTACGAAGCCAGCACGTGCGTGGAGTGCGCGGGGAACTTCACAGTGCAGAAGGGCCCACGGATATCTTCAGAAAATGCGCTAACGAAATGAAAACCGCGTTCTACGACGTCAGCTTGGAGGTAAGTTTTATTCGGCCCTTTCGGCGTCTCTTCACCACATATGTAATTCATTTTTTTTTTATGTAGTTGTTGGAAAACCCACGCAATATCACGGATGCCAGTTGCATCTGCAAGGCCGGGTGCCACTGTTAACGATGCGACACATCGCTTTCGTATGATTTCCAAGGAAACCGCAAAAAAACAACAACTTGATTTTCGATTGCCTCCCGACGTTTTTTTTTTTTTTTTATAACTATTATGACACCCGTAAGCACAACAGCAGATCGAGCTGTTAGTTTAAAAAGACGTTTTCTCTTTGCGGGGAGCCATGAACGTGTGTCAAGTCAGCAAGCGCGCACTCCTGCAATGTGCTTCGCTCTCCATTTCGTGCTTCTACGTCTTTTACGTCAGGCTATGCTTCCCAAAAGCGAGCACCGAGAACATCTGGAAACTATCATTAGGAAGTCGTTAGAAAAAAAAAAGTTAAAAAGCTCCCGTTGGGCAGGAAGGCTCCGCGCTCTCTACAACACAGGCTGTGTCCGAAGACCTGCCAGCGCTGGTTACAACTTTTAGTAGTTGTTACAACTTTCAGAGCTCGAGTTGTGTCCAGAAGTAAAGAAAAAAAAAATACAGTTCTTTTTTTTTCGCGTGCTGCGCGCTCGATACAAACAAGTGATCGCTCGTGCATGCTTGAAAGAAACCTAGCGTCAAGTAGTGTACAAAAAAAAAAAAAAAAAAAAGAAAAGTGGGAAATGCGCAGCCGAAACGAAAAGCAATGGGTGCGGTATGAGATTCGAAATGACTAAGTAAGTACAGGCCCTTGTTTTAGTCGCTGTTTATTTTTTATTCTTACGAGGAACCAAAAAGAAATCGGAACACAGCGTCGGCACTACCCACGGTTGCGGATCCAGACAGCCGCCTTTTACAGCGGCGCCTCCCAGACGGCGCCACATGCTCGGCCAAAGCTGCAGCGCACCAGGCCCATACCATAACATTAGGAGGACGCTTAAGCTTCAAATCAAGAGCAGAGCCATAGCGTGCACGCTGATTACCTCCTTGGTTGGTACTTTTATTCTACTTTCTTCACAGGCACTTGTTTGACTATTATTAAATGACGCTGGTGTTTCAGCGCATCATATTTGGCTTTAAGGACCATTTATGATCGTCGAGAGCTTCGTGAAGATCCACCTGGTCTTCATCTACACAATTGCCATGCTTCGCTTTCGTTTCTAACGTTTGTACCTCGCATAACGCCTTTACTTCAAGCACCTTGCTGCCTCATAGCGATTGTTCTTCTACGTCTTCTTGGCATCCCTTTTTGCGACTTCTACCTGGTCGTCGAACAGTGCCATCACGACAAGAGACATCCTCAAATGAAGCCCCCGCTCTATTACGCGCATTTGTTACAGTGCCACACGACGCTATGTCACAGTATTATTAGTAAGATGTCATCGCACGAGTTGAAATTAAGCGACCACGCACGAGATACTTTGTGTACACCATCCTGGTTTCATTCACTCATCACCAATCACATCTCACTAATCAAATAGTCAACCAATCACATTATGAAGCATTCCAATCGATTAACCGACACAGTGTATGTTATATACACTCTTTACAAGAGATCCATCATTCTGACGGCATCTGTATCGACACGACCTTGGCGCGCAGTTTGATGATGATGTAAAAGAATGCTGATCCTTCATCTGCCTTGGCGCACACGCATCATGTCTGCAGTTCCGTCATCTGCCGCATCGCATGACGGCGCCACTCAGATGTTTGAGCTTAGTTTGCGCCGGAACAAATTTGACTCGACCTTGGAAGCTCCCTTTCATACCTGGGTACGGCGACGGCATATCGGCGCAATGAGAGCATAATCACATGAGACGGCGGAGTTGACATGAGGTGCCATCTTGAGCTCCGTATTTTGGGATCGGAATATAAACATTCAGGATCCTTTGATATCGAGTTGGGCACACTGCCTTAAGGCCACGCAGGCACGTTCGAACGGCATAGTTAAAGCAGGGTTTTATATCTATGCCCCCTCTACACGAAGACTCCTCAAAGACAATTCCAATTCTATTCTTACAAAGAGATGCAGCAGGACTTGTAGCCGCTGAATCATGGCGATTACAGAGCTCTCTGCGGTGTGACCCGAACCATCAATACCGACCACTATACCAAATAGATCCCACTTGTGTATTACTCACAAGTTGAACAGATGTCGCCGTTACACCGAATCCGCTTGAACGTGTCGTACACAAACTACTACTTACATAAAATAGGTATAGTCAGCAGCCCTCTGCGCTCAACATGGGATGTGTGTGAAGATTTCGAACACTTGCTAACCTCCTGTCAAAGGTTTACTGCACATCGCAGGACACTGCGTAATAATGTAGGCTTCGTTAAAGACACAACCTTGCGCCTTGAACATGTCCTCGGTCCTTGGTGCGACGGGTCTTCGGCTGCAGGAGCTACATAGGCCTTATTAACTTTTCTCAAGGACCAATGGTTGATCGAGATCCTTTAAAACTCATCTGTTTGTGATTATGTCTGTGTGACAGTGTGCGACAATAATTTTTTATTCATCCCCCCCCCCCCCTTCCACATTGTGTCACCCTCATCCTTCAACCTACATCAGGAGTAGCATAGGCTCACCACCAGGCAGACATCTCATGCTGCCATTAAAACATACATGTATTGAAAGAAATTTTGAAAGGGGGTTTTATATATATATCTGCCGAGGGGAGGGAAAGGGGGGGGGGGGGGGCGGGTGTTCATATGATGTGGTAGCATATGACTGTGTGCAGATAAGTTGCGTGAGGTAATTGAGGGCGCCTCTCATAGTCTGAGTCGCTCTGGGACTTTCAGTGCCATAAACCAAGCCGAACGAGGTAATTAACAAATTAACAGATCACTTATTGGGCGAGTAGCAAACGTACATAGGCGTACGACGATCCCCAAGGAGAGTGGAAAAATGGGAGCCTATAGCGCTGTCGTATCATACTCTTAAGGCGGACCAGAAATGTCGCCGAAATTTTTGTCAAATTTGAAGCGACCACCACACCAGGACAAATTTATTGGTTTTGGTCCCCTTAAAAGATCGCTATAACGGTTGGTGCATCGCAAGTAATGTGAAATGCGTTCGGTTCTTGCCTATACGTATAGTACAGAAAGTACATTGTTATAGGGAACATGCGAACCCCCGGCTGTCGCGCTTTGCGAAGCAGTGCCGCGAAGGCTGGTGGCACACAATGCCACAAACCGCATGCACAGTAAGTAGAACAGCCCGCTCTTCCTCCGCGTGCACATGGTGCCGCCCATTCTCGCCATTTGTCAGCGGCAGCGTTTCAGGAAGCACGTATACCATGCGATTTCGCGTTGCTTCTTGACGCAGGCCCAAGTTTCACTGGAGGAACATTTCAGTGTGACGTGATATGATGCCGTGCTTACTATTTTCTGTAATATAATGTTGTTCTAGATAAATAAAGCCCGGCGCATTGCCTACACGCTGATGCAGAAGCTTATTAGCTGCTCTGAAAATGTGCCGCGTCGCGTCCTTTTTTTTTTTTTTTTTACCTGTCTTGCAGTTATCCATTCTGGGCAGCGTATACCAAACTTACAGCCTGTACACGGCATATCCTGGCTATCGTGACTCCTTCTGAGACAACGTCCGCGTGCTGCGGACACCATCCTCAAGCGACATGTCGGCATTTACGACTGCAGCAAACATCTTCTTGCCTGCACCGTTGCACGTATCGTCAGACTCAATTGTTTTTTGTTGCTAATAAACCGGTGGCTTAAAAAAATAAAACCTCATTGGGAATTGCGCACAAGGGATTAATCATTACTCGCATCTTATGGTCTTCCTTTAAGATAATATTATTAGAGATTATGTGTGGCGGCGCATTCCGGCTGTCATTTTGCAGTGATAACTTATATAATGACCTTATTTTGAACGAGTCGCCGTATGGGAAGTCGTCCCAACCGCAGAAATGCGCCTTTAATCGGTAGGGCCAGGAAACGATCCTGTGAACCTGGTTGCAACTACTTAACTTGCAAGCCCTCGACTGCGTAAAAGTCTTGCTAAAACGCGTTGATTATCAGGAAGGCCAATTCTGCGGCAAGTTCACTGGAAGAGTTACGCCCGCCAGGCACTCTGAACGTGTACGTGTCAAATCGGCTTCGAGCGAAGGCCGCTTTTTGCGCGAATAACATTTTTTTTTTATTCAAAACTTGCGAAGTAGTTTTATTTCGTTAGTACTGACAATATACAGACGCTATGGAGTATTCTGCATGCTCTGAACCTTCAGTGGGATGCAGTTTTCGAGGGCAAATGACCATGACTTGCCTTATAACAAAGATTAATAATCTTCGGCC
The DNA here is from genome assembly GCF_055883805.1 of Amblyomma maculatum. Classification (NCBI taxonomy): domain Eukaryota; kingdom Metazoa; phylum Arthropoda; class Arachnida; order Ixodida; family Ixodidae; genus Amblyomma; species Amblyomma maculatum. The sequence goes on along the minus strand of NC_139345.1, from coordinate 143,984,507 downwards.
GTGCCAAAGAAGTGAAGTTGGGTAATGAAGGGCATTTTAAAGCAAGGAACGATCCGACTGGATCTACAGTTCGACAGTACTGATTCTTGATCGCCTTCGCGAGAAAACTAGAAAAATTAGTAAATTATATAGCAATACTCATGTTGCACTACAAAGTTTGCGCCCTATACATAGCGTTCAGTAATCATTCAGAAACGATACTGGGATCTTGCTCCCTATTACGCGTTGATAAGAGACGCCCTAAATAAGCTCTGCTTTTACTGTACCCTTCGTAACCGCAGATGAACAATGGTAGTGTAGTAACACTATCGCTGGTCAGATGCAGTCTTATCAAGTCAGGAGCCAAATTCACTATTGAGGAGCATTTTACCAGTCGATATGACCGTTCGCCTTATTCTTTTTAACTGCTTTGCATTTATCATTGAAGTGTTTGTGACCTTATTCCTGCCCAAGGCTTCCTTAACTGCGATAACGTGGAAGCAATGAAATTCTAATAACTAGGCTAATTCTTAGAAATGAAGAAATTTTTCAGCAAAGCCAGTCATAATAAGGTAACCTATGGCGTTCCGCCTCAATTTAAATTACTGCTCCTATCGAAATTTTCTGGTGCCGAAGTTAGTCTCTTTCGTCATGGATGTTGGAGAACTCATAACATGCAGCCCCTCCCCTGTACTGTTAACGGGCAAGCACCTATGCAAGAGCGTCGTTGTGAAACAGCGAAACAGACCGCACAGCAGCTAGCTCAAAAATTCACAAAGTAAACAAAACGCCTGGTCAGGACATAGTGCTAGACACCAGAGGTGGGCAACCCCATGTCGTCGACCACTACCTCAAAATGGCCTCAACCTAACAGAGTGAGGGGAGGTTGGCTACCATCTGAAAATATGTTGAGTGAGGTCTGAAAATCGGACCTCAACCTTATGCGTTAGTTTGACGTTGTGTGAGGCCGGCTTTGATGCAGGCATTGCGAAATCAGGGGGTAGACGAGCCGTACGTGAAAGTGCTGGAAGATATATATAGTGGCTGCACAGCAACCATAGTTCTGCATAAAGAAAGTAACAAAATTCCCATAAAGAAAGGTGTTAGGCAAGGAGACACAATCTCCCTAGTACTATTCACAGCTTGTTTAGAGGAAGTATTCAGAGACTTGGAATGGGAGCAGTTAGGGATAAGGGTAGATGGAGAATACCTCAGTAATCTGCGATTTGCTGATGACATTGCTTTGATAAGCAACTCGGGGGATGAACTGCAAATAATGATTGATGACCTAGACAGAAAAAGTAGAAAGGTAGGCTTGAAAATCAATATGCAGAAGACTAAGGTAATGTTCAACAGCCTCGGGAAGGAACAGCAGTTTACATTAGGTAGCGAAATACTGGAAGTAGTAGGCGAATATGTCTACTTAGGACAGGTAGTAACCGCAGATCCAGACCATGAAAAGGAAATAACAAGAAGAATAAGATTGGGATGGAGCGCATTTGGCAAGCACTCGCAGATTATGACTAGCAGCTTACCGGTATCGCTCAAGAGGAAAATATACAACAGTTGCGTCTTGCCTGTACTCACCTATGGGGCTGAAACGTGGAGGCTAACCAAGAAAGTTCTACTTAAGTTGAGGACAACCCAGAGGGCTATGGAACGAAAAATGGTAAGGGTAACATTAAGAGATAGGAAGCGTGCAGATTGGGTCAGAGAAATAACTCAAGTTACCGACATTCTAGTGGAAATTAAGAAGAAGAAATGGACATGGGCAGGACATGTAGTGCGAAGAGAGGATAACCGATGGTCGCTGAGGGTAACAAACTGGATTTCAAGGGAAGGAAAGCGTAGCAGGGGGCGGCAGAAAGTTAGGTGGGCGGATGAGATTAAGAAGTTCGCAGGGGTCAAGTGGATGCAGCTAGCACAGAACCGGGTTAAGTGGAGAAATATGGGAGAGGCCTTCGCCCTGCAGTGGGTATAATCAGGCTGATGATGGTGATGATGATGATGAGGCCGGCTTTTGGGGCAGTTCGGTCAACTGCTGTGATGACAATAGTGTTAAGGATAATATGGGAGGCTATGGATCTGTTTCTGCCGGGACGCAAAAAAAAAAAACTTGATTTAATGCAATATTGCGAACCAAATTTGTACGACATCAATCAGTAATTTTAAATGCGTAATTAATAAGGTTGTTAATCAAAATATCTAAACATTTATCAGAGCTTAGAATTGTGTCATCATATAAAATACGGATAGAACAATCAAGGAAGTTAGTAAGATCATTTACGTGTAACAGGAAACGTGATACCCCAAGAATGGAACCCTGAGAACACCGATATTAATCACTTTAGGGTAGGAAAAAAATTGAGGGTTCCAACGCTGCTGAACCGAATGTGGAGTAAAAGCTTTAGCTGCAGGCGACCGAGCGTTGCATCGAACTAAACCAGCGTTTCGCTGAACGCATCAAAGTTCACCGGCGTTCTAGGCAGAGTACCCGGGCTCGAACCCGACCGCCGGCGGCTGCATTTCGATGGAGGCAAAACGGAGAGGCGTCCGTTTGAAAATTAGATTTAGGGGCCCTGTCGCGCAAAGCCACCAAGGTGGCCGGGAATAACCTGTCGTTGATTGTTGCTGCCTTTAACGCCAGACATCAAGAATGGGGCTACTCTATACTGAATACGAAAGGCAGGCACCTATGGGAGGACACGCACGAGCTTGGTCTCACCTTCCATACGGATCCCATCAGCCAACGAGGACGAGTTACACACATCCCCAGACCTGACATTTCCAAAATCTTACAGGGTTTACACTGGCGAAATTCGGAGGAAAATTTCGGCGGTGACCATTGCATTGTCATTCCGGTCCTCAAAGAAGGCAAAAGACTCGCGGGGCGCGCCAACCGGCCATGACGGAATGGGATCAATTTTGAGAAACCAGGACAACCGCGTCATTAAAACGTATGCTGTAAACATTGAGGAATGAGGTGGTGACCAAGACGCTGGTAGGAGACGATGCTCCTGTTATAGCGGATAGCCGACTGCTCCACATGAGGGACGGCGCGTCTTTCTCTCCCTCTTCTTTTTTTTTTTTCTTCTCTATTTTCTCTTCTGCCTGCACGAGATAGCGGAGGTGGCTCAGCTACACAGCCAGTAGCAGGCTCGTGCATTTTCTTTTCTTTCTTCCTACAGCCACAACATGTGGGACGCTAAACAAAGCATGGAACGTAGGCAGAAAAAGCAGAAGTACAACAAAAATCTTATAAGACGTATCCCGAGGCATAACAAAAAAATTGAAAGCTGCGCAATCAAATTGTGCGAAAACTTCTTCAGCAGATGCGACGAAATGGAGGCAGACATGAATCTCTGTAACGTTGAACTCCAATGGCAGATCGCGAGCGCTCGGCTGGAGCACCAACGGAGCGCCTCGCTCACGCTGAGATCCCTTCCTCCATATTTGCCATTGGAACGCGTTTCCTCCAGCGGGAGCACTTAGTGCAAGAAAAGCTCTTGAGGCGGCGCTCGAAGCGACCAGATCATCCTCATCAACCGGATTATCTCATTATCCCATGCGTAAAAGGCGAAAGCTGATTGGTTGGTGTGGTTGATTTGTGGGGGTTTTCTTTCCACTTTCACTCCCACCTTCACCCCTTCCCTTACGGCGCGGTTGAGGCTTCCACATAGCAAGTGTAACAGATACTGAGACTTTGCCTTCCAGTGAACCAATTATTATATATTATTATTATGTTGTTGTTGTTGTGGATGTAGGAAGAAGGAAAAGAAAATGCACGGGCCTACTACTGGCTCTGTAGCTGAGCCACCTCCGCTGCCTGATTGATTGATTTATAGGAAGGGAAAGGCGCGGTAGCTGTCTCACTTTTTTTCTGTGGACACTCAACCGCGCCGTAATGGAAGGGAGGAAGGTGGGAGTAAAAGTGGAAAGAGAGAAAGAGGAGCCGTAGTGGAGGGCTTCTGAGTATGTTCAACCAACTGGGGATATTTAACGTGCGCTGACATCGCACAGTACACGGACGCCTCTTCGTTTCGTCTCCATCGAAACGCAGCCGCCGAGGTCGGGTTCCAACCCGGGTACTCCGCCACAGTAGTCGGGCGTCTTACAATTGCACCACCCTGGCGGGGCACCTCCGCTGCCTCGTGCAGAGATAACTGATTTAACTGATTTATTTATAGGAAGGGAAAGGCGCGGTAACTGTCTCACTTGATTTCTGTGGACACCGCAACCGCGCCGTAAGGGAAGGGAGGAAGATGGGAGTAAAAGTGGAAAGAGAGAAAGAGGAGCCGTAGTGGAGGGCTACGGAGTAACTTCGACCACCTGGGGATCTTTAACGTGCGCTGACAGCGCACAGCACACGACGCCTCTTCGTTTCGCCTCCATCGAAACGCAGCCGCCGAGGTCGGGTTCGAACCCGGGTACTCCGGCACAGTAGTCGGGCGTCTTACCACTGCACCACCCCGGCGGGGCGCAGAGATAAGAGAAATTAGAGAAGAAAGAAAAGAAATTAGAGAAGAAAGAAAAGGAAGAGGGAAAGAAAGACGCGCACCGCAACAACAGCCGTCGTCCACCACCGAAGCGGTGGCGGGTGCAATGACGGCCTACAACAGATAAAAATTCGGTGGAAGGCCAGCTTGGGCAAGCCACCGTCGCAAGCGGCGGTGACCTATCTGCCCCAGCCCTATCAGGGGAGACCTACTCTGTCGCAGCGTTGTTGTTGTTGTTGTGGCTGTAGGAAGAAGGAAAAGAAAATGCACGGGCCTGCTACTGGCTCTGTAGCTGAGCCACCTCCGCTGCCTCGTGCAGATAGAGGAGAATATAGAGAAGAAAGAAAAGGAAGAGGGAAAGAAAGACGCGCGCCGCAACAACAGCCGTCGTCCACCACCAGCGGTGGCGTGTGCAATAGAACAGATAAAAATTCTGCGCCAGGCTGGCCCCCGCCGCAAGAGGCGGTGACCCACCTGTACCAACCCCATCAGGGTCGCAGCGGAGTCTGCCGCTGCTTTTTATAGGCTTGCCAGTTCACCGGGAAAGGGAGAGCCCTGCATGTCCCGACACGAGAAGACTCAATCGTAGGTGGCCCGACCGCATCTCCTCCACCTCCTGCAGACGGGAGAGGGCGACGCACTCTCCCGCGAGCTCTGGGCTTGGCCAACGTTTGCACACACACGCACGCACACACATTTGGCGCGTGGCAAGATCACGCCGAGACTTGCCCGCGGGTGAAAGCGTTGGGCGGCTGATGGACGGCGCCGAAATGGCCGTTCCGCTCGCTGTTCTGCCTGTTGCTATGCGGTGGCCGCGTCAGCTGTCACACTTGTCGGTGGCGAAACGTAACAGTATAAACATACACAGACCACAGGAAAGACGACACGCGCACATAGGCAAGCGCTTGTGTGCGTGTGTTTGTCATATTTCTAGTGGTCTGTGTCAGCGCTAGATCTTCTTACACAATCGAAATGCACCTATTCGCTCAAAAGAAATTTCACGGATGCATAAAAGCAGCACAGGTATTCTGGCTTACCTCGCAAATCCTCGCGTTGTCATTCGCCGTCCAGTCTACACGTTTCACCTTCGCCTCCCATACATGTTTGCGTCTCTCATCCCGTGGAAAACGAAAACATCTGGCTCCTTTTTTTTCTTTTTGCCGAGCCAGCACGAAATGAAACAGAACAGCCTGGCATGCTAGTTTTCGCGACGGAACACAGTATAATCGCCCAGCACCCAGCGCACAGCACAACCGCTTCAGACACTCCGCAGCAACGGCACGAAGCGACTTGCCCCAAGATGGCGAGCGCGGAGAAAGCTGCGGTGCTGGGTATGCCAAATGGTGTCACCACCCTGAACGGCGACACTGGTATCGAGGCACCCTAGTCCACCGTGTCCATTTTCCTTCCTCCATAACCGTGCCCTAGTCCATGGATGATGGATGGATGGAATACAGGAGCGTCCCCTTTGAAACGGGGTGTTAGCAGTTGCTATCATGCTCATTTTTCCCCCTATATATCTTAATTATTATTTGAGATCGGTTAACTATACTATCATTCTATTTGTTGAATTTTTGTTTCTAAATTGCTAACATTATGCCACTTTTTTGCTTTTAAGCCACCAATCTTTCAATCGTTTTTTTCCAGCTTCCATCACAGGTTCATTCACCCGAAAGCTGGTATCTCTAAACCCCAGAGCTTCAGTGACTGCGTGTGTATTGACTTCCTGATGGATACCATTACATTCGAGTATAATATGGTCAATTGTTTCAGTGGAGTTACCACATACTGCATATGCGTCATCTTCATTGCTGAATTTCTTTTTGCAGCTGCGTGTTCTAAAGCACCCTAATCTAGCTTCAAAAAGTAAGGCACTGCCTCTATAGTTATCAAAGAAAGCTTCCTTCCTGATCTGCCTTTTCCACTTTCGGTATAATTCCACACTCTCTTTTCCATCGAATTTATCCAATTTTTATCTTGTGTGTTTTTTACCTGTTGCTTAACGCTCTTTATTTCTTCGTTCTTGTCAGCAGCATACTTACTGGTTAGTTTCCTAGTTCTTTTCCTTCATTGTGAGTCAACGCTTTTAGGTATAAGTATTTAAATACTTTAGCTGCCCATCTGTTACTATCCAATTTCTTTAGGCGTTCCTTATATAATATTTTACTTTGAGATTCCCGTACTTCGAAAGATGCCCAGCCCATAACTCCCTGTACCGCTTCATTTGTAGTTTTGCCGTGGGCACCCAGCGCTAATCGTCCGACGGCTCTCTGATTTATTTCTAATGTCGACTGTACCTTTGATTTTAGGCGCAAAACCGCATTTCCGAAAGTAAGCCCGGACACCATAATTTTTACCCAAATACCCCTCAAAACCTTATACCTCTTGCTTCCCCACAATGCCATATGCTTCATTATTCGGGCATTTAGTCGCCCTTTTGCCTTAGGTGATTGCTCTAGCTTTTCAATGTATACCAATCTTTCGTTTACCCATACCCCGAGATATTTATATTCTGCTACTCTGGGTATTTCATGGCATTGCATTTTAAGACCCTGATCAGTTGAGCCGTTGAAAATCATCAGACCCGACTTAACTGCGCTAAAACTGAAGCCTAGAGCGCCCCCTTCGTCTCTGCAATACTTAACTAGAGTTTGCAATTCTTCCTGACTCTCTGCTAGCAGCGCAATATCGTCTGCATACAATAAACAAGGGAGGCGCTGCTCTACCGCCTTTCCTCCTAATCTACATGACAGGATAAAACCTAGGTTACTTTCTTGTATCCTCTGTTCAAAATTTATCATATAAGGCATGAACAGCAGCGGTGATAGAGGACAACTTTGTCTTAATCCTTTGCCCACCTTGACAGCTTCCGTACTTCTTATCCCTTCCCATGAAATTTCTACTTTGTTATCCAGGTATATTTCCTATAGGAACTCTGTTATCCCATAACCGATAACTTCTTTTAATATTTTCTATAGGAGTTCCCTGTTTACGTTGTCGTACGCCCCGTTTATGTCCAGGAAATCCAAATACAAAGGTCTATTTTCCACTCTAGATATTTCGCTGCATTGGGCAAGCACGAACAGGCTATCACCTAAGCGCCTACCATTTCTAAAGCCGTTCTCAAGTTCTCCGAGCATCTTGTTACTTTCTATTCATGCTTGCATCTTTAATTTCACGGCCTCCATGGCCAACCTGTATCTGACAGATGTTATGGTAATCGGCCTGTAGGATTTTAAGTGCATCCTTTCTCCTTTCCCTTTATAAATCAAATTCATTTAACTCTGCCGCCAGCTGTCCGGAATTTGCTTATTCGTTATAACTGTTTCCAAAGCTTTTAACAACGTTTCGTTACTTCTTGGACCAAGTTCATTAATCACCGGACACTTTTCCCTTAATAGCTATCTGTATAAAACGCTCTACATGCGACACAAGCAGTGCAGCAGCATTTCGCGGCTGAGATGCTCGAAATGGTGGCATATGGCGGCACTACTACTGGCCTCGCCTGTTGTGTGCAAATCTAACTGCTCGCTGTAAATGCTCCATATATCGCGCAAATTCCCATCCTCACAGAGAAATAGACTATACACGTACTCTTCTTACTGCTGCTACAGACTCCCCAAGTATCCACGTCCTTCTGAGCCCTCCTGCCTTAGCTTCAAAAGAGTAGAATTCTGGAACAGTTGGTAAATATGAAGAGGAGAAACAGTCAAAATGTACAAGAGGAGAGACGCGCATTAAGACCAGATGTAGTGGATTACGTCTCACATCATATCCTTGTGCTTTTTGACTGGTTCTCTTCATAATACCGCAGTTGCCTCTGCCACATATCCCAGCCTGCGGCATTCCTTCCCAGTGCCCTTAGCAAGAAATAGCTTCTACGTACCTCCATAAAATCCTTCTCCTATCATGAAGTGCCTGGCTAGCGTCTGCTCAACTGGAAAACCAGTTGGCCGGGTTGCGCAAAGCCGTAGGCGTTCTTATTAATTAGGGCTCTTAAAAATCGCTTTTCCTCTACCTTTTTCAACGAAACGTTCTCCGCCCTGCCATAGTGGTTCAGGAAACTGTGCGCTTGATTACTAATCACGAATACTCAAGTTCGCTCTTGGCCACGGCAGCCATATTTCAACCAAGAAGGGCAGTACGCCTGTGTACTTCGCGTTGTCAGTGAACGTTACAGGGGTCGAAATTTCAACAGCCCTGAGCTGCGGTGCCTCTTACAGTCGCTATCAAATAAGGCTGTTAAAGGCCATAAATTCTAAATCAAACAAAACAAAAAGTAAACAATATCCGTCTCTAAGTTTTGCTATTACGGCATTGATTGAATTTATATTAGACTATTCAGCCTCTCGTCAGTTTTGAAACACAACGCATTCAAGCGCAATAAACGTGAAACATTGTCATTGCCACAAAATCTGGTTGTTCCCAAAATTGCTCAGTTCTGCTTCATTTTACTTTTGAATGCAGGAAGTATGAAAGTGTAGTTTTAGATTTTGAGTCAGTTTTAATTAAAATAACTGCTTAGGTCTCATGTCCTTCATAACGGCGCCGGGTGTGAACGCTGGTGTACGACATGGCGCTCAGGACCCATCACGTTTGTTCTTGCCGGCACGCCTGAGACGTGACTTCAGTGTGTTCTTCATGTGATTGATGGAGAAGGAGACCTTGCTCTCGGCTGTGTCACTACCAGCACCGCCCTTAGCGCACTCGACCGCTGTGTCCGGTGGCAGGCCGCGCAGAGTGATCCAGGAGGTGAAAACTAGACAGGCGGCAATGGCGAACGCCACGTCCTGGCGACCGGTGCTCTTGAGAAAAAGGGCGCTGGAGGCGCAGAGGGCTCCCACGCGTCCAAACGCAAACGTCAAGCCGGCGGCGCCGGCCCTCAGAGCAGTCGGGAACAGCTCCAAGACATAGACAAAGAAAACGTAGCCACCGGTGTAGTATAAGCCTATGTCGAGCAATATCAATACATCATTGATGATTGCCGATGGATACGTGACAGTGAAGCTGAGAAGGCATTGGAGGCCAAACAGCACCACGAACCATGCCATGATTACTGTGAGCATGGAGAATTTCATGATGAACAGGTGCATCATTGCGTAGCCGGATACGTTGGCAAGGAGAGAAAATAACGAAACCCAAGGAATATTCGGCGCCGGCGCCAAAAAGAAGACGACGTACGTAGCGAAGGTACCGGAGAAAGAGCAGGCACACATAATGACCATGCGCAATCGGATGGGGAAGTCGCCGAACAGTTCTTGAATGATAGCTTTCTGGCGCCGAGCATTTTTCTTCGCATTTTTGTTCAGCTTGTCCACAAGGCACGCCGTGACTGGTAAGGGAAAGTGGTTCATCTTCGCTGCTGTCAGCATAGCAGCCTCCGACCTCTCAAACTCTGAATTTGCGATGAGAAAGCGCGGTGACTCACAGAAAACGAAGACAGCTGGGAGCAAGAATACGTTTGGCAAGATGAAAAGTGCTTGCTTGACCTCCCAGACCATCTTCACGGGGGTCATGGCGACGTGCCAAAGGTCGCCCAACACGAGTCCCAGTACCCCCGCGACGACAATGTGAAGAGGCCGATGGTCGTGGATGGTAGCCTCGAATAGTGCCACGCCAGTCATCTCCATGGCAACTGTGGAGCTGCCAGAGGTGAAAAACTTGGCTGTGGCGTGCCCAATGTAGCTCCTGGAAAGGCAGCTTCCTATGCTGGATACGAAGAGGATCGCGAGTGATAGGAGGAGGACAGGCTTCCTCCCGGCATAGTCAGCGATGGCTCCTGCTATCAGTGCAAACATGGCAGCACCAATGGTTTGAATCATAACCATGAGCACGATGAGCGGTCGTCTTTGGCAGACCATATTCCACTCACTGACGACTGTGGTCTTCGCCAACTCTTCATCGTATTCCCACTCTTGGCACGGTGCTACAGTCGAGCTGTTCTGTTGGTTCGAATCCTCGTCGTAGATATGGCATGGGTCTGAGGTTCGGTTTCCCGGTAAAGAGATCACGGCATCTTTTGGGTCACTCAATGAAAAATTGGACTGCAATGATTGCTTGCATCGGAATTCCACATCTCCCGAGATCAGTGAAAACACAAAGGAGTGAGAGCTCGCCACGAAAGCAGCGACAGCACAGATGAGCATCAGTCGGTTCTGGTAGAGTCCATGTCCGAAGGCTTCATTACAATCAAAGGACTCGCTGGTTAGCAAGTCCTTGGACTCCAAAGGGGCAATGGCGAAGAGATGCATTGCATATAATGTCTCCGAGTGGCGGATTATTACCCTGCGGCTTTACCACCGTGTTTAAATAGGGTCCGGAGCACGAACGGAGCAATATGTTTGACACAGAGCTTTCTTCTACTTCTTCGTGCCCCTCAATCTTCGCCCTTTTCTTTTGTGATATTATTAATGCAGTGAAACTGTAACAGAAGCGTGACCGTCAGTCTTTAACAGGAGTGCGAAAATTGTCTTATCCGCCTTTTTTCACCAGTACAGCTTTAGCCGAAATAAAGTAACTAGATCAATGTTATTAAGATATTTAAGATATTTTCGGGGCTTTCACCGTCTTAGCACTATAGATGAAAGGGAAAACTGTTTATTATTAATAATATTTGGTTCACAGAAAAGGTAAGGTGCAGTATCTGTCACATTTTTTTCTGTAGACACCTGAACCGCGCCGTAGAAGGAGAGAGGAAGGTGGAGTGAAATTGGAAAGAGAGCAAGAGGAGCCGTAGTGGAGGGCTACGGAGTAATTTCGACCACTTGGTACCTGGGGTTCCTTAACGTGCACTGGCATTGCACCGCACACAGACCTCTCTTCGTTTTGCCTCCAGCGAAACACCCGACCACCGCCGCTCAAGAACAACATTGAAGAAAGTAATATACGAAGCGTTGTCGCTTACCATCCAGGGAGTTGAAATGATTTTTTTCATCATCAAGCGCATCTCTGGACGCCATGTAATTCAGGAGCTGCTGCGCTGCACTTGCAGGCTAATTTTCATATGAAAGGGAATAACCATAACGAAGACCATAGGTAATTAACAGGCCAACATATTGTAGGATCCAATAAAGCAGCTGAATGTCGCGCCAGGACACTAGCAAAGTACCACGACGCAGAAACTATTGCCCTAATTAACTGGAATGGTCCTTAACAAGCGTCCTTATAAAATTTCAGGTGTTTTTAAAATACAGCTAGTGAGCAAACCAGCTCAGTGCCTGCCACTACGCGCACGTAGGACTGCCACTGTCGGAATCTTTCGTCCAACAGCATAAAATATATCCAGCGCACTTCATTTCACGTGCTGACACAGCGACACAAGTTCATAAGTATGGAGCAAAAACAAAATAAAATGTTTGAAAAGACCTCTCGCAATTTTTACCTGCGGCACTACATTGTCGTGAGCTTCTAATGGGGCCAGGAAATTATTTGGGAGGACAAACCAAATTATCCTGGAAACAATTTTCATTTCTTGTAGCTACTGGTGGTTGTGCACATTTGCATGCACATGTAAACAAAGCAGATAAATGACGTGTATTATATTGTTCAGTTCAGTTCAGTCGTTCAGTCGTGTCCGACTCTTCGTGACCCTATTGACCATGTCACGCCACGCTTTCCGGTCTCTCACTATCTTCCTAACATCACATAACTTCATCTGCAGTGCCTCGAGGATGCCATCTAACCATCGCGTTCGCTGCCTACCCCTTCTCCGGCAACCCTCAACCTTTCCCAACATCAAATCTTTCTCCAGCGACTCCTCTCTTCTCATCAGATGACCAAAGTAGCTGAGCTTTAACTTTAGAATTTGACCCTCCAATGAGCAGTCAGGGTTTATGGTCGACAATATTGACTGATTTGATCTTCTGGCAGTCCAAGGAACTCTCAAGAGTCTTCGCCAGCACCACAATTCAAACGCGTCAATTCTTCGGCGGTCAGCCTTTTTCACAGTCCAACTCTCGCGTCCATACATCACAACTGGAAAGATCATAGCACGAGTTATACGGATCTTGGTTGGCAGACTAATGTCTCTGCTCTTTACTAGGCGGTCAAGGCTAACCATTGCTCTCTTTCCCAGAAGCAGGCGTCTCCTAATTTCATGGCTGCAGGCTCCTTCCGAGGTAATCTTGGAGCCCAAGAAGAGAAAATCTGTCACAGCTTCCACTTCTTGTCCCTTGATGCTCCAGGACTTGATAGGGCAAGACGCCATGATCTTTGTCTTTTTAATGTTCAGTTTAAGCCCAAACTTCTCACTCTCTTCTTTTACGCGCATCAGAAGTCTCTTGAGTTCCGCTTCACTTTCTGCAATTAAAGTGGTATCATCCGCATATCTAAGGTTGTTGATACGTTTTCCAGCAATCTTCACTCCAGCTGAAGACTCGTCCAGACCGGCCTTCCTCATGATGCACTCTGCATATAGGTTAAATAGGCAGGGCGACAGTATGCAGCCTTGCCTCACTCCTTTCTCAATCGGAAACCAATCAGTAAGACCATGCCCAGTTCTGACTGTGGCCTCTTGCCCTTCATACAGGTTCCTGAGGAGGCAGATGAGGTGAATTGGAACTCCCATCTCTTGGAGAGCTTGCCACAATCTGCTGTGATGTACGCAGTCAAACGCTTTCGCATAATCAATAAAGCAGAAGTAGATGGGTTTCTGGAACTCTCTTGCTTTTTCCATGATCCAGCGAAGGTTGGCAACTTGGTCTCTAGTTCCTCTGCCCTTGCGAAACCCAGCTTGCACGTCCGGAAGCTCCCGATCTACATACTGCTGCAGCCTACCTTGGAGGATTTTCAACATCACCTTGCTGGCATGCGAAATAAGCGCGATCGTGCGGTAGTTGGAACAATCCTTGGCACTGCCTTTCTTTGGAATGGGGATGTAAACTGACCTCCTCCAATCCTGTGGCCACTGCAGGGTTGTCCAAATCTTCTGACATATTGTATGCAGAATGTTAACAGCGTCATGGTTGAGGTTTTGAAGCAACTCAGCTGGAATGCTATCAATTCCGCTAGCTTTGTTCTTAGCAAGGCTGGCTAAGGCCCATTCAACTTCACTCTTCAGGATGCCCGGCTCGAGATCAGTTATCACAACCGCCTTATGTTGGGTTTGCACATTCGGGTCCTTCTTGTACAGTTCTTCTGTGTATTCCTGCCACCTCTTCTTTATCTCTGCGGCTTCAGTGAGGTCCTTGCCTCGTTTGTCCTTTATCACGCCCATCTTAGCACAGAAGCTTCCTTTGATATCTTTGATTGTCTTATACAGAGCTCTTGTGTTCCTTAATTGGCTGTTGTCCTCAACTGCTTGGCACTGTATGTTCAGGAAGGCATTCTTATCTCTCCTTGCTATTTTCTGACGGGGATGTATTTAATGTAACTGGCGCTGCGATGGGCGGAACTCGGCGCAGTCTTCAGGGGCCGTGTAGCATCCAGTCTGTCAGCGTCGTTGTCTTCTAGAACACTTCGTCGTCCCCGTGTTCCTCGGTCGTCATCGTCATCTCTGAACAAACTACTTCTCGGTCACGCGTTTACCGGTAGCACTATCCCCCTCGGCAAAAGGCAACGTCCCGATGCGCATTAGGCGTACGATATGAAGAGGGGGAATAATATGGCTTGAGGCGGGACACATGCACTATTTCGGGTGTGGGTGTAGAGGACGGTGACTTTGGGCGGAGTGGCGTAATTTCATATTCCACGTCAGTCACTGGGCGTAACACACGATAAGGACCGGTGTAGTGGGACAACATTTTTCGCACAAGCCCACATAGCGGGATACCAGAAACGCGGGAGGATAATGAACATCACGGCGGTGAGCGTCGTGGTGGCGTTTTTGTGCTTTTGGGAGACAGAGAGCTTGTGACGAGCAATCTGCTGGGCGGCATCGGCTCGGGCGATCGTATCGAGTTCATAATTAGTGACGGGGCCAGCGGGGGGAAGCAGTGTCGAAGGGTAGTAAGGGGTCTCTTCCAAAAATAATATAGAATGGAGAGTACCCAGCAGTGTCATGGCATGAAGAGTTATATGAGAATGTGACAAATGGCAGACTAATGCCCCAGTCGCGGTGACTGTCGGATACATACATGGCGAGCATGTCGGTGAGTGTGCGGTTAAGGCCGTTCGTATGAGGGTGATACGTGTGGTGAACTTGTGCCGAAAGAAGCAAGAACGAAGTATTTCGTCAATAATTCGGGAAAGGAAACACCGGTCACGGTCAGCAAGTAGTTGACGGGGAGCACCATGGTGAAGTATGACGTCGTGCAAAAGGAAGTCAGCAACGTCAGTGGCGCAGTTGGAATGGCGCGAGTGATCGCGTACCGTGCGGCATAATCAGTGGCCACAGCAATCCGTATGTTTCCTGAGGAGGACAAGGAGGTCAAGGCCAATACGAGAAAGCGGCTAAGTCGGAATAGCAATCGGCTGCATGTGTCCAGGCGGCAGAACAGGTGGTTTCTTCCGGCGTTGACAGAGGCCGCAAGCGGCTACATAACGTTGGATGGAGCGGTAGAGTCCAGGCCAGAAGAATCGCTGGCGCACGCGGTCGCATGTGCGTGAGAGGCCAAGATGACAAGCTGTGAGGGCATCATGCATTTGTTCCAGAACAGCAGAGCGTAGGTGTTGGGGAACGACCAGCAAGTGCACAGCGCCATCAGGTCGCATGTTGCGGCGGTACAACGCGTTTCAATGCAGGAAGAACAGGGCGAAGGAAGAGTCACGGCTGTCTGTGCGGAGGCGATCGATGAGAGAACTGAGGGTTGGGTGTAAGTACTGTTCGTGGGCGATGTGGGAAAGGTCGGATATAGAGATGACACAGGGATCCAATTCATGGTCTGTAGAAGAAAAGGGATCGACGAGATGACGGGAGAGGCAGTCTGAATCCTGGTGGAGCGTACCAGACATGTATACAATGGAAATGGTATACTCCTGTAAGCGCAGTGCCCAGCGGCAGAGGCGGCCAGCAGGTTCCCCGAGGGAAGACAGCCAACTTAAGGCGTGGTGGTTGATAATAACAGTGAAGGGGTGGCCAAACAAGTAGGGTTGGAATTTTCCTATGGCTCAAACGAGAGCCAGGCACTCCCGTTCCGTAATAGAATATTTCTGTTCCGCTGAAGACAGGAGACGACTGGCGTACAGAATCATGCAGTGTTGGCCGCGTTGGCGCTGTACAAGAATGTCACCAATCTCGTGGCCACTGGCGTCGGTGTGGAGTTCCGTCGGGGCAGACGGGTTGAAATGGGCCAACACAGAAGGATTGGCGAGCACAGCGATGAGGGTGGAGAATGCGGTAGCCTGCTCTGGTCCCCAAGAGAAAGGAACGCCTTTCTTTAGGAGATTGGTGAGAGGGCGAGCAATGGCGGCGAAGTTTGGGACGACCCGGCGAAAATAAGAGCACAGTCTTATAAAACTGCGGTCATCACGGGGTGAACGGGGAGATGGAAAAGCACTGACAGCGTGACCTTTGTTGGGATCAGGTTGCATACCGATGGAATTCACCAAATGGCCAAGCACTTTAAGTTCACCGCGACCAAAACGGCACTTCTTTGAGTTCAGTCGGAGTACAGCACGGCGGAAAAGTGCCGAGATGGAAGAAAGACGACGGTGGTGGCTTTCAAATGCTGGCGAGAAGACATTCACGTCATCCAAGTAACATAGACAGGCCGTCCATTTGAAGCCGCGGAGTAATGAGTCCATCATACTTTCAAATGTGGCAGGGGCGTTACAAAGTCCAAAAGGCATAATCTTAAATTGGTAAAGTTCATCGGGTGTGACAAAAGCTGTCTTCTCACGGTCTTGTTTGTCGAAATATCTTCCAGTAGCTGCTACAAAGGTCGATGGAGGAAAAGTAGCGGGCTCCATGTAAACAGTCCAAGGCATCGTCTATTCGCGGAAGCGGGTAGGCATCCTTCTTTGTAATCTTGTTCAAATGTCGATAGTTGACGCAAAAGTGCCAACTGTTGTCCTTCTTGCTAACGAGCATGACAGGAGATGCCCAGGGGCTGTTTGAAGGTTCAATGATATTGCCGCGAAACCTACAAAACTGTATTTGTTGATTTTTGACAGCCGCCGGTATGCGGCCTTATCATTCTGTTTCTGGATCGTGTTTGTATTCTTTCTTTTTTAATGCTCGATGTCGCGAGACGCAAATTTATCAGTTTCGTTGTCGTGCGAGATGCGCCGAGATTTGTTTCGAAGATTCCGATCACTTGCGTATGTTTCTAAAATGTTCCAGGTTGTGCTAGTACTAGTTTGCGACGTTATCTAGGTTGTTCTGAGCAGCCTTTCAATTGAGCGTTGGCGAGTGCGACGGGCATTTTTATTTCGACGATCGATGAGCACGTTTGTTGCTATCGCCGCCGCAGAGGTGCTTAGTTTTTTTGCGGGCGCAAGTCAGCCCAATAAAGAGTTTCTTCACTGCAATCACCGACTCTTCATTTGTGTCATCGACCTTGCGAGCGCCACGTGATAATATCGTTGGCCAGCATCTTGTCGACCTCCTGCTGAATGACTTGGCGCTCAGAAAGGGACACGCGGTAAGGCCTCTGATGTACAGGTGTTGCATCGCCGGTGTGAAAGCGGTGAGTCACATCTGATGTTTGGCCCAGAGAACCGGCGGCAAAATCAAAAATGTCGGCGAAGGACGGCAAAAGGTTGTGAAGCTCCTGAGCGTGTTCGGGGCTGAGGTCGGAGGCAATCATTGCGGAAATAGGGGCGGTAAAAAAATGCGGTGGGGAATACGGGTGCTTGAAGGACTCCTAAAGATTGGCCAGGTGTGAGTGCGCAAATGGTGCAACCTGTGAGAGGGGACAAGGTAGCAAGGGAAATTCATTCGGAGAAAACTTGGAGCGACAGACTGAAGTTCAGGATAGAGAGGTAGGTGCTATTCTGGGTAACGCGGACGATGAAGTGAGGGAGAACGACGTTGCGGTCGAGAACGACCTCGGTGATGGGGCGAGCAAAATAGTCACCGTCAAGCACAGGCGGGAAAGGTGACAGATCGAGGCAGGTAAACAGCAGAGTCAGGGTGCAGGTGAGCGAATTCAGTGGCGCGAAGGCTCCACTGAGTAGATTGAGGATGTTCTGAGCAGACAGGTAGGTCCAAACAAAGAAGGCCGCTGGAGCAGTCGATAAGGGTAGAGTGGGCAGTTAAAAAGTCAAAAACGAGGATTGGTTGAGGACGGTGAACAGAACTGGGATATGAGGACCGGCAAGGGTACTCGGGCAGCGCACAGGCCAGTGACGGCAGCAGTACTACTATCGGCAACACGAACTGTGGGCGAAGCGGCGGGGGTTTGTACTTTTTTGAGACCGTGGCAAAACGATAAGCTCATGATCAAGACTTTGGCAGCAGTGTCAATTAGGGTAGGGACAGGAACACCATCCACGAACAAGGAGAGGAGATTGCAGGGCGAAGGAATGGGGCAGTAGAGGATTTCCAGGTCGGGGTACCTATGCAGCGTCACCTCCGGGAGCTGCATTAGCTAGTTTCCCATAAAGCGGCCGGCGGAGGACGGTGAGGAACTGCGGCGAAGAGGAGGTGAACGGGAACGGCGGGCTAGTGGGGAAGGAGAACGACTGAACATGGGACAAGGCGGAGGCGGAGTGTTCTTAGTGCGAGGCGGCTCATAACGAGGCGAGAAACGGCGGGGGCCGTAGTCGGAGTAGCGGTCAACGTAAGGGAAAGGTCTAGGTGGTGAAGACCAGCGGCTGCGACAGTGGCGAGAGATTTAGCCAATACGCGAGCACATGAAACAGACTGACCGATCGTCAGGGGTTCGCCACTCATCAGGATTGGGGTATCGGTAACGTGGCGTGTAGGTGCTGCGGGGCTTAGCAGATGCGACCATGTGATGGACGGAGCTCGAACTCTGGTGTTCCACGGTACTTCTACAGGGGACACCCAAGTTGGCAACCTCTTGACGTACAACGGCTTGAATAAGCGATATAGTCGCTAGGTTGTTGTCCGAGAATGGCGGGTTGGATGCAGCAGGAGCGAGCGCTTCTAGTTCGCGACACACAATGTGAGTAATGTTTTCAGGGTTTGAAGGCTGCCTTAGGGTCGGCAGATTCTCACACATGGAGCTATGTTCGGTGCTATGGAGCCGGTCGAAGCAATGCACAATGAGTCGCTGTTTGGCCTGCTCAAAGCGTCGACAAACCTGTACAACGGAGTCAACCGTATAACAATCTCTCACCCCTGCGGACACCGACAGGGGTGAGTCCGCATTTCGTGTGGTCGTTCCTAAGGGCCTACGTAAGCATTTTCTAGAGTACTTCCACGATACACGCCTCGCAGGTCACAGCGATGGCAAGAAAACATATGACAAATTGTGTCGCGTTGCAACATGGCCCCGCATGAGAAGGGATGTCCTGACATTCGTCCGCACTTGTCATACCTGCCAGACCGCGAAGCCAAGGGGAGGAAAACCACCGGGCCTCATGCAACCTGTAGAGAGCCGATACCCATGGGAAATTATAGCTTGCGACATAATGGGTCCCTATCCCAGATCAGTGAAAGGGAATCGCTACTTGTTAGTAATTACTGATCATTTCTCGAAATGGGTAGAACTGTATCCCCTGAGTAGGCTAGACTCGAAAATAATTTGGGATAAGCTACTAGAAACATTCACTCGCTTTGGTTTCCCAGCTCAGCTTATCACTGATAATGCCACGTATTTCACCGGTAGGATATTCACTGCCACTTGCAAAGTTCTTGGCGTGCAGCACAAAAAGACTACGCCCTACCATCCTCAAGCAAACATTACAGAGCGAGTGAATCGAAATCTCAAAACTATGATGGTGGCATTCACGGAGCGACACAAGGACTGGGACGCTCGTATCCAGGAGATGGCCTTCGCCACAAGAACCACGGTAAACCGGTCAACAGGTTTTACGCCAGCGGCCATTCTCCTTGGTCGTGAGCTCAGGTTCCCTATTGAGCATGCTCTGGATGGCTCTGATTTACCGGGTCTTAGCCATTCTAAATTTGCTCATGATCTTTCCAGCCGCTTGGCCGAGACTCTGAAGGAGGCAAGGGAAAACCTGGACCTTGCCCGCCTGGAACACTGTAACCAGTACAACAAGGGAAGGCGACCTTTGGAATTCACAGTCGGCGACAAAGTCCTTCGCCGCACGCACCCACTAAGTGATGCAGCAAAAGGGTTTGCTGCTTCTCTCGCTCCACGATGGACTGGCCCTTACACGATAACAAAGCGCGCGTCTCGGCTTTCTTACTTTATTCGCCATGTGCAGGGTGGTCGAGAAGCCGGACCAGTCAACGTGGCCGATCTCCGAGCTTACCACGGCCGTCCACTAGCCACATAGAACCACTTGACCTACCAGGCACTACGGCTACCCACGCTCGGCGGATACCTCCAAGCATGCGCCCCGCCAGCAGCAGTACCAGTTCCACCCTTATCCCGCGTTATTGTTGTTTTACATGTCGGGAGGTGTCCCGTCTTGAGAGGGGGGGAGTGTGGGGCCCCACAGCCCCTTTTAGCGTTTCGAACCGCGCGCGCTTTTTTCTGTCTGTGTTTGTGTCCGCCCGGGCAGCGCGAGTACGCATGAGCGAGCTGCCCGGAGCGGGGGCGGCATGTTATCGGCGCGAGACAGAGGGTAGATAAGCGCGTTGGAGGCAAGGCTCGGGGCTTTTTCGCCGGGAGGCCGGCCACAGAAGGGCGGCGTGGCAGCGTCCCAAGCCGGCGGGATGTACACGGACGACGGAGCGGAGTCCTGCGAGGCGAAGACGGAAGCGGCACCTTCAAGGAAGCCTTAGGAGTGTTAGCGTGAGTGCTGCCACGCGAGTAGCAATGTTCTTGTACCGTGATCAACGCTTTGGCCCTATTACTCGCCCATCGCGCCGCAGTGTGCTTTGTGTTGTCGCGGTGAAGCCCTGACCCTTGTCCCGTTTTATCCTCATAGTCCATTGTCGCGAACTTCGACGGCATGTTTCCAGCGCAGTTTTGACCAATGCTGTTTCTTTTCTATTTTATACTTTTCTGTTGATCCGGAATAAACCGGTGTTTTTAAGAAAGACTTGGTTTTCACTCGTCGGGCGAGACCATCGCTCGCGAACCCGTATTCTAGAAGGCGGAGCCTTCATTTGGCGCCCAACGTGATTTCTACTCGAGCTTTGGCTTGCCCCGCGAGTGTACCAATTTGAGGTTCATGCAGTCTCGTGCGTAGCGATGTCGGACTTACCGGGTGCAAGCGCCCAGTTGACGGAGACAGTTCGGCCTCCCACACGGGCGGGTTCCGAGCATGAGCACTCAGAAGACAGGAAAAGCAAACCGTCGGACATTTGTAGCGGAATTCTTGGCCTCTTGAACGAGCTACTGGAATCAAAGGCACATTTCAGAGAAATGGTAGGAAGCGAGGCAGTTTCGTTAACGCCCACTCCCTTGTATCGCGACAATCAGCTGCGGCTGAATTTGGCCGTGCCAAGGTTTGAAGGATACGCCGATAAGAAATCTGTGCGCGATTTTCTCTATGAAATCGACGATTATCAGATGGCAATGGCAATTTCGGACAGCGCTCTGGTCACGCGTGTGCTTCCCGTAGCTTTGGTAGGTTCCGCAGCAACCTGGAGGCGTAGACAGCGGCCGTTCGCAACAAAGCAGGATTTTATAGACCGTTTTCGAGAAGAGTTTTTGCCGCCTGACTATAACATCCGTATGAAAGACGAGCTTTGCACCAGGACGCAAGGCGAAAGCGAGGGTTTGCTAGAGTTTTTGCGCAGTTTTCAAGAGCTGCATGAGCGGGCAGATCCTGCAGTTCCGGAACCAGAGAAGGTGGCTCATGCTATACATCGGTGCCATCCAAGGTACCAGCCATATCTCCGGCGTCGCCAGTTCGCGGACTTCGATGACATGGCTAGAGAAGCATCCCGCATCGAGGCATCTTTCCTGGCGGAGCTCCACTACAAACCACCTCCCCCTGCAGAGACTTGCCTTGAGCCGTCCTGTGCGTGGCCTGGATCATCGGCAGCACGCAGCCTGGAGACGCCAGGCTGCCGTACGGAGGCTGGCGACTTGCACGGAGTCACAAGCCCTGATGCGTCTACTCAGGTGACGAGCCGATTTCATGGGGCGACAGGTCAGACGGGGCCCCGTGTCTTCTTGCCATACGCAGGCGCGGGTACCCCTTGTGTGGCAGCAGTTGGGACACCCCACGTCAGAGCGCGCAAATCCCGGAAATCTCCTACAGCGGCTGCCGGCTACCATTCACCATCGAGTGCAACGTGGGTGTCACCATCGGGTGCAACGTGGGTGTCACCATCGGGTGCAACGTGGGTGTCACCATCGGGTGCAACGTGGACGTCACCTACGGGTGCAGCGTGGGCGTCACCACCGGGTGCAACGTGGACGTCACCTACGGGTGCAGCGTGGGCGTCACCACCGGGTGCAACGTGGACGTCACCTACGGGTGCAGCGTGGGTGTCACCACCGGGTGCAACGTGGACGTCACCTACGGGTGCAACGTGGGCGTCACCACCGGGTGCAACGCGGACGTCTCCTACCAGTGCAACGTGGGTGTCACCACCGGGTGCAACGTGGGTGTCACCACCGGGTGCAACGTGGACGTCACCTACGGGTGCAACGTGGGTGTCACCACCGGGTGCAACGTGGGTGTCACCACCGGGTGCAACGGTGTCGCCATCAGGTGAGAAGCGGGCGTCGCCCCCGGGCACAACTTGTCCTCCGATTCGCAGATCCAGGACAACACAGGGGAGGGTGTTTTGGTCATCGCACCATCCAGCGGCCAGGCCGCACAGACGTGGCCAACCACCGGGAGAGCTGATCCAGACGCTACCTTTCCTGCCTGAATCGAACCAGGTGCCACAGACCCAGGTGTCTTCGACACAGGTACCATTGTCACCACCTGCGCATGAGGCAGACCCCGAGAAGCCCTACAAACACTCGGTGAGTGCAGTCCCGTCAACTTCTTTTGAGGAAAGCCAACCAGACAAGACCCCGCTGGTCTTGGTCAAAATGGCCGGACTGGAGCTTCCAGCCCTTTTAGACACAGGGTCTACAGTGTCAGTCTTCGGCGATCAGGTGAAAAATGCCTGCGAGACAAAATGTGTCCGGTTGCGGAGTGTAAACACTAACCTTCGTATGGCATCGACTCGCATAGTACCCGCAACCTCAGCAGCCCGCCTAACAGTTGCTATAAATGGTCGAAAGATTAGACAGCGTTTCTTACACCTCCCCGGACTATCCTGGCCAGTCATACTAGGCCGTAACTTCATAGTGAAGGCAGGAATCGTGATAGATCTCAGTAAGGGAACCTACCGGTATGGCACCGGTACAGAAGCATTTCAGTTCAAGACTAAGACCGCTGAGCCACAGTCACAGTTGCTTGCCACGAACGGCCATTCGGCCAATATCACAGGCTGTGGTATTCTAACCGTTTTAAATTCCTTCACGGGGTCACCAGCGGAAAAAAGCAGAATCGAGACAATGCTCAGGCCCTTTGCAGCAATGTTCACGGAGGCTCCGGGGAAGGCCAACGTACTAACCCACAGGATTGACACCGGCGATGCTCGTCCTATCAAATTCAATCCAAGGCCCTTGAGTGTCCACAAGCGAGCGCTGCTGGATGGGGCCCTCGGCGAAATGGTGGCTACCGGTGCGGTGAGACCATCAAAAAGCCCCTGGGCGTTTCCTGTTGTTCTCGCGCCTAAGAAGGATGGAACAGCACGGTTGTGTGTCGATTATCGACGTCTGAATGCTGTGACAGTGCGAGACTCTTACCCTTTCCCGTCTGTTGACTCTGTCATGTACTCACTTGGGTCAGCAAAATTTTTTACAACTCTCGACTGCAGTAGGGGATTTCTGCAAATCCCGATTGACCACTGCGACATTGAGAAAACGGCTTTCACTTGCCACCGGGGACTGTTCGAATTTGTGCGCTTGCCTTTCGGGTTGTGCAATTCACCTGCTACTTTTCAACGGGTGATGGATATTGTGCTCGGAGACGCTAAATTTAACTACGCTATGGCCTACATGGATGACGTAGTAGTGTTCTCAGAAAGCTTAGAAGAGCACCTCCGTCATCTAACGAATGTCCTTCAACGAATGCAGAAGGCGGGCATCACCATTAACCCCGGCAAGGTTCAGTTGGTGACAAGCACAATCAATCTTCTTGGGTTCATTGTGGAACAGGGCACAGTTCGCCCGGATGAAGAGAAGCTTCAAGCCATTCTGCAGCTCCCCCCACCAAACAACATAAAGAGCCTCCAGCGTTTCTTGGGCATGGTGGGATTCTACCGCCACTTCATCCCGAACTGCGCTGACCTGGCGCGACCCCTCCATCAGCTCCTCCGGAAGGGTGCCCGCTGGTCATGGACAGAAGCCGAGCAGGGATCATTCCGTTCACTGTCTGCAGCCATCGCGGATACTGCACGCCTGCGGCTTCCAGACCTTAACCGGCCATTCACGGTACAAACGGATGCAAGTGAGTACGGAATTGGGGCGGTATTGCTTCAAGAACATCAAGGAAAGCTTTGCCCATTGGCATTTGCTAGTCATACACTGACGGCACCGGAAAGGAACTATACTGTGACAGAGAAAGAGTGTCTCGCGATTGTGTTTGCCCTCAAGAAATTTGACATGTATTTGGATGGTGCAGAATTCACTATTCAGACCGACCACCAGGCCCTATCGTGGCTTTCTAGGTTGCAAAATCCAGCTGGCCGTCTGGCCCGCTGGTCACTCGCTCTCCAAAAGTATAATTACAGGATAGAATACAGAAGAGGCACTTTCAACAAAGTGGCCGATGCCCTGTCACGAGCTCCACTTCCGGGCGAGGGAGAGCGAGCACCCGCGGTCCATGCTGTGACAGCTCCTGCCGACACCTGGGGCACACTGGTGTCCCGTCAACAGCTCCTTGACGCTCAGCTTTCAGACGACCAGTGCAACCAGATACGCCAAAGCCTGAACAGCGCCAGCCCTGCAGGGAGCCGGGCGCTTAACGGAAGCTATGACTGCTACGTGGAAGCAGAAGATGGTTTGATCCTGCGTTATATACCTGCTGCGGACACCGACAGGGGTGAGTCCGCATTTCGTGTGGTCGTTCCTAAGGGCCTACGTAAGCATTTTCTAGAGTACTTCCACGATACACGCCTCGCAGGTCACAGCGATGGCAAGAAAACATATGACAAATTGTGTCGCGTTGCAACATGGCCCCGCATGAGAAGGGATGTCCTGACATTCGTCCGCACTTGTCATACCTGCCAGACCGCGAAGCCAAGGGGAGGAAAACCACCGGGCCTCATGCAACCTGTAGAGAGCCGATACCCATGGGAAATTGTAGCTTGCGACATAGTGGGTCCCTATCCCAGATCAGTGAAAGGGAATCGCTACTTGTTAGTAATTACTGATCATTTCTCGAAATGGGTAGAACTGTATCCCCTGAGTAGGCTAGACTCGAAAATAATTTGGGATAAGCTACCAGAAACATTCACTCGCTTTGGTTTCCCAGCTCAGCTTATCACTGATAATGCCACGTATTTCACCGGTAGGATATTCACTGCCACTTGCAAAGTTCTTGGCGTGCAGCAAAAAAAGACTACGCCCTACCATCCTCAAGCAAACATTACAGAGCGAGTGAATCGAAATCTCAAGACTATGATGGTGGCATTCACGGAGCGACACAAGGACTGGGACGCTCGTATCCAGGAGATGGCCTTCGCCACAAGAACCACGGTAAACCGGTCAACAGGTTTTACGCCAGCGGCCATTCTCCTTGGTCGTGAGCTCAGGTTCCCTATTGAGCATGCTCTGGATGGCTCTGATTTACCGGGTCTTAGCCATTCTAAATTTGCTCATGATCTTTCCAGCCGCTTGGCCGAGACTCTGAAGGAGGCAAGGGAAAACCTGGACCTTGCCCGCCTGGAACACTGTAACCAGTACAACAAGGGAAGGCGACCTTTGGAATTCACAGTCGGCGACAAAGTCCTTCGCCGCACGCACCCACTAAGTGATGCAGCAAAAGGGTTTGCTGCTTCTCTCGCTCCACGATGGACTGGCCCTTACACGATAACAAAGCGCGCGTCTCGGCTTTCTTACTTTATTCGCCATGTGCAGGGTGGTCGAGAAGCCGGACCAGTCAACGTGGCCGATCTCCGAGCTTACCACGGCCGTCCACTAGCCACATAGAACCACTTGACCTACCAGGCACTACGGCTACCCACGCTCGGCGGATACCTCCAAGCATGCGCCCCTCCAGCAGCAGTACCAGTTCCACCCTTATCCCGCGTTATTGTTGTTTTACACGTCGGGAGGTGTCCCGTCTTGAGAGGGGGGGAGTGTGGGGCCCCACAGCCCCTTTTAGCGTTTCGAACCGCGCGCGCTTTTTTCTGTTTGTGTTTCTGTCCGCCCGGGCAGCGCGAGTACGCATGAGCGAGCTGCCCGGAGCGGGGGCGGCATGTTATCGGCGCGAGACAGAGGGTAGATAAGCGCGTTGGAGGCAAGGCTCGGGGCTTTTTCGCCGGGAGGCCGGCCACAGAAGGGCGGCGTGGCAGCGTCCCAAGCCGGCGGGATTACACGGACGACGGAGCGGAGTCCTGCGAGGCGAAGACGGAAGCGGCACCTTCAAGGAAGCCTTAGGAGTGTTAGCGTGAGTGCTGCCACGCGAGTAGCAATGTTCTTGTACCGTGATCAACGCTTTGGCCCTATTACTCGCCCATCGCGCCGCAGTGTGCTTTGTGTTGTCGCGGTGAAGCCCTGACCCTTGTCCCGTTTTATCCTCATAGTCCATTGTCGCGAACTTCGATGGCATGTTTCCAGCGCAGTTTTGACCAATGCTGTTTCTTTTCTATTTTATACTTTTCTGTTGATCCGGAATAAACCGGTGTTTTTAAGAAAGACTTGGTTTTCACTCGTCGGGCGAGACCATCGCTCGCGACCCGTATTCTAGAAGGCGGAGCCTTCAAGCTGGATGGTTTGAAAAGGTTTGAAAAAGCGCTCCGCTGTGCTGGCAGCTCCCGCGAGGAGGAGGAAGGGGAGAAAACATTTATTGACGATGATTTGATTTGGGACATGAGGTGCGTTTTGTTGTGGAGCTGAGTGGCAGACCCTATTCCGGGACGCCATTGGCCGCCGCCGCTGCCCGAGCTCTCTGAACCAGGGCACGCTGGGCCTCCAGGTCCGAGCTGGACAGGGCCGCCTCCCAGCCCTCCCTAGTTGGCTGTTTTATTGCTTTTGTTTTTGTATTTTGCTGGCAGGCCCACATCATGTGGTATAGGTCAGCATACTGCCCACAGAATTTGCACCTACCCGTGAATGACGGGTCCATGTGTTTTAGTATGGCGGGATTTAGAAAACACCCGGTTTGGAGCTGTCTAAGGTGGCACTCCTCAGATCTGTTGAGACCTTTGGCGGGTCCCCGGAGTGCCCTCCTGCAGAGGCGTAAATAATTTGTAATGTCCGCAAAAGTTATGAGCGGTATTGATATCGTTGCCTCAGTAGAACCGGAGGATTGAGCGGAACCCCGGGGAAGGAACGCTCGGGCAGCCGAGTGAGCGGTCTCGTTCCCCTCCACCCCCTGTTGACTGGGCACCCATATAACTGGTTTTTTACTAATAGCCGAATCTGAATTTTTCGTACGTGCATATTCTGCGGGCGAGTAGTGCTATCCTACTCCGCACATAATTTCGGCAGGCCTGTTGCGAGTCCGACATTATGTAGGTTGCGTCGCAGTGGGTGGTATACTCCTCTGTTCTGTATCTAATTTGGAACAAGGGGGTATATCAGCTTCTTTGCAGTGCACGCAAGCGTTTCAGCCAAGGGAGGTCAAAAAGTACTCACTTCCGCAGGTTCGTCATGTCATCTTAAGAGGATTAGGTGAAACCTTTCTCTTACACTTCGTGCAGTGAAGACCTTTCCGGTGGCGGCGAAGAGCATGACGGCGATCTAGAGCCACTTGCTGGCGTCATGCATAAGGCCTAATTCCAGCACACCTTTTAGAATGCGGGCGTCGTCCGCCGCACTGAAACGCTTGCGCGCGATGTTTTTTGACGCGGGCAAGCGCATTTCCGTGATTTACTACGCCATTATTATTTTTCCTTTCCTGATGCTAGGCAAAACTAGACGAAAACGGGATACCTATGTAGCCCATTACGCACAGTAGCACTCATAGCACGTTGTGGTTGGCTAGGATCGGCTCCTCTCATCCTCTCTCTCTGCTGAAATATCGTGAGATCTCGTGAGATCTCGCGAGATTACCGCAGTCTGGACGGCCGGCGGCCTACGTCTTCGGAATACGTCTCCAGCGCCTGGACGCACCGGCAGTTTGCATGCATGCGCACTAGGCATCCGGCAATACGGTATACGTCATCGTCAGTACGTCTCCGCCAAGCTTAATCTCTCTGTTGTCGGGAAGTAGGGCAGGTCTCGACTTGCTCAACATGCCCATGGTGCCTGTTGAAGACCTCAGAGTAGGTGAGACCTACTCATGTGTGCTTTTCCAGGGAGAGGGGGGCGAAGGGCGGGGGGGGGGCAGGCTTATCATACTGCTGGTAGATGGTCTTGCCACGGTGTTAGGCGGTGTCGCTGGTAATCGCGAAGGAGAGTGTAGATATGCCAAGCCAGGATAGACACCCCACCAAAACGCGGACGCACACCCTCCGCCGCGAGCACGCTGTTCGGAGTTTCAGGGAATGATGGAGAAAAAAAAAGAACATATGGATGTCGTCTGCTAATGTCCACCGATCTCCACTTAAACTGACACATTATTGCACACATACCTACAATGCACCTATCACACATACGTGACAAACCATTTCCTTCGTGAAATCACAGGTCTAAGGCTTCCTCAGGAAGCATTCCTTGTAACATTAGATTTAATCTCTCCTTATAGAAATTTTCCCCATTCTGACAGAATCAGGTCGCTGATTTAAGCTTATAAATAACACACAAATGAAGGATCCCTCACCCCAGAATCCCTAGAGGTATTGACCAACCTGATACCAGAATGCAACAAATTTTGAATTTGACAATGAACACTCCTTAAAAATTAACATCACCCTCATGGACTCAAAGATGGCTCCCACCTATGCTTCTTGCATAGCGTGCATAGCAACATCTTCATGCATAACATTGAATCTGAATTTTTAAATACTTTCCTATTAAGCCCACATTATACAAATGCTACCTGGATGACATTTTAATTGGGACTGACACAGAAAAATCCCTCCAGGATTTTATTAGGAACTTCAATATCTTACCACCCTAACATATCCTTCGTGTACTCGTACTTCCAAATGAACATTAATTTCCGGATGTTGAGATTACGGTTCATGAAGGCTCTCTTACCACAATCGTGTACAGCAAACCCAAGGACCGACTGTCACCCTCATCACTAAAAAAAGTCAACAATATTCTTAAGCTCACCGCTTCAAAAGAATCTGTTCCCAAGATAAGGACTTCGCAAAAAATTACGTCAAACTGATGCGGGAAGTCCCAGCTCAACAACGCTATCCACCAGCAATTGTAGAGGATGCCATAAAAAGGGCATCTGAACTCATCCGCGAGGAACTACTGGAGGGAAATCAACGCAATGACCAAGTTTACCGACGAACGAGCCTGGTGCTCACCTTCACAAGTAACCTCAAATATGAACAAAACCCTAAAGAAACATTTCAACGTTCTAGAACAGAGCGAGAGGCTCTTCAACATTTTCACGACTCCTCCACAGACGGTCTATAGACGACGGAAAAATATTCTAGCAATCTAGTTCACTCAGAAAGAGGTA
Organism: Amblyomma maculatum; assembly: GCF_055883805.1. Taxonomy (NCBI): domain Eukaryota; kingdom Metazoa; phylum Arthropoda; class Arachnida; order Ixodida; family Ixodidae; genus Amblyomma; species Amblyomma maculatum. The sequence goes on along the minus strand of NC_139345.1, from coordinate 143,955,288 downwards.
ATTCCCCCCGTGGTTGGTTTGCCGACCTTGCGGAAAGAGTAGATAGCAGGTGTGCAGACTTATGCAGATATTGAGTTGCGCAACAAGCACAGCGTCAGGTTTTAAGTGGAGAATAGAGGGCAACCTTGATTGCGATTCCTCAAATGTTCGTGGTTTGGTTTGGTGGGGTTTAACGTCCCAATGCAACTCAGGCTATGAGAGAAGCCGTAGTGGAGGACTCCGGAAATTTCGACCACCTGAGGTTCTTTAACGTGCACGGACATCGCACAGCACACGGGCGCCTTGCTTTTCGCCTCCATCGTAAAGCGGCCGGCGAGGCCGGTTATAATGTGATGTGAGCAGCATGAAGTACATTGGCCAGACGGCTACCCCCCTACAAATACGGTTTAATAACCACGGCACTCATATCCGAACATTCCCTCTTTAAAATATATCAATTGAAAAAGCACGCATTTGAATCGGTCAAGCTAACTGTACTTCAAGGCGGGTTCGGCAAAACCCGGGAACGGGAACAGCGTGTATTCATTTATTTATGTTTGGTACAGTTACCAAATGGATAGCGTCTCTCATAGCCTGAGTCGCTTAAGGACGTTAAACCCCACAAGTCAAACCAAACCAGTTACCAATGGGATAAATGAAATCATTAGTGCAATGTCTTCTAGAGGGCGCGAGCGCTACCACTGGAACAAAGGGCGCTAGCGTCGACCTAGGGGAGCAAGTGGGATCACGTGACTCCTCTTGCTGCTGCTGAAGCAGGCGCTCGATTGAGTTCGTGCGTTTTAAAAGCTAATAGTTGCGTTCATTTCTGTATTTTGGGTTGGTATAGAGTGCCAGCCTTGCACGTTTTCATCTTGCATCGTTAGTGAGGCCGCTGAAGTTTATTTAGGCTCTTGTTACGGTCCGTTACTACTGCTCTGTGCCCGGACGTAAGCGAAAGAATCCGGCGCAAGCTTCCATTGTTACCGGAAACATAAGGCCACAGAAGCTTCCTTAATCAAAATTTGAATGGGCAAATCAGCGAGTGATCATGCTCATGATGTGCGCAGCAGAGATTTCAGCGAGCGAGATTTCGTCCATAGAGTTGGTGCCAAAAGTTCGGTGAGCGGCAGAAGAAACGGCGCATGCGTTTTAATTTGAGCTTATCCCTTGTGAATTCTAACGATATTATTGCTGGAAGGATGGAAAAGATGCTTGCTTATTCATGGAGCAGTACCTTTCCGAAGAAAGGAGGGATATACGAAGGCCTGAATTAAGGTTTCAAATTATTGTAAATGAACAGGTTGACACGGAAGTAGTTAACTGGAACATTATGCCGCCTAAGGTAGCCGTACAGCGTGGTGAGTTGTCTCAGGCAGCGTCTCCAGTACTGTATTAATTTCGAACGACAGAGTCTGTGAATAAACGAAAGATAGAGCACTGCATGCAGGTTGTGATGTGCTGATCGTTATATCACTAAAAAATAAATACTGTGCGCGGGGGAACAAATATATCCGCTCTAACCAAGAGTGCCAAAGGCAGTAGTCAGCGCGCAAGAATACATTGTATGGAACGCACGGTCTAACACCCCAGGTAGCACAGAATGCGGGGCCCAGTAGGTCCGATGTAGGCAAGTGGGGCTGGGGCAACCATCATAAAACCTGCATCGGTCCCCGGTGGGGCAAAAGTGGGCAAGCCCCATTTGGGCTTGCCCCTGATCCTCCTGCATGGGTCCCATAGCGGCGTTTCTTGGGCTAATCCAGAGCAAATTCCTGCATCCAGACCACAAGGGTCCCTTGCCGGATATTTGAGGGCAATCCAACCTAAATGTGGGCTTTTTATGGGAAAGCCCTCATAGATCCGAAATGAGGCCGCCCCCATTAAATCTTCGTGGGACCAACATCGGCCGTAGTGGGGCAAGAAAACGGACATACCCACATGCTGCCCCAATCGGCCCCTTGTAGGTTACTTGAGGGCAGGTGAAATATGAATAAGGGCTCAATTTGGGCAAGCCCTCGTGAAGCCCAAATGAGGCAGCCTTAGCTAAACCGCTTTAGGTCCCACATAGGCTGTAATGGGGCTGGAAGGCGGGCGTGCCCGCATGATATCAAAATTGGACCCTTGTGGGGAATTTGAAGGCACGTGCAACAGCAAGTGGGCTTTAGGTTCAAAACCAACACCCAGCCCAATTGAGGCTGCCCACACAAAACCGCTCTAGGTCCCACATCGGCCGTAATGGGGCTAGGAGGCGTGCGTGCAATTGCGCAATCATTGTTTCCAACCTTTATTTGCATTAGATGTTGCCCTAAATTACTATTATAGATGAGTTGTATAACAGTTGTTGCCATGTTTAGTCAATTAGAAATTTACATGGCTTCAGTATCGCGCTCATGCAAATTGCGCCACAAATGCTAGAACAAACTGATTGCTAACTATTGCCTCTTATGTGGTTGCTTTGGACAGCCTGCAACTCCTAGCACAATATTGCTGTTCAGAAAACACATCTCCATAGCCTGAACAAGATGTACATGGAGCCATTTCGGCTAGGTGAATGTTATGAATTATTGTAAAATTTAATATTGTTGCTGTTTAGAAAGTCAGACGTGTATAAAATAATTACTTAATTATGTGCATAAATATTGATTGGGAAAACTTGGACTAGGGCTTACCATCAATTTCCTACGTCGGACCCCTATGAGAATAATGTGGGCAAGCCCAAGTGCGGTTAGCGCTATAGAACCCGCATTGGTCCTATCCCAAGCAGCACGCCGTCAATGGACCGCCAATGGTCCAATATTGGGATATATTGGTCCCAATATTGGTCAATATTGGCGTCTGATTGGGGCGCACAAAGAGCCAAGATATATGCCAACCAATTTGATCGGCTCTCCTATCAAAACCAGTATTGGCATACTACCTTGTTTACTGGCATTCAACGGCACTCAATGGCTACTCAATATCTTCCACCCAAGCTCACTCACTGGTTGTTATATCACGGAAATCCCGCCAAGCTCACTGGCCATCCAATATCTTGTATCCATGCTTATTCACTGGATATTCACAACTGGCATCCAGCCAGATTTATCGGCTACCCAATATTTCCAATCCAATCTTGCCCAGTGGTTTTGCATTATTGGCATCCAGCCAGAGCAATTGGCAATCCGGCTAGTTGCTTTTTTGTGCTATGACTAATAGGCACCTGCAAAGCCATCCCCTACTTATGCAGTGCAGATATTTTTCATGCAGCTTTTTATTTAAATAAAGCATGCTGAGGATATCCATGCACAGAAAATAATACAGCTGAAAGGTTCACTGCATGGTGATTTATTAGGTGTGCACGTGTTACAGGGCATGGAAAGATTTAGGCAGAGCTCTTAGACTTCAGTGCTCCTCCTGTCTTTGCGTCCCTTGGCAAGGTGTTCTCAGGTCCCAGGTTGGAGGAAGGCGCTGCGTTCATCGCAGCTTCTTTTGTGGTCGGTTGTAGGGGCAGCAGCTCCATGCAGCCTTTAAAGATATGGACTTGAGCAGCGTGCATAACAATGTATTTCCTTTCGCAGATGGCACCTGGAAATAAAAGCAACATTCATAAATCCCATTAAGACAGAAAACTTTTGGAAAGTGGAAGTGCAGCTAGACCGTGGAGTAAAAATGCAAAATAAAGCACTACCTGTTGGCCCCCAGGCAACTTTCTTGTCTGATTTACTCAGGTTGAAATAAGCTCCATGCTCAGTGAGGCCGGCCATATTAACTTGGTTACATTGGTTGCGACATCTGGCAGTGCACGGCTTCCCATGTGGATGTGTTGTTGGCGCTGGAAACAGAAAACAAAATGATATTTGCCGTTATCTATTCGTTAAACGGTAGTCAGTGCTTGCCCCCTTATACTTGTAGTGCCTTTGTGATCGAACACCTGTAGAAGAAAGACTCCGTCATAACTGGAAGCTTCAAATCAATAGCTTTCCTTTGAATAGATTGCCGCAAGAACTAAAAAGAAACTACAAAGGAAAAAAACAGACACAAAAAATAGTAGTCGCACTCCGACCGCGGCTGCTAAATTTAGTGTGCACCGCATCATTACTGCAAACAGAACGTTTTAAAAGTTGTCAAAGCTGCAGCCAAAACAACGTCCGACACAGATGCTTTGGGGTTTGTATGATACACTCGAACTGAAAAAATAAACAAATCCGTAACTTAGCATCACGTTTGTTGTGGGAACAAGTTTGTACGTGTGGTAAAGTATAAGAACTATGGTAGCAACTGTAAATAACCTATTTTAAGCGGCTATTTTATGACACTTCTACTACTCGGAATTAGCGCAAGAGAGAGATCAAACACGTGAATAAGCTAGGCGTCGTTTAGACCATTCCAATAGCGCATTCATAACGGCAAATTACAATATTAAATATTCGCTCGCAACTAAAAATCATGTCCCAGAAAGCTAGACTTAACTCTGAGTTTTGAATATAGTTTGTAAAAGAAACTGACCACTTCAGACACACAACACACGCGCGATGAAGTTGTAACCTGAAAATCACACAAAACACGCGTCATGTTTTACAGGACCACGTTTTTCTTTTGCGATACAAATTGGCCACCTCTGCGCCGTAAATTTTGTCATTATGACCAGAGTTTATGCATACAAAATAGTGCGCTGAAAATACAGTTCAGAACTGACTGGCGTGGTGAGGTCGAAATAAATGACTTTCCGTTCTCGCAAGCATATCGGTTATTGACATGATGATCAAGGCTGACAACATACTGCACCAAATAATGCAAAAAAAAAAAAGTATCTTACCATACGGCTAGCGCAGATTTGCAGACCTCAGTTGCAACAATCCAAAATGAATGCTGCCAAGCAAAGTACATCCCAGGGATCTGATGCTTTATACACCTGGTAAGAAAAAGTAGCGATCTTACAAGGAGACAAAGCAAGAAATAATCTCAGAGAGCTCAGTTATGAACAAACAATTTAAAATGCTGGTGGTACTCACAAATATCCTCTTTCAGGCATGGCCATTAAAACGAATCGGAACTTTCAGAAGGCTTGGTTTTTCGGTTCTGCTGTCCAAAGCTGCGGGAGCTCGAGCAGCTCGAGCCGGTGGGGATTGTGTGGCCGACCAGACGCCTCTGAATCAGCGGCTTGTGTCGCGTTGTGAGGCACGGTTGGAAGGGGGCAGAAGGATGGTTGTGTTTTCTCTCCCTCTTTTTTTTTTTTGCTTGAGATCTGTCGAAAGAGTAGGCATAAAGCTCGAAAGGGGGTGAGAGAAATGAAAGAGGTCCCGCAGGACCACGTGAGCCCAGAAGGCTGCCGGCCAGTAAAGTTGGCGGGAAGGAAGGGAAGAGTGAGGGGGAGTAGAGTGGGGGGCATTGTGAGCAACGCCTGCCTAGCCGGGAGGAAAGAGAGGGCAGTGAAGGTCGCTGCCCTTCCGCGATGACTGCTTTACCGGGAGAAAAGGCTACAAGACGGGAAGTTGAAAGCGGTTTGGAGAATTGCTTTAGTCAAGGCCCTCGGGCGGAAAGGCGACAAAAGGACAAGAGAATGGAAACCATATGTTCTTTGCGCCAAGCGTGTGAGGAGGAATGCGCAGAGTTTTGCCCTTGGCTTCGCTAAAACAACGAGGAGTGCGTTCGGAGCTCTTTGGTCGCCTCGACTGTTGGCTCGGTAACATTTTCAGTGGAATGATAATTTCGCTATATTTTTTTTATTAATGCAAAATACTTTTCACCTCATAGTTTCAAATAATAATCACATACGTAAAACAATCTTCAGTTTTCACGGAATCGTCCTCGGTTCGAACAAATGGACATATTTTTTTTTATTAAAGATGGCACACAGGTCGCTGTTCATGACGGAGTGCTCTTGAAACATCACGCGCAACTGAGCGATGCAACAGCCTGTATACTTGCTGTATTCCTATTAAGGAAAAGAAAAGCGAAAACGACCATAACTACGAGTACTTCAAGGTTAAAAATTCCCATTTTATTCTTTTTATTTTTTTTTTTCAAATCAGGTGGACATTTCGAGCAAGAAAAAATCCGCGTAGAACTAAGCGTGGGCATATCAAGAAATACAAAATACTCGACGAGCTAAGATCTGAAGAACTAAATTTGCAGTTTGTCCTCAGAAAGAAGCGCGGTAGAATCATCTTTCAGCCCGCGGAAGCAGCTCTTGTGAAAGCAGCAGAATATTTCACAAAGGAACCCTAATTCTCAATCATGTGTTAAATTCTTCGAGAGTGGTGTTCTCTAAATATACCTCAAAACTGCTAAAGTAACGAACTCGCATTACTTTTAATATATATGAATTGCAATTAGCTGCCTGGTTGACATGATGGGATAGAATTATTTAGTTCTCTGAAGGGAAACGCCTTCGGTGCGGTGATTACATGGTTGGATAATAAGGCAATGAATGTTTGAAGAATAGTTTCTGAACAATGCTTAGGAGAGCGCTGTCAAACGCTGTGGTCAAATGCATCATTATGAGCCATATATTACAGCTTTCGAACAAAAATACCTTCCGTAAAGAACATCGTTATTATGCAATTTCAATTTTGTTACCATATATGCTGGCGACACATGTGCGCGCATTCATTACACTGTAGGTAATTGTTTTGAATTTTTATTTTTTTTCGTTTGCCTTGCCCCATGCAGTGCTGTTGATTTTTTTTATTATCTTTTACATGTACACTACTTTTTGGCAGTGTGCGATTTACGTCGCATTAGAATACGAACCATTCCAGGACAGTTCAGATTTGTTTTCTTGTCAATTGAAATAGCTAGACATAACGTAGAATATATGTTGCTTGTATTTTTTCTTTGAGCTGAAATATTTTATGCGCTGCTGCACCGATGGCCAAACTCTATCAGTCTTTCTCTGTTGCTGAAGCCCACAGCAGAGCTCAAAAGAGTACACTACAAATTTGTGTTTAGTAGATATTAGAACTCGAAGGCCCTGAAAGCAGCCCAACATATCTGTCTATAACAGCTAGTACCGAGGCGTGGTATAGTCGGTGCTTATGCTGAATGCCGGAAACAGCTAGGGTAATGGCGAATCATGCAGTGCGTGTTTGATTGGCTAGCGCGATCGATCTCTCCCACCTCTGCTTAGCTTGAACATGTTGGGTTTCTTTCCATCACGTAAAAAAAAGGCGGAAATAATGATGCTACGCGTGCGTGTTTCCAATAATGGACAAACGTTTACAGGATGTGGATTCACCGTCGATCGTTTCTGCGTTTACAATCAAAACGTGTTTGTTCAAGCGACTCACACGTTCTGTTGCGTACACTGCATTTGAGTACCTTGCGTTTCTTGACTGCGCAGGATTTTTTTCGCGGACACGCATCAATTAAATATTTGCTTGTCAGATCAGATGTGTGCTCGAGCGTGCGCGTATGCTTGTACTCGTATGCGTATAAATAGGCCCATGGAACGAAATCCCGTGCGCGAGAGTTGTGCGCGAGATGTGTTCGAGATCTGTGCATGGATATATCTGTGCATCGGATCTGTGCATTGATGTGTCAATCACTTTCAATCATCCTGATTTGACGAGATCAGAAAAACAAATCGTCTCCACCGGGAATCGAATTCCTAGCCTAGTTTAAGCTTTAACCAACTGCGCTAAACCCTGGATCGCGAAACTAGCACCATACGTAATTCTCATTGTCTACCGTGAGGATAGCGATAGCGACGAGAATGACGCTGCAATTAGTGATAATGACAATGATGACAGAATCAACGGTAATGACGCTGCGTTTAGTTGATAACGATAATGATACGTAATGCACCGTGTGCAGTAGCATTAATCTCGCCTTCGCTAATTTCTGCAGTGTAGATTCTACGTGCTGTCAGAATTTTTTCAACACCTGGCTAAAGTTTGGAACGCTATCTGTGTTAGCTACGTCCAAGCGTGATCGACATCCGGGCCTCTAGTCTGCAGGAATTGTCTCGAAGATATTATATGCAGAATTTTACATAACAATTAATCGTGCCTAGAGTCGTAAATAAAAGAGTTCTCTACCAAAATTGTCAAGTATAATCGCAGGTCATCCACAACAATTAGCGAATCACAAAAATGTATTCAGAAATATATATTCTACATTTTCCGTGATGGGCACTTCTGTTCATTTTGTCTGGTCAGCTCAGTCAAACAATTTTAGGACAATCTATACATTAATCCCAATAAACATTATATATATGGTGGCCCAAATTACGTATGGCATATGAATATCTTCTACAGTTGAACGTAAACTGACGTCCGGGCCAGCGAAAAATTTAGTTGCGACGAAATTAGCCCCAACACACTGTCATATTGAGATGCAAGCATTAGAAATGTCTCTGTCGGTCAGAGCTGGTTCTAATGTTTTTTTAGCGCTGCCGCAGCCTGAAATGTGCAAAGGTGGCCAGCCATCAAAGCTCGTTACACAATATCGACCACTAGAAACCATGATATATACAATGTTCGGATGCCATCAAAGCTGATGGGACAATATTGACAAATCTATGTCAAGATATATGCAATGTTGACAAGCCAATCATATTGGCAGAACATTATTGCCCAACCTATGCCATTAGGGTGCAATGCTGGCTAGCCATCAGAGTCCATCGAACAATATTGAACAATCTAATGCATATGTATACATTGTTGGCAGGCCGCCATTACAGGCGGGTCACTATTGACCAATATATGCCAAGATTTATTTACTGCTGACAAGACAACCATAATGGCCGGACAATATTAACCTATTTATGCCATTATATGTGCAATGCTGGCCAGCCATCAGACCTCATTAGGCAATATTGACCGCTGTAATCCAATATATATACAATGTTAGGATGCCACCAAAGCTGGTGGGGCAATATTGACCAATGTATGCCAAGATATATTCAATGTTGACGAGGGAACCATAATGGCCGGGCAATATTAGCCAAGCTATGCCATGATATGTGCAATGCTGGTCAGCCATCAAGGCTCATTAGACAATATCGACCACCAGAAACCAAGATATTACAATGTTAGGAAGCCGCCAAAGTTGGTTGGACAATATTGACCACTGTATGCCTAGATATATTCAATATTGAGAAGCCGTTCTTATTGACCGGACAATATTTACCAGGTTATACCATGGTGTGGAAGATATTGGCAAACAATTGCAGCTGGTTGGCCAATAATGACCAGGCTGCCTCATTGTGTATACAATAATGGCAAACTGTTCAATATGAATGGGCATTATTGACCGCTCTTAGCCGGTTGAATGCCAATAACGGATATGGGTGAAGTTCACTGGGCCAATAATGATTATGGTATAGCGTGGCTGCACATTATTGGTAGCTCAATGGCACCATTGGGCCACTTGTGGGCCAGTAATCCCCAGTCAATCCCCATTATTGGGCCGATGAAATGTGCTGCCTGGGATGTTATTATCTGAGGGGCTAACTGAAAAAAAAAAATGTTCCTCCAAAGCGGCTGCCCAAATCGGTCCAAAGTAGGACCATCGCGGGGAGTTGGCGGGATGTGCCCTTTTAACAATGCCGGAAAAATGTGGGCAGCCCCACAAGGGCTGGCTGCATCGGCCCCTAGTGGGGCCCATTGGGGCTTTGTCGACAGCCCGCTTCGGGCCTGCGTCGGCCCCTCTTGCAGCACCCACATTGAGCCCACCGGGGTTGTCCTGCATTGCCTACATCGGGCCCAGCGGGGCCCACCCTTCATAGCCCACTTTGTGCTACCTGGGACTTGCTAAAAAGGTACAAGTCATCCCCACAGTCAATCTTGCTTTCTCTACTACGTTCAAGGGAGCAGGGGATAGGTGCCGCTTCCGCCGGCGCTTTGGAAGGCGCTCAGCATCTGTCAGGCTCCTGACAGTCCTCTACCCTTGCAGATGAATCCCATTATTCGCGCAATAACGGCTTACATCTGGCTGGTTGTATGGTAGCTTCGTTTTTTTTTAATTCATAACAGCAGAAATGTGGCAGCCGGTGCGCGTCGTCGTAGCAGTATAAATGTGGCCAACTTTGATAACTCTGGTTCGGTGAAGTGCTTTTTTGTCGAATGAGTCTGTCTCATACCTCAAAATAAACTTATGCAGGCCCAGACTGAGGTGTATAATAAATAAAAAAAAATGAACGTAATGCTAACGTTCAACTGAACTTCTTAGAAAACATCATACAGCAGCAGTTCAACGTTCGTTATCCCACTTACTTCGTCATTCGGGCGCTTCCGAGAGGTGGCGCCACGGTATGTCCTCGCGCCCATCGCCGAGGTCAGCGCACGTGTCAATCGCTGACCTTCAGGAGTTTCCCTTATTCCCATCGGTGTTTGTTGATTTTTATTTTGTTTTCTCTCTTTCTTTCCCTACCACCTTCCATGACGTTCCTCCCTAGTCGTATAATAACCCATAGCTCCCAGATCCGCAGGTGGGCCCGACCAGCCTCAAAGATACAAAGCAATCGCAAAGGGAAAAATGTAAGAAAGTCTCCGCACAAGCGCGTCGCCATTCTTACAACTTTGCAATCTTTACAAAGTCCTTCTTGACGCTCAGGCTCACATTTCTTCCCGACGCCCTGTAGCACACGGCTAGACCCCGATGCACCGGTCGCAAATATATTCTAACCAGCAAACACCCATCCTCCGTTTTGGTGATTTTGTGTGTGTGTGTGTGTGTGTGTGTGTGTGTGTGTGTGTGTGTGTGTGTGTGTGTGTGTGTGTGTGTGTGTGTGTGTGTGTGTGTGTGTGTGTGTGTGTGTGTGTGTGTGTGTGTGTGTGTGTGTGTGTGTGTGTGTGTGTGCGTGCGTGCGTGCGTGCGTGCGTGCGTGCGTGCTTCCTAGTGTCCCGTTTTGTTCTGCACAGTTTCCGCATTATGAAGATGTGAAACCACGAGAAAAGTAACAATAACGAGGTAGTTAACAGATGATGAATAATTATAATGAGATAATTAATTGCCAATATTGTGTACAGAGATTACTAGTTAGTCATAATAGTCATGGAATGAGATAAGACTATTAGGTAACTTAACACATCTCGATAGGAATTTAGGTCACCATTAACGGTAATCACATGACGGCAACAGATAAGATAGATAGTCATAATTACATAGTGAGTTAATGACATCAATGTGCAATCACATGATGGTAATGTGATTATAATAGTGATGTATACGATGTCACTTTAGCATCAGGCAAACATGTCTAGACAATTGAGCAGTTGTGAACGTTGAAATAGGGCGACATTGTCGAAATGCGGAGCGTTCTAGAAAACAAAATTATATACGTATTATTTTGCAATGCAATTGCATTTCCCTCGTGTATGAAGAGACTTAAGAACTGCAGAGAGAGAGAGAGTAGGTTTTATTTACACCAACTGATGAAGGCGCTCCGGCCCTCCAGCCCTCCATCGCTTGGGATGGATGGCGAGGCCCCGCCTCAGACGCAGGCCGGCAGACGTTGTTGGCCGGCGGCGTACCAGGCCAACTAGATGGCGGCTAGCTGGAGCCCAGGGCGCAGCATAGTCTCACAAAGTTGCGGCGTCAGATTTAGGCCCCTCCCGGGGGATGATGTGTTCGAGGGTCCCTCTCGAGTCAAAGTTTATACAGCATTCCTATTGTTCACCTGGGAGCATATGGCTCACCAAGAGCAGGTGTGTAAATGTCCCAGTCCAAGGCGACGCCAGACGACGGCCTGCCTGCAATTTAGGGTAGTGGCTAGCGGAGCAGGCACTTGCCTACTCAGTCGATAGTGCTCTAGAATTTCGATGTAAGATTTGGCACACTCTACGCTCCCCACTCTGATTTTTCCGGCGAGCATGCAAGCCCATGTTATTCTACAAACTTCCCGACCGTGGTCACCGCCTATTAAAGCGTGTGTTCAATTTTGGCATTGCTGCCCCGACTGATCCATAGTGTAATGTCGTCAGCATAAATATTAAAAAATAAATAAGGGTAACGTCGTAGTTGCACGTGGTAATTTCGCCATTGCTGCTTTGAAGAGAAGAGGCGAGAGTACCGCGAGCCATTGGGGGTACCCCTACTGCCCAGTGGGAAGAGTGATGATGTGCTATCGCGGAATTTAAAGCGAGCACTACGCCCACTCAAAACGTTTTTGACGCAGTTATATGTTTTTGCCCTACATTCAATGCCGACAGGCCGTCTATGACTCCCTGGTGCGAGATATTATCAAATGCCTTCCTTAGATACTACCATTTCTCGCGGGAAAAGGTCGTGTCTGTCGATCTATTTGGTGGGCCTGGTTAGGATGACATGCTCCTAAGCATGATGCTAGAGATATTGGCCGTAAATTGTCTATTTGAAGCGGTTTGCCAGGCTCGGGTATGAGAATAATTCCAGCCGTTTTCCATTGCTGAGGCATTTCCCCTCTGTCCCAGCACTCCTGCATAAGCCGAGTTAGTGCGGCTACCGATTCGTCTTCTAGGTTTCGCAGTATTTTATTAGTGACACCATCTGGGCCCGGCGCCGTGTGGGTTCTAAGCCGAAGAATCTCTACTTTCACTTCTGCACCGCTAATAGGGGCACCAAGCTCATCATTCGCGTCCCCTAAGTAATCTAGAAGGGGTCCCCTGCTTGCATCTCCAACGTATGTCTTTTAACTGTCGAAAGAATTGCTCGTCATTTCCTGGAAAGGAGTGTCTAATTTTATAGGGGAAGTGCATGCTTGAGCTTTCGAGCTCGCTTAGTCTAGGAGATGACGAAGAGGTCCCCAGGTCTTAGGCATGCTCATATTATTCTCCATGTGCTCGCATCTATCCCCCCAGTTTTGCTCGCATAGCTTAAAAGCTTAATCTTCAATGGCCTTATGGTGCCGAGCTATCTTGCGCCTTAGGTTACGATTCTACCGCTGCCTCTTAAGTCTCCGTTCCATTCGTTCCTTTGCCTCCCACATTCGGAGAAGACGACTATCCACTAAAAGGAACGCTTCACGATTTTTCGTGTCATCCTTACGCAGGAACCATGCTAATCTTCTCTGTATCGTTCCATTTTTAGTATATGTAATTTGGAAGTAACTTAAAACCAGCAATCTTTTTTTTTCTTTTTTCGAAACATCATTTGCACGAGAGCAAATAAGTCTTGTCAACCGCACTTACCGCAAGATCAACCATTTGGCTAAACGAGAAGGAGATATTTCTCAGTATCTACCACCCCAACCTAATCGGCGCCTGATCGCGCGTTGCTAAAGCAGTAGATACGCTAGTTACTCCCGTCTCCGTGATTGGTAACCGAGTGATGTGACGACGCCTATCTTGAAGAAACAAAAAAGTATCTACAAAATTGTCCCGTCCATTTTTGGCGCGGGGCCCTATAGGTTCCTTGGCTCTATACTGATTCAAAGGCAAAAATACAGCATTTGCAGTGTATATTGATTTATTGATTTCGTCTGGAAATCTGTGTTATGAAGTCTCAAAAACTCTTTAAGAATGCTACGTGCTAGAAGCGGGCTTCTTTTACTTCTTAATCGCCGCTAACTAGATCCGATTGTCTTGCATAGGATGCTTTGGATCGACAAGTACCAAAGCAATTGCAGAAAAGGCAAATTGTTCTAGTCCCGTTTCAAGGCAACACATCTCGTCTTGTTTGCAACCGTCACACCTCGCTTCGGTTACAAAAGAAGTATTCGTAGAGGAAAGCCACGCTCTTGCATTATTTTTGCGTAGAAAGCGCCGACGGCCTGCATTGTGATATTTTGGTTATGTAAAGCATGTCATTGAAGCGTGTCCCTTCCCCGCCTACGCGTTGCATGTGTCCGTGGTAGACCTTTTCTGTGACTTTAGAAGGTCACAGAAAAGACTTTCAAACCGAGAGAGAAGCATCCCATAGCTTAACTGTAGCTTTTACACAAACATTCTAGCATTGTGGTAGGAAATATTATTTTATTTGTAATTTCGCTACACGGACGAAGCTGCTGCCTGAAACAATCTTTTTGTACCTATAGTCTGCATGGCAGAAACGTTTGCATTTGAGAACACCACCAGTATTATTGACTGAAAAAAAAAACACAAAAAAACGTTCCTCGCTTCATGCCCGACCTGCCATATCTGCTGCCCTTTGCCATCGCGTGACGATTAGGCGAGAAAGAAGAAAACGCTTGCCTCCCATCTCCGTTTACAACACTGTCGCAGCCATGCTGCCCCAATACAGAAGGCTGTCCAGCTCCGGTTGGGATCCCTCGAAAAATGTGCTACCACCGACGCGTGAGTTTTCGTACATGAGGTCGTCACAAGAACCCGGTTCCGGAGGCAGCTGGCACAGGGATGACATCATGAGGCCGGCCTCACCACGCTCTGCCCGCATGTCTTTGTCGTTTGGTGGGACCAGAGAGGCGCCGCCGCCTTCGGAGTCGAACGACGAACCTTCCTCGAAGCCCAACACGACGCTTGGGTCAAGCGCATCGCGCTCATCACTTCGTGAGGGATATACCTCGGCTACTCTGCCGGAGAAGTAAGCTTTCAGCCCTTCCTCTCGTCTCCAAGGACTAAGCGTATAAACGCGCGTAAGTTCACGCGGGAGGAGAAGACACCTTGCATATTAAAGGCCATGAAGTTAGTTTTGAAACGTTTAGTACTTTGCAGAAGCGATGACTCAGCGAAATACAACTGACGTACATGAGACGCTTAGTAATAGCAGCAGTAGTGGTGGTGGTATTAGTGCAATAAAGTTATAACGGCATTCTTCTGCCGAATATCCTGCGTCAGCATTGTGAGCAGAAGACAACGAGTATGTCTCAGGCATGGGGGAACCGGGAGGTGACATGGCCGGGCGCTGATTGGATGGCTGGTTGTGTGACGTCAGCAGATGGGAATTGAACTGAAGGGATCTTTGGATCTCGTGTCAGACACGCTACAGAGGCTCCACCATGAGCAACGCAGACAAGTACCCACGGCCTGGTTAAAGCGAGGCTTTATACCTACGTCGGATGATTTTTCATATTATGTAGTAGGTTAGACTATCCTAATGAGTATGTGTGGAATAATAAACACACAAGTTAAGGGATTAGTGATTAAACTAGAAGCATTATGTGCATGCGAACGAAGATCCTGAAGCCAACCATTTCCGCTGACGCATCATACCCCTAAAGCCGGAGCCTCAGTGTATTCGTATTTTTTTTTTTCTTTTCGGAGAACGTCGGTCATATGTGAAAGAAAGTGTTGGATGCTGATTGGGATGTTATGGGATGTCGAACGCTGAAATACAGAAAAAAGAAACGAGGCAAAACAATTGTCGAATTACTTGAATCAACCTAAAAAAACTGAGCAAGCAAACTTTTTTTTTTTTTATTGATTTCGCATGTCGGTTGTTAAACATTTGGCAGCCGTGTATTTCTTTCTCTCTAATGTTTTTCCATTTTCTGTGCTACGAGTCTCTACGCCATCAGAAGCATGCGAACCGACTTATGATATGTATTTATATGTTGTGTAGAATATTTTAATCGGTGTTACATGCAATCTCGAGGTGAGCCACGCGAAACTTGGAATGTATTTTGCCTCTAGGTGAAGACCCGGATTCAGGCAGAGCGACCAGCTTTAGATGCTCTCAGAGCCCCATATTACTTGAAATTTCTCCGAAATATAATTTCTTGCAACAGCAAAGCATTGCAGAGACGAAAGGCCTGCTACCTTTTTTCCTCTTTGTGTGCGCAAAGGTTCGCGTCGCACTCGGCCACGCGATGACCGTCCTTCCCTTTCATCACTAGCGAGAGGCGACTCTCCTCGAAAAAATATTTTGCGGTACATATTCAAAACTTTGTGTACGACTGCTTGCAGAATGTGTCAGCGCCCAAATTAGCCCGCGCGCAATGCTGAGCCACTCTTGTTCGTCTATTCCTAACTCACTTCTGCGAGGACTTCCGAATGCAAAAAAAAAAAAAAAAGCAATTGTTCCACACTAGGCGCGATCAGAGTCGAAAAAAAGAAACGACACTAGCGTGTCAAAAATACAATACAATATTCTGTAGTTCTGCCGTAACACCAGTCTTTTCTTTTGTTCTGTGGTATTCTTCTATTGTTATATAGCTTTCTCTGTAGCACGTTTCTGCAGTACGTTTCTGTCTTAACAACAAAAAAATTCTGAAGTTACTAGGAAATTTTCTGTTTACAGAACAGGTTCACTCTCAAAAGCCGTACAGAAATTTTGTAGTGACAACAAATTTCCTGCAGTTTTTCAAATGGGAAACAGTGTAGACGTTGATCATATCAACCCCGCTAGACAGGGTGCCATCTTGAATTGCCATAAGAGCCAGCACTAATAGTCATAGCCGTCGCACTGCTGAGCGAACAGACCCGACAATTACAAGCAAACATACGAAACGCGGGCGCGATACAAGCAACAATTATACTGAGCAGGTGAGAAAATTCGCCTATTTTAGCTGGTTTCTTCCTCGAGTTCCTTCCCATCATTTTTTGGCGAGAAATTTGGTTAAGGACAAACACTTGTGGGTGGGTAGAAGAAAAAACTCGAGTCTGCAACTTTCTCAATTCTCAGAGTCAGTTTTCTTTTTTTTTTTTGTCTAGAAAGCTATTCTACTCATTAGCGCAGTCTGCAACTTTTTGCTACGACTCAGCCATGTCTTACGTATGGTCAATCACAAATTCGTAGAGAGAATAACAATGGGGCAATCAGTGGGTCTAGCTGCTTGGTGGTGCAGACGCTGAATTCGACCGAAATTTGCGTGGTGATCAAATTTTGTACTCGATAGTGCGCATTTTCACTGCGTTCTTAAAACTATAACGCATAGCCCACAGTGAAACCTCTATGATCTTCGTCATGCCTGCTTATACGGTCAATACAGGAAAAATATGGTTTAAGTTTATTCCCGCTAAACCTAACTAGACGAGCCCCGCCGGGGTGGAGCAGTTGTTAGGGTGCTCGACCACTGTCGCTAAGGATGCGGGATCGAATCCCGCATCCTATTTCCAATGGAGGCAAAAAGCAAGACTGCCGTGTGCTGTGCGATTTCAGTGCACATTAAAGAAGCCCAGGTGGTCGAAATTTCCGGAGCACTCCACTATGGTGTCTCTTGTAGCCTGGGTCGATCGCTTTGAGACATAAACAGAACTAACCTAGGTAGACGAAGCGAAAGCGTCGTTTTGCTTGATTTGTTCTGGTTAGGCTTAGCTTTAGACATGAACAGACTGTTTTGTAGTTATTAAATTTGCGAGGCTATAAAGTCGAGGACGCCGTGAGCTACAAGAGGGAACACGCGATGCTCTACCTGCCGTCATATGTCAAAGGTCAAGCAGTGGTACACCATATACGTGGTACCGATCGAGGTTAGGCTGTAAAGCTACAATGTGACCTCTGTCTCGTTGAAGGTCAACGAACACCCATGTCGACATTTAGGGTACATTAGCGTAGCAAAGCTTGCACTTCAAAAGGCGTTGCTGCCAGTACGTAAATTTAAAGTCCCGATGAAAAGGTGTGCAAAGAACCACAGTATACGCGCCCCGTTGTTCCAATTTCTTTCTATCATCCTTGGTAACTTAGCGGTAACAAAAGTATACTGTATCTGCGCAACATACAGTCATAAGCGCCTCTAGCGTCATTTCATAGTACCGTGTTACAAACCAATGAAAACCCATTCGGACAGCAAAGCATTCAGGCACTGCATTGTTTCCAGTTCATTTTGTCTGCCCGTGCATGGGCCTTTCGTCCTGGACGGCTGAACAGAGTATTTCGCTGTCTCACAGGCAGTGAAGAATGTTATGCAGTCTCGGCTGTACAGCGGCACATGTTTTCGCAGGTCTCAACGCAGCAGAAGTATGCAAGTGGCACACTTCCCAGTTCCCAGTTCAAGTGGCACAAGTGGCGCTAGCTCAAGCGCCACAAGTGGTGCTAGCTCGAGCGCCACAAGTGCTGTTATCTCAAGAAGCAGTTCAGAGAGTACACCCAAACGCGGCAGTTTGGCGCCAGAGCTGACATCCTCCGACTCGGACTGGGAGGTTCGTCGGTTGGGCCTGTACTGGATACGGGCGCTGACTATCTGCTGCCTTGTATGTGCCGGCGCGATTGCCTCTATTATGCTGATACAGATGTCAGTCAGCAGGATGGAGAGCCAGGAGAGCGAGCCACCCGAGCCGTCGCTGCGACTTAAGACGAGTCTGCCGTACGATACCAGCTTCAGGATCGTATATGTGACCAAAAAACCAACAAGCGAAGAAGGACGAGAGAGTGCTTCCGAACACTGGACTACGTGGAGGCCACACTTCTTTACGCCCGCGTCTCGGCGGACTACCAACGCGCCATTCAAAGTTACCACCAACGTTGAAGAGACAGCAGCGGCGTCGACAGAAAACAAAGATACCATGATCGAGCTGGTTACTCACGAGACGATACCAAAAAAGTCGGTTACCGCTGAGTCGGCCACTGGTGGGTCGGCCACTATCGAGTCGGCCACTGTCGAGTCTGCCTCTGTCGAATCGGCCACTGGTGGGCCGGCCACTGTCGAGTCGGCCACTGCTGGGCCGGCCACTATCGAGTCGGCCACTGTCGAGTCTGCCTCTGTCGAGTCGGCCACTGGTGGGCCGGCCACTGGTGGGTCGGCCACTGAGGAATCGACCACTGTCGAGTCGGCCACTGGTGGGTCGACCACTGGTGGGTCGGCCACTGGTGGGTCGGCCACTGACGAGTCGACCATCGGCAATTTCACTATCGGTAATCTCACTCTCGACGAGTCGTCCACCAGTGAGTCGACCATGAACAAATCGCTCACAAGCTAGTTGGCCACGAGAACCACCGCAGCAGAAAAAGTGACTATCACTGAGGCTACTACCGAAACCTGCACCAAGGAGACATCTCACTAACTGTGCTAAATAAAGGGTGGGGGAAAACGCGACTATATCGAAGCCGGGATGAAAGAAAACGCAGTGGGGACTTAGAAGCTGGTGTTTCTTCTGTAGACCGTCCCAGGTAGGGCCATGGTGCAAGAATGACATCGGAGGCAATTTTGCAGGCTTTTGTAAATGTCTCATAAGATGAGATCAAATCTGCCGAAACCCCGCCATTGCCACTAAAGATATTTTGTCTTGCTACACTCTACTGCTGTTACTAAAAGCAACTGCTGAAAAAAGATTTTTTGAAGAAAAACGTTTTAAAAGCCCTGAATCGCTATATTTGGGCCACTTTCAGAAACAGGTAATTCAGCTTTTTCTTAAGAAACGTAATCAAATGTTAAAACAGGTATGGTTTTCTGCATTGATAGGACAGCAGTAAAGTAGTAAAATTAACGAAAGTCCACCAAACTTTTCACGTATGTTGCAGCTTTGAAAGGTGACTGAATACAATAGGTTGCAGTGTTCTGATCACAAAAAGACCTTTCTCCCCGAAAACGAAACTTTGATAAGTTATACCAGGAGCAAAAAACGCAACAGAGGTGTCGCCATCACCAGCCGATTCCACAAGCAAATGCTTGTGTCGACCTCACTTTTCAGAGGCTATACCGCCATTCATATAAACAAAATTCATCGCGGCTCATCTTTCTTAAGCCTGGATATGCGTTCTCGTCACCGATGTACTGGCTGCAAAACGTATTTTGTGATCAACGATTCCACGCGTCCTCTTGGCGTCTTCCCGAATCTACTTCTTCCTCTCGCCTTTGTTCATTTGGCACTTACCCACAGTGGGGGATTGTCCAGAACCGCGTTTATCCATTTGACCGCGTTCTTCCCTTCTGTGGCTCGAAACAATTAGTTGCCATGCTTACCCTGAAATAGGCCGCTGGCTGGCATAATGTAGATTTCGCTACAAAAAAAAGTGGGATCCTGACTTTTTTGTTGAGAATGTCGTCAATTTGAATCCATTGGCTGGAAATGTTTTCTGCCGAATTTTCTGGGGGATAAAATGACCTTTTACTGGAGGGGGGGGGGGGGGGGGGTAAACTTCAACAGAGTTCTGGTCGGAAATACCATGGGAATCAATTTCTAATGCAAAAGCAATATAAGTCTTATCACCAGAAAACCGCTGCGTAGGAATTTATTAAAAACTGCATCCCGAACGTCAGTTTGGTCAGCCAAGGCAGGGGCGTCATCTTTTCGGGGAACACTTAGGAGCATCCGCCAAATTCGAAAGGACTCCTTGGCCACCCCAAATATTTGGTGTTTCTATCACACCAGTCGATGGTTTAAATAACCAAGAAATTTTTGCACATCCCCGAACTTTTAGGCTGTCCAGGCCAAGATCCAATATTTGGGGGTCGGCTCCATATGGTTTCTTTTTTTCGCAAAATGGACTTCAATGCAGAGCGCACTCCTCATTTACTGCATGTACCAAAATGAATTCTTTTCTAGAACAGCTCCTTCAAGCACGGTAGCATTACTTGGAACCCAAACGGTTACGGATACCTATTGCAAGTGACATCAGTCGCTTGGAAGGACACCTCCGCATTGATTTGGAAATATTGTTACTAAGTAAACAATGACCCCCTTTCCCTCTAGGCCTCAGGTCATCCTCATGAATAAAGGTTTATGAATGAACAAACAAAAACCAAATAACATAATCATGTTCTTAAGTTGGTGACATGAAGCTATTTTATTTCCTAAAAGAGCCTAGTTTTGTGCAGTAATTATTGCGCACCTTATTTTTTAGAGGCATCTTCTGCTCATGTAAACGCGGTGGAACCTTCTAGAACGCGAATGGCTTGCGTGCGGCAAGACGGCGGTTCACCGATGACATCGTTGCATCGTCGTGTCTTCGTCTTGCCATTCTCAAACGCCTGTACACAACGTGAACGTGGTTTTTAATATGTCAGACGTTTTCGCAAGTTGGGTTGGTTGTGGTAAAATTTGTATTGTGCAAATCTTCTTGGACGATGCTGCGTCAACGCGTCTCAGTTAGAGACGTCCCGTCGCGGCAAGTAGCGACATGCACTGCTCTAACGGCGACTCAATGCGTCACTTTGGAATTT
Organism: Amblyomma maculatum; assembly: GCF_055883805.1. Taxonomy (NCBI): domain Eukaryota; kingdom Metazoa; phylum Arthropoda; class Arachnida; order Ixodida; family Ixodidae; genus Amblyomma; species Amblyomma maculatum. The sequence goes on along the minus strand of NC_139345.1, from coordinate 143,934,413 downwards.
TACCTTAGTATGTGAGTGAGCGAGCCTTTATTACTTTCACAGGTCGCGCGCGTGTCATTCTGCACAGACTTCCTACTGTTACCTCGGAGCGCCGAACTATAGCTTCACATAGTTGACGCGGGTCTATTAAACGAACTTGTTCAAACGAAGTGTTGGGGGTAAACGACGCTGCCGAGATAACGGTAATGACTTGCGCCTCCATTAGTCCAGCAGCACGGGGCGAATTCCCCGTTGGCGTTCAATTTTAGTTTCTATGCACACTTCATACTTCATTGCTAGAAAACGCTAGTCTAGCACATTATGGCACTGATAATAGAGCTCGGATATAATTTTAAATACAGCACATGAGGTCTGAGTGAATTGGCAACATTGAAAAGTAACACAACTGTTCATTAATGTTTCTTGAAACCTCCCCTTTCCTTTTATTGCGCTTATTCGTGAGCTTACAGGGGTGATTATTACCATCTTGGTAGATGCGTACTACCCGAGATTTACTGGCAGCAGCAAAGGCCAGTTCATTGTATGTCTATTGAGCTTTCAATTCAGATGTGTGGCATGCACTTCCCTCAGTTTTTTTCTAATGTGTATTGCTGCTTCCTGTATGCAACCAGGTATATCCCTAGCCTCGAAATACAGTACCAGCTGCTCTGAGTGCGACCAAAAACTTCAGCAATCCAGACCCCGACGTCACCAGAGGTGCGTGGTTGAAATAGTAAATGTATGTCATGTGTGGTATCAGTTTCTGCACCGCTTGAAGCTCAGCTCAAGCATCAAATGTTAAACGCTGCAGTCGCCTTTAAAGCAGCAACAACAAAGCATGTGCTGTAGAATTTGCTCTCTCGTAGCCCGAAGGGCTGTAGATATTGCAGATAGTTCCTCATGATAGCTTATTTCTTCCCGGTGTACCAAAGGCATGCAACTTGGTTGCTGGGAGGCCAACCTTTTATTTGTGATTCGTGACCAATTAACTTCACGTTGCTGCGAATTAGTTCCTTGTTACTTGTGCAGCGACAGAGGCAAAGCAATTCTTCTTACTGAGGAGATTAACGCATTGGCAGTTCCGTCATCCAGTGCTGGCAGAATTCTTATCAAAATTTCTGAGTGGCCTCCAGACATGACTATCAGCGCGCGCGCTTAATAATGAATATGAAATGTGAATTCAAAAGCTAAAAAGCATATTTTGAAGACTCATCATGATAGCTTTTGAGATATCCGCTATTATTTGCCTGGTTGTGAAATATAAAGTCAATTAGGGCAACTAGCACAGGGACTTTATTTCGGGAATCATGGCTGGATCATATTAGCTCAGTTCAGGCGTTCAGTCGTGTCCGACTCTTCGTGACCCTATGGACCATGTCACGCCACGCTTTCCGGTCTCTCACTATCTTCTTAACATCACATAGCTTCATCTGCAATGCCTCGAGAATGCCATCTAACCATCGCGTTCGCTGCCTACCCCTTCTCCGGCGACCCTCAACCTTTCCCAACATCAAATCTTTCTCCAGCGACTCCTCTCTTCTCATCAGATGACCAAAGTAGCTGAGCTTTAACTTTAGAATTTGGCCCTCCAATGAGCAGTCAGGGTTTATGGTCGACAATATCGACTGATTTGATCTTCTGGCAGTCCAAGGAACTCTTAAGAGTCTTCGCCAGCACCACAATTCAAACGCGTCAATTCTTCGGCGGTCAACCTTTTTCAGCTATAAGCAGCCTAATAAAATGCTTGTTAAAACTCTTACTCGCTACTAGTCGACAAGACTTGCGCAATCGTAATTGATCTGTGCAAAATACACACACACACACACACACACACACACACACACACACACACACACACACACACACACACACACACACACACACACACACACACACACACACACACACACACACACACACACACACACACACACACACACACACACACACACACACACACACACACACACACACACACACACACACACACACACACACACACACACACACACACACACACACACACACACACACACACACACACACACACACACACACACACACACACACACACACACACACACACACACACACACACACACACACACACACACACACACACACACACACACACACACACACACACACACACACACACACACACACACACACACACACACACACACACACACACACACACACACACACACACACACACACACACACACACACACACACACACACACACACACACACACACACACACACACACACACACACACACACACACACACACACACACACACACACACACACACACACACACACACACACACACACACACACACACACACACACACACACACACACACACACACACACACACACACACACACACACACACACACACACACACACACACACACACACACACACACACACACACACACACACACACACACACACACACACACACACACACACACACACACACACACACACACACACACACACACACACACACACATATATATAAATATATATATATACATATATATATATATATATATATATATATATATATATATATATATATATATATATATATATATATATATATATATATATATATTGCGTAAAGAATATTTAACCACCTTCTTCTGCAGTGTCAGTTTCTAGTGTCATAGCTTCCTCATTAGCAGGAGCTGGCTGGAGCTGCATTTCACGAAGAAATGGGGCTTGGCACTGAATTCTTTTTTAGCTTTCATCCCATCTAGTATTTTCTTCTCGAATTTCTCGGGAAGAAGTGATCGTGAAAATGTTTTCATAGCACTTAGAGTTTGCACGAAAAATGTTCGCATTAAAGGCCAACATTTATCTCGGATGCAAGGAGTACCTAGCTGAAGTTTCATGTCCGCAATTATGAAAGCTACTTCATACAGATGCAGGACAGCTATTAATTCAGCAGCAAGAATCAACTGAGCATTAAGGTCGCACTCAGAGGCAAACTCTACCAGTAAGACACTTCACCGTTTTTTCATCAACCCTACATTGTTATTATGAAAAGAAATATTAACAGCAAATAGACAGCGTGTCACTGATGTCTGAAAGCCGCAATAATTGGCTTGATAGATATCGTTAGCTAAGGTGTACTTTCAGTTGTCCAATGGCGCTAAAAAAAAAAAAAAAAAAAAAACGTCAGCGCACTTTTGAATGTTATAGAAACCCCAAATGCAGAAGTTAAATATATCCGGAAATAATTTTAAAAATAGTGCTGTATATGGGCATCACACAATGATCCAGAGATTACACCAGCGACCTCGTCAGCCACCTCGGAAGACAAGTTTGAAGGGAGATGCTTTGCAGCGAGAAATCTCCGAGGTGACGCAGTGAAGATGAAAAATGGTTTCCACCTGTGCGAACCACACCTTCGATTTCTTGCGCTAGAACGATTGCAGGTGAAGCTGGATGGATGCAACGTCCCGTAGGCACGACGTAGTATCAGGTGGCAGGTTGCCTGAAAGCGATGGGCTGCCGGGGTTGGTCATTGCTAAGTCCGGAGCCACCACTGTCAGAAATCACGGTCTTGCATTGGAGCGCCATAAGCGGACCTGCCACCTAGCAGGCTTCCAGGAGCGCGCTGCCTATTGCCAAATAATGTCCCGCTATAGCACTCGAGCAGACGACCTCTCAGCGAGTTAAACAGCGAGTGTTGCATAACGGTGTCTTTGAATGCAACCTAAAAGTTGAAGGCAGGAAATAATTACGGTGAAGGTAATTGCCTAGTGTAACAGTTGTCATACTGTCACCTCGTGGCTCGGTTCACAGCTGCTTTTTCGGCTATTAGGAACCAAAAGCCTCACATAACACAGCCTAAACGGACGTTGTTAGTAATTTATTATAATGTTGTGAATTGTAAAAAACAAAAAATCAAAGAACATTGCACTCAGTGAATTCGAACAGATGTTATGAGTGCAGAGATAAGGGTAGTAATAATACAATGCGCCACAGAAGCTTTTTTTCAGCATGGTATTTATTACACTGTAATAATGTCATATGTGCACGGACTGTGTACAAGTAATTAAGAAAAGAGCATCAAGTCAAGACGATGCGCAATAGGATACACCAAGACCGTAAAACTCTAAACAAGAAGCAATGTAGAGCACATCACTAGGAGTGAGTGCCACTCCGGTTCAAAGGCAGCCTGTGCATACAATTCCCTTGAAGGATCCTACAAAAGTGGTCTTTTGTAAAAACAACAGATTCACAATGTCTGCCCATCATGCTCGTTTCCCAGAGGCTGGGCAACCCAATTAGAAAGAACATGTCTAAAGGCTTATCAACAAATGCCAGTGACGTGAGATATCGTAGAGAATGCGATGTCAATGACACGAACGGCTAGCTTTAAATGCACTCGTATTCCTTTTGACAATATTTCTGCTATTTGTCGCCAGGTAACACTACTGAGAGGACCCTATCATTGAGAGAATGGAATCGCGCGTCAGAGCGTCGTCTGCTCGAATGCTTTTACGGGATATGGTTTGGCAATACGTGACCTGCCTTGGGCCCCCGGCACGCGCCACTTGACTTCCGTTTTCTTCGTCTCCATATTTCATAGCAATGCCCTTGGCGCCGGCATGGAGTGTCCATCTTATCGGCACCGAGTTGAGACGTCGGGGGACGCTACACATTCTTTAGGGAGCTCGAACGGTTGGGAAAAGAATGTCCTCGAAATAAGACACTGAAAGTTCCGATTTCCAGGACGTGCACAACACTTAAATTATTCCATGTCCCGTCGATTGAGCAGCCTACGCCTGCTGATGCTGGTAGCGAGACATCCGAGCAGACGAAGAAGAAGTAGCTCACCCGTCTCCTTCAAGCCACGATTGAAGTACTGCTTTCTTTTAAAGCTGAGAATGGACCCTGACCCTGAACAGTTCAGACCTCCAGTTTCCAGTGACGCTCAAGGAACCGCTTCGGGCAAGAGAGGATCGGTACGCACCCAACTCGCCTCCAGAGGGTCTCCTCTGGGCATCCAACACACCGCAGTTGCGGCTGCTTTGTTCATCCAATCTGTTATAGCAGTTGGCGCCGGCATCACAATCTACCTGCTGCTAGCGAAAGAAGTCTTGCTTAACCCAGACCCGGAAGAACCTCAACATTACGAAGGCCAAGAGCAATTGCTGCGGACGCTGTGGCTCGCCGGCAACATCAGTCTCGACCCGTGCCTCGATTTCCACCGTTACGTGTGCTTCAACTACGATCCGACACGAACGCCAGGCGCCCTCCTGAGCTCGGCGAAGGAGGCATCTCCAGCTCTTCGAGGGCTTTCTCGCACCGAGGCAGGAAGATTGCTGTTCGTCTACTACAGGTCTTGTCTTGTGGCTCAGTGGAAGAGCATGGAGGCCGGTCGACAAGCAGTGGAGGCAGTGCTCCAAGTCGTCAAAGCTTCGTCCACGATGTCGTATCTTCATCTGTTCTCGACCATTCTGAAACTCAATCTCAAGTATGGTATGCATGGTAGTATCATTGTCTACCTAATTGGCTACGGCAAGCTGCCTCCATCCATGCTTCGTAGCATGTACACCAACTTCAAGGAACCGAGTAATTCTACCGATGCTCCCCTATTACTAGCTACGACAGCTGCAACCTACATGCAGGCGCTGAGCTACCCAGAAACAGAGCAAGTTGTTTCGGTTGCCCGCTCAGAGCTATTTAGTCAGCTCAGCATCAACGTGACAGATGAAGAGCTTCACGCGATAGCGGCAGAGATCCATGACGAGTCTCCCGTAGTGCTTACCGAGTCACATACATCCACACTGGAAGGCATAGTCGCAGGCGTGTCAACGCGGTTGTGGAGCGACCTAGTGGAAAGCTATACTGGCGCAAGACTGGGCAGCAATATTTTCCACTCATCAATTGAGGTTTTGCAGAGCCGCTTCGCCACGATTCTCGACACCCGACGACAGCCAGCGACAACGAGCCTGGTGATTCTCGAAGCAGCTCTGTCTCTGGCCCTGTATAACATCGCTGGGTTCCAGAACACGACCCAAAAGTTTTACCAATTCTGCGAAGAGTCAGCCAAAAGGTTGTCGGTACTATGGGCACTGGAAGACCTTCTGACGTTTTCTGCCAAGGCAGAGCACAATCAGGTGATCTTCCAGGCTTTCGACTCCATCATCCACACGATCATCTTGGAGGTTGAAAACACTTTGGAGCCTGAAGATGTCGCTGTGACGAAGCGTAAACTGCTAAGCCTTCGTCTCATTCTGCCATACCACATTGTGCCCCTGGACTTGAGCCTTCCGATCTTCAATGAGAACTTCTTCCTCAACGTTTTATATGCCCGAAAATTCAGGCTGACACGCGTGCGTTACAGGCCTCCAGAAGAGCTGTACAGAATAATCTTATCCTCGAAGAGCGACCCTACTCAGGGTATCATCGTGGTCGACCCGCAGCTCTACACAGCAGCTACTATGGATCGCACTACGGGCCTGTTGCGAAACGCACTCTTCGGATTTGTTATCGCAGATCGTGTCTGGTCCGCTATCTTCGAGAGTGCACTGAGTGAAGTGAGCCGATCTGCGCTCGAAAGATACGCTAACCCGGTCCTCCAAGAGAAACCCCCTCTCCGAATGTCACATTCTATAGAGAGGCCTCACCTTGCGCTCAGATCGTGCGCGGCCGCGTTGAGACTGGACCGGTGGCACGAACTGGACTTACGCTGGGGTATCAAGCGCGTTTCGTTGAGCCAAACCTTTTATAGACTCGTGGTGTTTCATTTCTATTGCGAGCATCTAGGCGTTGACAGCCAGACCCTACAACGTGAAGTTAAAGATATTACCGACCACAACGAAGATTTTCTTTATGCCTTCAAGTGCCACCGACTTCTGCAGCCGGCCATCGCCTAGCCAGTAGCCAGATGATGACTGGAAATTGTATTAAAAGCAGGACTTTATTAATGACCTTTCATTATTTGGGCTTTTAGGAGGAAATAGCTACGCATACTGTAATCACTGTTTTCGCTTTGGTATATGACTTTTATATAGTTCACTAATTCGCACAGCATAGCGATAATATACCTGTACGCGCCAGGCACATCTCCAGTAAATGACTACAAATTTGGAAACTGCAACGCAGTTCGCGGAGACAGACCTGAACATTATGGAGTCAATATGGCACCTTTTCTTGATCTTCCTTCTTCTTTCAGTGATGCATGTTTAACTAGTTGATCCATAGTCATAATGGGGGCTAGTTCTGCGCAACGTACGCGATATTTTTCCACTGCTATACCAACACAGCTTCCTGCACACAGTTGAAGTCAGCACCAAATTTAGCTCAATTGCACCTCTTTTCATCTTTTTTCTACACCAGCGTCGGAACACAAATGTGGGGTTCTAAAAGCGGTATACCGTACTCTGTCAGGATTCATGGATATCGAATGTAGATATGGCACGCGGGGTCTACAAGCGTTGGTGCTGCATATTGTCCTTTTAAATTACTGTACCCGGCGACAAAGCACCCGTGTCGCCTATCACCCAATCACTCTGTTACCCAGTTATTCGGTTCTGTTGCATGGTAATTATTTCACTACACCCGTTCTCGAGTAAGGCCGGGTAGTATCTCCTCACGCAGACAAAATAAAGACAAAGTGTTTTGGTAAGGAAAACAACTTAGAAAATCGAAGCAGAGAGAATTTCAAACAAGAAAGTTCTTCCACTCGTCCTGTTCGGTTTAGCTTCTGTAAAACTTCACCTTTTCTTTCGCCTGCGCATACAAAGTACATGGGTGACATCGTCTCCTCAAAATGAGTGCAACAAATTGCCGCGTCATGGCATCTTTGTGGTCTCCCGGTTTTCTACTGACACCCGAGATGGTTTCCGATTTGGTACTGGAAGCCCGAGTCTTCCGACAGGCAGCACCTGGCAGCGATTGGCAAGCATGACAGAGATTCAAGAGCTCTGAATTTCTCGATACACGAAACAAGTTCGTCTCAGCAATAAGAGACAGCCGATGTGGCTCCATCTTTCTACTCATGCATTCAACGGTTTATGCAAGGGCCGCAGTTCGAATGGGTCCGTTAGCTAAAAGCCATGCCAATCGCCCTCGCATTATTTTAAATGATTACAATGAGGACAACTGCATTTCATTACGGTTTCAAAGCAAATATTAATCCTGGCTTTTTTGACCACATGTTTAGGTTTTACTACTGGTGGTGAAAGGCTGATTTTCCGTACATAATAATAATAAGGACTTAATAGACACAACAATAAACAATAAAATAGACACAACAATAAACAAAATTTCGTTTCACGGCGCGCCATGCAAGCGAATGTGCATGCACAAAGCATGGGTGCGTGTTGGACAAAATCATAAATGTGTCAAGTGCGTGAACAAATTCGTATTGGAATTGGAATTGGTTTATTGATTCCTCGTACAAGCGAGGGGAGGCAGGGACTAAAGGCTATGCGAAAGCCTCACAGAGGTAGGTCCCTGCCCCCCACACAGATTCTGACATTAGAAATTAAACACATGAATCAGTAGCGGTTTGTCATTTCACACACTGTTAGGATAAAAACGCACAAAGGCAAAGACGCCGTAAAAGGCACATTTCAGCAAGCCATTCAAAATACAGTTATTTTATCACGTCAGACACTGCAAAAAGGATGAAAACAGGTTATACCATATGCTAGAGCAGTGACATTATTTTTACGAATTTGCAATGGGCAAAGAAATTTAACAGTATAGAGCAAACATGCTACCGTAAGTAGCTCGGTGCATAAATGTGGCCCATTGTTTTCCATGATATGTCGGCATCAAGATAAATTCCCAGGATTTTAATTGATGACACATATTCTATAGGGGGGAAAGTGCAATTATCACAGGTTGGTAAGTGCACAAAACTAATTGTAATAACGGGGATTTGCTTATAAAAGCTATGAAAATATACAAGCTTAGTTTTCGGGCTGTTAACGTTGTTTAGGTTATCGTGTCACCATCTCATGAGTTGCTGTATGGCATGCTGGGGATCTGAGATAGCCTGGTGATTGTTATGATGGTGAGCAATCGGGATGGTATTGTCTGAATAACGGAGAACCCTGCAGTCTTTTACTCAGCATGTCATCATCATCATCATCATCATCAGCCCGATTATACCCACTGCAGGGCGAAGGCCTCTCCCATATTCCTCCACTTAACCCGGTTCTGTGCTAGCTGCATCCATTTGACCCCTGCGAACTTCTTAATCTCATCCGCCCACCTAACTTTCTGCCGCCCCCTGCTACGCTTTCCTTCCCTTGGAATCCAGTTTGTTACTCTCAGCGACCATCGGTTATCCTCTCTTCGCACTACATGCCCTGCCCATGTCCATTTCTTCTTCTTAATTTCTACTAGAATGTCGGTAACTTGAGTTATTTCTCTGACCCACTCTGCACACTTTCTATCTCTTAATGTTACCCCTACCATTTTTCGTTCCATAGCCCTCTGGGTTGTCCTCAACTTAAGTAGAACTCTCTTGGTTAGCCTCCACGTTTCAGCGCCATAGGTGAGTACAGGTAAGATGCAACTGTTGTATATTTTCCTCTTGAGTGATACCGGTAAGCTGCTAGTCATAATCTGCGAGTGCTTGCCAAATGCGCTCCATCCCAATCTTATTCTTCTTGTTATTTCCTTTTCAGGGTCCGGATCTGCGGTTACTACCTGTCCTAAGTAGACATATTCGCCTACTACTTCCAGTACTTCGCTACCTAATGTAAACTGCTGTTCCTTCCCGAGGCTGTTGAACATTACCTTAGTCTTCTGCATATTGATTTTCAAGCCTACCTTTCTACTTTTCCTGTCTAGGTCATCAATCATTATTTGTAGTTCATCTCCCGAGTTGCTTAGCAAGGCAATGTCATCAGCAAATCGCAGATTACTGAGGTATTCTCCATCTACCCTTATCCCTAACTGCTCCCATTCCAAGTCTCTGAATACTTCCTCTGGGGAGATTGTGTCTCCTTGCCTAACACCTTTCTTTATGGGAATTTTATTACTTTCTTTATGCAGAACTAAGGTTGCTGTGCAGCCACTGTATATATCTTCCAGCACTTTCACGTACGGCTCGTCTACCCCCTGATTTCGCAATGTCTGCATCACCGCCGAGGTTTCAACTGAGTCAAATGCTTTTTCGTAATCGATAAATGCTATGTATAAGGGCTGGTTATATTCCGAGCATTTTTCTATCACCTGATTGATGGTATGGATATGATCGATAGTAGAGTACCGTTTCCGAAACCCTGCTTGATCCTTTGCTTGATTGCAGTCTAAGGTTGTCCTGATTCTTTTAGCGATTACCTTAGTAAATACCTTATACGTAACAGACAGTAAGCTGATTGGTCTGTAATTTTTAGGGTCCTTAGAGTCCCCTTTCTTGTGAATGAGGATAATGTTTGCATTCTTCCATGGTTCCGGTACCGTCGATGACACCAGGCACTGCGTATACAGGGTGGCCAGTTTTTCTAGCACGATATCCCCGCCGTCTTTCAGCAAATCTGTAGTTATCTGATCCTCTCCAGCTGATTTCCCCCTTTTCATAGTTTCTAGTGCTTTCTTGACCTCGTCCTTCGTCACAGTAACACATGCAATGCACTAGTCAAGCCAAAAAGAATAAACTCTGCTGCAGTTTCTGGGCACACAATGCACTTCATGCAAAAGCCAGTCTAAGACAAGCACACACAGGTAAATACAGCAAGGTCAAAATACCATAACACCGTGGGACACGCCATATATCCTCTAATATGACATATGTCATATTAGAGGATATATGGTGTGTCCCACGGTGTTATGGTATTTTGACCTTGCTGTATTTACCTGTGTGTGCTTGTCTTAGACTGGCTTTTGCATGAAGTGCATTGTGTGCCCAGAAACTGCAGCAGAGTTTATTCTTTTTGGCTTGACTAGTGCATTGCATGTGTTACTGTCTGTTTTTCCCTACCGCCAATCTCATTACGGTCCTGACTACTTTGGCTACTGTAGAGATCTGTATACAGAACTCCTCGGCTACTTTGACTATCTTTTCCATATTAGTGATGACGTTGCCCGCCTTGTCCTTTATCGCATACTTCTGATTTTTGCCTATGCCCAATTTCTTCTTTACCGCTTTAAGGCTTCCCCCGTTCTTTACAGCATGCTCAATTTTCTCCATGTTATACTTCCTTATATCGGCCACCTTGCGCTTATTGATTAGCTTTGATATCTCGGCCAATTCGATCTGGTCTGTTGGGTTGGAAGCTTTCATACTCTGGCGTTTCTTAATCAAATCTTTCGTCTCCTTAGACAGCTTGCCGGTATCCTCTCTAACTATCCTACCGCCTACTTCTACCGCACACTCAGTAATGATATCTCTGAAATTATTGTTCCTTGCCTCTAGGGTAATGTCGTCATCCTCAGTTAGAGCTGAAAACCTATTCTGTAGCGAGATCCTGAACTCTTCTGCCCTCCCCCTCACCGCTAATTCGTTGATGGGTTTCTTTCTTACTAATCTGTTGCGTTCCTTCTTCAGATTTAGGCTAATTCGGGACCTCACCATCCTGTGGTCACTGCATCGCACTTTCCCGATTACCTCTACATCTTGCATAATGGCGGGGGTTGAACACATTATGAAGTTGATTTCATTTTTAGTCTCTCCGTTAGGACTTTTCCATGTCCATTTCCGGTTCTTCCGTTTGCTGAAGAAGGTATTCATGATTCGTAAGTTATTGCGCTCTGCAAACTCAACTAGTAACTCCCCCCTGCTATTCCTAGAACCAATGCCATAGTCACCTACTGCCTTGTCTCCTGCCTGTTTTTTCCCTACCTTGGCATTGAAATCGCCCATTAGTACAGTATACTGCGTCTTTACTTTTCGCATTGCCGATTCTACATCTTCATAGAAGCTTTCAACTGCCTGGTCATCATAACTACATGTAGGTGCATAGGCCTGTACAACCTTCAGTTTATACCGCTTAATAAACCTAATTACGATGCCTGCAACCCTCTCATTAATACTATAGAATTCATCTATATTACCCGCTGTATACTTATTGACAAGGAAACCTACTCCTAGTTGTCGCCTCTCTGGTAGGCCTCGATAACACAGTACATGTCCATCCTTCAGTGCAGTATATATCTCATTCGGCCTCCTAACCTCACTAAGCCCTATGACATCCCATTTCATGCCCTCTAGTTCCTCTAACAGCACTGCTAAGCTAGCTTCACTAGCTAAGGTTCTAGCATTAAACGTTGCCAGGGTCAGTTTCCAATGGCGGCCTGTCCAGCGGAGCCAGGCTTTCTTAGCACCCCCTGCTGCGTCACAGGTCTGACCGCCGCCGTGGTCAGTTGTTCCGCAGCCGCTGGTGACTGAGGGCCGGGGTTTTATGGAGCTTATCATAGGAGGTTGCGGCCAGTTACTGCACCAGGGTGGCCAACTCCTGTTCTGGTGAGGGAGTGCGTTGCCGGAGGTGTTCACCGGCATCAGGTCGCACTCCAAACCTGTTTATGCAATTCCATCAACACGCGGATTTTTTTTTTCATCCGGTGGAGAATTGCGCGGCACCGGGATTTGAACCCCGGTCATCTTGCATGCGAGGCGGATGTTCTACCGCTACGCCACCGCTGTAGACTCCGCATGTGAACTCCTTCTATTCCACGTTCGCGTCCTGCCTCATTCTTGAAGCTGTAGCCCAAACCTCAATTTGGCGCAGTAGACAATCGAACAATGCCTCGCCGCTCGTCCACACCATGCCCGCGTAAGCCTTACACCATTGCCCCTTTGTGTCTACATGTCCGCGCAATGTCGTAAATAAATTGGGAAGCCACCCGCACATCCATGCCTGCACAAGCGCCCAGACTGGTGTCGGCTCCTGCGGCGCCGTTGCCTTCTCGAAATCTCGCCTCTGCCATGGCCAGAGCACAGTTACTGCCACATGTGCCCGTCTCGCCAGGCCTACCGCTGTCATTATCTGCCACGCAACAGTTCGTTTGTGACGCTTCCGCCATGCCAGCGCAGGAACTTTTGCCGTCGCCACAGCACCCACAGCCCCATGTAACGTCGTCTGGATTTGGCACCGTACCGCAGTACTGCCAGCAGCAATTCGAAGTACGATTTTTAGTGCGTAGCACTACTAGCTGCAATCACGGATTTCGGTGATGTCTATCCGAAGCATTTCACTTTCTCTCTTCGTGAACTTGAAATGGAGCAAGAGAGGGTGGCGACACCCGCGGCTCAACATTGAGGAGGCGGAGCGGCCGCATAGCTGCAGCAGTAGCCGCTCTCTCTCCATCCGCTTCTCCGTGAACTTGAAGAGGAGGAAGGGAAAGTGGCAACGCCCGCATCACGCGAATTAACATTGAAGGGGCGGAGCGGCTGCATAGATGCACCCAGTGAGAGAGGGGCGTGGTAGTTGCAGACGTGACGACCGTCACTGGGCAGCGTTTCAAAATCGTGTGTTACTCCGGAGTGAGCAGGCGTGGTTCGCTCGCGCGTTCTCAACTTCGGCATCTCTCCACTCTCATAAGTCGCTCCTCAGCCTTCATGGACAGCAGACGTGCACGCGCGGTTCTCCCTGAACCTCGGATCCGAGCTGCTCGCCGCGTCGTGAAGCTGCTTGTGCTTGCCTCCGCACCTTAAATGGCGCTCGCCTTTCCCTCTCCTCTCTTTCTTTCCCCCTATGATCCCAGACCTTTCGGCAGCAGAGCAGTGCATTGTAAAGAGGTTCTTTTCGTTGATTTCTGAAGATGGTGTAAGGAAAACTGTGGACGCGGCTGCTCCGGCGCGTTTGTTCAGCGTCACAATGGATGAATCCGGGCCCTTAGGCACTGGCGGCGCACTGCAGGTTCGTCGTGCTTGACGTGGTGAAGTACAACGGTTAAGCAGGGCTATGCACCTACTTCGCATTTGATTAACTAGGCAAATCGGCCGTAATTGTTTTTCCAACGCCGTCGACGCGTGGTATTCAGCCGCATACATACCGCAGATTCACGTGACAACCATGCCTGACCGAGGACTGCCACAAGCAAAGTTCGCATTTGTGGTTGGAAGAAATTCGACGAAAGCAACAGCTAGCATAATGGTCTCCGGAAACAACTCGCCTCATTCCTGCAAGTAAGCTGAGAGGAGCCGCAAAAAACCGGCACCTGACCTTTGGCGCCCAGTTTCTGAGATGTGACTCATGGCGGAAACCGTTCTTGGACGCATTAGCCGGCCAACCTTTACCATGGCAACAGCAAGTCATATCCTCGATGCAATTCAGCTCTCAGTCGCTCCACGACTATGCCCATTCAAAGCTACGCATCATCGAGAAATGCCCAGCGCCGCTGACAGAGCCCCAGAAATATGAGTATCTTTTACAAGGTATTTTTTGCACATTCACCTCAACAAGCTAGCTGTTCTAGCCCGTCGTCGGCACCCTGCTTCGTTGACACCTGCACCCAGCTCGACCGGGCAATGCAACATGTGCAGGTCGCAGTCTATTGTCCAGAGTAGACTCCTCTCGTTTACAACGAAAATCCCTGTTTCAGACGAGCCCCTTCGATGCCAATAATATCAGAAGTTGCATATTCAACTACATGCAACTCCAGGTCCAGCCTTGCGCCTACAAACCGCCCTCGCATAGCAGACCTCCCACCTGCTGAAATTGAGCTCGCTTTTCCGCTCTATCGCAACGTTATGGCGCCCCTGCCTTTCGTCCCGGCCAGTCACTAAGTGAAGCTGTCTGCTTCAAGTACCGTGGGATGGGGCATCTAGCTTCGAAATGTCCAGCGAGACATGCCAAACAGCAGTCAACCACAGTAGTCACACCTCTTCATGCGGTAGCCCTTGCATTGCACGCCAGCCCTCAGCAAGATGTGCTTGGCTCTCAGCAAGAGTGTTCTTCACTGCCAACATCCCACCCCTCGGCGCATACGAAGTTTTTCCGGACACAGATTCTAAAATAACTATAGAATAATTTCTCCCTTGCACCATCATAATTAAAAATAATAGTGTATACAACATACATTCGTCCACAACTCGAATACGCCTCATCTGTTTGAGACCCCGCTCGAACAACCCTCATACACTCCATTGAGGCAGTACAAAATCGCTCAGCCCGGTTCATCTTAAATAATTATCAAAGAACAGCCAGCGTTACTAATATGAAAGCATACTTACATCTGCCGCTGTTATCGACTCGAAGAAAGCTATCACTTTTTCATAAAATATACTACCACAACTCAACACTGCGATTCTTATCGGTTCAACCACCATCCTACACTTTATTTCGCTGTAACCGCAGTCAAAAGGTAAACATTCCGCACTCAAACACAGTTGTCTCTTCTAACTCGTTTCTTCCCCGGGCCTCTAATTATTGAAATAACCTGTCTGCATCCCTAACAAGTATAATTAAAAAAATAAAAATTTAAATCTGCGCTGCAAACTTTCTTTCTTGCCTAGTATTAAACCTTGTTGTATGGTTATTTGTTTATCTTCAATTTATACTGTGTTGCTTAACATATTTTTATATTTCATTATTTTTTACACCTAAACCTAAACCATCTTCCTAAATTACACATGTACCTCGTTGGTATTTTTATGTGCTATCCTTTGAAAAACTGTTTTTCAGATATTTCTACACTTAATGTGTTAACCTTCTGCTTATATATATATATATATATATATATATATATATATATATATATATATATACACATTGTAAAAGAAGGCTAGCTCGAGACGGCGAGGTCGTGACGGCAAGGACAGCGAAGCCTTGTCTAGCGTTTTAATCCGATCACGAACCCAGGCGCGCGCAGGAGCCGGCGCCGCGGGACGATGATGATGGTATGTACAAATGAAAGAAGAAGATCATGGCATGTACAAATGAAAGAAGGTCCACAGAAGGCTCACAATATATATATATATATATATATATATATATATATATATAGACATGATTTGCTTGTTACTAATGGGTCAGAGTTTCAGAGTTAAATTCAAACAGGGTCACACAACTTTCCCGATTATCTATTTTATTCCAACAGTTTCGGACGGTGGACCGTTCTTCTTCAAGGTAAAATTGAGAGTCTATCTTGAAGAAGGTAGACTCTCAGACTGAAGAAGGAATTGAGTCTACCTCTCAATTCTACCTTGAAGAAGGACGGTCCACCGTCCGAAACTGTTGAAATAAAATATAAAATAGATGATCGGGAAATTTGTGTGACATTATATATATATATATATATATATATATATATATATATATATATATATATATATATATATATATATCGTGTATCCGCCTGTCCCCTCTGTAACATACATCTATCTGTAGCCTGAGGGGATATTAAATAAATAACTATATTCACGAAAGCTGCAGTCAAAGACCTTCCCCTGATCCTCTGGACAGAGACGCCTTTAGCCGTCGTAGGTGGATCAAGTATTTTTCCAGAAGGCACAATCTACTTCAAGATTACAGTGGGCCCCATCAGAGCTTTTGTAGAAGCAGCCGTCGTCGAAAATATCTTAACTGCGGTCCTCAGTGAACACTGGTTTTGCCCCAGTAGCACAAAGCTGGTGTTTGAGCCACCCAATTCAGCTGAATGCCATCATTCTGCCTCCAGCAGTTTCATACGGGCACAACAAAAGTAGTATCTGCAAGCAGCTAGCTCTGGGTGTCTGCTGCTCCTGCTCCATACTCTCAGCTGAGGCAGCATATGCCTTCTACTGCACCTGCGCAGCAGCCTCAGCAATTGCCTCCAGCAGTAGCTTTGCAGAACTCCCAGTTGCAGCCACAGCCATTGCAGTCAGTCTCTACAGCCGCAATCACTGCAGCGACACACATTGCATTGCAGCCCCAAAGCTTACAGCCTCCAACATTGCAGCCCCAGGCCCTGCAGCCTCAACAACCGGTACTTCATCAGGGCTTGCAGCTCTAGGCAGTACAACATCAAGGAATGGAACCTAAGGCATTGCAATCTGAAGCTGCATGTTCCATATGGGATACCCGCCATACATCGTTGATTAACCACTTTAGGGCTCTAAACAAAATAAAACTTTGCTTCAAAATTTTTTAATGACGCGAAATGGTTAGATAACATGTTTAAAATAGAAAACTGATTGCAAAAAGATGTACAGCTGCTTTTAACTTTTCATTTACCATTCCTTGTTGCCTACAGTGATACAACATACGTGGCTACGTTTAGGTGGGACATAAGAAGTAAATTTATGTCAGAGAAAGTGTACAAAAAAGATATGCACTGAATAGTCATGCATGCTTGTCCGTTTCTTCACAGTTCAGTTCAGTCGTTCAGTCGTGTCCGACTCATCTGACCCTATGGACCATGTCACGCCACGCTTTCCGGTCTCTCACTATCTTCCTAACATCACATAACTTCATCTGCAGTGCCTCGAGGATGCCATCTAACCATCGCGTTCGCCTTCATTATATGGGCAGGGTCAGTTCAGTTCAGTCGTTCAGTCGTGTCCGACTCTTCTGACCCTATGGACCATGTCACGCCACGCTTTCCGGTCTCTCACTATCTTCCTAACATCACATAACTTCCTCTGCAGTGCCTCGAGGATGCCATCTAACCATCGCGTTCGCCTTCATCGTATGGACAGGGTCAGTTCAGTTCAGTCGTTCAGTCGTGTCCGACTCTTCTGACCCTATGGACCATGTCACGCCACGCTTTCCGGTCTCTCACTATCTTCCTAACATCACATAACTTCATCTGCAGTGCCTCGAGGATGTCATCTAACCATCACGTTCGCCTTCATTATATGGACAGGGTCAGTTCAGTTCAGTCGTTCAGTCGTGTCCGACTCTTCTGACCCTATGGACCATGTCACGCTACGCTTTCCGGTCTCTCACTATCTTCCTAACATCACATAACTTCATCTGCAGTGCCTCGAGGATGCCATCTAACCATCGCGTTCGCCTTCATCGTATGGACAGGGTCAGTTCAGTTCAGTCATTCAGTCGTGTCCGACTCTTCTGACCCTATGGACCATGTCACGCCACGCTTTCCGGTCTCTCACTATCTTCCTAACATCACATAACTTCATCTGCAGTGCCTCGAGGATGCCATCTAACCATCGCGTTCGCCTTCATCGTATGGACAGGGTCAGTTCAGTTCAGTCGTGTCCGACTCTTCGTGACCCTATGGACCATGTCACGCCACGCTTTCCGGTCTCTCACTATCTTCCTAACATCACATAACTTCATCTGTAGTGCCTCGAGGATGCCATCTAACCATCGCGTTCGCCTTCATCGTATGAACAGGGTCAGTTTAGCTCAGTCGTTCAGTCGTGTCCGACTCTTCGTGACCCTATGGACCATGTCACGCCACGCTTTCCGGTCTCTCACTATCTTCCTAACATCACATAACTTCATCTGTAGTGCCTCGAGGATGCCATCTAACCATCGCGTTCGCCTTCATCGTATGAACAGGGTCAGTTTAGCTCAGTCGTTCAGTCGTGTCCGACTCTTCGTGACCCTATGGACCATGTCACGCCACGCTTTCCGGTCTCTCACTATCTTCCTAACATCACATAACTTCATCTGCAGTGCCTCGAGGATGCCATCTAACCAGCTCTCAGCTGAGGTAGCATATGCCTTCTACTGCACCAAACTAGCTTAGATTGTCGTCTGTGTGGTAGCGCTCAAAGCATGTCACCATCGCGGGAGCTGGCCCACTTCTCGCTGCACTCTTCCGCTTCAGACTCACTGTCGGTATAAACATCATCACTATCTTCTTCGCTTGAAGAATAAAATAAAAAGTCTAGATCTTGCACTTGCACTTCACTTGCACTGTCACTTGCACTGTCACTGTCACTTGTGATCACTTGCACTGTCATCATCTGACGGATAATGTTCTCCCGGATGATGCAATACTTGAAATAGCGGGAAAGTGTAGGAAATACTGGACACACCTTGCACCCTCTCGTGCACAAACTATAATTCAGTAGATGAGCAATACACAAGGCTCGAGCAGGTGCAGCGTATACACCGGACATCCTGAGTGAATGGCGCCCAACCAAGATCTGCTGCCCGAACTACCCTGCTTACTCCGTTCACCGGCAGCGCGTAACCTGGACCTGTCCTGGCAAGGCTAGACTCTGCGCCCACTACACATCTGCTCACCACATTCAGACTTACGAAGACTGGACAGCCCCAATGCCAAGGCCAAGCGCAAGCTTATTACCCCTGCTAGCCTTCATGTCGGAGACTGGCGCCATCAACCTCACCTAACCCACCCCCTTCCCCTCTAGGCTTCAGGTCATCCTCATGAATACAGGTTTATGAATGAATGAATGAATGAATGAACAGAACACATTCGGCCATCTATGTTTTAAATAAGAAAGCACCATTTCATGAATTGGGCTCGTCATAAACAAAAAGGCGGCGATTGCTCACGACGAGCAATGCTCGTCATAAGCCCTTAAAGTGTACCCTAGAAAGCGTACAAAATCGTTCAGTTCGTTCTACCCTCAATAACCACCAGCAGACTGCAAGCGTGACTAATATGGAACTAGTCTGAATTTTTCCTCCCTGGGTGTCCGGCATAAATGTTCTCGAATATGTCTTTTTCATAAGATCTTTTCCATAAGATAAGAATTCAAACCGCGCCTATCACACACGCCACATGCGCATAGAGAAACATAATTACGTAAAGAGCGGACACTCGAGCCTTTTCGCGACCGACCAAGTAAGTGTCTGACCACCGGCGAGGCTGCGTAGCTATGTTCGCTTCCATTCCACCTCAAAGGTAGATAGTTTATCATACGTACACCGGCTTGCATTAAAGCGTATGCTTTCCCTGCTATTTCCATATAAACGTCATGCTGCGCCGGTCATGTGCCGCCGGGTACGCCCACCTCTCCGCAGCTTTCCAATGCGTCAGCTCGTTTCGCCGGTAAATTGTTTCCTTTTGTCTGCAGAAATAGTTTTGTTGTTTTTTGAGCTAATAACACTTTTAGCAAGTCGTTTATTGCGCAACGTGAACGTATTTTGCACGTGTAACATAGAATAGGAACCGTGACGCACTTTTAGTGTGCAGTTACGGTATGTTTTTGGGTCGTGCTTTTCTTAACATGTGCAGTCCATCGATTGTGTAATTTTCTAAGACAGCTTTAAGACCGAGAATTTTTCGGTGGCTCAGATGTATCTTAACATAAACTTTTATTCGGCAGTTCAGGAACTGTGTGTTGCGCATGTGGGATCGTTTTGTGAATGGTGTTTATTTCGCTGTCTTTGCACAATGCATGGGCTTTTGCCGCTTCGTATACAAGCACCATTTTTACATGCCGAATTCCCTGTCATCGCTAAAGAATTCTCGTTGGTGTATAAAAAGCGGTGCTGCCTGTTTGTGGCTTGCATTTTGGCGACATCTACTGCTATTAGTCGCTAACAGTGGACTCCATATATCTTTGCCATGCGGGCTAGAGGGCAATTTTGTCGGCGATCATGAGTATATGCATAGCATAGGGTTACTTTTATGTATTCATTGTGATGTGTTTAAATTTCTGAACCGCCTACTTATCAAGGCTAATTTATAGAAATTCCGCGCGGGCTGTGCCTGCATTTTTTTCTCCTTACACGTGTCTAACAGTTCGCAACTCATTTTCTGTTGTTCTCACGTGTGATGTTTTGAGAGCAAAAACGCACAGCCGGTATGCGAAATTTTGTCATCGGAACACTTTTCTGCGTGGATCAACATACCATCATTTTGTTGCCCTTTGTAATATGATGTATTTTATAAGGTGTGTGATCAAGTATTTTTTTTTTTTGTGCCATTCAATATGTAAACAAGAAAATGAACTTTTTTGTTTGGAACCACTGCCTCCTTGCGATTTGCTGATGACATTGCCCTGCTAAGCAACTCGGGGGATGAACTGCAAGTAATGATTGATGACCTAGACAGGAAAAGTAGAAAGGTAGGCTTGAAAATCAATATGCAGAAGACTAAGGTAATGCTCAACAGCCTCGGGAAGGAACCGCAGTTTAAATTAGGTAGCGAAGTACTGGAAGTAGTAGGTGAATATGCCTACTTAGTAACCGCAGATCCGGACCATGAAAAGGAAATAAGAAGAATAAGATTGGGATGGAGCGCATTTGGCAAGCACTCGCAGATTACGACTAGCAGCTTACCGGTATCGCTCAAGAGGAAAGTATACAACAGTTGCATCTTGCCTGTACTCACCTGTAGGGCTAAAACGTGGAGGCTAACCAAGAGAGTTCTACTTAAGTTGAGGACAACCCAGAAGGCTATGGAACGAAAAATGGTAGGGGTAACATTAAGAGATAGGAAGCGTGCAGAGTGGGTCACAGAAATAACTCAAATTACCGACATTCTAGTGGAAATCAAGAAGAAGAAATGGACATGGGCAGGACATGTAGTGCGAAGCGAGGATAATCGATGGTCGCTGAGGGTAACAAACTGGATTCCAAGGGAAGAAAAGCGGAGCGGGAGCGGCAGAAAGTTAGGTGGGCGGATGAGATTAAGAAGTTCGCAGGGGTCAAGTGGATGCAGCTAGCACAGAACCGGGTTAAGTGGAGAAATATGAGAGAGGCCTTCGCCCTGCAGTGGGTATAGTCAGGCTGATGATGATGATGACTGCCTCCTTGTGTGCCACTGAGAAAGGCAGCTCAATAACGGCAAAAAATTACAGTAAGAACAGCTCTGATCGCATTATTCTAACCTGCATGAACTAAGTCAGCCACGCTTATGCTCTGCGAGAACCTTGCCGACATTTCCATTAATGAGGTTGCGATCCGCGACTTTAATATATATATACGTCCGTATGGATGGCATAGTTAAAGCACTTGAGCGCAACTCTAGATGATGCAGTTGAATATTTTAGCATCTGAAGGTAAGTCAGAATTGAAAGCATTTCTATCGAAACCGAATCCAAAACAGAGCAAACCATGTGCCGAAAATGTCCGCTCTGTACGTATGTTTATCTATGACATGCGTCCTTACAAAGTTGCCATACCTCGCCAAGACACAGTGACAAATGCACTTTTATTTCTACCTAAAGCAAGCCGCAACTAGAACCGCTTGTCTGCTGCTCTGGTCACTAGCAGCGCAAACTCCCGCTTGCGTGCAGCTCTTACAAATGTCTTTAATTATTCAGTTTTCTCTTTTTCTTGCTTGTGCTTGTCGTTCAGTCTGCTTTCAACCGTTTATTTTTTTTTTTTTCCGTTCTCTTGATATACACTGACCTATATTGTAGCCAACTGCGAATTTTGCAATATTCTGTGTTTTGATTAAGCGCTATCGTTTCCTTTTCTGTTTCCTTGTTTAAATTCTTGTATACTAAAGTCTGAGTATACTTTTTGTATTTGTGTCCCTCTCCTATACAATAATTTTGTAACCCCTGAGGGTGAAATAAATAAATAAGATGCATCTTCACTCTAATCGTATACTGCCATCATTTTCATTATCACTAACTGCATCCTCATTGTCATCGCTACATCATCCTTACGCTAACAAGGAGCATTACGATCTGTTTCTCACGAGCCTGGCGTGGAGTAGTGGTTTGCGCGCTTGGTTAGGGATTGGAAGTAATAATAATCATTGCCTGTAGGAAAGGAAAGGCGTAGTATTTGTCACACTTTTTCGTGCACACCTGAACCACACCGTAAGGCAAGTGAGAAAGGTGAAAGCGGAATGAAATTGGTGCCATAGTGGAGGGCTGCGGAGGATGGATGCAAAATTTCCGGAAATTTTGAATGCCGGAAAAGCAACGAAATAAAACGTTTTTTTTTTTTTTTTAATATTGGGAAATTTTGAAAATGTAAATTATATACATTAATCAGGATGTAGTGTGGCATTGAAACAAGAAGCCGCTTCATTGTTACTTATTTGTTGCTCATGCATACTTTTACACTTCTACATTGTTATTATCATCAGCCGGATTATACCCACTGCAGAGCGAATGCCTCTCCCATTTACTCCAACTATTCCGGTTCTGTGCTAGCTGCATCCACTTGACCCCTGGGAACTTCTTGACGTCATCCGCCCACCTAACATCCTGCCCCCCCCCCCCCCCCCCCTATATATGTGAAGGAAAGAAGCCAACAGTCGGTGAGGCCAAGGAAAGCATTGGATGTTATCAGGCGACGTCGAAACTAACCCTGGTCCCGAAAACATCGCTGCTGTACTGGCTGCATTAGAGAAATTAACCCCCGGCCAGACAGAACTGATTGCCGAGATACAGGGGTTGAAAACCCAGCTAAGCAAGGCGAATGCAACCATTACAGACCTACAAAAACGTATGACTGAAATAGAAACACACTATCAAACACTTAAACTCTTAAAAACAGATATGAAAATATTGCAAGCAAACACGATAACCATGAATAATAAGGTACACGAACTGGAAGCACATCTAGACGACGCAGAAAATAGATCTCGCCGAAATAATCTTATTTTTTATGGCATTCCCGACAATAGCACTGAATCGTGGGCTGAGTCCGAAAAAATAGTTATTGATATCTGTGAAAGTAATCTATGTATACGGGTGGAACCTACCGACATAGAAAGAGCCCATCGTCTTGGAAATTACTCAGCCGATCGAACTCGTCCTGTAATCGTAAAATTCTTATCATACAAGACAAAAAACGCCCTTCTATCTGATGGCCGGAAATTAAAAAACACCAATTACAGCATTGGTGAAGACTTTTCCTGCCCCGTTCGACACGCACGAAAGCAATTGCTAACATTTGCCAAAGCACACTCTGACAAGTACTCTTTACGCTTTAAAACATTGCATATCGGCTCTAAACGCTACACTTTCGATGCATCGTCTGATACTGATAAAGAAGTCGCATAACCGTTCCCTAATCACCAACCATCAACAAAACATCGACCCAACACGCCCCGCAATGTTCTTTCGTTTTCCGTAATAGTATTCACTAACATCCGGAGCTTCCTTCCTAAACGTGAACTCGTATCAAACATCATCTCGTCATCCAGGAGCAACATACTTATATTAACTGAAACTTGGCTGAAAAGTAATATAACGGATGCTGAAGTACTAACTGATTTGCCTGATTTCAATGTATATAGAAATGATCGGAAATATTTACGGGGTTGTGGTGTCCTTGTTGCAATTCATAGGGATATATCATGCTCTGTTGTTGACGTCACTCCTGACATCGAATCATTATGGCTCATTTGTCGCACTCCCCCCGTAACAGTACTTCTCGGCGTTTGCTACGGACCTCCGCAGACAAATCCTGACTTTCCACGTCATCTCAATAATACCATTCATAAACTTCTTCCCACATATTCAAATGCTTACATCCTTCTTTTTGGTGATTTTAACTACCCTGACATTGACTGGCAGAACTTAACTAGCTCCGCAATAACATGTCACGCAGAGGAAAAGAACTTTATCGAAATGTGTCTAAATTTTAACCTTACGCAGTTAGTGTCGCAGCCAACCCGTGTGACACGAGAATCGGCAAACACACTCGATTTGATATTAACCAATAGCCCCGAAAAACTAACATCTATCAGTTATCTTCCGGAAATCAGTGATCACAAAGTCATACATGCTCGATTTTCATTTCGCTCTACTACAAAACAGACATCTGAAAAAACAATACGTCTATACGATAAAGGCAACCATAACGCAATAACTGAAAATCTTAACATCTTCTTTCCTGAATATGAAGCTGCATTTCACACTCGCTCAATTCATGAAAACTAGTTGATTTTCAAGAACAAACTAAACAATCTCACTGATACGTTTGTCCCAACCATTACGTTTCACACTAACCGCAATAAACTCTGGTTTACCCGTCCTTTAAAACGCCCAGAAAACAAAGAAACGATTTTTTTGCTCCGCCAAACGCATCGACACACCCGCCGCATGAAAAAAATACTACGAAATTGAAAAATTATACTTACATTCCGTTCGCAATGCCAAGCACTCATTTTATCACCACGAATTACCAAACCTACTAATAAGCAACCCGAAGCAATTTTGGCAGGTCTTATCTCCTACTCACCGTTCCCGTATACGCTAACTAATGACTTCCATGAACCTGTTACTGATAACGACTGCGCAGATATTTTTAACCATGCATTCACATCTGTATTCACCACCGAGTTTGACGCGCCTCCACACTTATCCTTTCACTTGGAATCATTCATGCCGGCTATCACCTTTAGCGTAGAAGGCATCTCATCCATAATTATTAATATGAAACTTTCGTCCGCAGCTGGTACGGACCTAATTAATTCAAAACTTTTGAAGAATGTGAACACTACTTGTACCGCCTATTTATGTCTCCTTTTTTCACAGTCACTCTCTTCAAGAATCATTCCAGCTGACTCGAAACAGGAAAAGGTCATTCCAGTCTAGAAATCTGGTAACAGAGACTTACCTTTGAATTACCGCCCCATTTCCTTAACTAGCGTACCATGTAAAATAACGGAACGCGTCGTATACTCACAAATCATCAATTTCCTTGACTCAAACGAATTTTTCCATCCTTCGCAACACGGATTTCGCAAGGGCCTCTCATGCGAAACCCAACTAGCACTCTTTCTTCATGACTTACATACTAATCTCGATCGTAACATGCAGACCGATGCCATTTTTCTAGATTTTGCGAAAGCCTTTGACAAGGTCCCTCACCGCCGTTTATTACTATAACTTTCGCAGCTCAACCTACAACTCAATATTTTAAAATGGATTGAAGAATTTCTAACTAATCGTTCGCAGTCAATGTTAACGGCCACCTGTCTAATTCCGCGGCAGTAACATCCGGCGTCCCTCAAGGCTCTGTTCTTGGTCCCCTTGTATTCCTAATATATATTAACGACTTGCCCATGAATGTTTCCTGCAATATTAGAATGTTCGCGGATGACTGTGCCATTTACTATACCATTAACAATCGTGATGATCAACACACCCTTCAGGCAGCTCTTTGCAGTGTAATTAACTGGTGCAATAATTGGTTGATGTCCCTTAATCCTACTAAATGCAAATTAATGTCATTTTCTCGTCGTCGTAACCATTATCGTTTTTATTACTCGGTTTCTAATACACCAATTGAGTTAACAGAATCGTACAAATATCTGGGAATCACCATCTCTCCTGGTCTGTCACGACGCGCTCATATCAGTAACATCATTTCAGCAGCAAATAAAACATTAGGTTTCCTTCAGCGTCATCTTCGTCTTGCCCCACCTCAGGTAAAGCTGCTCGCATACAAATCACTGGTAAGACCGAAGACCGAAATTAGAATATGCATCTGTCATCTGGAACCCACATCAAGCATACCTAATCACTGCATTGGAATCTGTTCAAAATCGTGCCGTCCGGTTCATTCATTCCTCACACTCATACGACACCAGTGTTTCAACTTTGAAGGTGAAATCCGTATTGCCACTCCTCTCATTTCGTCGCCGCATCGCTAGCTTCGCTCTCTTTCACAAGTTTTTTTACTGTTCTCTTAATCAAGCACCGTACATCGCAGCCGCAGCACGCATATCTCACCGCACCAGTCACCCACTGCAAGTTGCTCGCTCACCATCGCACACTACTACTTTTTCTGCTTCGCTCTTTTCTCGAACAGCTTCAGATTGGAACGGCCTTCCCCATGAAATCGTCGTTATCGCTTCGCCATCTGTTTTTCAAGCGCGTGTAACAGATCATCTTCAATGTTAAATAATCATTGCTGTTTTTTACATTATCAAGTGTATGCCATTGTCGTCATCGCTCGCCATCTGTTTTTAGGTGCGTATCATCTTCAATGTTAAATAATCATTACTATTTGTTGCATTTTCAAGTGTATTCCCACCCCTTATGTAACACCCCCTGAAAAAGGGGCGGGGCCTTTAAGGAATAAAACTGAAATGAACTGAACTGATTGCACTTAAGGGTTTTTTTTTAGTTTTAATTTTTGCTTCGGTAATCACATAAATTAGTAATGTAATCTGTTTAGGGGAAAGATAATTAAACACAAAGTAGAAGGAAAAACAACGTGCCGATGGTGGGAACCGAACCCACGACCTCCGAATATCGCGTCCCGTGCTCTTCCAACTGAGCTAAATCGGCCGCTGTCCCACTTGCTACACGCACACACACACACGCGCGCATATATACATATAGTGTGAGAACTGTGTGGCGCTCTATCCTCCACACGGCTGAACGTGCTGCTTCATCTTCATCCTGCTCCCTCTTGTAGATACCCATCGTCATCGCGGAGTGTGGTTGGCTGCAGTGTGCAACCAAGGCTTCAGGTCTGCGATAAAACCTGATTCCCCAAGTCCGACCTTCGCGTTGCCTTACAATATATATATATAGTAAGTGGACAACAGAAGCCTTAAAGCATTTTCATTATTTCACGGTGAAAATATGATGCCGGCCCTTTATGAAGAAAATCCCAGTTCCCACAAAACATATTGCAAAGTTATGAAACCACATTCCAAAGGCAATGTATTTTTACAACACCGGGATACGTGCGCTTGGGTGTCGTCGCTAGCCACCGGACCGCATGGCAGCATGACTAACAGAGTCAAGACATTCCCGTGTAGGCAGGTCATTCGTTCACATTTGGCATGTACTTTGAAGAGCACTGTGACAAAATATAATTCTCTTCCTTTCATCGCAAGTGCAGGCATCCAGACAAGTGAGACAGATACTGCGCGTTCCTTTACGCAAACAATTGGCTGTGGCTTAGCTCGGCTATACCAGCATATACGTAGTGAAAGCCAAGGCATAGCTTGGTTAGCCTTGGTTAATCTTGGTTGCACTTCCACGTTGGTGCGGTTGCCTGGCTAGGTCTCTTCGACTCGTCGTCTTCGCCTGTTTTCATTCCAACGCGAAGTCTGGCTTGTTTAAACCTTTCCGACTCTCTTTGCGTGGCTCCAAATAGGGCGGCACCGACGAACCAACCACTTTTTATACAGCGCCGCTACGTGCGCCAGCTGCTATCTTCCCTCCTCCTACCTCCCCGGCTGCACGCCAAACGGCGCGGCGCACGGCTTCTCCTCTCAAGCGTCTCCGCTGTACTCTTCGCCTCCTTACGCTTATTCTCTCTTTACTGCTGTTATGCGCTCTGGTGTCATGCGCAGCGCGCCTGTTCCTCCTCTCCGATTTCCGCGCATGAACACTGGTGGTCTGTCTTACACACAGCGAAATGCTTTTGTCGTATACACGCTAGATGGCGAGGAAGTGGTTACTAGGCAGCGGCGGTGAGAGCAGTGCAACCACGGTGGAAACTTAGACCTAAATTCACTCTCAGGAATTAAAGACTTAATTAATGAATATTGGAACAAAGGTGAACTTCCCCAGATGTGGAAATACGCGAAGGTTGTCTTTATTCCTAAACCCAAAAAGAAACTAAGCATAGAAAATAAGGCTCATCTCTCTTACGTCGTGCTAAGGTAAACTTATGGAACATATTATTCTAAACAGGCTGCAGAACTACGCAGAAGAGGATGGCCTACTTCCCAGCTCAATAATTGGCTTCAGAAGTCAACTCTCTACCTAGGACTTAATTCTTCAGTAGCTTGCAGAATAGATCCCCCTACGAAAACCGGAACCAAAGCCACTCTTGCCTTGAGTCTGGAAAAAGCTTCCGGCAATGTCTCTCCGGCAATGTCCCCTATGGGGCTGAAACGTGGAGGCTAACCAAGAGAGTTCTACTTAAGTTGAGGACAACCCAGAGGGCTATGGAACGAAAAATGGTAGGGGTAACATTAAGAGATAGGAAGCGTGCAGAGTGGGTCAGAGAAATAACTCAAGTTACCGACATTCTAGTGGAAAATGGGAGAGGCCTTCGCCTTGCAGTGGGTATAGTCAGGTTGATGATGATGAATGTCTCTCACAAAGCCAATCTCCAAACACTCTCCAACATCAACGCGGGGAATAAAACCATTAATTACATTCGTTCCTTTTTCTCGAGAAGGACTGCGGAGCTAAGATCGGACAAATAGCATTAGGAGACAGAGGAAGCCCGCAAGGATCAGCCCTCTCCCCCTTCTTATTCAATCTAGCACTAATAGGTCTACCTCCCAAACTTGAAGAAATCAAAGATCCTCAGCACTCTCTATATTCTGACGATGTCCCCTAATGGGTAACAAAAGGTTCAGACGCTCGCATAGAGAACACGCATCAAGAAGCAATGAATGTAGTCCAGTCATACGCTAACCAGATTGGACTGAAATGCTCACAACCGAAATCTGAACTACTAGCAGTGAGAAGGAAAACGCAAGACAAAGGAGACATAAAAGTCTTCCTGCACGGACTACCCATACCTACAGTCGATACTATTCGAGTACTCGCTCTCTACATCCAGAGCAACAGGAAGAGCAATGTTACTATCAACAGGCTGGAAATAACTGTGCAACAAATCACTAGACTGATACACAGAGTAATGGATAGAAAGACAGGGGTGAAAGAGGCTGACATTTGTCATCTTATCCATGCCTTTGTACTAAGTCGATTCGCATACTCAGTCCCTTATCTCCGCCTCATTCAATCCGACAAGGAAAAATTAGACATACTCATTAGAAGCACCTACAAGTCTAGGTTAGGTCTACCCAGACACACTTCAACCGAATTACTTCTCTCACTTGGGATACACAACACTGTAGAGGAGCTGATCACAGCACATAAGACAGCACAGCTACAAATACTAATGAACTCTTAAGCAGGCAGACAAATTCTCAACCGCATAAGAATTAATGCCGAACCACTAGCCAACCACCCAGGCCCACTACCAAGAGGAGTGCGCTACAAAATTATCACCAAACCTTTGCCCAAAAACATGCATCCCTCCTTCCATGAAGGCAGGAGGAAAGCTAGAGCTAGGGCCCTAGACAGAAAATACATAAATCATGATAGGGCGGTGTACACCGATGCCTCGGACTAAAATATGGCTGAAAGTGCCTTTGCCATCTGTGTAATTAAGCAGTCCAGTAACGTCAGTAAATGCGTATCAGCCGTTTCGGTCAACATCCGCTATTCGGACTAAGCGGAAGAAGCCGCAATCGCTTTAGCCATCGCTGCAACAGATGCGGACATAACTGCCAGCGGTTCAAAAACTGTCATACGAAACTTCTCGCGTACCAGATTATCAACTACTGCCAGAAACATCCTTGTGGATATCAGACTGGACAGAGAGATAGAAATCGTATGGACACCAGCCCACTCAGGGAACCGAGGCAATGAGGCTGCTCATCAACACGCTCGATGTTTTGTCGGCCGAGCGGTAAGATCTAATGCCGAGGACCTCGAAATGGAAGGATTGCTCACATGCAGCGACCTTACACAACACTTCAAACTCTATACGAGAGTATATATCCACCACCACACAAATCTTTAACAAGACAACAAGAAATTGTCTTTCGGAAACTACAAACGAACTCCTTCTCCAACAATGCGCTTTACGCACACATATTTCCGGGCAGCATAAGCTCATCCTGCACTAGGTACGGAGTAAAAGCCGACCTTAATCACATCTCATGGGATTGCTCAGAGGACCCGTCTCCCGATTAAGGCTCTCATAGAAGCTCCCTCACTTGAATCCTGAGAGTAAGGGCTGCGCAACGCGAACTCCGATATACAATTGGGCGCCGTAAACCGCGCTGAAGAAGTCGCCGCAAATCACCAGCTTACGGCCATTCGGCTCTTCCACTAAGACTCAGTAACCCTACTTCCGCCAATAAAGTTTCTCTCTCTCTCTTCGGTGCCAAGGCGAAATCGCTGCATCGCGGCAAATGTAGCTTTTGCTACAAAACCGAACCAGGCTGCATTTCGATGCCACGCCTCGGTGGCGCAGTAGCTAAGACGCCCGGCGGCTGTTCCGGAGTACCCTGGCTCGAACCTGACTCCCTGCGGCTGCATTTCGATGGAGGCGAAACGGAGTGGCCTCCGTGTGCTGTGCGATGCCGGTGCCGGTTAACGGGTTCACCAGGCGGTCTAAATTTCTCCGCAGCAACCCACTACGGCTGTCTTACTTTCTGTTCTCACTCCCACCTTTCTCCCTTTCGTTACAACCGGATAAAAAAAAATTGCTGCAGGTTTAAGCATGGCTTTCATCTTTCATCTTTATTTTCACTGTGAGGTACATGTGCATGGATTATCAGTATTACAGAAGGAGGTCCCGAAGTATAAACTGTCCGGGGGACCTCCTATGACAGAATGGATAAGATTAGCAGGTAACATACTAGGCAGTGAAGAAAAGAATATACAGGCGTGCAGAGAAAAACTATAATACAATACTAACGAGAAACAGTGCAAATAAATTCTAAATAAACAGGAACTTCAAACAAAAAATGCACGAATTGCAGAAATTAGCGCATTATTAGTACAAGAATAAATAAAATGTAAACACGGAAACTATGATCCAGACAAACATCTTTAGTCGGTGGAACAAAACAAGGTAGAAAACAAATAGGTGTTTAATGAACGATGAAATGAATGAATAGTACGCTGTGCTTTAATTTCAGGAGGCAGTGAATTCCAAACAGATATGCCTGAGAAGTATGCAGTTTGTTTCCCATAATTGGTCCTGATTTTCGGTAGTAGTAGATAATGATGTTCAGCAAATCTGGTGTTATTTTTGTTAAAAAGCTTGGATGACTCAAAACCCCTAAGGACGACATGTTTATTACGCGTTTTAAAGATGATTGATGCCAACCTAAAATTAAGCTGTAGCGACAATGGCAGTATGTTAAGTGTGCGATAATAATTGAAAACGGATGCACGGTAAGGGCTGAAGGTAAGTATGCGGAGGGCTTGATTTTGAAGGTGGCGAACACATGAAAGGTGAGTGTTGTATGTGTTACCCCATGATGATATGCAATACGAAAGGTGACTATGTATGAAGGAGAAATACATTATGCGAAGTGTAGGTAGGTCAAAGTAATGTCGGGCTTTAATTATTACGCAAATACCGAAGGCTGCCTTAGATTTAATGAATTTGGTATGCTGATGAAACTTTAGTTCATTATCTAGGACGACACCAAGAAATGTAGTAGATTCTGACGGGTAAATTGTGTCCGTGACTAAATGTACCTGAAGAGCAGGAATTGCCTCTTTATTGCGTGAGTGAAAAATCATAAAGGTGGTCTTTTTTGGATTAATTAGTAGATGGTTATTTTGGCACTTGAACCTAGTAACACGAGTGAAAGGAAGTCATTGTGCTTGTGTTCACTTCAACGTTCCAGCATGAAGCACTGCAGCGTCTCTCATAGCCCGAGTCGTTTTGGGACGTTAAACCAAACAGGAGGAAGAGGCTAAAACATTTATTTTATTCGGTTAGGGGGAGGGGGTGTGGTGGGGGGGGGGGGGGGGGGGCTCAGTCTAGGGTCGCAGTAACAGCGCGTCGAGCCAGTCATTACTGGCGCTCCGTGCAGGGGTCCTGCAGGGCGGTCTCCCAATCTTCTATGCAGGGGGTGAGGAAGTGGACAAAGAGAAGGGGTAACCTGACATGCCCAAACCATATGGTATAGCGTTGCCCGCTCACCGCATGGGGCAGTTAGGGGAATAAAAAGATACCAGAGGTTTAGGAAAGAGGGTGTAAGAAAGATATTAGTTTGTAGGTGGTGCTATACGTTGCTGCTTCTTGGGTAGACAGGGTCTGGTAGCGGTGGTAGTGTACGGCGAAACAACCTGTATTGTCCAGGCAGTTCTGTGTAAGTAAAAATCGGGAAGGCGTACCTGTGATCCGGGAGAGGGGGGCTCGGGGACCCCACAAATCAAAACAAATCATAAATGTATTCTTAGGAATGGATGATGATGGTTGGTTCACAGGAAGGGAAAGGCGCAGTATCTGTCACACTTGTTCTGTGGACACCTGAACCCTGCCGTAAAGGAAGGGAGGAAGGTGGGAGTAAAAGTGGAAAGAGAGAAAGGGGAGCCGTAGTGAAGGGCTACGGAGTAATTTCAACCATCTGGGGATCTTTAACGTGCATTGACATCGCGCAGTACACGGAAGCCACTTCGTTTCGCCTCCATCGAAACGCAGCCGCCGAGGTCGGGTTCGAGCCCGGGAACTCCGGCACAGTAGTCGGGCGTCTTACCACTGCGCCACCCCGGCGGGGCCTAAGGAATGGAAAGGCATATCATCTCAATTGTCGGTGGACACCTGACTGGCTACGCGGCGAGCATGTTTCAAGGTCATGTTTAACTAAAAGTGCACTCTCTCTCACACACTTCTTGGTGAATACTTGTGTTTGTCCAGGAGGGAGGAGGTGGTGAGGGTGGCTGTTTCTGGCTCTACGGGATTGGGACTGATAGGTCAATGCCGCTTGCGGTAGGTGCTAGCCTGCCCCCAAATTTTTATCTGTTATAGGCCGGCATTGCACCCGCCACCGTTTAGGTGGTGGACGACGGCTGTTGCGGCGCGCGTCTTTCTCTCCCTCTTTTTTTCTTTCTTCTCTGCATTCTCTCTTTCGTCCGCAAGAAGCACCGGAGGTGGCTCAGCTACAGAGCCAATAGATGGCCCGTGCATTTTCTTTTCTTTCTTCCTACAGTCGCAACAAGTGCATTTTCTTTTCTTTCTTCCTACAGTCGCAACAACAACGACATCACACAGCAGCCCCGCCGGGGTGGTGCAGTGGTGACGCCCGACTACTGTGCCGGAGTACCCGGGTTCGAACCCGACCTCGGCGGCTGCGTTTCGATGGAGGCGAAACGAAGAGGCGTCCGTGTGCTGTGCGATGTCAGCGCACGTTAAAGATCCCCAGGTGGTCGAAATTACTCCGTAGCCCTCCACTACGGCTTCTCTTCCTCTCTTTCCACTTTCACTCCCATCTTCCTCCCTTCCCTTACGGCGCGGTTGCGGTGTCCACAGAAAACAAGTGAGACAGTTACCGCGCCTTTCCCTTCCTATAAATAAACAAATCAAATCAGACAGCACACTTGCGCCATTTCGTTTCACATCCATCGAAACGCAGCCGCCGGCAGTCGGGATCGAAGCCAGGTGCTCCTGCACAGCAGTCGGGCGTCTTACCACTGCACCCCATCGTGACGATCTACAATTTTATGAAACAAAATGTCGGCGGCTTGTTAAATTTATCGGTCGCTGTCTGTACAGCGTGACTGGCCCACCAAATCTGGCACGCACTCGCGTCACTTCTATTTGAGTTTACCCCACCCTAATAAAACTTCGTATGGAGGCTCCTAGACTCCCAAGAGATCCCCGCCGACTTTCTCTAAAGATGTGCAACTGACCTTCGGATTGGTTTCCCTCTTTGGGTGTAATAAAGTTCTATTCACCATCATCATTAGACTACCATCTCCATTTTTCCTTTCCACAGTACCTGGTACGGGCGCGGCGTAGATGACTAGATATTGGTGGCTCTATAGAGGTCAAATTGCAGACCCAGATGTCATACGCTGACAGTCGCCGGAAGGAGATTGTGGTAAGAGGAGACAACGCTGTAAAGATGTGGCGACTTGTGATGTTCGCGGGAAGATGCGTCCCAGCATGCTTCGATTTTTCTATGTTGTTCAGCCAGCTAGGAGGATGAAGCAAAAAAAAATTGTGCGCAAATGGAACAACGCCTCATAATAACTTTGGCTAGTAATTTGTTTTCCAAAACAGGACAAAATTCTGTGGAATTTCCTTTCATAAACCGGCCTAGCTTTGCACGTTTTGTTGAAACTAGTCGCAGTATGTAACTCGGTTTGCTGGTTACGTTAGCAGTGCGCCCAGCTGAATATTCCGCCTCCCGTTAAAGCTTATTTTTCCTATAGCTTTTCACTGAGTCGTGGTGCGGGCGTAGTGGTTGTTTGCAGACCATTACTGCATGGCAGTTTTCGTTTGTTCGACACGGAAGGCCGAGTGATTGCCTTTGATTTTTTTCGGGGTGGAAAAAAATTTCGTGCACTGAACATTTATGCTCCAGCGACGCGGCCGAATTTGAAACGTTTCTTCACCGAGCTGGCCCCTTTCATTTTAGAAAACCATCCGTTTTTGGTACTAGGCGATTTCAACTGCGTTCTGGATGCCCGGCGCGACATACGAGGACCTGGACAGGATGGGTCTATAGCCTCCTGAGACCCGGCTATGGGGATTTGTCCAATATATTGGACACTAAGTAATCAGACAGTACTCCTATGCCAAGGCATTCATCCTCATAAAACCCTGCAGTCCAATATATTGGACACCTGCTAGCGCCATCTATGCAACATAGATGAAAACGCATTGTTCAAATTCCCGCCAAAACTTTTCAAAAGGGCGACATTCAGCGGCGCGGCGTTTGATGGCTCCTGTCGGCGAAGTAAGTCCTTTTTCTCGTATTTCTACCTGCTTTCAAAGCATATCTTTGATTTTATATTAAAGGTAATACAACAACGAATGTGCAGAATAAGAAATTTAAACTGTTCAAGCGCTTACTTTTATTCATGCGTCCTTTGATTTCGCGTGTCCACTGTGTTGGACGCTGGGACTCAACCCGGTCATTTTGACCGCGCTTTTGCCACGGCCTTGTTATGAATAGCAGACGAGTATTGTTGCTATTTAGCGGCTTGCGGACAAAATCGCCTCTATTTGTTGTGTAGCAGACCGGCCTCGCATGTCTGATGAGACAGCTGGCGCAAGTTTATAATTTTATAATTTATAATTTTAATTAAAAATTAAAATTTATAAATTATAGCATCATAAATTATAAATTTAAAATTTTATAATTTTGTAATATAAAACAGTGTTCTTTTGCACCAAATGCCCGCTCTTCTTCTGCAATACAAAGGACAGAAGATGTTTTGAAATTGCCCACAGAAAGTGAAGAAGCAAGCGAGTTTTTTTTTTTTTTTTTTTTTTTTTTTAGCAGACGAAGGCTCGCTTTTACGTTCTTTTTCATCATTTTACCTTAGAAGTTAATAAAAAAAAATAGCACACGAGTTTGAGAGCATTATTTGCGGCATGTAAATACATGCGCGTTTGGTGAAAAAAGAACGGGTAGAATCCCAGTGTCCAATATATTGGACATCGCACTGAGCCGATACTATCAGTTCTATTCAAAAAACGTTTAACACTTTTCACCTTCATAACCATACTGACTTATTCTGAAAGTTAAAGAAAAATCTGTGCACCCAATGCATTCCGGGTCTCAGGAGGATAGCACACGCGGCCGAATTAGCACGATTCGTCCGCGAATATCGATTGAGTGACGCTTGGGTGCACATGAAAGGCGACACTTTTGGTGGCACATGACGACAACGAACACAGACCAGGCTAGACCGCGTGTATCTTCCACCTGAACTAGTCCCCCGTCTTGTACAATGCAATGTCCTAACATTCTCCCCTGACGCTGGCCACATCTCGGACCACCAGCCGTTTTCCATTATCCTGCATCTATAAGGGAAGCCCGGGGATCGTGGAGATCTCTGGAGGCTAGACGTAGCTTCTTTGCGTGATCCCGCAGCATTAGCTGAAATCAAGGCAGCAATAGAGGAATCGCTTACTCTGCGGAAGCAAGACTTTGACAAATTGGACGATTTAAAACAAAGCTGGAGGTCCGCATGCATAAGAGCAAGCAGAAAGAGGAAGAAAGCAGAGACGGAGCAGATCTGTGAAAGTTTGCGACGCATTTGCATAGTGCGAACGGGAGGTTCGAAGTCTCAACTTTTCCAGGAATACCTCGAATGCCAGCGCGACCGATATAGCCGCCTTTTGTGCAGAAGCTCACAGACGTCGGCAAAGGCATGGGCAACAAATCGACCAGTCTCTGATCCAGAGGTGCTGCGTTTGGCACGCACGTCAAGTTCCGCTCGCAGTAGTTCGTCGTTTATAGAAAAAGTATTAGTTGAAGATGGGAGCGAGAGCGGACTGCGTCGTGACATCGAAAGGATGTTCTATAACTGGTTTAGTGATGCTTTTATGTCGGAATGCACGCAAACTGCCGAAACGCTCAAGAATGAAATCAATAATTTTTGTTGTAGTCTTCCACAATTGGATGATGCAGAAGGAAAACATCTAACCGCCTCCACTGACAAGCAAGAACTGTTTCTCGTCCTGAAGACTATGAACAGCGGAGCAGCTCCCGGAACGGACGGGCTACCCGTCGAATTTTACCGAGCCTGCTGGTCAAAAGTCAGCGACGCTTTAGTAGCCCTACTAAATGCAGTGCTGGAATGCAAAGGGATACCTAGATCGTTTTCAAGAGGGCGTGTAACCCTCCTACCTAAACCCAGCGCAGATCCTGCAAAACCAGCATCATGGAGACCAATAACTCTTTTGAATGCAGATTACAAAATATTTGCAGCCCTACTCGTCCAGCGTCTTAAAGGACTATTAAGTAAAATAGTTAGTCCTCTCCAGACCTGTTCCATTCCTGGAAGGAGCATATTTTCCTCTCTCAACCTTACTCGAGACATAATACAATACACGAAAGCGCGGGCAGCACCAGGTCTTCTGGTTGCTTTAGATCAGGCGAAAGCTTTTGACCGCCTCGAACATCAATACCTTTTCGAAGTTTTGCGTTGTTATAATTTTCCCAAAGAGTTCACCCAAGTTCTTGAACTGTTGTATTCAAATATGACTGGGGAATTGTTGAACGGCAACGTAACACCAACATTTAATGTCACAAGAGGGGTCCGGCAAGGATGCCCTCTTTCCCCTGTACTGTTCGTGTTGGCAATTGACCCATTGTTAAGGCGTTGGCACAACAATACAACAATAAGGGGCCTCCCAATGCCAGGTTTCAGCCGCGTTAAAGTCTCAGCTTACGCGGATGATGTTACCCTTTTCCTAGAAGATGTGGAAAGCCTTGCAGGTGTCTTTACAACTTGCAATGTTTACTCCACTTTGTCGGGTGCCAGAGTGAACATCGATAAGTGCGAAGCACTAAATTTGGGAAATAACGACATCGCTTTACCAGGTGGAATCAGACAAGTGGATCACATGCGTATATTGGGCGCTATTTTTTGCGCCGCACATGTGGAAAGATATTGTGAGCGGGATACGACGATAGACTGAAGCTGTGTCGGCAGGATCCTTGTCTTTGGAAGAAAGAGCTTATCTAATTAAGAACGTAATGTGTAGCAAGCTCTGGTTTGCAGCACGAGTGGCCCTACCACCGTCATCAACGGTACGCACAGTAAACACTCTCATCTTCTCTTAGTTCTGGCTTGGGAAATCGCAGTACGTAGCACAAACATCCCTCCGTCTTCCTAAGGCAAAGGGAGGCTGGAGCCTACCTTGCGTCGTCACTTTCTGCAGAATTCTCTGTACAAAGTGCACTTGTGATCTTCTAGAAGACGAATCTTATCAAGGAAGGGTATTATTATTGTACTGGTTAGGCCACTACAAGCGCACTCTGGTGCCTCGAGGTCTAGGTAACTTAGCACCAACAGCTGTTGTGCCAGCGCCCCAGTATGCTGCAGCGGCACGTATGTATGCACAACTTGAAGCGCTTCCGAATGTGTTGTGGCGCTCAGCACCAGTATCCAAGGTGTGTGAAACCATGTGTATGTCGGCCCCGCCTTTGAACTCTTTGCCAAGTCGGACACACAATTGGAAACCTGTTTCTTCGCATGACTTGCCATCGACTGTCAGAGATGTCTACTGGCAGTACTAGTGGGGCATCTTGCCAACCAGGGACAGGCTGAATAGATGGGGCATGGTGCCAAATAATAAATGCATAAACTGTGCTCAAGTAGAGACTAATAATCATCCTATAAAAGTATGTGTAGTCGCGTCTACTATGTGGAAGTTTGTTGGGAAGGTTTTCGGTGTGCTTCCTACACATGCCCCGAGACAGCGGAATAAATTTGAATACTTGGTGTACTATACAGTGATGTATGTACTGTGGCACTTCCGTAATGTGTCCGAGAGGTCGAGAAGACGAAACAGAGCAATGTTTCCTAGGTTGCGCAAATTGCGTACAATCATACATGCTCATTTAGAGGAACGGCTGTTTGTTTTGGGGGAACAAGAATTCCTCCGCCAATGGTCAACACGGTATTTTCATGTATCTAAAAACAGAGTGCTTTTAACTGTTTGAAGGTCGTTTTGATGTAACATAACGGCTAGCTCGGACCTACACTAGCAGTTGTGTAACCTATATGGTTAGGTCTCTTTTGTTGTCTGTCGTAACGTTTGGGTATGTGCAAAGTGATTATTTGCTCATTTGGTTGTCAGTTGTTAACAATATTCATGCTTACAGCCAATTTTGATTTGGAGGGTGTTGTCCTCTTGTTGTCATCCAGCATCCTGTCATGTTTTCACATTATTGCATTGATCCCACGTCATGGTGTTGATGGGTCTGATTTGTACTGCTGTACTTGACATGTCATCTTCGGGTGTAATAAAACATTTTCTTTCGCCTTATAGGGACTTTTGTTTGGGACGGTGGGACAGCGCTAGTCACCCGTCACATTCTACACCTTTCGATGAGCAGCGCAGGCCTTGGTGCTGTGCTGTGCATCCCGACAGTGGCTCGAGTACTCGCGTTAAAGCTGATGGAGAGGCTATTAACGGACGAGTCTTACCCTGGTCGCTCGCTCATCCTGTGCTGGATGAGCACGGTGCGTCGTGTTCTTACACCCGAACATTACCTCGGTCCACAGGCGGACAGACCTCTGCCTTTTTACCGCGAGGTTGCCGAGACAAAGTCGACTCTCGATGCAGACCTGTCAGATGTTAATGAAGGCGATCTACCATCCATACGCATCAGCGAACTAGTTGCCGTTCGTGGGCTTTCAGCTGATGAGCAACGAGAGACCGCTTTCCCCAAATGGCGAGCGTGAGCAGCTTGTCAGCTGCCAAATGAAGTGCGAGCTTTTGACTGACTTAGGCGCTGGGGCATCCTCCCCACGAGACAGCCCCTTGCCATATGGCGTATTGTACCCAGTGACCAGTGTGCCAACCGCGGTGCTCCTGAGAGCCTCTCGCATGTATTTTTTTTTTTTTTCGAGTGTGTAGTTGCGAGAACAATGCGGCGGCTCGCATATAGGATGTTTAACGTCCGTATGAACCCCGACGTCAGGCGCCGGCGCCACCCTTTCGAACATCTTGCGTTCACTGTGGTTCTGTTTGTGTTGTGGCGTCACAGGTGCCTCGCTGAGGCGCGCGCATTCCTGCCCGCACAATGTACCCAGCCTTGCCGAGACTGCGCCTCGTCATCTGGAAGTGTCTGTCTGTCCAGTTAGAAACGGACAGCGAGGCGCGGTTTCTGCGGCGTTGGCACACGCTCTTTTATGTTGTACGGGAGAGCAGACTTGAAATGTCTGTCGTACTTTATTAGAACCCCGCCCCCCCACCCCTTCTATTGTTTCCCTCTCTAGAGAATCATGTATTTGAGTTTATTTAGTGTTTTGTATAGTGCTATTGGTCTGTGAGTAATGTGCGTTTTTGTATGTATGTATGTATGTATGTATGTATGTATGTATGTATGTATGTATGTATGTATGTATGTATGTATGTATGTATGTATGTATGTATGTATGTATGTATGTATGTATGTATGTATGTATGTATGTATGTATGTATCCTATTGCAAAAACCAGCGTCTTCCAGTGCGAAACCACTCATGTTTTTGCGCTGGTTTCGCACTGGATCTGCTGGAGGTCTGTGATATTCATTGGAGCAGCGACGGGAACACACTGGTTGCACTAGTACGATGGGAGAAAAACGCTGGGATTAGCGTTTTGACGCTGGGTGTGTCGCTGGCATCCGCGATGCACTGGGAGAAGCGCTGAATGTGCGCTGGGACCGGTTAGCATCCCTCAGGGGCCAACATGGCAACAGTGTACTCACAATCGACCATCGGGGCGCATATGAAAAACATAGTTCAAGTAAGCGCTTTTTGCTGCGAAGTCGCTGCGCACCTGTAAGAAAACAAAGTATCATTTTTCTAGCGTTTCCATGTTTCTATAGGTCGTTTCGAACGTTTCGAAAGAGACCACGATCGCCGCGCCTCTGATATCTCATGACACACTAACGATTTCGTACAATTAATACTGGAACTGAATAATGTGGGCTACCATGAATATCAAACATCACAGCTGATCTTGAGGGCATTCTAACACAATGATTACTGCCAAAATGTCCAATGCGGGCTCAATCGCAGGCTCCAAACAAGGCCTACGCATTAGCGAGCGTGGCCTGCATCACGGCCCAGTATAAACAGCAAAAAGAAAAAATAAAGCAAGGAAGAGAGTAGTTTACCGAGCGCTGGGCTCATGAGATAAAAAAAAAAAAACATACAGCGCTTGTAATGCATGATATTTCGCGTTTCTCAAGCTTAATTGAGCTCCTTGCTCTGCATATAAACCCATCGCATCGCTTTCCGAAATATTTACATACAAATAAGATTTAGTTAACAGTAAAATAGTGTCGTCGGGGCTGCGCTTGCCAGTACTGAAGCTTGATCGAAATTTTTTCCTTGAAGGTTCGTACTACAGCTCCGTGTTCAGCGAAAATTACGCCCACAGTAGTAGAGTACCACCGAAGAGCCGGCGCTGGTGAATTTGCCAGCGATGCCAAAATCGACATGTTAAAATGATTCCAGTGCACACAATAGGACACATAGGCATCCAGAACATTAGTTGCAAGTCGTGAGAGCAGGCAGCAAGCTCCAATGGTAAAGAAGTTGTCATTGTTAGAGCGGCTGCAATGGGCCTGTACGCTTCGAAACATCAAGTCTCAACCTATGATGCGATCATGACATAACATGCAAAAGTGTTTCAAAGATTCCCGGTGTAGAAAGCTACGGAGTAAGAGGTACCGAGTTCGAAGCGCTCTAGCGCTGCAGTTTTCTTTTTTGCCTAGTTTACTATTTTTTAGCTTTTTTTTTAAATGTAGTTAAGGTGCTTCGTTACTTTTTAGCTTTTACTTTTTATCCGAGAAACACTTCGCGAGAGTAGCTTCATACTCCTCCAAAAAACCATCTGACCCGAAGGCATGGAGACCGCCATCTCCTTACTCAACTCCGACTATAAGATATTTTCTGCAAACTAGCGCATCAATAGCATTTCTACCGAAATTAATCAGTAATGTTCAAACATGTCGTGCTCCAGACCACGCAATATTTTTTTCTTTGGCTCTAACCCGTGATCTGTTTATGTTTGCTACACGTACACAAATTTCCGGCACTTTTGCATCCCTAGACCAGGAAAGCTCATTATATAGTGTAGACAGAGAATATCTATTAGCTGTTCCTAAATGTTCTGGCTTTCCGGCGCGTCTGACAGAGGTTCTTCGAATGCTATACACTGGTTTAGAAGCTTGTCTGTTAGTCAACGGCCAGTGCACTTATCCGATAGCTGTCACTTGTGGAATACGGCCAGGATTCCCACTCTCATCTGTCCTCGTCGTGCTTTGCATAGAGCCTTTACTGCAGCAGTTCCAAAACTGTAGATCTATACGTGGTTTCACTCTCCCAGGTCAGGGTGAGGTGGGAATTTCAGCATATGCTGACGACATTTCTCTGTTCATAGGAACACTGACAGTTATAGGGCATTTTTGCGTCTTTTCTACACATATATCTGCTGGTCAAGTGCACTCCTCAATCCAGAAAAAAGCTAAACACTGCGTTTCGGAGCTTTCAACGAAGGTTTTCTTGATGGCGTCGTCTGTGTCTATGGTGTGAAAGTACTATAGTGTTACACTCTTGGCGTCTAGTGAGGTAGCTCGCATCACTTAGAAAGAAATAAAACCCAAAGCTGGGAAACGAATCGAGGTAGCCAGGACATTCCACCTACATTTTTCTGAGCGGCATGCATACCTAATCAAGAGCAGTATTGCTGCGCCCCCTTTTACGTAACCAAAGTACTCGTCCTCCTCGCAGAGTTCTGCAGCGGCTAGCTACTGCTTGTGTGTCGTTCATTTAGAACGAGAAGACTGAGAATGTTTCGGGGGTTGTTGTCCGCTTACCAACAGACCGCATTCTAGACTTTGAAATAATGTGCCGAGTGTTGGCCCTAGGAACCACTCAGGGCATCATCGCGGATGTAGCATACCGTGGCAAAGAACTTATTGAGTATCTAATGGGGACCTCTCGCCGTCTGTTTGGAATGGCGCCAGTACGGAGCCGGTGGCTGTGAGACCACCAATGTTTTACATCTGTGAAATTGCTGAACCTACTCTGACACACCACCAAACTGTCACCTTAAGGAGATGGCCCCCACAGACATA
Source organism: Amblyomma maculatum (assembly GCF_055883805.1). NCBI lineage: Eukaryota > Metazoa > Arthropoda > Arachnida > Ixodida > Ixodidae > Amblyomma > Amblyomma maculatum. The sequence goes on along the minus strand of NC_139345.1, from coordinate 143,891,328 downwards.
TGTGAATGCATGACAATTGAAAGTCTGGACGACGATCAGCGAAGGAAGGCTTATAGAAGAAAGCGGAGGCCGTTGATTACTGCCGCCCTCCTCGCTGGTGTCCGCGATTTCATTTTGTTAAAAGAATGACAGGCACTACCAACAGCTGACCGCCTTGCGGCGTGTGACGTGGCGCCATCCGCTCATGCCCGCTGTGTGGTCAAACAGAAACTCTGAATGATGTCTTGCGCGAATGTTGTGTGGCACGCACGTTCTGGCACCTAGTGCCACGCATGTTTCATGCCAGAAGACAATGGCAGGGTCGCCACAAAGATAGTTTCATAGAGCTTGTCATGTGCATAGGCATGCATTTGCTTTGGAAGCGGAGGAGCCTGGCTATTTTGCGGGGACGCCCGCAAAAAGCCATGTTTCCAAAGCTCTATAGGCTAAAATCAATGCTCTGTACACATTTAAATGAGGAATTGACAACAATGGGAAGGGGGGGGGGGGGGGGGGGGGGACTTCCTCCGACGATTTTCTACAAGGTTTATTCTTGTTATAAACGACACAGCAACCGTGCCCATCCTTCCGCACTAGGAAGGTAGGCAAGTGTTTTTGAATGGCATGATTTCCGATTCCAGAGAGTAAGGCTACACAAGTGTTATTATTGCAGAGAGCCTATATGACACGTATAATACACTCTACGTCTGTCAGGTGTCTCATCACGTACCCGAAGGCGTTGCGTCTAGCACGAGGTAAAAAAAAAAGAAAAAAAAAAAAAAGCTCAGAAAAGGCTTCCACATAGTACGTTCCGTCGGTTTTCAAGGAAGACGGGGAGGCGCGACATCGAGCACGTGTTCTGGAACTTTTTCTCCTATCTTTTCTCCACCTGACAATTCGACACCGGTCCGGAGTACACTTCGCGGATTACAGAGTCCGGTCGGTTCTCCCGCGACTCGCCAGTGAGAACGCGCAGTCGATATTTGCCCAGCTACCGCAGGTGAAGTGTGGGATACCATATGCGGCATGAAAGGTGCACGTGCTTCTCCGGGATCAGATGGCATGCCTGTCGGATTTTACCGCGCCACTTGGCAACAGATACAAAAGCCCATCATGGAGTTTATCAACTCTGCTCTCAACGGAGAATTCGTGCCAATTTCTTTTGGTAAAGGCCGCATTGCGCTGCTGCCCAAGCCGGGAGCAGATGTGCGGTACTCCTCGAATTGGCGTCCATTACCTTTCTGTATACAGATTATAGGATCCTGACAGCTTTACTCGTAAAGCGCATTAACCCTTTTCTCCCAAAGCCTATAAGCCCATTCCAATCGTTGTCAGTTCCTGGCCGCTCCATTTTCGTCCCTCTCACACTTGTTCGTGACCTCGTAGCACACACTGATGCTCGCGCGGCTACAGGCATCATATAGTTAACCTTTACTAGGAAAAAGCCTTCGACTGGTTGGAGCAACAATACCTGATGACGCTTCTGGGAGGTTACAACTTCCCACGCACCTTCGCGGAACTTCTCAGTTGTATTTATAGACGCACCACAGCTGATATCCTCCCCAGTGGGGTGACAACGACTCGCTTTTAGTGACCTGGGGTGTGCGGCAGAGCTACCCACTCTCGCCAGTATTCTTCGCGCTGGCCATTTGTCTGTTGCTGGGACGCGTGGAAGGCGCGAGTTTGGTGCGCGGTCTTCTGATACCGGGCTCGGCGCAGACCAAGCTCATATCTTACGCAGATGACGTCATGCTTCTACTGCGCGACGCAGATAGCTTGATGGGTGTTATAAGGATAAGGAACGTTATAAGGATAAGGGTTAGGAGCCTCCGACGCCTATCCGCTAGCCGGCCGCTCGGGTTCCCCCTCCTCCCCTTGCTCGCTGACTTGGTCCACCTCTGTTGTGTGTGAAGTCCCTCATTGTGTGCGTCCGGCGGCGACACCCCGCGGCGAAAGAATGGCCATTGCCGGAGCGCTGAGTTTTTTGTGTCGAGGTGTGCGACTCGGGCGGAGACAAGCTATCGGGCCTCGCGAATTAACCCTTCGGATTCTGAGAATTGAAGTGTTTTATGGCCCTTCGAAAATGCGCCGCGCGGAGATGCCCCAGAAGCGGAGACGGGAGGTGGACCGCTACTGCCCCTCAACGCACGTGTGGCTCCCGCTGTGATTGCCTTTTCGTATCGGTCCGCGGGGCTGTAGCCATGGGTTTAGACACTCGACGGTTTCGAGGGAAGGCTTGGTACGGGAAAATAAAAAATAGTTTCGTTAGCTCCGGCAACCTTTCGGTTTTCTCCAAAATCCTCAGATTGGCTATCAGGAATGGGACCGTGATTGATGCGTACACTGTGAAAAATATTAGTTGAAAAATACAGAAATCTGCCATAAATTTTCGGTTTTGCTGTTTTAAATTTTTTATGTCATCTTACAGCTTTTTTTTTTTTGTTTACAACTTATAGGAATGTTTTGTAAATTGGCAAACATTTTCTGTTATACGGAGTTCTTTTTTTTTTTGCTTTTTTTTTCTGTCGCAGTGAAAACTAAGGATCCCAATATATCTTTTTTTACTCGTCTTTCGTTTCACGTTTTGTGTCTGTAACAACAACAAAATTGCGTTAAGCGCCATTTTTCTTTAATGAACACCATTTCTAAAGCGAAATCCCTGCCAACTCCATCTCATAAATATCTCGTGGCGCTGGCAATACCCGATGAAACCCATCAAGTTGGCCGCGCAGCAGTCGTTGCCTAACCACCGAATGGAGGCAAGTGAAAAGTACCTAACAGATATACTACTATAGCAGGGAGCCAACCAACAACGGACCTCAATGTGGCGCCACTATTTATATTCTTTCGTATCGAAATTGTTACGCATGCGTTCTTCGGACTTGGCCTTCGTGGTTGTCATAACATTTCACTTTCCATTCAACATTAACCTACTATTCATGCAAAAAAGAGTTTGCGGTAGAAAATAGAACAGACGACGGATTGTTTGCCTTCCAATTGAGGTTTCGGCTGAAAAACAGAAAATTGTTTTGTTTTTGTTCTTGTTTTTCTGAACGTATTTCGGTAAATGAAGTAGAACAGATATTCTCTGTATGGAGACAGAAATTTTCATTAAAAATACCTGTAATTTTACACACATTTTTTTACAGTGTAGGAGCTATAGGTGCCCCAAAAACAGGGGATGTTTTGGCCCGAAATGGGGAGAGTGCGCCTGGTCTCGGCCGCCTCTGGGCTGTCATCTTTTGTAACCGCCTTTTAAAAATCTGCCCTGTATTTGGGCTTGTCTATAAACGGTCTTTATATTCAAGAGTTATTCAACTTACAACGAGTCAACTGTCATTTGTAGGTCAACGCCCAGACTCGGTGCCGGACCAACTAGCCTGCGTCGAACATGTTTAAATATTAGGCGTCACGTTCTCAGGACGCGGTATTTCGCCATGCACGTGGCAAAACAATGTAGCCACTATAGAACAGCAGGTAGCCGCGGTCAGAGCGAGGCCCCTTCTACTGCGGGAGCTGGCTTATTTAGGTGTTCTTTACAATAAGTTATGGTTCGTGGCCCGTATCGCTGTGGCGCCCTCTTCGGTGTTCCGAACTCTGAATTCGTTTATATTTTGTTGGTTTAGGGATCACAAGACTGAGCTTGTATCTCGTGTCCATCTCCGCCGTTCGCGAGACCAGGGTGGGTGACGCATGCCCTTCCTTGTAACATTTTGTCGCCTGCTATGCACAAAATGGGTGCACACGCTCATAAGCCAGATAGACGACGTGGGCCTACCCCTTGTTTTATACAGGCTCGGTAGTCTCGGCAACAGTAGATCTGCAGAGGCTCCCATGCTATTCTGAGTTGCGCTGTAAGAATTCCCACTCAGTCAGAGGAAGACTTCCCTAATGAGGATTGGAAAGGCATGACTGAGTCGCGATTGTGCAAGGCACTCTCGATCGCTTAGCGCGCTCCCACCTAGCCCTCACGAGTCACAAAGTTGTCATTCCTGTTCAACATGAAAGGATGGTCACAGTTCCGTGCTGACCGATGTGGTAAAAGATCTCCGCTGGCGCATCGCGTGGGGAGTCCTTCCCACAAAAGTCCGCCTGAGAAGCTGGAAGGTTGTACAGGGTGACAGATGTGTCCACCGTGGCCAGCCATGAGGCAACCAAGCATGTACTGGAAGAATGCGTAGTGGCGCGCACGCTCCACCACTTGGCTACGCGGTAGTCCTCTGTGCCCTTGTCGAGAGTAGCCACACCACAGGGAGCATCTGAGCGAATCCTAAGTTGACGATCGCGTTCGATCTTTGGGAGAACCTGAACGTTGCTACACTGGTGCATACACAGCTTCGACGCATGCAACCCCTCATGACCAAGCTAGCGGTGTTAATGCGGTGCTTTCTTGATGTACAACTTATTGTTCTTGTTGAGGATGCCTTTCGTAAGGGGTCAACGCGCCACATACATATTAGACAGGAGAGAGCGACCCACCAATGGACCGCACGGTAGGCAAACTATCGCATCCAAGTGGGGAAGATCGCAAGCCCACAGTAACATACGCGACCTATGCGGTTTGTGCGTACTTGAATTGTTTTTATGTCTTGAAACTATTGTGACATTTCCTTAGTTCGAATGTGTTTCTGGCCCGTGTGTACTGCTGGGAACATGGAATCCCGACAGAGCACTGGCTGGTCACCTCTGAAGATTGCACCAGATTTTGTCTTGTGTGTGTGTGTGCGTGCGTGCGTGTTTGTTTATTTGTTTGTTGTTGTTGTTTTTTGGCGCATAAGCAACTAAGGCTATCATGCGCCAAGAGCAAGGTTATTTTTGTGTGTGAAATAAAGGGGGAAAACTCGTGTGTTCTAACCAGAGTTTGTTTAGAAAGTCTCCTTTTACGAAACTGGTTGTGTTGGTTTTTATGGCGCATAAGCTGCTAATGCAATGATGTGGAAAGCTTCAGGTTTTAATTTGTTTACTGATGCACACTTGATTTATTCTACAGTTTGCATAAGACATTTGCTTCTTTTAGAAAACTGAAAACACAAGACAAATCTACAAGTCCATCTTCGCCTAAAATCAGTTTTGGGTGAAAAGGAATGTGTTGTTTGTAAAATGGGGTAAAATATTTTTTCCTTAGTGTTTCGAGACCTGTGCATGATTGTAAGACGTGGTTAATAGATAGTTGTTCTCCACATTTTTCGCATTTAGATTTGTCTCTTTTTGTCAGTAGAAAATTGTGTGTCAGGTGTGTATGTCCAATACGGATCGCGGCATAGTATTATTTCTATGAAACGTTCATGATACCGGCACGGCATCCATTCTCCCAAAATGGGCTTTACTAAGTGTGGTTTGTTATCCACTTTACTATTCCAGGAAGACTGCCATTTTTCTTTTAGTTTGTGATGTACAAATTTCATACATTCTTTATAGGGTATGTTTACACTCTTCATTGGCTTGTCACGGGCTTTAGCAGCACATGTGTCTGCTCTCTCGTTGCCTTTAATGCCCATGTGACTCGGGATCCAACAAAATTTTATGTTATATCCTCGAGCAATGGCTGTTTTTATATTTTGTCCGCCGCACCTCTGCCGTGGCAGAGGTGCGGCGGTTGACGCTGGAGAAGCCGCTGGCAAGGCGGCGCGTCGAGGGCCGTGAGCACAAGGCGGGAATGCTGGCAAAGCAGCGGGGGAACCGCAGGAGCGGCAGGGGACGCGGGTGCGTCAGGGCCCGCGGACCGTGAAGTCCGCGGGAGACTGGCAGTGGCCAGCAGGGATTCGCCCACGGAGGAGCTGCAGTGGGCCGCCGCAGTAGCCATGAGCCCGGTCCAACGCAGGGGCGCGCCGCAAACGTGGAGGCAACGAGGGGTGTGCCTCGGGGAAATCCAGGTCACCGGCACAGCACTGGGTCGACGCCTCGAGGGCGGAAGGGGCGCACTGTGAGGGTCCGGTGATCCTGGAGCCGGTTGCAGCACTGGGTCGCACCTCTCACGCAGCAGCTACGAGGTGCGCGAAGGAAGTCACGGGTCCGGGGCACCACGGCAGCAGGAAGGTTGGCAGAAGCAAGCGAGATGGGGACGATGGCCCAAGGAATGTGCACCAGCGGGCTGGAGCAGGGAGGACTGAACCCCCGAAGAGGGCGAGCAGGACGCACGAATACGTGAGGGACGGTCAAGGCTGACGAGAGCGTTGCGAGAGCGGGAACGCACGAGCTCGCCGGAGCTAGCGCCGCACGCAACCGCTCTCGCCGAGCTCTGAGAGGCGACTGACGCGGAACGCGCCTAGTCGAAGGGGAGAGAAAGACGCGTGTGAAAAATTTCGAGAGCACGGCAGAATCTGCTTTGCAGACATGCATTGACGCCCCCTCGATATACCCTCGACACTTGCCTCCCCTCTTTGAGTCTCTTCATCCCTCTTTGCCTCCCCTTGCCTCTTTTTTTTTTTTTTCTCCTCATCTCTCTTGATTCTATTTATCACTCTTGTTCAACGTTCTGTGCTACGTTCTCCGCACCAAAGCTTCCGTCAAGCCTTGCCAAGGTGTGCGTTCGTTGGAATTGGTTGGTTGGTTCACAGGAAGGGAAAGGCGCAGTATCTGTCACACTTGCTCTGTGGACACCTGAACCGCGCCGTAATGGAAGGGAGGAAGGTGGGAGTGAAGTGGAAAGAGAGAAAGGGGAGCCGTAGTGGAGGGCTACGGAGTAATTTCGACCACCTGGGGATCTTTAACGTGCGCTGACATCGCACAGCACACGGACGCCACTTCGTTTCGCCTCCATCGAACGTGTCGAATTTAAGAGAAAGAGAGAGAGAGAATAGACTTTATTTATATAAAGCAATTGCGCGGGTGGTTCACCCAGGCCCCAGTAGGATACGAGATGAACAATGAAGAGATAATTAAATAATGGAAAAAGGTTGGCTGATTTCGTTGTTGTATGACCCGATACGCAGAAATCATGCACGTATGATGTAGTTTGGGTTTTGGTTTAAAATTTAAGAAAACACAACTTGCAATGTTTTATTGAAACATCAAGCATATTTTTGTGACAAATTGGTTGAAGTATATAATAATTTTATAAAATAAAATAGTTAGGATACTTAAACTTTTCTCGCTGCCAGAGGATCTTGCTCTAAGCACCAGGCGGCGCTATTTTCAAAATGGCGCTCTTGTAAACATTAGTAGATGCTACAACAACGTGAGTATTGCAGCTTAACTGCGCAGTGCGCTTATTTTTATGCAAATTATTTACTCTCAAGTCTCCTATTGCACTGAACATTCGTAAACATTCCTGATTTGTCTGGCACGTTTGCTGTTTTTCCCGGGTGGGGATGTCCTTTATGTGTATTGTTAAACCGAAACTGCCTTCCGTTCGTGACAGTCAAATCAATTTAATTTAAAACCGGCCTGCGCAAATTTTAATACACCGTGAACTTGAAAAGTGAATGCAGAATTCATTTATTAGTTCTGTGCACACTATGGAAACAATTTTTCACTCCACGTCCAACGCAGCTGTTCGAAGCGAGGAGAATAAAAATTATTTCCGGGCAAGAGGCAAACGCAAAATTCTGCACATTCGTTGTCAACGCTCATGGAGCGAACAAAATTATTCGCTGAAATCTGCGGTCTCCTGCTACTGGAACGCGGCGAAGATGGTCGCAGCGAGAGCATGCAAATTTGTCGTCCCGCGAAGAGGCCTTCGCAGGCTTACGCGATCCTTCGGAGTATTACGGCGATGAAGAAATTCCTCTTTTCCCGTCGTGGCGAGTACGTCTGCGCCGCTGCTCCGGTGCTGCTGCCGGATTCGCGTTGCATCACGGTGGATCTGGAGCGAAGGCGCACGGACGAACTGGTGGAGACGTTTGTGCGAAACGCGCGGGCTGCAATCGACGCCTTGTCGCAGCAAAGGAGCGACAACTTGCGGAGCCTACAGGCCTGTGAGCATCGCAGGAATGTCCGCATGTTGCTTAGAGATTACCTCTCAGAGACGTGCCAGATCTACGCCGAGATGAAGGCTGTCTACATAAAGCGCGTGTGCGACCGACATAGATGGGGCAGGCTCGGTTCACCGTACCGCAGATTGGGTCCTGGTAGTGCTGGCAGTTCGTCGGGTTTCGTATCTGCTCCCTTGATGAACGGCCTCCGACAATTTCACCGGTTTTCGAATGCGGCCTCCAAGATGGTTTCAGTTGGGAGCTGGTTCCAGTCGACGGACGATAGTGAGGGCCAGCGAGAGTCGACCAACTTTGATTTGAGCTTGAGTTACGACGAATGCGTCCTGTTCGAGGAAGAAAGCAAGGTTCTCATGGACCGTCTTAACAGCCCACAAGAAGCCGTGCGGCACATCGAGACGCAACTGATTGACATCTACTACTTGCAGAGAGTACTTACGGGTCACATCCTCGAGCAGGAAGACGATGTTGAAAGGATGGCCACGGCGACCCGCCTGGCCAGTGCACACTTGGCGGCTGCGACGAGGGTGCTGGAGGACAATGTTGTGCACCGGACTTCTTTTGGATACTGGCCTGCGGGCCTCATATTTTGGCTTTCCCTCGTTTTGCTCTTTCTTCACTGGCTGACACCATAGACAGGAGTTCAGATTGGAAAGAGGGGAGGGGATTAGGAAGAGAAAGAATCAGCAAGTCTATGGCCTGCGTGCACGCCCCTTCTTGTAATGCTTTTATTCAAAAAATAAGGCTTTAAAAATGCAGGATGTGATAATAGGGCTGTAGGATTATTTTATGAGCATAATATGCCCTGCATGTGTGTGTTGTCATACTGCTAACCCTCTAGTGAAGGTGTTACAGGGGATACTGCAATCGACACCATTATGTGTACAAATCGCAAAAAGAAAGAAAGAAAAAAAGCAGTAGAGGAACATTTCAGATGAATTGAAGCTTGCCTGTGATAGATTACCTTGTTTTAACAGCAAAGACACAACTCTAACTGAAAACTGCTTTTAAAAGGTATAAAGGGCAAGAAGATAACATACCTTGCCATCAATAATGTGAATAAACGGTCCATCATCACAGTCTTTTGAATGCATACACTGCCTTTCACTTCAAAATTGTGATCTGCATCAAGTGGCAAGGAAAATTCTAAGTGCCATTTCCTCAGCAATAACTGTCTTTTGCTGCAAGGAATACATCCACATGCAGAAACAGTCATAGCTTTTCAATTTATGCGATAATCAGATGGAGTGCCTTTTTTAACATTGAATGTTTAAAAAGTATGAACCAGTCACTCTGATGGTGTTAAATATATGAACAAGACTTGGCAGCCTTTGTGGTAATTTTATCAATATAGTTACACGTAAATGCGCTCTCTACAGTACTTTTGTATTTATCATAGCATACACTGATGGAGCCATTTCTACTCATGTTTGACCCACTGCAGTCGGTTGGTGGCTTTGGCATTCGGCTGCTGACCTCACTGTTGTGGTTTCGATCCTGGCAGTAGCAGACATATTTGTGTAAAGAAGAAATGTAAAAGTGCCCCCTTGATGTGCAGTACTATTGCATGTTAACAAACTTTGGGGGGTGTAAATTAATCTGGAGCCCTCTACTACAGTGTTCCTCATAACCAGCGCTTCCCTTCAGGACATTAAGCCACACAATTTGAAATCTTACTCAGGTTTACAGCTTAAGTTATAGCTTGTTAAAGCAGAAATATAGCAGAAGAAAACATGTCATCAGTTCCCAAGGTTTTTTGTAGAGTTTTTCAATAGATTTATCTGCAGCAAGTTAACACCATTAGATAATGACATTGAAGCAACATGACTGACCTTGTTTAAGAACAGTTTTTCAGTGGTGGCATCCTTTTGAATCCACCCTCAAATTCATTTCCTAATATTCATTGGTAGTGTTATCTGCACGCACTGAAAGTAAATGCTTGCTTTACAGTCATATGTGAAATAACTAGTAAAATTGAATGCATTAGATAAGGCTCATATCCTCACCAGCTTTCACCTGGAAACTTTATTGAAGGTACTCATTCTGAATATTACAGTTGCCGACATGTCGGTAAAAATGCTTGTCCAGTGTGTGTGTGTTCTATTTTTTGTATAGGTTCTGTTTACTCATATATAATCTCGGGCATGCTTTAGAAATCACCTTTGATCCACTCACCAAAGAGTTTTATGTGCACTAGAAATAGTGCAGTACAAACTTTAGCCAGTTCATCTTGAAGAAGTATTACACAGCCAACTGTGTAAATCTGACAAAAAGAATTCTAGCTTCTCGTCCAGGATGTCAAAATTCTTTAGGCAAGTTTCTTTTACAGCTTAAAAACATTTGCCTAACATTGCGTTCCCGTAGCTCTTTTCACATCACAGCTAGTCAAGCATTGTTTCACGGAATGTAAATAAATTACATCTAGCACCTAACCTAACACATTGAGATTCATTTCTTAAAAAACGATTCGGGAACCGGAACACAGTTCCAATAATAGCGCTGCTTGACTGTGATGGATTGTAATTAAAAGCCCTAACAAAAATGTGAACCTATTTTCTTCTAGTTAAGATGTTTTGCCCAGCGTGTTGATTGTGCTTGCCTAGTAATACATGACATATAATTGCGTGTTATTGCTATTTCCTGTGAGTTTAATGTTCTTCGGAGGATGCAATGCCTCATTGCGGTTTCAGAGCTTTTTTTTTTTTCTTGTCCTAGTACTGACCACGCGTTTAACGCGTTTGAATTGTGGTGCTGGCGAAGACTCTTGAGAGTTCCTTGGACTGCCAGAAGATCAAATCAGTCGATATTGTCGACCGTAAACCCTGACTGCTCATGGGAGGGTCAAATTCTAAAGTTAAAGCTCAGCTACTTTGGTCATCTGATGAGAAGAGAGGAGTCGCTGGAGAAAGATTTGATGTTGGGAAAGGTTGAGGGTCGCCGGAGAAGGGGTAGGCAGCGAACGCGATGGTTAGATGGCATCCTCGAGGCACTGCAGATGAAGTTATGTGATGTTAGGAAGATAGTGAGAGACCGGAAAGTGTGGCGTGACATGGTCCATAGGGTCACGAAGAGTCGGACACGACTGAACGACTGAACTGAACTGAACTGAAGTACTGACCACACTCCTTGCTTTTTTAACATATTTTGTTAACTAATGCCCACTATGAAAAACCTAGTGAAGGATTTTTGTTAGTAAATAGATATGTTTATAATCATATATATGAGCCACTTAATAGGACTATACTACTTCTGGAAGTTTTGATGCTTTGCAGCACAAGGAAGCCAGCCATGTAGTTGATGCTTTGACAATTGCTAAGAGCCCTGGCATATACCTGAGCAACTGTTCTGGATAGATGCAAACCATTTTGGAACTACTGAGAGCTTTGAATGTTTCATTGAAATATTTTGCACCTTTGTTGAAAAAGACCAGGCTAAGGTATGAGAGGAACTTTGAACTGCCGTAGGCTAGTATCATTGTTGGTTTGATGCGTTGCATGACGACAGCTTTGCTTTTGGTGCAAATGGTGCTGTGTGGAACTGATGTTGTCCACTATTAAGAAGTAGTGTTACTGTCGTCCTGGTACTGTTGTGCTTGCAAAGTTATGCTAATACAAGGTTGTCTCATGGTAATACAGTGAAATGCACTTATAACAATACCGCTTTAATGATATATTAGATAACAATGGACAGTCGTAGCGCCATCAACTTTGCCCTAAGGAAAAACAATCCGCATCAAACAATGCTGTAATGGTAAATTATTGGTTGTAACAATGAATTTGGGTCCTGAGTGCAAACACTAGCAGGAAAAAAAAAAAAAAAAAACTCACGAACACTGCAACCTTGCCAGCCAAACCACATCATGAAGTCCTAAAGATGATCAAGTCTCTGTAGGCCATCATTTGTGCTAAAACCTTTCACTCAGCTTTGTGCAGCAGTTGAATGCCCTGCAGAGAGATGCCAGCAATATTGGCGAGAAACAGTCAAAGTAAGTTTAAGCTGATGATTACATATTTTTGCCTGCAAATAAGTAAAAAGTGCAAGCTACGTTCTCTTAAATAAAATTTCTCAAGTTTCTCATGCTTTCTTTGTTGTTTTGACTTAGCCCAGCTATAACAATTATTGGCTATAACAGTGATATTTTCGTGGCACTTCAATATTGTTATATAAGTGGGTTTGACTGTATTACTGTTCAGCATAAATGCCGTGCAAAAAGCTGTTTTTTCACATGACAGTTTCATCTTTTCCACCAGAAAGCCTCTTAAAATGTGACAAAAATGAACCTTGTAGTAGCGATTTCGTCAGGTAAGTTTGTGCAGTTGTTGTGTAGGGATGCTTGCTGTGAAGAAATGTATTGCAGTAGGAAAGACACACATGAGTTACTGTGATGTTAAAGCAGATGTGTGAGTTGCAAACGGCATGGTCTGCTTGTGACCTTGATAGCATTGGTGTGCTTGGGATGCTGTGGCTCTGCAGATGGAGTATGCTGTGCCCAAGTATCCGGGTGTTGGGGAAGCAGGCCTGGAGCAGTTTCCTGGTGCCTTGGCCCATGGCCAGGACTACAGCTTTTTGCAGAACATCCTGGTGGATGGTGGCAGCCAGTTTGGTGTGTCAGCACTGGCCTTCGACTCACAGGAGGAGCTCCTCTGGATGGGAAATCAAGGGGTGCGTGGGTGTTTCCTTTCTGACTAACAACTTGTGCGGGGTGCCTTATGCAAATCTTGCCACTTAGACCGGTCTGCCTGTTCTTGCCTTGTTGATAAACGTAAACAAAAAATTACGAGGGACTTTAGCTACTAAGAAGTAGTGAAAGGCGATAGCCTGAGTGCCGCATTATGCTATGGAACTGGTGCTAATTAGTAAATATTTAGCTAATTAGTCATTAAATAAATAAATAATGAGTTATCTAATTAGTTATCAATCGGTAGTTAATTGGTAATTGATCATTGATTGACATATGACCATATAGCACGCATTTGCTCATACTGTGGTGGTGCTTTGTGATTGGTCGAGACCTCTATGAAGTCATCCTGTCTCGACCAATCAAAACGCCGCAAAAGCGGGACACATTTTGTCCACGGCAGCATGAGTCATTAAAGGCTTTCGCCTTCATACCAAATGGTATTGTTGGTAAGTAAGCAGAGGGAACTTTGGCTTGTGGTGACTGGTGGCAATTTGATGACTGTGTGCCTCCTGGAATTTTTACATGCTTGCTGTTGGAGATGCAAGGAGGAGGGAGAAAAGTATCCTATAATGCAACCTAATTACATGGAGACTGTACAGGTACGATGCAGGAATAGTCATTCAGTGAAGCAAAGGCAAAAATATGGTCAGCAGAGATAATTTGGTTGCAACCATGCTGCCCTAGGCAATATACCAGAGGGTAGTATGCTGTTGGACTTAACTAATACTCTGACCCCCTCCGCCTCACCAGAAAAAAAAAAGAGCATTAATAATCTATACTCTGTTCTGTATATCTTTCAAGAAAAAAAAAAAGTGAAGAAGCATTGATTCAGGAATATGGGATTTTTCGCTCTTTTGTACTCGGTAAGAAATGAAATTTCATGGCATACAAAATGCAAATGCTCCTTTGATTCTTTTCATTTCTTAATTTCAGAAATGAAATTTACATCTAGCACATCGCCATTTACACTGAGGAAACTAGGGATGCATTGCCTTTAATTCTCGTAATGAATAAAAATTTATTATTATTCCAGCAGTGAGTTAAAACTTTGAGAAACTACAGAAAATTGCATACGAGTGTTACTTTATTTCCAATGGCTCCTAATGTTGCAACATGCTTGTGTATGGGCTACTTATCATACGCCTTAAGATTAATGCCTATTTTTTATCTACCTAGGGTCATGTGACATCATACTACACTTCAGAGCTGCAGAAGTACACGTCATTCCAAGTTCATGCAACCAATGAAGTGCGTCAGTTGCTAACCATTGACGCAGGAGTGTTGTCTCTTACTTGCAACACTCTGCGACTCAACAATCGTAGAGGACTCATTGCTTTCCATCATAGGTGGGTACCACACTTGTGCTGCTCTGTGCATTCAAGCCGTAGCTTGAAGTGTCTGTGGAGAGGTATTGTGTATAGTTTGTATTCCATTGTTGGAATCTTACTGTGCTGTCCAAAAACTTACAACAGTCCAGAAATGTGTTGCATTTTATTCATTGCTAATCATTAGGCTGATTATAGTATTTTGGGAATTCTGTTACTACTATACTACTAAATCCACATCAGGGGTTCAGTTGTCATGTGAATTCACTAGAGATGTTAAAGTTCGGTTTATTCCAGTTTGAACAGCTGCAGTGAGGTTTTACACTTGCAGGAAGTATCAGTAGAATGAAGTCACCGCATCATCTTGGTATTCTGTGGTTATAGTAGTATGTGGTTGTTTTATTATGTATCCGAAAGGAAGGAAAAGGTGTTTGCCAGCCCCAGTATCTGCTATCTGATATCTGAAGCACCTGAACTGGGGCAGCAGAAATAGAGGGATAGTGATGATGTGGTAGACGAAATCAAAGAGGTGAGCGATAGGGAGAAAGGACAGGGTAGGTAAAAATGTAAAAAAAAATGGTGTGACAGCTGACTTTGATTCATTGTTACAGTGTGTGTAAATTCTACCGTCACTTCTCGAGCCATACTCATGAAACAGAAACTCATCAGACCACCACTGTTGCAATCTTTAAGTTTGTGTGCCAAGCATGTTGTCAGCAGCTGAAGATTGCATCATGCATCACTCCTGCTTTGTTGCGTTTTGCACAGTATGGGTATGGGCTACCATAATGACAGCCCTGCAAAGAGCTGGAGAAAACTGTGCTGGGCACTTGATTCGGGAGATGCTCCCTCTTGGGGAGCATAGACTGCTCTGGTGTCTCTCATGATTTCAGTTTCTGCCTTGCTTTTTGGGATGTATGGGATTCAATTCTCAGGTCTGCTGGGTATCCGCCTAGTTTTCTATTTGGCAGAGACTTATCCCTAGCTTGGTACTCGCCTTCTCTCGCATGAAATCTTTGGGGAAATGGGTTTTCAGTCTGCATGAGTTGGCTCCGACTCATGCGGACCAAAAACAGCTTAGTCCTGGTGGTCTTTGATCAAAACTGCCCTTCAAGTCATTGCCATTGTCATCCCTTAGGGAGCAAGATTGTCTTCCCCGCAATGTGTAAATTGCAACTCCTGGCTCTGTGCAGCTCTGAAGAATTGGAGGACATGCACTGCATGGCCGTGTCACCCTCTGGCTCACTGCTGATGGGCGGCAACCAGACGACGCTGATTGAGCTGGACTTGGCCACGGGTGAGCAGAAGATGGTTGCTGACGTGGGCGACAATGGCTGTGCTGTCATAAGGCGGCACCCACGCTTCATTTGCTGTGCTGACTTTACGGGCAAGGTGCGGCATGCTTTCTGCAGTACATTTGGCTGTTTTTCAGGAAGGTTATGGCCATTTTGAAGGAATGACTCATCAAGGAGCCATAGCCTGTAGTGTGCTTTGACAGCCAATTTTCACCTGTACCTTCAGCATACTCGGAGTGCAGTACTGACATTGTCAGAAGATGTGGACCACTGCATAAATGCTGAGCACTATGTTACTTTTTTAGCCACCTTGTTTTTTTTTTACCTCGTATTGCCGCATGTGGTATGGATTTTTGAATAATTCTTACCTTTTCTGGCAAGTGTCTGACTAAAAGGTGCCATAAACTGAAGCTTACTATTAAATTGGGTCCTCTGTGTCAAATATGAGCCCAAACAAGTGAACGGTTACGCCAAGGTATTTTCTTTTCGATTTTCTTTAATCGATGCAACATTCAGCAGAGTAGCTGCAGGCAATTCTGGTGGAACTGTAATGACATGCCTGTGGCTCTAATGGTCAAGAAACTGAGAACCGCAGCCATTTTTGGTACATAAATCTTCAAAGCACCTGAGGTTCCACAGTAACCATGTTCTGTGACTTGGCGAAACTCCTGGACAGTTGTGCAGTGGTCGAAAAATTTTGTTAATTAAGCATTGTTTCATTGGACTAGGACTAAGCTTGCATAGCTTGTATGAGCTAGAGCACATACTGTAACATTTTACAGGTTTAATGTTTAAAGTGTATTACTTATTTCAGAAGATATTTCAAAATATGGCTCATAAAATGTGCTTTTTTTGTTTAGTATCTCCTACCCACGACCTACTGTATAATGGGCGACCTGCGCGTGCGCCGCCTCCCCAGCGCCGGAGGTTTGCTTTTGCTTGTGCTGTTTTTTTTAGTTCTCTAAAACGTCACTGTTGAGAGTGGCGCTGTAACTCACCCCCACGACGAGACGCGTCGACTGGCTACGGAGCGTGAAGATTGAACACGAGTGGGCCGTAGATATACGGGATGGAGCGGCCGCAAAGCTCGATGCCGGCGAGTTTATTTTAAGTAGGCACTAAATAACTTAACCAGAGGCAGTTTTGACGTGCCCTGTGCCTGTGGGTTGCGGTGGATGCCTACGCGTTTGCGGCATCATTATGCGCACTATGGTCTACTGTTGCGTGCCACTCTGCAAGTCGAGCGGGCGAACATCGACAGGGACCTTACAGAGGTACGAAATCAGTGGCTCAAGAACATCTCGCGGCAAGCCAAACTTAAGCTATGAAGCTGCACCAGCTTTTAAACATGCCTATAAGATAGCCTTACTCGAGCATTCCGGGCGACGGCGTCCGTTGTAATAGCGAGATCATTTTAGAAGGAAAGGGTTGCGATCATCAGCTGATGCTGTAAAAGTAGAGTTTCCGTTGCATTCAGTGATGTCTGCAAAGTACATTTCTGTTATGGCACTACTTGCTTTTCAGTGTCAGGGAAACAGCCCTGGATTCCAAGCGACAGGAGCACGGTGTGTAGCCTGCATTTTAAGCAGGAGGACCAACAATTTTGCGAACGGAAAAGTGGCATATTTATACGTGCAGCTCAAGCAAGACACTTATCGCCAAATAACCGCTGAGAACCCAACACGAGGAAGCCAGGCGGCAACATCAGGATACCAGACAAGATATTTCTAACCCAAGCAGATAAACTAATAGAAACGGAAAAAAAAAAAATCGAAACGGAAGGCAGGCCAACTCTTCGCAAAATCAGTGTGGACCATTCGTAGCAACAGCTAAGCAAGACATGAGAAGCAAACCAGTTCAGACCCTAAAAAATGAAAAAAAAAAAAAAAAGCCCCGAGGAGGAGGAGGAGGAAAAACTTTATTTAGCCCTATATTATTTGGTGGCTTTTGGACGTCTTCAGAGATGTCTGCTTGTTGTATCCACCTCGAGAAAACAATTAGCAAAAGCAGAGTAAAAAAGGTGAAGCAAAAGCAGTCAGAATCTAGAGAAAACTTAACCAACAACGAAAGACGAACGTAGCAAAAGCAAAGTCAAACAAAAGAGGCAAAAGCAGTCAGAAATCTAAACCAACAACAAAACATGATCTTAGCAAAAGCAGAATCAAACAAAGTACGCAAAATCGGTCAAACTTAAAACAACAATAGCAAAAGACGCTCGTAGCAAAGGCAGAGTCAAACGACACGTCAAACGACACCTAACCAAACAACAGAAGCTAGGTCGCTAAAAAATTCAGGGCTTAAAAGTCGGTCAGTATATAACGTGACGTTATGTGGTTAGGTGTGCTGGTAATTCATTTCTTCGTTCGTTTGACTCTGCCTTTGCTACGAGCGTCTTGTTATTGTTTAGGTTTGATTGATTTTGCTCCTTTTGTTTGACTCTGGTTTTGCTTTTTGTTGTTGTGTTTAGGTTTCTGACTGCTTTTGCTTCCCTTTTTGACTATATTGCTTTTGCTACGATTTTTTTTTTTTTTTTTAAGGTTTTCTGACTGCTTTGCTTCATTTGTTTGACTCTGCTTGAGCTACGAGTGTTCTTGTTGGTTTAGGTTTCTGACTGCTTTTGCTTTTTTTTGTTTGACTCGCTACGATCGATCGTCTTTTTTTTTTTTTTTCGTTGTTGTTGGTTTAAGTTTTTGTCTGCATGCTTTTGCGTCTTTTTTGTTTGACTCTGCTTTTGCTACGATCGTCTTCTAATTGTTGGGGGTGGTTTAGGTTTCTGACTGCTTTTGCCTCTTTGTTTGACTCTGCTTTTGTTGTCGGTTTAGGGTTTTTTAGGCTTCTGACTGCTTTTGCTTCACCTTTTTGACTCTGCTTTTGCTACTGTTTTCTCGTTGTTTTTTTTATTTTTCATTTTTTAGGATCCGGACTGCTTTGCTTCTTACTCTGCTGTTGCTACGAGTGGTCCACACTGCTTTTGCAAGAGTTGGCCTGCCTTCCGTTTCGAATTTTTTGCCTTTTCTGTTAGTTTATCTGCTGGGGTTAGAGATACCTGACGTTGCCGTGTTGGGTTCGCAGCGATTATATTAGGCGACGAGTCTCGTGCTTAAGCTGTACGTATACATGCCACTTTTCCGTTGAATAAATTGTTGGTAGTGTGCGGATGTGGTGTCCCTTTCTTGTCCAGTGTGTTGCGCCGCCGTTCATTTTCACTACAGTTAATGTTCACAAGCTTATTATGCGCATGACAAGAAACGGAAGGGGGAAACGCCGAGCACGCATATTCGGCAAATATTTAATTGCACTGGACACAGCCTGCCTGCGCAGATATCAAATACGGAGGAACGAACGTGCACGGGAGGGAGACTGGCAGTCTGCTCCAACTGGGGCTACTACGCACACCAACTGAAACAACGCAACCGCGTCCGTCGAAAGGACGACGACGGCTGCTTCGAAGATGTTTCCGCGGCTCTTACTCCTAATATTGCCACTCTCATTTCACTGGCCCACGCCTTTATCTTACCGCAGCTATCGCTCATGAGAAATAATGGTTCCACAAATCCTCCCGCGGAACTCTGCGCCGCTCGCTTGCAGGCACAGCCGGAGCGCGTGAAACGCTGCTCTGGGGGTGAGCTTTGGCGGCATCTACTGGCTGTTTCGGTCCCTACTCAGCGGTCACGTGGCATTTCTTCGGCCGCGCGCTCCCGTAGAGAGTGGCGCGATGCGCAGGTCGCCCATTATACAGTAGGTCGTGCTGCTACCCTTATTTCTGCAAGAATCGATAACTTTCGCAAAGTCTTTTTCTCACTCGCACATCTTCGCTTTCTTCCTCATTGTTACTTGTCACTATTCAGTTAGGAAACTAACTACCTGATTTAGTTGTTGCCATGATTAATTCTGGGAAATCTTACTCTGCAGTTGCTGACCTTTCCAGTTGTTTTTAATTATCTTTTTTGTGATTTGCCCTTACGTTGTTGCTGCTTTGTTGTCTGTGATAAATGACCTTCTTGAATTTTTCTAATTGTTGTTTCATAGCCATACTTTTTGCTTCCTGAGAACTGTGTGACATTGGGCAGTGTTTGTGGGCTGTCTCCTGTGTTTTATATTGTCCCGCTCATGAACTGGTCTTTTGGATCTTGATGGCAAAATAACATGGCGATGATATTAACGGCTACGGAAAGGCAAGATTCTGGCTTCAGTGTGAGGCTTGTGCTCATTATTTAATGCAGAGTGGCTAAGATAGAACTGTCAGTGTATATAAACTTATGCTTGCTCTTTTTTCACAAATTTTTTGCTTTCCTGTAAGTTAAATTATTAACACTCTACAGCACATGTATTGTGGCTTTTGATTTGACTCATTCAAAGCTTTTTTTCTTCATGTGTTCTTACTGTGCCTTTCAGGTCACCCTGAGGGACTCCTCCAGCTTTAAGGTTGAATACACATTAGAGTCACTTTCAGAGACCAGCGTGCTCTCTGACTTTGATGTGCTCGGCAACATGGTCGTCACCTGTGGCTTTACGAGCAGGCAAGTGGACGAGACACAGCATAGTCATTCATTTATCTCTGCACTCTTGAGGGCAATGGGCATGCCAGCCTGCTGTATAGCAGATTGGTAAGTAGAACCCCTCTGTAGTAAACTCTGATATAGTAAACTAAAGCTGAAGTTCCTGTTCACCTTCCATAGACGACTGTTCATTTTTCCGCCTTTATGATAACATTTTTTGGCAAAAATTAGTTATAGTAAAAGGCGTCTGGCCACGGCGATGACTTCCCACGAAATGACATTGGCGCATGCCTGCTACCTAGAATCGCAAGGCATTTAAAAAAATAAAAATCACCATGTGTTACTTTAAATGGCTTTACCACTTGGCTTGTAGCGCTCAGGAGAAGTCAACTTTATGTAGGCCTTGCAGCTGTGAGGGAAAGCATGCAGGGCATAGGAAAAAAAAAATCGAAGCTGCCTGCAAACGTGGAAAGAAAGCGGCGCGGTCTGTTCAGAAAGAAAAGAAGAGTAATAATCCAGTAAGAAATAGGGAAGGGAAGGAATGGCCGAATATTCACAGGGCGAGGTAGCACAAGGCACTGGTGGCAAGAACTGGAGGTGTGTGCACTTTTGCAGCACTTGATTGCGGCGCGCATTTCTCATCTATTGCCTTTTAAAACAGAAACGGCGTAAGGTGATGCAGTGTTAATGAAAAGCTGTGGTTTTCACATGAAATCAAACTCGGCTGTATTGGTAGCCACTTTGCCCTCATGCTTCAGAGGTACTTCCAAAAGATGTGCACAAATTTATAACTGAAAAAATGGCACGAAGAGATGATAAGACAAAGGTAGAAGGTATTTTAGAGTGCTTTATTTGTTAAGCAACAAGGCGTGCTCGGTAAGTAGCCATTTCATCATCATCATCATCAGCCTGACTATACCCACTGCAGGGCGAGGCCTCTCCCATATGTCTCCAATTAACCCGGTTCTGTGCTGGCTGCATCCACTTGACCCCTGCGAACTTCTTAATCTCATCCGCCTACCTAATTTTTTGCCGCCCCCTGCTACGCTTTCCTTCTCTTGGAATCCAGTTGGTTACCCTAAGCTACCATCGGTTATCCTCTCTTCGCACTACATGTTCTGCTCATGCCTATTTCTTGTTCTTGATTTCCACTAGAATGTCAGTAATTTGAGTTATTTCTCTGACCCACTCTGCACGCTTCCTATCCCTTAATGTTAACCCTACCATTTTTTGCTCCATAGCCCGCTGCGTTGTCCTGAACTTAACAACTTAAGTAGAACCTTCTTGGTTAGCCTTCAAGTTTCAGCCCCATAGGTGAGTACAGGTAAGATCCAACTGTTGTATACTTTCCTCTTGAGCGATACCGGTAAGCTGCTAGTCATAATCTGCGAGTGCTTGACAAATGCGCTCCATCCCAATCTTATTCTTCTTCTTATTTCCTTTTCATGGTCTGGATCTGCGGTTACTACTTGTCCTAAGTAGACATATTCGCTTACCACTTCCAGTGCTTCGCTACCTAACGTAAACAGCTGTTCCTTCCTGAGGCTGTTGAACATTACCTTAGTCTTCTGCATATTGATTTTCAAAATTCCCATAAACGAAAGTGTTAGGCAAGAAGATACGATCTCCCCAGTACTATTCACAGCTTGCTTAGAGGAAGTATTCAGAGACTTGAAATGGGAGCAGTTAGGGATGAGGGTAGATGGAGAATACCTCAGTAATCTGCGATTTGCTGATGACATTGCCTTGCTGAGTAACTCAGGAGATGAACTGCAACGAATGATTGGTGACCTAGACAAGAAAAGTAGAAAGGTAGGCTTGAAAAGCCATTTACCAGACGACACCTTCAGGACCATGTCGTCACCAATAAATGATATGGGTATGTTCAGATAAAAACAGCAGTCGAGGTCCCATTATCATTTTTTGTTTTCGATTAAATTTTTATCTGTGGTGGGCAAATGTCTCTACACAAAAAGAGGGACCTTAGTTTTGCAAGGTATGCAGTAGGTTTCTCAGAAAAAAAAAAATGTATATCACTAGAGGTGGAAACCATCGTTTTTGCCATTTCAAAAAGTTGCAAGTTTGGAGCCCTGCTGCTTGCACATTAAAATGTTGCCATTTGTTTGTTATCTTTTGCTAAATAAATCAATGCAACTTTTACTTTAAGGAAAATTGTTAAAAATATGTTTTCTTGTCACACTCCTTTTCTTAAAAAATCGCAAACTTTGCTCCAAGAGCAGCGCGCTGCAATAAAAGTCGATTCTCAATCCTATATTATGGCACGAAAGATTGTGTTGTTGTCGGTAAAACTTTTTGTCTTGAATACTAATGCAATTATCGTAATTTTAGACACATTTTGAGGCTCTAGACAGTTAGGTGTTTTCTCCACAACACATCGAATTCGACCAAAAAAGCGAGAGCCTCGGGTCTCACTCTGAGATTGAGACTTTGCAGCTTAGGTGGGTGGCAGGTTCGCTTTGTGTTAATTTGCCGAGCCTAGCCTACATACAAGAACACTCAAAACCTTGGCACATTCGTGCGGCAAGCTTAGAGACATATAATTCCTCCCAAGCTATCATGCTGCAGAGCATATTCTGCTTATTATATAGTACGTAAGTGCACTTCAGGAAAATCGTCTTCAAAAACACATTAAAGTCAATTTCTATCATGACCGATATATGAATAGTTCACATTTTTCCACTCAGTATTATGCTAATAATGTGGTATTCTTGGCCTTGCAGGGTAAAGTAATTAACTAGACGTTAATAGGTATGTGCCCCCCCCTCCCCCACCTCCTTTTTCTCTCTGTGACAGACATGGGGCACTGACGGTGGATCCTTTCATCAAGGTGTATGACTTGCGCGTCATGCGTGCTGTGGCACCCATCCAGATGATGTTCCCACCCTCCCTGCTGCGCTTTGTCCCTGCCTTCACTTCTCGGCTGTTTGTCGTTTCCCAGGTTTGGCCATTCTCCCTGTTCATTTCACGATGAGATCTCTTCATTGAGAGACCTTCGTCCTATGCAAAAGATCGCGAAGAAGCACCATTTCTCATCAAACGACTAAAATGATTGAATGGGAAGCTCGGGAATTGTACAATGTGGTGTATGGTTTAAGAAATGTTTTTATTATATGAGCTTAACAGTAGGCAAGCTCATTTACTAGGGTTGGGCCAAGAGAACCGCTTGAAGGTTCGGGCTCGTTCATCTGGTGCTCGCGTCTCAGCCGGCGCGCTAGCGCCAGATCACCTTCTTCTTTACAATGTATGTTTTACATGCATTTTTTAGTTATGTAACCTTTATAATCATTGTATATCATTGTATTGGGTCTTCGGCGCTCGTCTTGCGTCAACTGAAACCTCGCTTGTAACAATATGATATACTATATTTTCCAGACTATAGTCAGCATCTTGTCTTGGCATAGACAGTGATACAGAATCAATCACCATTTCACATTTACCTTGAGAGCATGTTCAGGCTGTCAGGAACTCTGAACAACTTAAATGCACAGAAGTAGTTTATTTCACACCAGAATATGTGCATTGTAACTTGAAATTACTGGACATCAGCACTGTCACAAGGGGTTAAAGAGAGCATGTACAAAACCGGCTGCATTTTGATAGAGGCGAAACGAAGTGGCGTTCCTGGGATGTCAATGCATGTTAAAGATCCCAAGGTGGTCAAAATTATTTTGGAACCCTCCACTGGGGAGGGGGGGGGGAGGGGGGGGGGGGGGGCACCTTTACTTTGAGCTTTCATTCCCACCTCCCTCCCTTCCCTTAAGGCATGGTTCAGGTGTCCACAGAAACAACTGGGACAGACACTCCACCTTTCCTTTCCTGTGAACCAATTTATTTATTAACTTGATAGAAAAAAAAGTACGATGCAGTGAGTTCATGTGGTTGATGGGGATTTCACTTTTCTCCATTTGCTCTTTAACCTCTTGTGACAGTGCTGAGTGTTCAGTGATCACAATCGAAATCGTCGTGCCAGGAAATCTAGGCAAGAAAAAAAATTGAGTAAAATTGGCATTTCAGCATTATGGTGTGCAACAGCACTTGTATTTTTCCTGTGTCTAAGTTAAACAATGATGGCTGAGAGTTTAAAGTCATCATCCACAGTGCAGTTGGGCTTTGTTTTCCTTACATACATGTAAATTGAAAGTACTATTTTGGAAAAATATGCATTTTCAAACCGAACAAAAAAAAAAAAAGGAATTGTAATATATCGGTATTGGTTCCTTATAATTCCTACATATATCGTTAAATTTGCCTCTGCACTGCCTATTCTACAAGTGTGTGAACCTCAAAGCAGATGTTGCTTTAGGCTATACATGCTTCAAGTCATAATTGCAGTTTCTATTCCTCTGCAACTGTGCGTTGTGTGCAGCCTCATCTTCCTCGCTTGTCTCTCTCCCTTAGACAGGTCAGTTTCAGCTGGTGGACACCAGCACATTGACCCAGTCATCATACATCTACCAGCTCGAAACAGCTGGTGCAGCTGTGCATGCCTTCGACACTTCCTCATCCTGTCAGGCCCTGGCTTTTGGAGACGTTGCTGGTGAGCCCATCCTCAGTTTAAGATTCAGTTGGCTGCAGTCGCCGGTTGTACTTTCCTTAGCAGACCACGATAGCACCCGATTCTAGAATGGCTGCAGGCATATGCATAAGTCATATGCCACCCTACCGGAGCTGGGGTATTTATTTGGGTGGTTGCATTAGAAAGAGAGAAGATGGGAATTCATGCCAGTGAGTGCTGAATGAGATTCTCAGTATTTGCTTGCATTTTATATGTTTGCAGGTTATCTCCACCTTTATGGGGCCAGTCCTCACGTCAACTTTAACAACTTCAGCCATCCAACTGAGTTTGCAGATCCGGTATGTTGATGTGGGTGTTCAGTTTCAGAGTGATGTCTAAGCTAAAGCTGCATTGTTTTCTTTAAGTAATGCATTCTGCTGAGTGAGTTGGTTCATATAGCTATTGGAAATGCATGTAGCACAACAGAAAAGACAAGGGACAGCAAATAAACTGTTCATCTGTTGTTCATCGTTTCTGTTGTGCTACATGTATTATCAGTAATGATGCTTGCTTAGGTACTTTAAAGGGAAGCTAAAATGCTTTTTTGACAATTATCCGAGATGTGTGCATTAGAATATATGAAAGTTGTAGATTAAGCTCACAAAATGGTTTCGCGCTACCATATAAAGTTAGGACGTAATCTACTATTAAATTTGTGGCAATTCTCAGGCTTCTCCTCACAGCACTGCAGTAGTGTGGTGAAACTCGACAATGACGTCATTATGGGTGACATTTAGAGTTTCAACATCTTTCATCTAATTCTTTCTGCAAGTCACCCGATGCCTCTAAACTTTGCCTTCGTTGGCGGTGGTCTTCTTCCTCAGCGCAAACGTTTCCAAGTTGGAAATGCATCATCTCTAGAGATGACGTCATCGCTGGTGTTCCCACTTGTCACTATGTACTGCGGAAAAGCCCGAATGCCAAAATGGATTTATTTAGCAATTATCATGAATTTAAATGCTAGCTCAAAAGGGCTTGGCATAATTTAACCTTAGCCTTTGCACATGCCACCCTTTTAATTTAGTCAAATTCTAAAATCTCTTTAGTTTTCCTTTAATTCGGGCTTTTGCTTATTTTGGTTACCCAGTGCCCATTTTTTTCTGCACAGAGCTCAGACTGGCTTGCAATTTCAAATTAATTGCAGAGAAGCATAGCTGATAAAACTGAGGGAAGCAGAATTGTGCCTTTTATCCATTGTTAATTGCCATCCTCATTACTTTGAATGAACTGACTTGTCCAACTGCTAACGGCTTGGCTGCTCAGATGGAAATCGCATGGTTCACTGTTAGCGCACCATAAATATGTGGCAGGCCCTACAAGCATTAAGTTTCATGCCAAAAACATTAAAGAACCATGATCGTTTAGCATCTTGTTAAGAGTCATATGCCAAGGCCATTTGAAAGCTTGTTTGCCAAGATTGAAAACATGGATTTGAAACATTTAGTCCTGTACTAGCGTAGTCTTATTGACCTTCTTGAATATCTTTCTTCTTAATGACCACATGAATATCGTTATGATTAATGCATCTGCATGCTCATACCTTGTGTTTTTCCTTTTTTTCCTGTTTTGGTAAATGGCTTTCCGAGAGATACTGCTGAAATAGAATAATCAGCTGATTTTCGTGCAGTGCATAACGTTTGATCGTAAAATTCTACAAATAGGGCAGGCAGTTTGAAATTGCATATCTCATGCTGGTCTACAATGGGAGCGTAAAGTTAATAAACTGTTAATGGGAGTTGATAATAACACATTTTGTTCATTGAATGCAAGAGGTGGAGTGCTGACTGCTTTTTTTTTTTTCATGAAATATTGTGGATGCCATTTCTTCATCTATTTTTTTGTTTTAGGAAGAGCCGCTGCACCCTATTGACATCAACGATGAGATTGCCATTCTGTCTACTATACCCTTGCCCTACTGCAGTGGCAAGCTCCTATCTGACCTGCCCAAGGAATTTGTTAAATATGCCTACAGGTTAGTTGAGTTACTATCCTGCTATAGTAAACTCGGATATAGTAAAGTGAATCTGAAGTCCCAGTTCATCTACCATAGACTGTACTTTTTCCCCCCTTTATAGTGAATACATTTTAGTAGAAATCAGTCGTAGTAAAGTGCGTCTGGCTGCACCTTTCCATGAAATGACATCGCCGCACATGTGTTACCAAGGGTTGCGAACAGTTTTTCGAAAACAAAAAAAAAAAGGTTTTTTTTTTTTAAATGACTTTACCACCAGGCTTAGCAGCACTCAGGAGAAGCTAACTTTACGTAGGCCTTTGAGCCCTGAGGGAAAGCATGCAGCGCATAGGAAAGGAAAAAAAAAAAGAGTAAAGCTGTCTACAAACATGAAAAGAAAGCGGCGCATTTCTTGACTTCCGCACACATTTCTCATCTGCCTTTGCCTTTAAAAAAATAAAAATTTCTCATGTGCCTTTTAAAAGACAGAAACAGCAGAAGATGACACTATGTTCATGCAAGGCTTTGGTTTTCACATGAAATCAAACTCGTTAGTATCCATAGCCATGTTTCTC
Source organism: Amblyomma maculatum (assembly GCF_055883805.1). NCBI lineage: Eukaryota > Metazoa > Arthropoda > Arachnida > Ixodida > Ixodidae > Amblyomma > Amblyomma maculatum. Next base: position 143,864,516 of record NC_139345.1, on the reverse strand, counting down.
TCATGCTTAAGAGGCATTTCTACAAGATGTAAACAAAAAAGCTTATAACCGAAAGAAGAAAATGGCATGAGAACACGATAAGAGATGGAAGGTATATTAGAGTGTTTTTTTTTTCCGTTAAGTAACAAGGCATGTTCAGTAAATAGCCATTTAATCACCTCACAAGATCTTCAGGACCATGTCATCACCAACAACTGATTATACTGAAGACCCTGATATAGTGAAGATTTTTGTTTGTCCCAGTGACTTTACTATAAAGGGGTTCTACTATCTCCCTGTGTCTCTGCGCATTGGTACTGATAGAGCTGCTTGCATTTTTTCTCTGTTTGTGAGAACATATTCTCTCATATTTTTAGTCATGATTTGTATTTGTTTGGTCTTGATTTTGATTTGTACCTGGGAGGCTGCCATTGCGTTGAGGAGTTGGTTGACTGGCTGTATGGCATTCATCTAAGTTTCCGACTTTGCTCTCTTGGGAGATATGAGGCGTGCAGCATCTGCCAGTTTGTTTGTTTTTGCGGTTGTGGTTAGTTATTTCACCCATGATTTGTCTGTAAACAGTGTGAAGTTTTGGGGTTAGTTGTTCGTACATGACGAGCAGGTGATGACGCGGCCAGAAATAGGATGAGAGGAGAACACATGCACAATTGAAGGACCGTTCCTAGCACTCCAGTTAGGCACCAACTCGCTTAGTTTTCAGTTCTTCCGCACATGCACAAGCACCAGACTGGCTAAGGTTTGAGTTTGAGCCGCTGCATTTCCGAGGTTACGAAAGCTGAAATTTTAATGCAATGCAAGGGAAGTGCATAAAAACATGGTTTATAGGATTAACATTCTGAAGCGACTCAAGCTGTGAGAGATGCCAAAGGAAGTGCGTAAGGAGGAAAATAAGAGCACAAAATGATCTTCATGTCCTCTAGGGAATGTATACCTCAGTTATTAAATTCACCTTATTTTAATAATCGTAGACGTTTATGTTTTCTCCTTAACTCACTGCACCTCGAGCAGTCAACCTGACTGAATAGGGTCAGGCACTTGTAAGTAGCTGACGGATGCAATAAAATTCCTCATCTCCGAAAGCTTCAGTAATCATTACTTGCAATTGATGGTTACTCTGTGTGTATGCAGGAGGGCAGTGCCCATTGACCCCATCATCCTGAGCACCATGAAGATGGTGGGCTCCATAGGATACGCACCAAATCCGGGTCTCTGGAAGCGCAACGAAGTGCGGTACCCACACGAGGCACATCACCGAAGCAGGACCAAAGACACTCGTACGTGCTGACCTCTTTGTACTTCACTGGCATCTTTTCAAAGGGAGAGGGAGACAGTTGCAAGCATTGTCAGTGCACACTAGCGAAGGGTTGGGAAGAGGGAGAGGAGGAAAAGCCTCACTACAGTCTAAGTCCTAACGGCCGCACAAGTCACAATAGTGGCCCAATATTAAATAATTATGTTGATGATGTACTGGTCCTATGTAGGGCCAGACTTTGCTGACACAGCCCCAATATTGTGTTGATGGTTTGTACTGCCTGGGAAAAAAAGGGACAATGGTAAAGCCATGACGGACAGTAATATAAGTGCACAACAAAGACGTGACAAAGAGGAGAAGTTGACAACGACGGCGCCGTCACTGTCCATTTGTTCTCTTTGTCACGTCTTTGTTGCGCACTTATATTACTGTCCGTCATGGTTCACCAACTCGCCCAATTAGCCGTTCTTCTACGGTAAGGCTAGTCATGACACTTGTGAGAACCATCAAGAATGCGCACTGAAGGGACCTCTAATTATCTTTTGATATTCAAAAGGTGAAACTTATCACATTGTGCTTTTTAATTCAACTTTCTATGTCTTTAGTTGTTTCTTTGCTGGAGAAAAGGTAGCCAACTGTGTCACGGACATGTCTGCGTCACAGAGCGGAAGAGTTATAACTAATTGGTGCAGATTCTCTCGGCAATATGTGTAGTATGTATTTTGTCTACTACCAAACTAATATTGCGAAGCACGATTACAAGGTGATCGAACCGGCAGTTACTTTCCCTCAGTGTAGAAAGTACTTGTGTTTTGAAAATGTGTGCATAACCTGCCTCATTCTCGTAAAACATGATCATGTTTTACAGTTCAGGTATAGTATCGTGCAGAGTTGCTTTTTAGCTTGATTCTAATCCTGAAAGTGATTAAGTGAAAGTGAAAGCTCTGAAAGGTGATGGGCAACTCATTAGGTGAGGGTTTGGTGTGATTTGTGCTAAACGTGGTTTGTGCTAAGTTTAACGTCCTAAAGCGACTAAGGCTATGAGAGATGCTGTATTGGAAGGCTTCAGAAATTTCGACCACCTGGGGCTCTTTAACGTGCACTGACATCGTACAGCACACGGGTGCCTTGCTTTTCGCCTTGATCGAAAAGCGGCCGCTGTGGCTGGGATTCGATTCCACATCTTTGGACATGGTAATCGAACACCCTAACCAGTACACCACCACGGCGGGGCTCATTAGGTGATGGCTCACTGGATTTACTCATTCGGACTCATGCTAATGTGCTGTGCCAGTTATTCATGTGCAACAGTCGAAAAGCTCATTTGTTTAGGTAAGTTCATAATTTGGATGTTGTATACATTGCTTCACATATTCTTGCATCCTTTTTTTATGAGGGAGGTACACTTCCTCTAGTATAAAGGGGTTCATTTCCTGATCTTGTCTTCAGGACTTTTAATCTTATTTCTGGTTATGATAGTGAGCCAGAGCCAGAAATATAGTTCTCTTGTCTGTGTAGTCTAGTGAAAGGGCTTCCTTGAGCGGGCTGAATACGGTCATGAGCTGAATAAGCCGTATAAGCAGTTACTTGTTTGGATTGCTTAGAGTGTAATTTTTTGTTACGTCAGGCAAGAAAGCTTATAGTTTAGAAGACTGGTTTCTGTACAAACTTCAGTATAACCTTGCTGCCTGTTGTTTTGTGTTACAACTGTCAGTGCTATTGCCCAAAGCTTTTCTGCTTCAAAAGACAGTTTGTTACAGTTAACATATAGCACTGGCACTTTGGTCATGGGATGTTATTTTCGGTAAGTTTACAAATACCTGCGCACACATTCTTCAAAATATTTTAACGTTTCTTGCAGGTGAGGAGACCGACATGATCCCTCAGTGGTATAAGAAGATTGATGTCAAGTACTCGAAAATGGGCATAGAGGACTTTGACTTCAACTTGTACAACCGGACCTGCTTTGCTGGCCTCGAAACGAACCTTCCCAATGCCTATTGTAACAACATGATACAGGTGACGCCTCTTTTTGCCTTGCGTAGTACACGTATCTACATACATGGGTAGAGTTAGTCTTTCTTGCAGTTGGCAATACAGTAATGCCTCGATAATTCGAACTCGGTTAATTCGAAATCCCGGATAATTCGAAGGTTTTCTGCGGTCCCGTATTTTCCAATGTAAATTTGGCCGGATAATTCGAACAGGCGGCCTGCGCCAGCCTGGTTAATTCGAAAATTCGGACTGCTATGCGGCAATGCCTGATCCATGTTTCGCCGCAAACCTGGCGAAACGACGGCCCTATGAAGCCGCGAGGCAAACCCACATAGTAATGGTGATGATTTATAGGCGAAGCGCCCCAGCCGGAGCACTCTCTGCACAAAAATCGGTCCACAGTGCGCCTCGCGCACCGCCGAAACACGCGCCTGCAGAGGAGAAGACGTGCTTCACTGCAACACGGCGGGCATGCCGGTTTTTATCACGTGACCTCACCCCCACTCCATCCCTTGGTGTGCTTCGCCCACTCTTCCCCCATGCCTCCGACGTTGCAAGTACGCCACCACCACCGCCGTGCCGGTCTCGCCTGCGCCATTTCTTTGTGTTGTGCGCTGTGGTTAGGGGTCGGCTACTGTGCCGTTTTTTTGGGCGGGACTGTGCAGAAGTGCTAGCTTTGTGACCGTAGCAGTGCAGAAATGCCAAAGTACAAGACTTTAACGCTGCAGCAGACGTTCTGCTTGATCCAGGAAGCAGGCAAGAGCGCTTGTTCGAAGACCGAGTTGGCCAAAAGGCATGGCGTGCCCCTCTCGACGTTGTCCACAATATTGAGCAACAAGTCAAAAATACTAGAGGCTTACGGCAAGACCTATTCTTCGAAGCGGTCACGAGTGCGGGCTCCCACGTATCAAGATGTGGAAGCTGCTCTGCTTCGCTGGCTGCAGAAAGCAAACGCTGCCCACCTTCCCGTCAATGGAACTCTACTGCGGGAGAAGGCCAACGACCTAGCTCTACAACTTGGGCACGAGGAATTTAAGTGCAGCAATGGATGGTTTTGCTGTTTTAAAGAACGCAATAATTTAACCTTTCTCACCGTCTGTGGTGAGAGCGGCAGCACTAACGAGAGCGTTGTCGAGGATTGGAGAAACCACACATTGGCGCCGCTGCTGAGCGAGTACGGTGCAGACGACGTTTACAACCTTGACGAGGCTGCACTTTTTATAAGATGCTGCCAACAAAAACATTCGCAGTGAAGAACACCGCCATCAAGGGTAGGAAACAGGCCAAGGACAGGATTACTGTGCTGTTCAGCGCAAACATGTGCGGTAAACACAAGCTGCCGCTACTGGTCGTCGGGAAGACGGGGAAGCCTCGCTGCTTCAAAAATGCGCGGCTGCCGCCAAAGGATGAACTCGTCTACAGGCACAATAAGAAAGCCTGGATGACAGGTGCAATATTTGAAGAGTATGTGCGGCAACTTGACCGCAAGTTCGCGGCCACGGGCAGGAATGTCCTATTTGTCGTCGACAACTGCCCGGCACATGGCGACATCCCACAACTCCAGGCCATCAGGATGGTATTTTTACCTCCGAACACCACTTCGATCTCACAGCCGATGGACCAAGGCGTCATTCACCACACTAGGAAGATTTATTGGTACCAGCTGCTCAAGCGCATGCTCCTTTGCTACGACAATGGCAAGGAGTACTCCATCGACCTCCTCGGAGCCATATGCCTCATGGTGTACGCTTGGAAACAAGTGGAGCCCACATTGATCAGGCGGTGTTTTGAACACGCTGGTTTTTCCAGTGAAAGCACTGTTGATGCCGATGCAGACCACCCATGTACTACTACTCTTGACGAACGAAGAAGGAGCAGAGTATTGCGACTGCATCAATGCGCTCTGCGCAGAGGATGAGTCCAACGCAGTCGGCTTCGCCGAGTATATCAACATTGAGAGCGAAGAGCAGACTGGCTACTCTGACTTGGAGAGTGAGATCGACACCGACGAGCCTCCCCGAGCACCTGCTCTTGGTGAAGTTATCGGATCGCTGAACGTTATCCGCAGTTTTGTTGAGTGCCGCGGTGGAAGTTCAGAGATGTTTCGTCTATTTGACCAACTCGAGAGCATGACCTTAGGAGCCGCAAACTACCGGACGCGGCAAACCAGCATCTCTGATTACTTTCAGTAGTAATTCAAAATATGCCGAATAAAGGTAACACGTTCCTGCAACAAATTTTTTTGTCCAAGTCTTATTTCTTGGTGTGTTCGGTTAATTCGAAAACCCGCTTAATTCGAAGATTTCTCGCGGTCCCGATGACTTCGAATTAACGAGGTTGTACTGTACCTTATTAGTACCTAGGGCATTTACTTGTGGGAAAAAAGGATCAGTCGTGTACTACTGTCTAGCATTCCCATAGGAAGTTTCTTGTTTGAGGCAAGGAAACTATTCTAGATGTGTGTTCATGCGATTTCTTTTTTTTGCCTTCTTAAGGAACTGCCCAGCAGGCATTTTAATAAACTGCAAGAAATAAAATGAAATTAGTAGTAAATTGCTTTTCAGTGCATGCAATACTTAAAGGTCCACGGAAATGGCCCTCAAGAAGCCACTGATAAACGTGTTCAGTGTGTAAAACACATCCTTTTGAGCATTAATGCAAAGTATAACTCCTTGGAACAAAGCCAGCGATTTATTATTAATTTTTAAAAACAGTGTTTTTTGAAATTCGCGGGCAGAGAGAATGTCGCTTGGCGGTGTCGCATGGAACTATTTCCTTGCCCCGTGACGTCACGGGTCAGTTGACTGGCAAGGCTTGCTAGAAGCTGCCATTCACTGCGGTCACTGCAACCATGACGTCACGGACACACTTCCGGTAGCTGCGAAAGTCGTCTGCTCGTGCGCTGCTCGAACTCTGTGCGGGCTGTTACACAGCTCGCCGCCCTTATCGTTTAGGTGGCCATTGCCCATTAAGTGCAACAACCGAAGCGACGCAGGGATCAGCAGAACGAAGCTGCATTTACAAATATCTTATTTATATAACGTGGTTTCAGGAGTGTCAGAGTGTCGTCCAACGAGGCGTCAACAGCACGGTCAAGCACCGCACGATGGCAGCACCTCCTCGACCGCCGTAAACACCGTCGCTGTGGCCCCTCCTCCCGCATACCGTTCGCGAACGACACGGCGGATCGTTAGCACCGATGTCCGAAATAAAGCGTGCTAAAATTTGTTGGCGTCTAGAATACTGAGCCGAATATCAAGTATGAAGCCCTCGTGAGGATCGCTGACCAGCAGCAAATTGCTGGTAAGAGCGATAGCCGTGATATATGCTAGTTTCTGCTCAAGCCAGCTGCCGCTGGTGCATTTCGGCTGATCCGATCTGCTCGTACTATCTGTGCGATTAATGCGTCGGCAGAGTTAATCCTATGATTATTTTACTATGGCAGGATAGGAATCACTATAAGGCAGTTTCATAAGTAGACGATTTACGACAGCGTTGATCATGTTCCAAAGCGTCGACCGCCGCGGCTTCGAAGCGAAACAATTTAGGCCTAGCGACGACTAGGGACGGTCACGCACGGCGCCGTCGTTCGCCGCGCTCGCACGTTCCACCCCCGCGGTAATTGTGTAACATACCTCAGCCTACTCGCGGCATCCCGTGCTGCAAGCATTGCAAACTCGTGTACTTTCGTAGCTAAGGCCACGTATTTGTTGACGTTCTGCTCAGCAACAAGCCGTTCAAACGATACTGTAGGCAAGACAAGGCTTCAGTACGCAGTCGCTGCGCTGTCGGCCGTAATCAAAGACATCGGGCGGCACCATAATCTATACATCGATCTTTAAACGTGATGCAGTGGGCAAATGAATAACTTTGTGAAGCAGACCCGCTCGTACGTTTCGCGCACTCGGGCGCCGACGAGTAGCTTCCGTCAACAGACGCCGTAATAACCTCGGTTAACGACGCGAACCGAAGTCGTCAAGCTCGGTTTGCGGTAATCGCGGTTAGTGGTGCAACCATGGTTTGGTCCGCCGTGTAACATAGGATAACCACAGGTTTGTGGTTACACTAACCGTTGCTGCGCGAACTGGCGAACTCCTCAGGTGTGTGCGAGCGAGGACGGGTTGGCGCGAGTACGCCAGCGAGCGAGCGCGCGGCAGCCGGAAGTTCGTCGAAGTGACGTACGTCTGGGCGGAGCTTTGAACTTGCTTGTATTCTTTGTTTTTGTATGGCTCCCTTCGGCGTACGAGTTGAGAGGGAAAATTGGAAGGGTCATTTTTAATCGCCGATATCTCTGGTGTTGCAGAAGCTAGATCGAAAATTTTTGCGGGAGAATGATGGGTGGTTCAATAACTATCAGTGTTATTGCGTTGTTTACCCTTCTTTGTGATCCCTTTCAGGGGACCTTTAATGTGGGCCTCATGCAAATACTATGCTTCACTTTGCTAGTTTGCTGAGCATTTCTTTATTTTGCAATTCAGTCTGGCAGTCCTGTTTCCCATTAGCACCGTATGATGAAGGTAGCTGTAAGCTGGGCCTCAAGCCAATTTACAGTTTCTTCATTCCAGGCTATCTTGTTTGTCACTTATTGCTGAAGGTGTCAGTCACTTTTCTTCTCTTCATATCTTGTTGGTCACTTATCGCTGAAGGTGTGTAACAGCCACTTTTTTTCCCTGCATATCTTCTTTGTCACTTATATCTCAAGGCGTGACAGTCACTTTTATTCCCTGCCTGGCCACAGGTGCTGTACTTCACGGAGCCCCTGCGATGTGCGATCATGAACCACAGCTGCCAGCGGGAGTTCTGCCTCGCGTGCGAGCTGGGCTTCCTCTTCCACATGCTGGACACTGCCCAGGGCATCCCCTGTCAGGTCAGCCACTGGCCTCAAGTTTTACTGCATCTTGTGACAGCAAAGGACAGAAGTAGGAAGGAGTTGAGGAATCGGAGTGCATACCACTTTTAGGGCTTCACTTTTGCCTCTGTGAGCAGTAACGAGGGGGCTCAGTTGTCATTTCATGGGACAGAGTCAAGTTAGCTTTATTCTCAGCTTGCTCTTCCTCAGTGAAGTTTCGTGAGAGCTTCCTGGGAGTCTGCCTAGGGTTCTTTCACAAGTGCTGTCTAGTTTCAGCCTATGTTTGTTCGCCAACCATTCACTTTAGAGTGAAGTCGCCTGTGAAGACTTCTTTTTGCTGGCATTGCAACAACCTCAAGGATGAAGGTGATAGAAAACCAGAGATAGTGATCTCTGTGAGTTGTATTTTGTAAAGTATGGGTCTGTGCCAGCTGATAGTTCATAATGAACATGATGCGCACAGAAAATACAGACTAGAGAAGCACTTGTCTTCGTCTTCTCTAGTCCGCATGTTGTGTGCTTTGTGTTTACTCGTATTCCATGTCAGCACAGTGAGAAAAATGTGTGTGACGTGCATAGTATTTTTATCACGCTTTTTTGAAATCTAAATGTACCAGCAACTTACTAAATCATGAGCACTGCTTCGAACTTTGGGAAAGTGCAACTTTTGGCTCTTTTGCAATCATGAGCTTACTAGTGCAGGCCCAGCTGTAAGGCTGTCTACAATATGGCGAACGCTTTCAAGGATAGGTTACACGCCGCATAAATATCTAAGAAAGTGGAAGATTAAACAACTGTCACCATAGCTGAGTAATGAAGCAGCGGACGTGAAATTTGAAGGTCATAGGTTCGAATCCCGGCGGTGACGTATGGTTATTTTTTCTTCTACTTTCTAAACAAATACCTCCAGAATTAATTCTTCACATTCAGCAACATGAGGAAGAATAAAGTCCTCTGTGCTTCCCTTTGGCTCAATGGCTGTTGGCTGTTTTCTTATATATGTTTAATAGTTTTTGCTGCCGCCGCAGTGGCTCAGTGGTTGCGGCGCTCGACTGCTGAATCCAAGGACATGGAATCAAATCCCGGCTGCAGCAGGCACTTTTCGATGGAGGCAAAAAGCAAAGCGCCTGTGTGCTGTGCGATGTCAGTGCTCGTTAAAGAACCCCAGGTGGTCGAAATTTCCGGAGCCCTCCACTATACGGCGTTTCTCATAGCCCGAGTTGCTTCAGGACTTTAAACCCCATAAACCAAACCAAACCAATACTTTTTTTATCTGTGCTTATATCTGAGTCGCCTATTCGGAGTTGTTCTGCTGCATTAATTTTTTTTCTCGTGGAACTTACAGTAGCAATGAACAAGCAAGAAGTTGTACTGAAGCAGGGAACCTAGGAGCTAGTAGTCAAGAACTGATAGCAAAGTTTAGTTGCTCCTAGCTAATATGTTATCTTGTTAATTGCATTAATTAAAAGTCGGTGGCACTGAACTTGCATGTTCCCACAGGCGAGCAACTTTCTTCGTGCATTCCGGACCATTCCGGAGGCATCTGCCTTGGGCCTGCTCCTCTCTGATTCGGACGATGCTCGCAAAAAGGTTAACTTTCCACGCCTGGTTCAGAGCTGGACGCGATTCGTTCTCCAGCAAATACACTCAGTAAGTTGCCTTTTTCTTTTCTTTTTGTTTTGTACTCGGAGCTAGCAGTAGGAATATTTGTGTCTACCTGTGAAACTACAGTCAATGCCATGTTTCTGTAATGTCTGTTTCTTAGAAAGCCTTAGTAGTTGGTTAGTAGTGTACAAACATGCAAAACATGTTTACCACTCTACATGCTCTGAAGAATTTTGTTAATGCAAAAAAAAAAGGGGGGGGGGGGGGACAGTTTTTGCTTGCTCATTTCCTTCAATTTGGTGGGCACCGTCATTTAATTTTCGTGGCAGTACACATTAGAATAATTATGTGCTTTTAGTAGCTGCCAGAGTCCCGAATTTTTCAAGGTGACCTAAAAGGAAGGGAGAAGACATTTTGCAACCATTGTACTACATAGGACAGCATTTTATTGTGCAAAAGCAGATATTGCATGTGATTTTTTTGGCTTGTGGAGGTCTGGTGGCCCACTGTAGTGTTAAAACCTCGTTACAAGGGACCCGAAGAAGATGTCTCATGTAAGCAAGGTCTCTTGTAACCAAAAATTGTAAAAGCACTGTGGGGATCAGTTTACTGCACATCAGCATATATATATGCATTCACATGCATTAACAGGAAATTTTCAGGAAAGCTTAAAGAAGTTATTCATATTAGTATGTATTTTTGTGAGTGCAGAGTGTATTCCTTCCCAAATTCTGGAGGTAAAGCACTTCATTTTGCAAGCCTTCCTGTTGCTCTAATAGCTTTGAATCACTCTTATGTGCTCGTCACCCTCAGATGCTGACACTTTTCCTCTGAAATGTCCTCATAGTCACCCTCTATGACAAATGTGCCATTTACTCGCGCGAGAATTGCACAGTCTGAAAGCTCTTCGGGAGCACTCAAGATCCACTCTGCAGATACGAATTCCTCAAAAGATTATGGTACCTCAGCAGTCTCTTGAATGCTCGCCCATGCTTCATCCTCAAGGAAGCTTTCTGCAGTATCCATATATGGGCCCTCTTACATCATGTCACCACATTTAAAGCCTGCTTGTCTGAAACAGTTTTTCACTTCTTCACTTCTCAGGCCAGTTCAGAGAGCTGAAATCACCTAAACAGCAAACTTTGCATCAATAACTATTGTACAGTCTCGCGGCCTGTCAAGCAATAGGCGCTCTGCCAACCTGTTTTGTACAGCAACTTGACAGAGCGCATAATGCCTTTGTCTATTGGTTGAAGGTAGAGTGTGGAGTTTGGAGAGGAAAAAAATAACTTTGGTGGCTTTGAGCACGAGAACTTTGGTGTTGCAAGAAGCATTGTCCACAAAGAGACATCAGGATTCTGAGCTTTCATCCTGTGATCAAATTTTAACAGCGAAGAGTTAAAAATGCTGGATGTCATTCATGCATTTTGATTAATTTTATAGATGACAGTAATGTGATGCCAGTGGCTGAAACAACAGGGTCATTTTGATCTTCGAATAATGGGGAAGCACTCCTTCTCAGTTCCTGACATATACAACAAAAAGGATGCTGATATAATAGAATTTAGCTGAGGGAATCTGAAGTGCGTCATGTACGAGTTGTTATGCTTCAGCTGCATTGCATGAGAACACCTGAGTTGTGTTTCTTCTAAATAGTGAAGATTTTACTCCAGGGACCTGAAAAAGTTTTCCTTAGTAACCGAGTGTCTCGTGTAACCATGTGTCTTGTATGCAATGTTGTTAACATGGTAGACATATGAAAACCAACCAAACCGTTTTTAAATGTCTCTTATAACCAAGTGTCTCTTGTAACAGTGTCTCTTATTACGAGATTTAACTGTACTGTCGAACCCGGTTATATCGAACCCGGATATATTGAATTTTGGTTATATCGAACTCACTGAATATCTCCTTGAAAATCCCATGTAAATGTATAGGAAAGCCGCGTCATATATCGAACTCAATTTCACCGGTCGATCGATATATCGAACTCCGCACCACGCACTGGAAAGTGTGCCTTCCCCAAACACGATCGCATCACCCTTGGCCGTTTGCCACATGACGTTTTCAAGCCACGCGCGGAAGGAATGAGGGGACAGTTCGGTGACAGCTGGTCTGGGCAATGCCGCGCCCATTCCCCAAAGGCGCGCGCGCATCTTCAGTTATCCTTTCCCGCGCGTCAGTACACGACGTTTGCAAGACATGTGCGTAGGTGTGCCCATTCTTTTGCTGAGCTATCTCTTTCCTTCAGCACGAGCTTACGCATGCATCAAGCCAGCTCGGCCTGTTTTCAGACAGACGTCTGACGCTTTCTCCTGCGTGTGTTGCGAACACTCTGCGCGCGGCGGCTGACGTGGCTAAAGCCTTGTATACATGGACTCGACAGCACCGGGTCGAGTAAGCGTCGAGTAAGTGAGGTCACCATTACTCGACCCGATTGGTGTCTACACGAACTCTCTTTCTAGCGAGTAAGTATCGCAGCGGCGCGTAGCGCCGAGATTTGTAGTTATTGTGCAAGTTTCTTACTCGTATTTGATTCCGTTGCCTTTTACTATTGAGAGCTTTGATTATTCTTTTTTTATCGTTGATGAGGGCTAAAAAGCATTCAACTTCGCTGACGCTCCTCGCCGCTCCGGTTGCTTTTTAATCCCAGAGTTCGCCATAACTCGACAGCGTCTACATGCTTTTAGACAAGCGGGTCAAGCGAGTTAACCTACCGCCTGCAAGCGAGTTAACGCGACCCGCTCCGCGGCTATTTTACTCGACCCGACTGGGTATACATGAACCCGACAACTGGTTTTTTACTCGACAGGCTTACTCAACCCGACTCTGTCGAGTCCATGTATACAGGGTTTATGGCGCCTGCGGATGTTAAGAAGCGGCAGATTTCTCCCTCTCTCTGTGTTTTTTTTGCGAGAGTCATTTATTCTTATCGCTGTGCTGTACGCGGGGCATAGCGTAAGATATGGCCTGGCTGCGGACGTTAAAGAGCAGCAGGTTTTTTTTTGGGGGGGGGGGAGTCGTTTATCCTTGCACATATGAATCAACGAAAGCACGTGGTCAGCTGCGATCATGACACCCGCCCCAAGCGCTACATGATAAATGGAACCAGGCTTGTGCAATCAAGCCATCACGGGCACTCTGCCAAGTTCGCTCCTCGCCACCACAGGAGCTATCAAAAGATAAAAGTCCCCCCCTCCCCCCCGCCGTGACATCTTGGCACGCTGCCAAGAAATGAGCTATGGATGAGACGACCGAAACGGAGCGGCGCACGCCATCGACATGCAGCGAAAACGCTCCGCCGCGGCGACACAGAAACCTTGTTCCGAGCTGCCGTGGTGGCTCGAGCGGCGAGAGGGACGCCAGTTTCAACAAGTTGGAAATTTTTCGCTCTGTCGCTGCGGCTTCTGACTGAAATCGCTTAATCGCTTGCATGTGAGCGAGCTGGCCTTAACGCTTTTTTTTTTCTTTTTCCAAATTCTCGGGTGCAAGAGTGAAGAGTAGATTCATTATGCGAGTGGGTTGATTACACGACAAATACGGTATCGTTTTTTCGCATCGTAAGTGCTGTCACAAGCTGATTTCTGTATATCGAATTATCGATATATCAAACTATTTCGTGATCCCCTTCGAGTTCGATATATCCGGGTTCGAGTGTATATCTTTGACAGACGCAGCCATTACTTCCATGCTTCTTGTAAGCAAATCCTGTCTCTTTCAGGAAACACCAGAAGTTCAAGAGGATGATAGCCAGAAAACTGAGTAAGCAGCTCTTCATAATTGGCTCTCTCTGATATGCTGTCCTCGTATGCACTAAAAGCCCAAGCCTGTGCTATAGTCTCTGGTGTGATGAGAATTGTTGATGTAGTTAGCATCTTTAATTTCAGTAGGGTAGACTCCCTTTGATTCAGCAAAGGCTGTAGTTGTTAGGAAATGAAGCCCCTTTTTTATTTTCCTTGCACATGTGAAGACGTCTGAAGAAATGTAGTTGTTATTGGTGGCGAGAAACTTTAAAATTTTATGGAAGACAGAGGCTGTCTCTTTCATGCCTCATAACAGCCATGTTTAGCAAAATTTTGCTCTCTTGATGTGAGGGTAAGCTTGATGTGTCATAGTGAATTCCTAATGAACACTAATAGTTTGCATTTTTAAATTTCAGCAACTCTCTTCAAGATGACTTTGGGGGGCCAGCAAATTTGTTATCTTACCAGAAGTTTATCATTACAGAAATGCTCTTAGGAAACATATGCAAATGTGCTAGATGTGTCTACGTATATGTTGCGTGAAAACAGTGTCAGGGGCAAGAATAATTCAAATAAAGCATTTATTGGACTCTGGATGAAATGAGCTGGAGACCAGGAACATTTAATCAGCTGGCACTATCCTACTTGAAAATAGCAGTGGTAGAACCTTCCTGCACCATCATTTTTATCACTGCATCCTACAGTGGCTGCTATTCTGTTGTTGTTTTTTTCTTGATTTTTGCGTTCCACCCAGCTTCAAGCACTTCGAAGCTGTCCTGCAGGGTAGCCCTGTTACTAAGCTGTGTGCTATATAGCTGTTACTCATTCAAAGAGCATGCATACCTCGCGCCTTTCTGTACGCTGTAGGCAATATGCTTAGGCCAGTATATCTCTGTGCCACAATAACGCATATTGAAACACTGTGTCAGTTGAAAAATGTGGCCTTGGATTTTTGTGCCTCAAGCCAACGGGCAGGCGCTCCTTGCTTGTATGCCATTTTTAGTCTGTGGGAGGCAAAGCGCAGCCCGAGAAACACTCACAATGCTGAGACACTTTGGCAGCCTTCCCTTTCTGGACTGGCACGAAAGTTTCGACATAAGGAGTATGCTCCCGCAAGGCAGCTTTTTCACAGTTCTTCGCGATGGTGCATGGAAACCACTTTATCAGAGTGCAGTTTCTTGTGCACAAGCACGTTGCATTTCTTTTTTTTCCTTGACAGTGCACGAACGCCTCGTGAGTGCCATTGTGTGGGGTGGCCAGGGTACGCAGTAGCTGTGGAAGTTCAGTTTAGCTGAAAGACACTTAGGCAGACTTTTTCCGTTGAGTCCTATAGAAGACCAACCAAATGGTCTCAAGTTGTTCATCTTATTCGAGAATTCATCTTAATCAAGCTCATTGTAATGGGAGTCTACTGCATTAATGTGTACCCCGCCGGGGTGGCGCAGTGGTTACGGCGCTCGACTACTGTTCCCAAGGACGCGGGATCGAATCCCGGCCTCGGCGGCAGCTTTTCGATGGAGGCGAAAAGCAAGGCGCCCGTGTGCTGTGCGATGTCAGTGCACGTTAAAGAACCCCAGGTGGTCGAAATTTCCGGAGTCCTCCACTACGGCGTCTCTCATAGCCTGAGTTGCTTTGGGACGTTAAACCCCACCAACCAACCAACCAACCAACCAGCATTAATGTGTACTTAAGCACAGAGGAGTTAGCTGCTGGTAATGTCCTTGACAGAGGCTTGGTTCAGGATATCTCATCACTCATTCATGGCCTTTTCTTGGCTTTTGCTGTGCCACTTAAGACCGACTACATATATCGTCCTGAGATGGAGCTATGGGCTTTATATCCAATATATTGGGAATCACATTTTGAGCCAGTACTGTAATGCCAAGCATTTCTTGAAACCCAGTTGCCCAATATGTTGGACACCTACTGGAACCATCTATACGGTATTGATGGAATTACATGTTCAAGTTTTCCACACAAGATAAGAACTGAATGAGGTACAGCATGACGGCATTCAGCAGCACAGTGTTGATACATGTGCTGGAAAAGCAAATCCTGTTCTTGGCGTTTCGGTATATTTTAAACATGCAACTTTGATTTTAAATCACTGTTCATAATGAAAAGTACAAGTAGAAGTCAGGCTTTAAACTGTACACAGGGTTACTAAATTTTTGTCCAGTATAATAAACGTCGCACAAAGCTTGAACGATCAGTGCAATTCAGAAAATACAGTAAAAGCTCATTATTTCGAACTTCACGGAATCGGGGAAAAAAAGTTGGATTTATCTGAAGTTCGAAATTATCAAATCATAAGACACCATAGTCGACAATGGCGCTGACCGATTCTCGTGACATTACGAATAACCTCTTTAGACTTTATTACTTGCTGTGGTGGTGCAGTGGTTAGATCGCTCAACTGCTGTGGTCAAGGATGCAGAACCGAATCCTGGCTGCCACAGCCACTTTTCGATGGAGGCGAAAAGCAAGGTACCCATTGGCTGCATAATGTCAGTTCATGTTAAAGATTTAACCCCAGGTGGTTGAAATATTTAGATCTTCACTATGGCACCCCTCATAGCCGGAGTTGCTTTGGGACATTACACCACATAAACAAAACGAAACCAAACTTGCTATTGTAACATTTCAGGGTGTGGCAGATAAAAGAGGGCTCCCTACAGCTTTATTAGGTCACCTGCGGTATCATGAATATCGGTCGATGCTATTTGCTCAAGGGTCGTTCTCCTTTGAGCGGTATCTATCTTTCTTTTTTTCTAAATTTCTGTCTGACTGCAGCGCAGCCTCAGTGATACCTTGTTCATTCTCATTCACTTCAGCGCAAACTCGCAATCTTCCAATGCACCAGTAAGCTGCACTGCATCATTCAAGATACCTGTCATGGTACTTTTCGCCATGCCTAACTTACGAGCTGTTTCTATCTTCGAACGCTAGCCAGCGTGAATGTCAATCAATATGTCGGCCTTCCCAAGAAGTCCAAGTGACTTTGGTCAAATATTTAACCGACTAAACAGAATGGCAACGCAGTGTATACAGTATGCTCAAAAGCAAAACAATGTGCATCACGGGATGATACAGTGACATGTGTGGTCAGACAGAGGTGGTAACGCACTGTCATGATGACACAGTCATGTAAACCCCTGTAGGAGGCAGCGTTGGCTGTTTTTTTTTTTCTGTTCAGCATCGGTTGTTACAGCAGCCATTGAGCTGAGTTTGTTTTTACATTGGCCACAGTCTCGCCATTTCGCCCAGCCCGTCCGAAAAGCGAATAAAGAAGAAAAAAAGAAAAGAAAAGAAGAAGAAGACAGATAACTCGGTACTAGTTGGTAGAGGCGAATGACAACAGCGAGTTGCTAGAACAGAACAGAAGGTTCGTTCGAACGTTGTGATGGCGGTATGGCCCGGAGTTCGTTGTAGAGACGATGTCATAGCACAAGAAGTCTTCTACACAGGAATGAGAATGGTCAACAACGAGAAACAAGGGGTGCTCATATGTGAAGTGATTCCCCTATGGCATAATTAAAGCTGAAATCATAGAGTAAACTACTATGTGCAAAAAAGCCATGTCTTTACTTTCAATCTGAACCTAATCGTAGCCATGCAGATTTCTCTCGTGTAACTGCAGGTTTAACCACAAGCTAAACCACAGCTAATGTTTTTGCTCATTTAGCTGCATGTGTCAGCCGGTGTACATAGAAAACACACCACTGTCTTTTATTCTTAACACTCTGCTTCGTTCCTCTCCAAAATTGTGGACCAGCGTGGCTTGTCTATGAATAGGTGCTTGCTAAAGCCCGAAGAACAAAGCTGTGCTTGCCCAGTGTCAGTTGGGGTCTCCTCTTTTGCCATTGTTGCCGTAATAGTTCATCTTAACCAATTAGCGTCTGTGCAATGTTCATCTTAACTGGATTGTTTGTTTGTTTGTTTTGTTGTTTTTTTTTTATCGATTGTCTGGGACGCCAAACATAATTTCACACCGTTCATCTCATTTGAGATTTCATCTTAACCGAGCTCATTTTAACAGGATTCTACTGCAGTGAATTAGTCCTCAACAGTAATATCCAGTTTATGATACATTTCATAATGGCACTGTTGTCAGCCAAAAAGCCTAAGATTTTGTGCTTCAAGGCTGTTTTCAACTGTAATGTTGCCTTCTTCTTTTCCTGAAAAATCCTCAGAAACAGTGAACATGTATATATTAAGCGTATCCTGTCTTTGCTTGCTAAAGTATACAACGGTTGCATCTTACCTGTGCTCACCTTTCGGGCTGGAACAAGGAGGCTAATGAAAAGGGTTCAACTTAGATTGAGGGAAACGTAGAGGGCTATGGAACAAAAAATGGTTGGTGTAACATCAAGAGATAGGAAACGTGCAGAGGGGGTCAGAGAAATAACTCAGGTTAATGACATTGTAGTGGTAATCAAGAAAAAGAAATGGGCATGGGCAGGACATGTAGTGCGACGAGAGGATAACTGATGGTTGCTTAGGGTAACAAATTGGATTCCAAGGGAAGGAAAGCATAGAAGGGGCGGCAGAAAGTTAGGTGGGCGGATGAGGTTAAGAAGTTCGCAGGGGTCAGTTGGGTGCAGCTAGCACAGGACCGGGTTAGTTGGAGGAGTATGGGAGAGGCGTTTGCCCTGGAGTGGGTATAATCCGGCTGATGATGATGATGATGATGATCTTTGCTTGAATACTTTGTACTAGCCAGTTTTCTTCCATGGCAGGAAAGCTGGAGAGACCGACAGCCAGGTGAGCAAGCTGTTCGGATGGACGCTGGTCAACTGCAACCAGTGCCGATGCGGCAATGTTCGCGAAAAGGAGTCAGCCACCTTGCTCTGCTCCCTCGTCTACCCTGATCCTCTGCCACCTGGTAAGAGCTGCTCCTGCACGTTCGTGCATCCAGTTTTTGAGCAACTCCCTGCTACCTGAGGCTTAATCTGTTCTTTTTCTTCATTTCCTGCATTCTAGCTTGACATGCTTCTGTACGCACATATCCTTTGTTTGCTGCCTTTATCATTTTTTTCCATCTGCGTTGCATGGTTGTGGCCCTGACTGTGCTCTCTGTATGTACCTCTTTATGTTGCTCCATCCCAGCTTGTTCTCGCACTGCATATGGCCTTTTAGTGCATAGCACTACTAGCCGCAACCACGGATTTTGCTGATGTCTGTCCGAAGCCGCTGACTCTCTCTTTCTCTCTCTCCGTGAACTTGAAGTATATAAAGGGAAGTTGGTGACGCCCACATCACGCGACTTAATAATGAGGGACCGGAGTGGCTGCACAGACGCACTCAGTAAGAGAGGGGCGTGTCACAGTTGCGCATGTCGCGGCCGTCACCGGGCAGCATTGTACAAGCATGTGTTACTCCAAACTGAGCAATTGTGTGTCGCTTTCAATGCTCTCACAGACAGCAAGCGTGTATGCGCAGCGCTCCCTCGGCTCCAAGCCGCTCGCCGTGTCGTGAAGCAGCTTGTGCTTACATCTGCGCCTTAACTGGTGCTCACATTCAAGCGCATTTCCCTGCTCCTGGATTACTTTTCTTCGTCCTAAAGACCTTCCTTCACTGCTCGAAATGTGTTGATGCTGAAACTGTGGAGCATCTGTTTTGATTATGCCCTCAGTTTCAGTTTAGTCGTTCAGTCGTGGTAAGAGCCGTGTCGTGAAGCAGCTTGTGCTTACATCTGCGCCTTAACTGGTGCTCACATTCAAGCGCATTTCCCTGCTCCTGGATTACTTTTCTTCGTCCTAAAGACCTTCCTTCACTGCTCGAAATGTGTTGATGCTGAAACTGTGGAGCATCTGTTTTGATTATGCCCTCAGTTTCAGTTTAGTCGTTCAGTCGTGTCCGACTCTTCGTGACCCTATGGACCATGTCACGCCACGCTTTCCGGTCTCTCACTATCTTCCTAACATCACATAACTTCATCTGCAGTGCCTCGAGGATGCCATCTAACCAACGCGTTCGCTGCCTACCCCTTCTCCGGCGACCCTCAACCTTTCCCAACATCAAATCTTTCTCCAGCGACTCCTCTCTTCTTATCAGATGACCAAAGTAGCTGAGCTTTAACTTTAAAATTTGACCCTCCAATGAGCAGTCAGGGTTTATGGTCGACAATATGGACTGATTTGATCTTCAAGCAGTCCAAGGAACTCTCAAGAGTCTTCGCCAGCACCACAATTCAAATGCGTCAATTCTTCGGCGGTCAGCCTTTTTCACAGTCCAACTCTCGCATCCATACATCACAACTGGAAAGACCATAGCACGAGTTATACGGATCTTGGTTGGCAGACTAATGTCTCTGCTCTTTACTAGGCGGTCAAGGCTCACCATTGCTCTCTTTCCCAGAAGCAGTCTCCTAATTTCATGGCTGCAGTCTCCTTCCGAGGTAATCTTGGCGCCCAAGAACAGAAAATCTGTCACAGCTTCCACTTCTTGTCCATTGATGCTCCAGGACTTGATAGGGCAAGACGCCATGATCTTCGTCTTTTTAATGTTCAGTTTAAGCCCAAACTTCTCACTCTCTTCTTGCACACGGATCAGAAGTCTCTTGGGTTCCACTTCACTTTCTGCCATTAAAGTGGTATCATCCGCATATCTAAGGTTGTTGATACGTTTTCCAGCAATCTTGACTCCAGCTGAAGACTCGTCCAGACCGGCCTTCCTCATGATGCACTCTGCATATAGGTTAAATAGGCAGGGCGACAGTATGCAGCCTTGCCTCACTCCTTTCTCGATTGGAAACCAATCAGTAAGACCATGCCCAGTTCTGGCACCGAGCAGCCTTTCAGCTTGATTTAAAACTGGTTACCTGTGGGGCCTATAAGAATATTGCAGTAAAGTATGTAAGAATGTGACCTCAAGACTGACACCAGGAGTGAAGCTAATGAAAAGTAGTTGGAATAATAAACCAGCTTTGCAACGGAATTCCTTAAATTCCTTATGGCAGCATCATGGCCGTTGCTGAAGGGCAAAAGCAGATTGTATCACCGCAACAACCCTTATTGTGCTGTTGCCATTGCTGCTTGCGCATCCCTTTTCCCACATTAAGAGTGGTTTAATAGGCAGGACATTTAATTGCCAGGTGTAGACTAGGCCAACTATTTGAGCTACCGGATCATTCTTTCACGTTCTTTCTAAATGCAAAATCCTGCTCAGTATCTTGACAAGCTCTCTGGTTATCTCCCTCCTGTGAACCACTCCACTTTTTTGTATGGTGAGTGAGTGCATTTCTCACTGTCCTTGCTACTCTCTTCGACTCCCTACCTGTAGCTGAAACTTGCACGTCCTTTTTTTCCATAGACAAGCCGCCCTGGCATGTACATACCTCATTTGACAGCAACCATCAACACATGTTGAAACTTATACAGATGGGATGGTTGTTGGGCATAAAAAGGAGAGATACAGTAAAATCTCGTTAATTCGACCCCCGTTAATTCAGAAAATCGGATAATTCGAACAGCCGGCTTGGTCCTAGCCAGCACCCATAGAACTACACGGAGTCGGGCGCTCAATAATTCGAACGCTGCTACTCTCTCGCGCCGGTTAATTCGGCCCAACTTCTGCGACGCAAGCGTGCCGAAGTGCGACTTTTACGGCCGTACGACTTTTACCTCCTGGAAAGGATGCTCCTGTGCAATGAGGCTATGAAAACGTATAAAGTGTCGCTTCTCAGCGCCGTGCATATGTTAGCTTATGAGTGGGACAGTACGCCACCGCAGGTGATCGCCAACTGTTTCCTTCACTGCGGATTTGCTCAGTCCGGTGCAGACGAACCAGTGCGCGCTGCACTGTCTGGTGACGATCGTTTTGACGACTCGCTTCCTGAACAAGTGCTTCTGAGGACTATATCAACATAGATGTGGGTGTGGCCGTTGCTGGGTCATTAACGGAGGACGAGATTGTCGAAGATGTGCTCGGTGCCTCGGACAACGAATCCTCGGAGGTCGACACCGCATGTGAGGAGCTGCCACAAGTACCGCGCCGCACGGTGAGAGAGGCCGCGGAGGCTTTTGCCGTTCTGGAACAATTCTGCCTCGAGGCTCGCGACAGCATTAGCGCAGTGAAGCATCTCACAGAACGGCGCAAAATCGTAGTTGACTCGCAGTTTTCGCATCAAAGGCAGGCGATTATTTCTGAGTTTTTCTCCAAATAAATCTGCAGTAATTGAATATTTTGTCACAATGTTTTCGTGGTCATTCGATAATTCAAACTTTCGGTTAATTCGAACTTTTCTCCCGTTTTCTTTAAGCTTGAATTAACGAGAATTTACTGTATATATAAATAAACTGCAGCTCACTACCTTTTTAACAGTGTTCTTTTTTTTTATATATTTTGAGACTGGTAGTGTTTTACTTTTGCCAGTAACTGAAGCTACTATACTTACAACTGGAGTCAGCATGGCGTTCTTGATAATCTGTGTGGCTGGATGAGGTAATGCCTACCCTATCGAATTTTTTAATACTACCTATTGTTTAGTCTAATGTGCACTCACAAAGTCTAACGTTATAAAGGAATCAAGAGCAGCCATGTACTAGTTTAATGAATATGGGCTTCCTTTATTGTTGGAACGTTTAGCATATATACGCAGTGCTGTCAGGACTTAGCTTTCTTGTGTTATGACCACTTTTCAAGCTAAATAAGCTTTTGCCTCCGTGCCTGTGTCGCATGCAGTTCCAGAACGGGTGACACCTCACTATCCCTTCACCGAGATCCTCAAGCGAAGCCTGTGCCTCGAGAGCACCATGCCAGCCTGGTGTGACAAGTGCGAGAAATACCAGCCCTCAGTAAGTGCCACCTGGTTCGGCCACCTCCTCTTGTGCCATTTGTTTGTTTGTTTCACCAGAATTGAAAACTGGAGAAGTATGAATAGGTTTAAAAGCTAAAGAAAGAGAAGAAAAAAAGAGAGAAGCAAAATATGCCTAATTACACTGTCTGTTCAAAAGAAAGTGGTGTACATTAATAGAGTTTCAAATTGCACTGCTGGTTTCTATTATGTTATTGCATTTTTATTAGTGGTGTGCAAATTTTAAAATTTTTAAATACGAATCGAATATGAACATGGGAACAAAATGCCTTCAAATATTGAATATTTTGCAGTTTCGCTCATACCTTTATGGATGTGCCTTTACAATCATCACTGATCATCATTTGCTTTGCTGGCTGATGAATCTGCACGACCCCTGCGGTCGGTTGGCCCACTGGGCATTACGCCTGCAGGACTTCAACTTTACAGTGTCGTACAAAAGTGGTTGCTAGCAGGCCGACGCTTACTGCTCACGACTCCCTCTCGTGAAAACTCTTTGCAATGATGACAACTTTGACGACTATCTTGCCGCCGTTTCTGTGCAATTTCCGGATCTTGCCACTTTCCAGCAAGAACAATGCAAATATCAAGACTTGGTACCACTTTTTGGAAAAGCTCTTGATCCAATATCTGAAATCCCTTTCTGCATTCGTGATGGTTTGCTCTACTAGAAAAGTTACTCGCCTGATGAGCAAGTGGGTGTTGACCTCGTAGGCCCATTTCCCCGCTCGTCCAAAGGCGATTGCGGGGTCATCGTATGCATTGACCATCTCAAGCTTTATTGTGAAACTGGCGCCATCCCCTCCGCCAACGCTGCTAACGTCTCTTTCTTTCTGCTTCACGCTTTTGTCCTCCGTCATGGGCCTCCTCATGTCACTATTAGTGACCATGGCCACCAGTTTACGACAGGTGTTGTAGAACAGCTTCTGTGCTTTTGTACTTGCGAGTTGCGTGACTCTACATTGTACCATTCACAGACAAATGGCGTCTTTGAACGTACAAACCGGACACGGATGAATTTGTTTGCGATGTATGTCGACTCTCATCACAAGAACTGGGATGACGTGCTTCCCTTTATTACATATGCCTATAATACCTCAAAGCACGAAACAACTGCTTATAGACCCTTTTTCCTTCTCTATGCCCGACCGCCTCGACGTTCTCTCGACACCATTTTGCCGTTCTCTCTCGACACCGAGCCTTCTGTTTCGAGCACCCTCTGCAGCACCGAAGAGGCTCATCGGCACGCCCGAATACGCACTCTGGCATTGCAGGACCGCTCTAAGCAATGCTACGATCGTCGGCATCTGGATGTCTACTACCTTCCTGGAGATTTAGTATGGCTCTGGACACCTCTTCGCAAACGTGGTTTGTCCCAGAAGCTGTTGTCGCCTTACACAGGCCCATTTATTGTGCTCAATTGGATCAATGATTTGAATTACATGATGTCTCGTCAATCTTCCCAAGGCCGCCCCTCTCAGAAAACACAAGTTGTACATGTTGCAAGAATGAAGCGCTGCCACTCTTGAGACTCTGACAGCCCAGGGGTCTTCGTGTGCGAAGGAGGAGGAAATGTCAGGCAGCACGGAAGAGAGAACGAAGTGTGTGAGAAAGAAGAAGCTCGCCATCTTTGAGTGAATGCACCAGGCTGAGGCGGAGTCATCCCTGTAAATCAACCTAACAATATGATCAGTGAAAAAAGAATGAAACATTGCAAATAGCAAACATTGTTCGTCTTGCTTATATCAAAGTTCACATGGCATAGTCACAGATAAAATTAAACTAAAGTTGCACTGAAGCATATATTCTACTGAAAAATCCAGTGCACATTTTTATACAGGATTTTGTGTATTGGTATTTTGTACAGGAAGGACCTGCACGAAACCAGGTGAAGATGGCACATCGCTGCTGAGTACAGTAAACTCTCAATAATTTTGGCTCCAATGGACCAGAAGAATTGCCCGATTTAACAAAGTTTTAAATATTGAATAGACCAGGATAAACTGCCAAAAATCATTTGTATCACACGGATTGGGCCTGATGGACACCTGCACGATGGTTGTCTGCATCTGGGATGAAGCTGAAGGGAGAAGACATTTTTTCATGGTTTCGCCGAGTGCTTCACTTTGTACACACTGTCCAAAATAATAATAATAATGGGTTCACAGGAAGGGAAAAGCGCAGTATCTGTCACACTTTGTTTCTGTAGACACCTGAACCATGCTGTTAGGGGGAAGGGAGGAAGGTGGGAATGAAATTAGAAAGGGAGAATGGGGCGCCGTAGTTGAGGGCTCTGAAGTAATTTTGACCACCTGGGGATCTTTAGCATGTGCTAACATTGCACAGCACAGGGACGCCTCTGCATTCAGCCTCCGTCCAAACGCCCCTTCATGAATGAGCCCCATCGCGTTTCGAGAATGCTTTACTGCACAGTCCAGGCGGTCTAGCATTGCGGTAAAGCATACAGTGTGGTGAAGTTGAGGTGAATTTGAAAATTTTCGGTGTATTCGGAAATCTTTGAAAATTCCGAATATCAGTTTTCAGGATATGAACACAAATCAGACAACAAACATATTCTATTTATATTCGAAATTTCGCATACTTGCACGCCCATAATTTTTATGATTTTTAAAAGTTTGACACATCCATGTCCTGTACTCTGTCAAGTTTAGTGTTGAATTTTTTCAGAAGCGCTTCAAAAATGCAACACTTCCATGGTGCAGCCCTGGTTCCACTTACGTCATATGAGCGCTTCAGCATGGCAGTCCATGATAACATTCAGCATTTTCAGCTGCTATCTGAGTTGGAGGAGCTCTAGCTCCGACTGCTACTTCATGTAAGGTGGGATGAAGAAATGCAGTATATCTGTGCCTGAGACTAGGGGCATTTTATTTTAACTGCTCGAATGCATTCAAAATTCAGTCAGTTAACAGATTTCAGCATGTTTTCTCTTTTCTAACATCAGTTTTGCATACTGTAAGTGATTAAAATGCAAGAAATTCAGTTTTTGATCACGTGAGCTTGGTGAACCCATTTTTGAAGGAGACGTTTTTGAGTGTGTTCTTTGTGGGTCTCAATAGTAATGTGACAGGTGACAAAACATGTTTTAAGTCAGGCCAATAAAAGATGGGGACATTCTTTGCACCATATATGTCTGTATGGTTAGTAAGATTGGATATCTTTTGTTTTATTAAAAACACAGCAAACATTGGGAAGTTAGCTGGGATATGGCAGTGGTTCAAGATAGAAGTAATTAAAGGGCCATACTCTAGGTGATGATCCTGATGATGATGATGTGGACAAGGGGGGACTTGGCTAGTAAACACATCTTGCACACATTCGGCAACAGTCTGGAATGTAGTTTATCCCAAACACATTTCTCTTCACTTTGTGCATGCTTTTTGAAAATATCATCATGTTATTCATGTCGGTCTAGGCTTTTGCCTTGTTCATTTTTATTGTGTCTCTGTTTAAGTGTAGCTGCCTGTAAGATATCAATTTATGTGTGTGGTGCTATAATCCGCCTTTTTCACAAGGCTGCTCTGCGCATGCATGCCTCTCCCCTGGTTGAAAACAAACCACCAACCCCAGTTGCGCATGCGCTGTTCTTGGCCTCTGCGATCGGAGGAGCTGTAGCTGATCTCGGAGGCCATGTGTAGTTAATATTTGTGACAGGTGTATGCGATAGATGGCATTAGCTGTCAAGAGCACACACCGTCATTTCGCTGGTGCCAAGGACGTTTTCAACCAGTAGCAGACGAATTTTCAACCACTCCCAAAGGGCGCCACATTTTGTGCAAAAGGCAGATTGCCGGATTTCCAGAAACCTTTGTCTCAAATGTCAGTGTTGAGCTGAATGATTTACTATGTAAACGTAGGCTGTCTCTAAACTGCACTGGGGCGGTATTACAGAACTGCGTTCAGTTTGTGATTGTCTGGAAGCAAGACGACGCAGAAGTGACGACACACTTCTGGCTTTGGCTAGTATAACACAAACTGAACGCTTTTACATCAGCTGGCACATACTTCCGGTGTGGAGTTTCGCCAAGAGGAAGAGCTTGAGGCATGACGTGTGTGGGCGATTTCTCTGCCCGAGGGATGCGCACGACAAACACACAGTGGGCCGTATGACAAACATCTTTAATCTCACAGGGATCGTCGAAGTCGGTGCTAGGTCGTCGTCCGGGCGGCTGCTGCCTGCGGGTCGTCTTCCGTGCAGAAGCTCCAGGTGCGAAGCAGGAGCGAAGCAGGAACGAGGAGGCAGGGACCAAGAGAGAGCGACAGCGGTGCGAGGCTTCCTTTATAGCCCCCTCGCGCGAGACCGGTTATCCCCGAACGAGCGGGGAGAGGGAAACAGGCACCGCGCAGGGGGCATTGGGATAGTGGTGCGGCCTTCGAATGCGCGGCGTGCACGGGCCTTACGGATACGTGGTGCAGGGCCCCACATCTCCCCCCCCCTCAGTGTCCGACCCGGGCTACGCCAACAGCCGGGCCATGTCCATGTCCGAGCCGGGGTCGGCGTAAAATAGGGAGGCTTGTCGCCTGGCTCTGGCGGGATGCCCTCTCAGCTGGTTCGTGCGACGGGAGAAGCAGCAGGCATGTCGGGACTGTTCCGACTGGTCCCTCTCCAGCAGCGGCCACATCCTCGGGGTCACAGCGCAGCTGGGCTCGGCCACGGATACGTCTGGCAGCGGCCCTGAGCTGCTGCTCTACATCGTTGACCCCTTTCCACGTGGCGCCGTGCTGGATGCACATTGCAGCAGGCGTTTCCGCCCCGGGCACACCTGGCTTCCTGAGGCCCGTACTCCAGGCCTGGGCAGCTGGCTCCAAACCAGACACGTTGAAGACGGCCAGCATGGCCGCGCTGGTCACAATGATGGGCCACAAACCACTACAAACTAGGGGGGTACCCCCTGTTTATGTGGCCCCTCCTGGAACCATGCGCTGGGTGCGGTTTCCCGCCCCAGCGACGGTGGTTCATCTGGCTGCTGCAAAATCTTATCAGAATGCATTCTGAAAGAAGCAAAGACGTTAGACAAAGTAGTGCACTACCTTGGCCTTAGGTTATAGCGTCGGTTGCGAACCGGGTTGCTACCTGTACGCCTTACTTTGGGGGAGATCGCTGCATCGCTTTGAGCTTCCCCCGCTTCGCAGTTATCGTCCTTGCGAAGGTGGTAAGCTTTCAAGTCTGCGACGTGCACCGGACCAGCAGTTTCACTGCTCGCCAACAACCGCAGCTGGTAGGTGAGTGGCATAGTCTGTGCCATAACTTCGAACGGTCCAACCCACTTGTGCGCTAGCGATGCGGCAAAACCACGCGCTGCGTTACTAAGCGGGTGCGTTCTTTTCAGTACCAAGTCGCCCGTGTTGAAAACGACGTGACGACAACCTTTGTTGTACTGATCCGCTTGCTCCATGCGCGCGACATCGAGGTTTTCACGAGCCGCGCGCTCGCGGAGCTTTGCCGCGTACTGCGTAAGCGGAGGGGGCGCGGGCCCCGCCGCGTCAAGTAGGGTGTTCTCTAGCGGAAAAGCGATCTCTTTCCCAAAATTCAAGTAAGCAGGTGTCATACCCACCGACCTGTTCACGGTTGTTCTAGTGGTGAAAGCCGGTTCGGACAGCTGTGCGTCCCAATCTCTGTGCTGCTCGGTCGTCGCAACCAGCATACTCTTAACATTCCGATTCACTCTCTCGGTTATGTTGCTCTGAGCGTGGTAGGGACTCGTTTTCCTGTGGCGGATTTGAAACGCCCGACAGGAATCAACAAAGACTTTGCTTGTGAAATACGAGGCATTGTCTGTAATCAGGTCGGAAGGGAAACCGAAACGAGTGAATGTCTCCAACAGTTTCTCCCAAATCCGTTCTGACACAAGCTTCCTAAGGGGGAAAACCTCAACCCACTTGGAATAGGGGTCCGTTATTACCAGGATATATTGGTGTCCGCGCGCGGAGCGAGGGAGGTGTCCCATGATATCGCACGCGACCACTTTCCATGGATAGTTGCTAACTACCGGCTTCATCATGGCAGCGGGTTTCCCCGCCCGAGGCTTGGCTACCTGGCAAACAGGACATGTACGGGCGTAACCCAGCACATCCTTTCTCATACCTGGCCAGGTCGCGATGTGGCATAACTTGTCGTAAGTCTTACTGCCGCTGCCATGGCCTGCCAGCGCTGAGTCATGGAAGTACTGGAGGAATCGTTTCCGCAACTTCCTCGGGACCACGACTCGGAAGGGGGATGCAATCGCCTCTTCCTCGTCAAGTTGGGGGATGTAGCGGAGCAGTAAGCCATCATCGCCCAGCAGATACGCGTCGTACTTGCCCTCAGCGTTCCCGGTGCAAGCTGCACTACTCGCAAGCTCTGTCAGCACCCGCTGGCATAAACCGTCTGCTTTCTGGGCCTCAATTAGCTCTTTCCTACTGACCGCTACTCCCCAAGACAGATTTCTCTCTGCCTCGCTTCTTGGCAGGCGAGTAGTCGCCGCCACCAGCTGCTGTGCCTTCTCTCTCTCGCAGCACAGCGCGGCAACTCTGTCCGCCTCCTTTCTGTCTTTAACTACGCAGGGCGCGACACTCGTGTCTGCCCTCTCCTCCTCTCCACTAGCGGCGACGCCGCTTTCAGCAATGCTGGTCTGCGCCTCTTCTGCGCTTCTGCCAGCCTTCAACAGTGTGCGCGATAAAGCATCGGCCACCTTATTCATGCTGCCCCAGCGGTACTCAATGGCATACGCGTAAAGTTGCAACGTCAGCGCCCATCTCGCGAGTCTGCCTGCGGGGTTTTTCAGCCTCTTTAACCACGAAAGTGCCTGGTGATCTGTCTGCACGGTGAAAACCGCTCCGTCTAGGTACATGTCGAACTTTTACAATGCGAACATTATCGCCAGGCATTCCTTTTCGGTCACGGAGTAATTCCGCTCCGCCGATGTGAGCGTGCGGCTAGCGAACGCGACAGGGCGCAGCTTGCCCTCGTGTTCCTGCTACAAAACGGCTCCTACACCAGCATCACTAGCATCTGTCTGCAAGACAAACGGCTTGTTCAGGTCGGGGAGACGCAAACTAGCGCTGTTCGCTATCGCGCGAGCCAAGGCAACAAAAGCGTCGTTCTGTTCCTTGCCCCAGACCCACTTCGAGCCTTTTCGCAACAGCTGGTTCAACGGCCTAGCGAGCTCTGAACAACTAGGGATGAATTGTCTGTAGAAGGCAACCATTCCCAAAAACCTCTGCAAGCTTTTCACGTCCGTCAGGCAGGGGTAGTTCAGAATTGCCTGCAGTTTGTCATCGTTCGGTCTCAAAGTGCCATCATCAACCACAAATCCCAAGAGGTTCACTCTCTTCGATGCCAACTGCACTTTCTTTGGGTTGATTGTTATTCCCGCACGTCTCATTCTTTCAAGAACGGAATTCAGGTGAATGAGGTGCTCTTCGAACGACTGTGAGAATATCATGACGTCGTCGAGGTACGCCATCGCGTAGTTGAACCTTGCATTAGACAAACTAAACGGGAGTCGAGTAAATTCGAAGAGCCCGCGGTGACAGGTGAATGCGGTTTTCTGAATGTCACCTTCCGCCACCTCAATCTGCAGGTACCCTCTGCTTGCATCCAGGACTGTGAAGAACCTTGCGTTCCCTAACGCGTACATTACAGCCTCGATTGACTGGAAAGGGTACGCAACCGTAGGCGTCAGTGAGTTGAGCTTTCGATAATCAACACACAGCCTGACCGAACCATCTTTCTTTGGCGCTAGAACCACTGGGGACGCCCAGGGACTTTGTGAGGGTCTCACCGCGCCGGTATCTATCATCTCGTCAAGGGCGCTGTCGAGAAGCTGTCTCTTATGTGCGCTTAACGGCCGCGGGTTACATCTGAAAGGGCGCGCATCACCCGTTTCGATCTCGTGCTGAAGCAAGTCGGTTCTGCCTGGTTTCTCTGTGAAGCAATCCGAAAACAGGAGTAAAGTTTCCACGAGCCTTCTGCGCTGACTACCGGTTCCTGAGAAGGACACGATAATTGCTTCTAATGGGCTACCATTCAGTGGCGCGGGGGAGCCGTCTGCCACAAAAGCGTGGTCGCTCGCTCGCTGAGTGACGCATTCCTGTTTGGGTGCGCTAACAAAGGGAATGAGGGGGGTGAAGGGGCTGTAGCGATAGCCGTTCTCCCTCATGTCAAGCACAATGCCTTCGCTCGGAAGAAAATCTCTTCCCAGAATAACTGGTATGGCTAAGCCGGGCAGATAGACGAAGCGATGCCTCCGCTTCCTGCCGTCAAAACGCAGAACCAGACGTACTGCTCCCTCCGCTTTTGTTGTCCCTGCTGCTAAGCTCAAAGGGGTTTCGGCTGGCCTGACACGGATGTTACATCTACGGCAGGCCTCGAAAACATCATCACCGACCAGTGACAGAGTTGAGCCCGTGTCAACGAGTGCCGAGTAGCTTTGACCAACTAACCGCACTAGCATAAAAGGGCTCGAGCGCGACAACATTCCTTGCGCTCTACAAGTGAGGGGGACAAAAGCCTCTGCGCCCCCAGGGCGGTCGCCCGGTGACGCGGCGTGGGAGTACATTTCTCATTTTCCGCCGTGGCTACCACGAAATTCTCCCGCCGACGGCGACAGGCTGGTGTTACCAATTATGGCCGCCGGCGGTCCGCGTTTCCCTGCATACGCCTTACTTGACACTCTCGTGCCACGTGGCCCGGCTGGTTGCAATTCCAGCAAAGCCGATCGTTCACCTGCCGCGCGGTCGGTGAATGCCGCGTTCCACGAAGTGGTTGGGGACGTCTTTCCCCTCTCTCCGCGCCTATGCGGACGTCGCTGGCAAGCCCAGCTCGACGCCGCTGCTCGAACGCGTACGGGTCAAGAGCGCGAGGAATAGCGGAGCCTTCCGCTGGCCTTTCCTGCCCAACCGTCATTACGTCTGCGCCCCTGGCGAGCGACGCGGAGTCTTGGCCTCTGGCCCAGGTGCATCGCGGCTCTAGCGATTCGGCTGGCCTGGGGGGTGGCTGGTAGCGCAATTCAGCGAGTAAATCCGCCTGTACTACCTTCGCTTCCTGTGCTAGGGCCTCGAGGTTTGCAAAACCACGTCCCCGCAAATACGGCTTGAAGCGCGGATGGCATTGCCTCATCACGCGCGCGACCTGTTCAAGATTGGTTGCCGTGGGATCTGCCCTCTTGTAGAGCTCCTGCATTGCGCGTACATACTCGAGGAGGCTCTCCTCTGCGTGCTGTGTGCGCAACGCTAGCTCCTCAGGCATCCGGCGCTCGTAATCGGGCGGCAAGAACTCGGCGCGGAAGCGATTGGTGAAGTCTGCCATCGACTGGAAGGCCGGCTGACAGCGTCTCCATCGCGCCGCGCTCTCAACAAGTGCCACGGGGATTACCTGCGCTAGCACCATGTCGTTTGGGGAACCCAGTGCCGTCTGATAATCCTCGAGTTCTTGCAAGAAGTCGTGGACTGACTTCACGTCCGTGTAGCCGGAAAAGGAGGGAACCTCTACATTTATCCGCGGACGCGAGACTGTCGCCGCAGCTGTGGCTTGGTTGGCGCTAGCCACCGAACCGAGCTGACGGGTGAACACCGACAACATTTCGTTCATCTGCCTCATCAGGGCGGCCGCATCGGTAACCTGCGCAGACTCTACCGCGTCCTTTACCTCGCTTCCGGACGCACTGGCATCCGAAGCGGCGGCCCTATCTGGCACGTCTTTTCTCGGAGGCATTGCACTCAACAACTAAGGCCGGCCGGGAGCCTACACGCGCACGACTACCACCTAGCCCGCATCAAGAGGCTAGTCACAAAGGCTAAACACTTCATAAAACTAACATATGCACAAAAAAAATTAAAACACAAACCGCCAGACACTAACAAACACACACATAACCCAAAACAAAATTAAAACACTGTACAAACACTACTATACTACACTCCGTGTCATCTGCACACACGATAGCCCTAAACTCAAAATGGCGTCGCGCCTAACATACAAAGGACCGGCCCGTCGTGTTGCCGTGCGCTGCCACGTTGGCAGAAAAATCGTCCACATGGGTGCTAACTCAGCCCCAGTTGGGTGCCAGTTGTGGGCGATTTCTCTGCCCGAGGGATGCGCACGACAAACACACAGTGGGCCGTATGACAAGCATCTTTAATCTCACAGGGATCGTCGAAGTCTGTGCTAGGTCGTCGTCCGGGCGGCTGCAGTCTGTGGGTCGTCTTCCGTGCAGAAGCTCCAGGCGCAAAGCAGGAACGAGGAGGCAGGGACCAAAAGAGAGCGACGGCGGCGCGAGGCTTCCTTTATAGCCCCCTCGCGCGGGACTGGTTATCCCCGAACGAGCGGGGAGAGGGAAACAGGCACCGCGCAGGGGGCATTGGGATAGTGGCGTGGCCTTCGAATGCGCAGCGCGCACGGGCCTTACGGATGAGTGGTGCAGGGCCCCACACGTGACAGCAATTTCGTCACGACATGCCTCGTGATGCCTAGAGGGGCCATATAACAAAGTAGCTTCGCTTCCTCGTTGGCTGTAATATTCTGAGCTATGTCGTCACAAAAATTGTTGTTACGTCATGCCTCCCATTTTTATTTTCGGCGAAACTCCTTCCCAGAATTGTGTATCCGGTGGCATAAGAGTGTTCAGTTTGCATTGACTTTCTGTAATACCAGTCCTGGTGATGCTACCAGGACTACTGGTTGCACCTTGCACCTATTGGCTATTTTGCTGTCAGGTTTAACTGTTTTTGAGAGTGTAGCTTTGCCAAGTAGATGACTTGCTCTTAAATGCAGCTTGCTTTCATTGCCCAATGTTTCTTCTTCACATATGGTGTGCTATTTCTGGTCAGTGCAATGTTCTGACTATACATTCGTATTCCTGTGCATTTTTCAGCTGCAGAGCAAAAGGCTTAAGTCACTACCGGACATACTGACTGTCAGCTCTGGCTTGGAAAACCAGCAGGACCTCAACTTTTGGCAGACCCAGATTGAGGTACTGCCTGCATTGATGCAGCGATTTTGGTCACCTTTGTTGCCTCATCAAATTTTTTGCCATTATACCATTGTAACCAGTTGCACTGAAAACAAATTTAGTGACTATGCTGACAAGTGAGTGAATCAACCTTATTGTCCAATAGAAAAAGTTCTTCTCTACCCCAGGTCCTCCCTCCTAGAGGAGAGGTGCTTTGGGGCAGGTGAGAATTCGCTTCAGATGCTGGGCCAAAATCCCCTGGATGTCGATGGCCTCTTCAGCCAGTCGAACCGCTAGTAGCTGGTGTTCCGGGGTTGGGCTTTTCAGCAAAGCCTCCTAGGCTTCTCTACTATCAATTTTATTTGCCCTGCCTGGGGAATGAAAACACTCCCATATTATATGGTTAAGGGTGCCCCTTTTCCCGCAAATCTTGCAGCTCTCATGTTCAAAATCTCGGAATTAACGATATATTTATTTAAGATCGAATTTGGATAAACATCTGTTTGCAGACGGCTCCATGCCGTCATCTGGTTCCCATCTAGAGTCTTGTCTGGAGGGGGTAGTTTCAAACGCTGCCTTCTATAATACTACGTCACATGATAATACGACAGCAGACGCGCTTCTCTGTTGTAGCCTTCCTCAGGTTGCTCATTTCGACCTGCTCGGCAGTAGAGATCTTGAGCCAGGTTCTGAGCAGCCTCGTTGCCACTAACAGATTCGTGCGCTGGGTTCCAAATCAGATTAATTGTCCTGTCCAATTCTTTTTGTCTTAGAATTCTGAGTTCCATGGGAGATATCCTCCCACTACCAAAATTTTGAATTGCAGTTTTACTGTCGCTCAACACATACATGGCCTTTGTGCCGACGTAAGCAAGAGCTATTGCAACCTCCTTTGTGACATCAATATCATCACTCTTATTCGATAGTGCTGAGATCGAGCCCCCTCCCCCGTCAACCACTACCGCTAAAGTGCCTTCCTCCCTTTTTCCGTCAGCCGCATCTACAAATGCGACCTGCTCCCTCGGCTTCCTTGAATATATGCGTTCCAGAGCCTCAGCCCATTTCTGCCTTCTCTCTTTATTGTATTCCGGGTGCATGTTTCTCGACAATGGGGTGAAAAAAAAAAACTAAAATATACTTACTTGGTGACAGTTTGAGTTGGCCTACTTCACCGTTTCCATTGCCCATGTTGTCGTGGCTCGTGCATGGAGACTGGGAATGGTAACTCTGCTGGCGATTTTACTCATTCTGTTTGTTGTCTGCTTTGTTGTTGGGAAAGTGGGCTTGGGAGAAATGCCCGAACTGCAACCTGCTTGGGCGTTTGATCCAACCTGCTATCAATGGGCTGATGTCGAAATGAATTTGCAGATGTTTGGCAACAAAGACAGCAAGGCCATGGCATTCTGTTCATCCGCTCCAGTGCCCAAGCGCTGTCGCTATGGAAACTGCTGCACTCGGGCAGGCTGCAAGTTCTTCCACGAAAAGGATAAAGGAAAAAGGTGAGGTGCCACAGCATCCTTGCTAATTCCACAGTCCTGCTTTTTTTCGTGCACTCTCTCTTCTTTGACAGAATTGTGTGGTATTTGTGCATTGGTCCACCGCATAGGCCTAGTTTATCTTCAAGGCTCAAAGGACCATAAACACCGAATTTGATGGCATTTTTCTTCTTGTTAATGATGCGTAAGCCATTCCAGTATATCAATCCGCACGCAGTTTTTGTTTACGACCGCTAAATAATTTATAACTGAATTTTCCTTTCTCACCAGTTTCGGTTTTGACAGCAGAGGGATGGCTGTGACGTCACAATCATGTCTTGATGTGTGGCATGTAAAAACAACAATATAATCTCTTTTTCTTTACTTGTAGTGATTCTTGTTCTTGAGGCAGATTGGAGCGATAGTGAATCGAAATGACACAGCAATGATTATATTGCTGTATTTTCATTCCTCGCGAGAGCTAGACTTGACTGTGACGTCATAGTCATTGCTCGGCTGTTAAAACTAAAACCGAAACAGGTGAGAAAAGAAATTAGATTATAATTATTCAGCATTCATAGGCGAATGTGACGTGCTAATTCATATACAGTTATTTCCTAGGCATCATTAGAAATGATAAAAACACGAACCCAAAAATTAGGTGTCTATAATCTTTTAATCCTTGAATTGTTGCAAATGATTTGCACTGTAGCAGAAAGCTGCTGGCTGTAATGATTGCTGTTTCGCATCATCAGGCGGTAAGGCTTTTCAAGAGGGGTAAACTATCATTCTGATGCCTTTCTTATAGTAGTGTGTTTTTTTTTTTTTTCGTTTTCATTTTCGGTTTGATGGTGTAGATCACTTCTTTGTGCTATACTACTGTGGGGTAGTGCATCCACACTGGTGACCGCTTCACTCGCGCACGGTTGCGTAGGTATGTGGCCTCCAAAGTAGACATGGATTCGAGCCACCAGAGCGCCTTCTCGTGGCTCCCCCTGTCCATACGCATCACACTTAACAAAGATGGCACTGTGGACATCTCCCGGGCGGACTGCAAGGTTAGTGGGTCCCAGATTTTCTGGCCTTCTGACTATAAGCCTATGACTTGTAAAGGCATGCTGCAAGGTGGGTTTAATCTTTGAAATAATGCGATGCAAGAGGCAAGGGCCTCTAAACTGTTTTGAGAATATCGTCACGTCATGGTGACAAGGTCGATAACAAATGAAGAGTCCAGGAGTGCACTAAAGGAACTCTTTATTGGGCTGACTTGCGCCCACAAAAGAACTAAGCGATTCAGCAGCGACGATAACAGCAATTGTGCTCGCTGGTCGTCGAACAAAGAATGCCTGTCGAGCCCTCAATTTATAGGCGACAAAGAAATATCTAGATAAAGCCACAACCAGTGACTAGCATAACCTGGAACATTGTAGAAACGCATGAGACTGGCCGGAATCTTCGAGATACAGCTTGACAAAAAAAAATGCTATCGCATCATCTCTCGGGACAACAGGCATAAACAAACATAATACAACATTTTGGGCGAGTTGGTTGCATACATTCATTATTACAGCGCAAAGGCGGCACAGAACAAGAGGAGGACACAACAGCGCTGACTGTCAACTAAATTTTATTCAAGACCAGTAGGGTTTTTATACCGCCTGGCGATCAGAAACGGAAAAAAACAGGAAAACATGCAGGAATAGCAACAAAAACGTGCAAGGGTACAAGAACGGAGGTTAGCCGACACTTGCACATTCTTGTTGCTATTCCTGCATCTTTTCCTGTTTTTTTTTCCGTTTCTGACCGCCAGGCGGTATAAAAACCCTGCTGGTCTCGAATAAAATTTTGTTGACAGTCAGCGCTGTTGTGTCCTCCTCTTGTTCTGTGCCGTCTTTGCGCTGTAATAATGAATGAACATAAACAAACAATACAGAATCGATCCTCACGCTAGATTAACAGAGATAAGGTGGCATGTAAGTGGCTGTCTAAAAAGAACAAGCAAAGATTCAAATTATTTGCGACAGTATAACTCTGCTCAGCTCATTTCAGGTCCAAATTTAGTTTTAACTGAAATGGGTGTGTTCTGAATGCTTTTCATTCCACTGTTCATTTCAATAGCTTTTCCATTTTATTCTTCAAGCTTATTGCAGTATACAAAGTTAAAATGTGAGGAGAACCTAATGAGCTCGGCCCAGGAGCAGTATAATTGTCAAAACTTCTGGACAGCCAGGGTTCATACAAACTCCTTGCATGGGGAAGCACTCTAGTGTTGTTGCTGACTGTTGTATTGCTGGAAATCGGGGTGTGGAAATACTATCAGTGCTTTTGGTTATAAAGTAGTTGGGAATGGAATATGTTTTAAATGTGGGAATATAAACACTGGCAGTTAAATTTAGATCAGAATTTCAGTTTAGGCCAGTTAATTCATACTTCAAACACTATAGAACACCACAGAACAGGAGGCGTTCGAAGAAACACAGTACTAAACAGGATGGTTGCTATCAAGGAGAGAATTAGACAGTGCCCATCCTGTCTTCAGTGTTTCTCTGTCTTCATCTTCTTTATAATGTTTAAAATCAGGGAACAGATTTTTACGGCTCACAAATATTTTGCTCATCATCTTTATTTATTGCCCAAAATTTAAGCAGATTTGGGTGAAGTGGAATTCTAACATGGGTGCAGTTTGCACAAGTGCATGATGAATAAAATCCCAGGATTCATCTGTCCTGACTGTTCTCAGCATGTATGCCTGCACCTTAGCACTAAAATCATTGCTATGCTGACAGTCGCAAGTGAATTTTGGGGGAATTGTGATTTGTCTTTTTTTAAAAATACACAGCGCAACAAACATAGGACAAGCGAGTAGACGGGAACAGCGCTGACTATGCACAGAAGGAGTGGTATACAGAGTGCCGTTTACTTGCGGAAAAGATTACATTAGTCAGTCAGGAAGGTGTCTTAACATAAGGCTAAGAGAACATGAAACCTCCCTAGAAAAAGCCTGTCATCGAACCTGGCACTACACCACAAGGAATGTAGCCAAAAGCCCCCTTTGCACCCTCCTTGCACTCCCCTGTTCAAAGAAACTACAGTGTTGTACAAACACAGAGAGAAATTAACACGGGAATTAAAAGAGGCCTATCTCATTCACAAGAATTCTGACACATGCGTAAGCACCCCATCTGTTATCATTCATCCCCAAGAAATCTCATATCTTGACGAAACTGGTTAAAGTGAAATGTTGTTTTATCTGCGAACATGCGCACTTGGTTGTCAGAGAATTTTTGTATATATTCGTGTTGTTTCAATAAATCATGCAGTTGATAGTCAGCGCTGTTCCCGTCTTCTCGCTTGTCCTATGTTTGTTGCGCTGTGTATTTTTAAAAAATGATGCATCAACTAGCTCAACTCACAGTTCTTTTGTGATTTGTCATTAGTATTGTGCTTGGCGCAGGTCGACGCTTCTGCATCTCAGGAGCCAATCTCCAGCGCTGAGGAAGAGAGTGCTTCCTGTGGAAAAGAGGAAGTGGCCAGGGAAGAGGAGAAGGGGGTGGTAGGAAAGGAGGAAGGAGGAGGAGAAGGGGACTCTGAGATGAAAGGAGGGGACCCCTCCAAGTCTTCGGAAGAGGGAGAAAAAGGAGGAGGTCAGGAAGGGGTCCTCTACGAACTGACATCGGTGGTGTCTGTTGTGAACAACAGCCGGACTAACATTGTGAGCTGCATCAGAGTTGGACCTTCCTACCACCAGCACCACCAGGGAGGACCGGCCACTCAGTGGTACCTGTTCAACGACTTCACCATTGTGCCAATCTCTCCCGTGAGTCAGTTGGCTTGCCGTCTTCTTAGTGGCACGTTTCTGGGGAGAATGTTGCATTTCAAGCATTGATGTCCCGAGGCAACATTTTACATGCTCAGAGTTAAAGGCTGATAAAAGTTGCTGAGACTTACCAATTAGCCAAGAATGTATTTGTATCTGACAAACTAAAGGATGTTGCATGTGTCAGCGAGGGATTGATGGCCTCTAGAGTGTAGGTACTTAGCATTATTGACTATAAATATACATCATTGATTTTAAATATACATCATTGAATATAAATATAGTACTACTGTTCCTTGTGCAGAGCTTGATACTTGCTGGGCTGCCTGCTCTGAGCCTTTTCTTTTTTTTGCGTAGTGTGCTGTGGACTAATCTACTTTGTCCTGTACAACTATCTTATGTCAACCAGCCAAAGTGAATTACCCACACACCATAGAAGAAACAAGCCACAAAAGAACGGGTTAACACCCAACCTGACGTTGTATGCAACGCGTTTTATTTGGTCTCCACTTTTCCCAAAGATATCTGAGGGCACTGGTGCACTGAGAACTTCTTTGCACACAATGTAAATATGATTGAAATTGAAGAATTTGCAACGCACACCGAACTGTTGTTTCAAAATACTATATGTCAACATTTCTAATGGCTGAAGAGCTTGCCCAGCCATGTCTGCTGCTCTTTCCGAAGGCTGTGCTGATGCATGACCCTTCATTTGGACCGAATGAGTGGGAGAGAAAATGAGAAGCAGTAGCAAGGTGATGGATTGTTGTGGTGCTCTCAGAAGCATTGCTGCGGCATGCACCCATGTTTGGCGCCAATCACCTGAGGGTAGACTTGACGACCGGTGTTACTG
This sequence comes from Amblyomma maculatum, assembly GCF_055883805.1. NCBI lineage: Eukaryota > Metazoa > Arthropoda > Arachnida > Ixodida > Ixodidae > Amblyomma > Amblyomma maculatum. The sequence continues at coordinate 143,825,157 of NC_139345.1, read as the reverse complement.
ATCGTGTTTGTGGTCTGCCCACCTTTTTCCAAATGTGTTTTCAATGACAGCTATCCTTGGCGCTCGCTATGGAGGAAGTCTGTCCATCCTAACGGCTCCATCTCAACGCGCTGATGCTGCCAGGAAGTAAACCTTCATAAACAGTAAACACATTTCCACTACGTCACGCGAGAAGTACACAGCCATTTTTAGCATGCTCCACTCATGAGATGCCACCACTTGATCTAGAACAGGGATGCCTCCATACCAGGGCATGAGGCCTCAAATGCCCCAAACCACTCCTGTTTTTCTTTCTTGCTTTCACACCACAAACAGCAAAATTCTTAATTCATTCGGTTTTTTCTTTGATTGAATGATTAGTTGTTCTATATTTATTCAGTTCGCCAGAGCTACATATTCGTGTTCATTCAGTTTTGAAAACGCATTATTTGCACAGCCTTGGTTGCCGCACAAATTTGCTAGAGCACTGTAGTGATCAGCAGAATAGAAAGCCGGGCCAGTTGGTAATGATCAATGTTAAAACGGTGCACATACAAACGAAGACACACCGAAGAAAACAACATGTTCTGGCTTGGACAGGTGCGCTCCTGTCCGTGGGGTTCTGTTCTGCGTGTTTTTGTTTGTATGTACGGCATTTTAGCATGGAGCACTGTAGTGACTGGCATTTTTTTTTATAGCGCTAGGTCTAGGGTTTCCAACTCTATTGAAAAGCCATTGGCTGCAACTGTGCCTAGCCCTGTGACCTCGAAAGAAATAAAATAACTATGGCCTCGACTGGGTTTAGATTCTGCGGCAATGTGTTAGCTTTGTGTGATCTCTGCTACTGATCACACCTCATGTCTAACCTGCCACTCGCTCGTGCTGTGCAATGCATGTCATTTTGTCTTTATCAAATTCCATTGGTGCGCAATGAATCCAAACACACCACTCCTAAGGTGTGTTAAGTGGGCTTAAAATTTTGTAATGCACTTCCAGTAATGTTCCCAGCCAGGTATTTTGGCCACCTTGGCCTGAAGCCTGACCTTGAAACCCTAGCCTCGAACTGAGAGTGAAAGCAAATGCAATGTGTTAGCACACATGCTTCGTATTTGGCCAACCTAGCTAAAAGAACTGCGTTTATTTTTTTTTTCTCTACCCATGTACTAATAAAAAATTCGTGTTTCCCACCTTCATGATGACATATTTTTACAGCATGTCCTGTATTTATGATTTTTGTAGGAGGAAGCAGTGTGGCTCCCTTTGGACTGGAAATTGCCTTGTGTCCTTCACTACACAGTTGCCGACATAGCAACCAAGCATCCTGCATCAGGTGAGAGTCGCCTGCTGCCCTGTTTTCGTCACACATTGACTATGCTTTATTTGAACCACGCGCTTTGTCTGGCTTGTATTGCGGTAGCACTTTTCCTTTACTGCGGTTTTCAGTTCAGTTCATTCGTTCAGTCGTGTCTGACTCTTCGTGACCCTATGGACCATGTCACGCCACGCTTTCCGGTCTCTCACTATCTTCCTAACATCACATAACTTCATCTGCAGTGCCTCGAGGATGCCATCTAACCATCGCGTTAGCTGCCTACCCCTTCTCCGGCGACCCTCAACCTTTCCCAACATTAAATCTTTCTCCAGCGACTCCTCTCTTCTCATCAGATGGCCAAAGTAGTAGCTGAGCTTTAACTTTAGAATTTGACCCTCCAATGAGCACTCAGGGTTTATGGTCGACAATATCGACTGATTTGATCTTCTGGCAGTCCAAGGAACTCTCAGGAGTCTCCGCCAGCACCACTATTCAAACGCGTCAATTCCTCGGCGGTCAGCCTTCACAGTCCAACTCTCGCATCCATACATCACAACTGGAAAGACCATATCACGAGTTATACGGATCTTGGTTGGCAGACTAATGTCTCTGCTCTTTACTAGGCGGTAAAGGCTAACCATGGCTCTCTTTCCCAGAAGCAGGCGTCTCCTAATTTCATGGCTGCAGTCTCCTTCCGGTATAACCCTGGAGCCCAAGAAGAGAAAATCTGTCACAGCTTCCACTTCTTGTTCCTTGATGCTCCAGGCGGTTTTAGTTTGGGATTATACAGACTTGTCAGGCTAGCTGTACGAGAGTCTGGAAGGCTGCTATCAGGAATAGTGTCTGATATGTATGCATTTTTGGCTTTAGATATTAGTATTTATTTTTTTAAAGGAAAGAAAGAGGTAGGGGCTCCATAGAATTGACTTTGAGGGCAAAAAAACAGTTACGTAAGCAAGCTAAACAGCACTCGGAGACTGTGGACATTAGTATTGGGTGAATGTTGATGTGGGTAAATTGTCGCATAATTCATGTTGAAGCTCTCAAGCAAGGCAGTGAGCTAGGCCAGCTAAATTATGTCATGTCAAAGAATCAACATGAAAAAACAGAACCCAAAGTACACAAGATGGCACCTGTTATCTCAACTCATCAATCTATTTAACAGGAGGGCAGTGACTCGATGTCAGAATAAATGTGTGGGAAAACTGATGAACTATTTATTGTGCGGAATCATCTGCAGAAAAGGCACCTCTGGCAGCGGATGTGTTCCAGCAAGACATCTCCCTGGCAGCCAATGGGGGCCGGCGCCATGTCACCTTTACTCCGCTGTCGCCAAATGAGATCCTCAAGCAAGGCGACATTGTTGCCATGGACGCAGAATTCGTCACCTTGAACCAGGTCAGCTACGTGTGCTGTGTTCTCTGTGAAAACGAGGATGTAAAAGAGTACGGGAACGCTCAATAATTCGAGAAACGTAGGCAAGCACGATGCAGTCTTCACAGACATGCAGTCAGATTGATGCTTTATTTTCTTATTCAAGAAAATATTTCCACGAAAATAATTGGACCGATAGCCTTCGAGGCTAGTATCTGGGTCGGCACAAAATATAGCATTAGGCCACCATATAAGTATATAAGTAACATCAAAAAGGGAACAAATTGTCAACACCTAAATAAAAACAAAATGCAAAAAAATAACTCAAGACAACGAAAAACTCTGTTTCCAGTCAAATACAGAGGCAAACATGGGTATTTTTTTAATGATGAAAAATTTTATTACCAGAAAAGTTACATTTGCTGCCAAGAAAAACACAACGGATTGGATGCTTTAAAGCTGTTTATGTCTACTTTGTAGAAGAAGTGGATGGAACACTTTTTGCAATAGTGGCAAGACAGCGAGGGCAGTTGTAATCATGTACTACAAGTTAAAGGTCCACGGAAACGGCCCCCAAGAAACCACTGATAAACGTGTTCAGTGTGTAGAACACATCCTTTTGAGCATTAACGCAAAGTATAACTCCTTGGAACAAAGCCAGCGATTTATTATTAATTTTTAAAAACAGCGTTTTTTGAAATTCACGGGCAGAGGGAATGTCGCTTGGCGGTGTCGCATGGAACTATTTCCTAATCCCGTGACGTCACGGGTCGGTTGACTGGCAAGGCTTGCTAGAAGCTGCCATTCGCTGCGGTCACTGCAACCATGACGTCACGACCACACTTCCGGTAGCTGCGAAAGTCGTCTGCTCGTGCGCTGCTCGAACTCTGTGCGGGCTGTTACAGCTCGCCGCCCTTATCGGTTAGGTGGCCATTGCCCATTAAGTGCAACAACCGAAGCGACGCAGGGATCGGCAGAACGAAGCTGCATTTACAAATATCTTATTTATATAACGTGGTTTCAGGAGTATCGGAGTGTCGTCCGACGAGGCGTCAACAGCACGGTCAAGCACCGCACGATGGCAGCACCTCCTTGACCGCCGTAAACATCGCCGCTGTGGCCCCTCCTCCCGCATACCGTTCGCGAACCACACGACGGCGGATCGTTAGCACCGATGTCCGAAATAAAGCGTGCTAAAATTTGTTGGCGTCTGGAATATTGAGCCGAATATCAAGTATGAAGCCCTCGTGAGGATCGCTGACCAGCAGCAAATTGCTGGTAAGAGCGATAGCCGTGATATATGCTAGTTTCTGCTCAAGCCAGCTGCCGCTGGTGCATTTCGGCTGATCCGATCTGCTCGTACTAGCTCTGCGATTAATGCGTCGGCAGAGTTAATCCTATAATTATTTTACTATGGCAGGATAGGAATCACTATAAGGCAGTTTCATAAGTAGACGATTTACGACAGCGTTGATCATGTTCCAAAGCGTCGACCGTCGCGGCTTCGAAGCGAAACAATAGGCCTAGCGACGACTAGGGATGGTCACGCACAGCGCCGGCGTTCGCCGCGCTTGCACGTTCCACCCCCGCGGTAATTGTGTAACGTACCTCAGCCTGCTCGCGGCATCCCGTGCTGCAAGCGTTGCAAACTCGTGTACTTTCATAGCTAAGGCCGCGTATTTTTTGGCGTTCTGCTCAGCAACAAGCCGTTCAAACGATACTGTAGGCACGACAAGGCTTCAGTACGCAGTCGCTGCGCTGTCGGCCGTAATCGAAGATGTCGGGCAGCACCGTAATCTATATATCGATCTTTAGACGTGATACAGTGGGCAGACCCGCTCGTACGTTTCGCGCACTCGGGCGCCGACGAGTAGCTTCCGTCAACAGACGCCGTCATAACCTCGGTTAACGACGCAAACCGAGGTCGTCAAGCTCGGTTTGCGGTAACCGCGGTTAGTGATGCAACCATGGTTTGGTCCGCCGTGTAACATAGGATAACCACGGGTTCGTGGTTACACTAACCGTCGCTGCACGAACTGGCGAACTCCTCAGGCGTGTGCAAGCGAGGACGGGTTGGCAGAGTACGCCAGCGAGCGAGCGCGCGGAAACCGGAAGTTCGTCGAAGTGACGTATGTCTGGGCGGAGCTTTGAACTTACTTGTATTCTTTGTTTTTTTATGGCTCCCTTCGGCGTACGAGTTGAGAGGGAAAATTGGAAGGGTCATTTTTAATCGCCGATATCTCTGGTGTTGCTGAAGCTAGATCGAAAATTTTTGCGGGAGAATGATGGGTGGTTCAATAACTATCAGTGTTATGGCGTTGTTTACCCTTCTTGGTGACCCCTTTCTGGGGACCTTTAAGAACCTATAGTTTTGGATGGCGTTTTTAGGAAGAAGCAGAGATACGAAGCGATGGAACACGGTCTACCATACGTCCTTCCCACATGTCTGTTGCCAGGATCTCCTGCCTGCGTGGGTGAGAAAAACTTAAAACGCTTTCTTCTTTTACTTCGTAGTTATACCTACAAGAGGGAATGAGTGTGGTGCGTAAACCTGAATCAGAGGTATTCCAAAGCTGCACAAGACATGTCTCTGCCTCGAGGTACACAGGAGAGGCTAAGCCAAAGAAATTGTTGAAGGGCACTTTGTATGCTTATGATTTAATCGTCTGCATGCCGCAGACAGTGTAACGCAATTTTTTTTCTGGGTAAAAATCTATTTCTGCTCCTCCGTCTGGCTTTTGCATTCATGTTTGTCTGGCAGCAAAAAGATGTACAGTCGTGCCTTGTTAATATAGACACTTTGGTTTCCGACCAAAACTGTCCATAAAGCGAGTCGTCCATAATAACGAGTCATGAATAAAAACAAAAAGGGGTTTATTCAGAAAAAAGAATTGTAATTAACGACTGCTTTTGTACATAACGGTGTGTACTGGACTGATAATTTCACAAAACACCGGCAATTTTGAGTGCATTATCCTTGTCATTGTTGTCTTCGAAAAATTGTAGTGCAGTCTGAAGCGACTCGCTTACGATTTACACCCATGATGGTGAGCTTTGTGTTGGTAGAACTTTCGAGCACGAACTCCTCACGGACCGATGAATTAGCGTCTGATTCTCTACTCACCGCCACTTCCAAAATGGCCTCGTCACTGACCAAAGTAGCCGCTAAGTAGCTGCCTGAGATTCTCCTGAGGCGAGGAAACAGCTGAGCTTTCGATACTAGTCCCTCGCGGCTTGGATTGACTGAGATGGCTTTTACCGCTTGTATTCACAGATTTCTTCGCGCCTACTTTCAGCTCTGTTCTTTTGCGTTTAACTCCCGCCATGCCAAAAGCCAGACTCAAGTTGAGGGTTACAGGCTTCTTATGCTTTGCACTTTTTTGCCTAGTTAACCTTTCTGCCTTTCCGTTCTTCTGATTCTTTCTTTTTATGCCTTGTACTGTTTCTGTAAAGAAGCAAGGGAGTCAAGTTGGCAAGCTGCTATGCAGAGGGCTATCGAACATCCCATCTTCTTGACACCGTTTTTATGTGTTCCTATAAATCAAACACTGCAAGCTGAAGTACAGTTTAGAACGACGGCTAGCCGACTACCAAGAACTCAGACCTTGTCAAGGCCGCATCGTTGACTCAAAGCGAAGCCGACAAGCGGACCGCCTGTTGTGCAAACTGTGGCAGTTCGGCAGCGCAACAGGGACGAAAACCAGGAGCATGAGAGGGAAGCGCGTCCAGGACGGGGCGCCCGGTCCCGGTTGCGTGTTCGTACGTCGCCTTTCTTTTGTCCCTCTACTTTGTGAGTGTGTCTTAACTCTCACCGAAAAGCGTTAACGGCTTCATGGAACACACACTGCGCTTTGGGAAAGAAAACTTCAGTTCCCACCGCCACTGTAGGCACTTGTCTTTCTTCCTGTCATTTCTTTCTTACGCTTTTACCGGTCTCTCTGTTCACGTTCAGCAGAATTTATTGCAACCACATGTTGCTGTTTTCCCGACTGCGGCGGCACTTCCGCTGTACCCAGAAATCTCCTGGTTCCCCGCTTTCGGGGTCTTTCTTACGCTGACCCTCGGTTTGCTGTGTACGTTCTCCCCCCGCCCCTCCCCCTTCCCTTAGAACGGCGACACACCCGCTTTGGTTCTTTCCAACCCCACAGGACACGTTCAGGCATCCCGCCGTATCGGCTGTCGCGTAGGTTCGCGGGTGGTGCGCCCTTCTTTAACTTACGTTCGGACTCCTCTGCTTTTTTTCAAGCACTGTCCATATTAACGAGACAAAAATACATGGGCCCAAGTGGGGCGCGTGCATTCTTCCCCTGTCCATTGTCCAGACAGCGAGTTTCCATATTAACGAGGTATAAACACATTGAAAAGGTTTCGTCCCCAGAAAAACTGTCCATAATTCGGATCGTCCATATTAACGGGGGTCATATTAACGGGGCACGACTGTATTTGTATTTCTAGCGAAAGTGGATTTCAAAATGCAGCTTTTTTTTTTCTTGCCACTAAAATCAAATTCGTAGTGCAAAGACTCAACAGGTCTTGACAATCACTGTTTAGTCTCGGACGATCTGCACCACAGAAAATTTCGACCATTACCTACTGGGTGTGATGAGTTATCAGTGCTAATTGATCACTTGTTGGTTATACTGGATGCCACGTATGTGATCCTAATAATGCAGGTCAAAAATATTGATGCTAGGCTACCACGAATGTCCGTGTACTCAGCAGATCGGAATAGCATGACCTTACTAGAGTTATCTGTTGTCCTTCCATTTTCTATAAGTCGGTACATATACCTGCAACAGAATTTTTTTTTACCATGTGAAAAAGGCGCTAATTATTTAAGGAAGCTTGCCATTACTGTTGTTTTCTTGTCTTCATCATTTTAGCATTGATTTTAAATATTTTGGCAATAATGTTGTGGCCAAGTGCTTGAGAAAATCATCATATGAAATCAGATTTTAAGCACTTTATTGCAGTAGTACTGCTGTAATATATTGGAAGAAACGCTGTGACTACATTTACATTATAGTACCACTGTGTTGCCGTAATACCTGCATGGTATAAAACTTGCTTTCTCTATACTTGTGGCTACTTTTCTGCAATAGTGCCAGTTTTTGCAAGGCAACCAGTGGCTACAACATTTCTACTGTTCCACACCTCTGCCTGCATAAGCTACTCCCTAAAACGTTAAACGTGCATATATGTCTGAATAAGGAGGCTCAAGGGTTTGGACAGTACCCACATTGCAGGTAATAAAATGACCTCCAGAGGCAGCCTGCTTTCAGGGCGAGTGTGCTAAACAGCTTCGCGACATATTTTGTTGCCGCATGCATGGCTGCTTTGAGCTTCTAGCTCTGTTACAGTGTTGCGTAATGCAGTTCTTCAGTCAGCTCTTATAAATTGTTATTCTCGATCAGCTACTTCTACCTGCTTGCTTATACTTGTCATGCAGTTCTTTCACGGTGATATTCCATGTTTTCAGACAGGGTCCTCTTGAGGGGATCCCTTTTATTGACGACTACATTGCCACTCAGGAACAGGTGAGCACTTTTATTGCTGCTGTATTAAGAGGTGATCGACTGGGTTCTCTGACTATGTTGACTACTGCACGTAGCCAGAACAAGCCCCATCAACATGTAGACAGAGCAGACTATCATGAATGTTCCCCAACATGGCCATCGTCTTGTACCGAGCAATGGCCTTATGCAGCATGTGCTTGTGCTGGCCAAGTGAAATTACGGTTTTTCCTTCTCTTCCTAAAGTTATTGTTTTAAAATTATTTTGTAAAAGGACTGTAATCTGGAGCGAAATTTCAGTAGGAACAACCACCGCTTTTGGTGTTCGGAGGGAAAAACATACTCGATGCCCCTAACTTTCTTCAGAAAAACAAATGCTTGCTTCCTCTCAGAGCAAAAATCTGCGAAATTCCGCTGGAGGCACCAAATAGTGCTTCTGAATGCAACTTGCGTTATATTTAGAATTTTGGAAATGTTTTTTCTTTTTTTTTTTAGCTTTTCAGTGTAGCTAAAGCAAACTTTGTCGTCATAGTAGTACTAATAGCTGCTAGGAGAAAACGTTTCATTGGACTTGGGCCAAAGCATGGCACGCGAGTATGAAGGAAAAGGTGCCTAAGGATATAGAAAGAAGGCAGTGTGGGATGTTAAGAAAGAGACAAAGCAGTGAAAAGAGGTGAGTAGAATTGGGAAGTCAAAGGAGGGCAAATTGTCTCAGGACTCAATAGCTGGAAACATGGAATTTTGAGGAGCTAGAATCCTTAAGCATACCTAACTTTGTGTCTCTAGCAGAAAGTGCATGTTGTTCTGTATATAATCTATTTACTTTTTATTGTATTTATCTTTGCACACAACTTGCAGCACTGTGCAGTTGACAGTTCGGAAACACGTTTTTGGGCTAAGCAGCTCCTCTTTATTTGATATGCATTTTTTCCTATTGAAGTTTCATTTGTGACCCCTTGGGATTATTTTTTTTTTATCACTTTATATACAAGGTTAGGAAGAAAAATACATTTTTGAAGCTCCTGAATATTTGCTAACATGCCTTTAACTAACATAACTGAGGTCCAAGGAAGGATGGACTAGTGAGCTGAGCTTGTTTCTGGTGTGCGTGCTTTGTTTTCTTTCATATGAATTGATGCTAGCAGAGTCCTGTTTCGCGTTAGCCTGCTCACTTAGAATTGGTGGCAGAAGTTGCTGTCCTTACTTGTTACGAGATGTATGCAGATCAGTAATATTAGTAATATTAAGCAGCGTGCAGTTTTCAAACTAATAGCAGAAGCGGCTAAATACTTGTATTGGAGTCACCAGATTAATTTTTCTCTTGTCCGCCGGGGTGGTGTACTGGTTACGGCCCTCAACTACTGTTCCCAAGGATGCGGAATCGAATCCCGGCCTCAGCGGCCGCTTTTCGGTGGAGACAAAAAGCAAGGTTTCCGTGTGCTGTGCGATGTCAGTGCACGTTAAAGAAACCCAGGTGGTCTAAATTTCCGGAGTCCTCCGCTACGGCATCTCTCATAGCCTGAGTCACTTTGGGACCCCACAAACCAAACCAAACTAATTTTCTCTTATGTGGCTGTACTTTTTTTCATGCTTATTTCACTTTTATTACTGCTTGGAAGCGTCATAGCACATAAAACAACTGACAGTGGTGTGTCAAATAACCTGGGTTCCCATGACTTATTCTTGGTGGCTTTAGTTAGCTTGCCATATATGGTGCCTTTATGGTACAGTGGTTAATGTTGCCTGTCCTTACCATAACTTTATCGGTGGAGGAGAGAAAAAAAGACGGGGCATTTATTCCTTTTCAACTATATGTATTTCCTCTTTGCTCTTCTTGCACTGCAAATCTAACAAGAGCCATGGTTACAACGCAAGCCCTAATGGAAACTGTCTCTTATTGTGATGGGCAATACCAATGTATAGTACTTCATTCTCTTAGCTACTCTATCATGTGTGCCCCCAGGTGGTGGACTACCTGACCCAGTTCTCAGGCATTCAGCCTGGAGACCTGGATGTGACGATCTCATCTAAGCATCTGACCACACTCAAAGCGACGTATCGCAAGCTGCGCTACCTCATGGATGAAGGGGTCATTTTTATTGGCCATGGCCTCAAGAATGACTTCCGAGTCATCAACCTTGTGGTAAGTGGTCTGAGATGACTTTTGCTTTGCAACATTCCCCTCTCGGTGATAAAATATGATTGATGAGGACTTACCGCTGACTTTGATACAGTTTGTCTCTACCCTTATTCAACAATATCAGCTGCATTTGTTGCTGGAGGTATAGTAGGAAGCCCATTATGCTGTGAAGATTTTTCACAGGTTTTAAAAGGGCACATGTTAGTCTGAGGCAAGCCCACATGAATTTGCTGATTGTGGAATGATTAAAGCAAGAAGCCAAAAATAAGACATTCCCTCTCAATTTTAAGGTATCTTATTGTTATCTGTACACTATAAAATAAAATATTCAGTACTGACCACAAGTGCCGTTAGTGTTATGAAAGCAAATACTTATGCTTGGGCGATAGATGCAGAGAATGTTTTTTTTATTTTTCTTGCTTATGCTGCGAGAAAAAGTCAAGAAAAAAAACTTCAGTCTGTCTCATTGTAAAAGGCTTATCGGAAGCGTGAAATCCCTGTCTGCTTGGCGTCTGCCCCCTGATGCTCACTGTGACACTACGAGACTATGCAGCAGTTGTTGCCAGAGCAATAGTTTGCTTCTGTCCTAGAGAATATGCCTTGTCAGTTTGTATATCCTGCTGCTACTGTCACTTGAAATTCAACCACATTATATCTCGGTTGCACAGCCCTCGCCAAAGGCTCGTTTTGCGGCAAAGGCACCTAATTTCATTAATGTTGCAAAACCAGAATGGAGGTCTGGCTAAGTGGCACAGTTTATATCAAAGATGGAAGTTATGAAACATTTAAAAGCTCTTCTTTTGGTGCATAAGCTGACACAAGTAACAAATGTAAAGGTTCAGCTACCTTAAACCAAGTTTAACGAGTGTTACCCTTTGGCTGCAGCCGCAGTCGCTGCTGCCATTTTGATCTTGGCTCGCTTCCGCGCTTGGCAAGGTTATCAGAAGCAGGCTTGTCTAGCTTGTCGTTGTTCAATGGTCTCGGCAGCCTGTTTGGCACAGCTGCGGTCTCCGTCTTTAGCGAGATGGCATACGTGTATGGCGAATTTACCTAGGTTAAGTGAAAGAGCAGCGCTAATTAAACTTCATTAAGACGACATTCAGTGAACAACGCGAGAGTGTTTGGATGTGAAAGCTTTATTACGCTACCTCGGGCAGCCGTCACAGACCTTGGAAGTTTTCACCTTCAAGTGACCTTGACAGATACTGCGCTTTTCCTTATAAACCAATTTACAATGGAAGCGAAAGCTCCTCTATGCTAGGTATAAAAGGTCTTTGTGTAACACCAAATTTGGCCTCCAAGTGACCTTGACCTAATTAAGTGTAGGTGTCCACGATTTCGTGGTGGGGAGTCAGGCCACACTGGGATGGTGCAGTGGTGAGAGGCCCAACTACTGTGCCGGAGTACCCTAGTTCCATCCCGATCGCTGGCGGCTGGGAAGGGCTGTGGGATCCCCAGATGGCCCTCCACCACAGCCCCCTTTCTCTCTTTCTGCTTTCACTCCCACCTTCCTCCCATTCCTTCTGGTGTCTACAGAACAAGTGTGGTGGATACTGTGCCTTTTCTTTCCTGTGAACCAATTACAGTCAAACCCGGATATATCGAACTCAAAGGGGATCGCGAAATAGTTCGATATATCGATAATTCAATATATAGAAATCGGCTTGTGATGGTACTTATGATGCGAAAAAACGATACCGTATTTATCGCGTAATCAACCCACTCGCATAATGAACCCACCCTCCACTTTTGCACCCGAGAATTCGAAAAAAAAAAAAAAGCGTTAAGGCCAGCTCGCTCACATGCAAGCGACTGAGCGATCTTAGCGACGAGTGGCAGCGACAGAGCGAAAATTTTCAAACTTGTTGGAACTGCATCCCTCTCGCCGCTCGAGCCACCGCGGCAGCTCAAAACAAGGTTTCTGTGTCGCCGCGGCGGCAGACATCGCGAGCATTTTCGCTTGCATGTCGATGGCGCGCGTTAGTTCGTTTCGGTCGTCTCATCCACAGCGTATTGGCAGCGTGCCAAGATGCTGCGCAGCGATAACGTCAGGGCGCGTTATCTTTTTATAGCTCCTGCGGTGGCGGGGAGCGAACTTGGCAGAGTGCCCGTGATGGCTTGATTGCGCAAGCTTGGTTCGATTTATCACGCCGCGCTTGGGGCGGGCGTCATGATCGCAGCAGCTGACCGCGGGCTTTCGCTGATTCATACATGCAAGGATAAACGATTAAAAAATAATAATAAAAATAAAAATAAAACATCACATTAAGTACGTCTTGTACACTTGTACACTATATATGCACTTTTTGCACCAGCCGACGATTGAAGCGCGCATGGTCATGATTGAAGTATATAATCAGCATGCATCGCACCGCATGCGTGTGTATACTTCTTTTGAGTAGGCGTAACAGTTACTTTGGAAAACTCGATTATGTTCTTGTTGACAAGTGCTGTTTATTACAATGCACAGACCAAAAGCATCGCGGCTGAATAATGGCAAGCTTCGTTGTCATGTGCTATTTGAAAATTTGTCAAGTTAACCGGGACGTTGGTGTCGGCTGACGCGATGTTATACACAGCCGACCGCAGCTTATTGGCGACGCCAAGGCTAGCAGACGGCCCGGCCTGCACTCTACCATTCGTTTGGAAGTAGTTGGTGCCGATGCTGCACCTGAACTGCTGGAACTGGCGCTGCACACTCAGAACTTAACGTAACTGGTGCAAAGAGTGCAGCTGAATCGAACAGACCTAGTATTTAATGCCTTTCATGCTTAACGCTCTTTGTAGGCATTTAGTACGCAGATGTGTCTAATTGCGGCATGCGCTCAAATTTAAGGAACCACTGCACAGAGTAGCTTGGAAAAAGGAATACTCAGCGGCTGTTGAGAGCACTTCACTTACCTCGCAAAGTCTGGTTTATGACATTGCATTAAAATTAGCCCGGCCAATTCTGTACAGCCAAATCTTCCTCCGGCTCACGTCATTTTTCGATGACGGGATAGCGAAGAACCGCTTTCCACTGCTGTGATGGTCTTTGCACCTGAAGGCACTGCAGCCCGTCATGGCGTACAGATAGATTGCTTGAAGTTAGGTGACTGACACACGTACCCAGCAAAACAAAAGCGGTGTTCTTCACAGCAAGTAAAAGCGAAGTTTCCCCAATGACGCCTACCGAGCCTACGGTGCACAATTGGAGCTGGCAATATGGCGTCCACGGCCACAAAAAGCACGGGTTTAAAGAACTTTTGCATGCGAAACTATCGACCAAAGGGAAGAGGCAACGGGTGCAGGAGAGTGAGAGGCGGTGCTCTCCAAAAGTTGTCGTTACTTTAAAGATTTCCAGGGGCTTTATCTTGACCTGGTTAGGTGTAGACGTCCACAATTCCATGGCATCCACTCAAAAGTATAAGGCTCCTTGCTTTCTCCAAAACCTAATTTAAATAAAAATTTGGAAGAAACCAGGGATTGAATAGCGGGTATTAAAGAGGCTATCGCTGCAATGCTCACAGCTTTCACTCTATCACAAGATTCAAGCCATGCTTAAACCCCCACAATTTTTTCAGTTGGAACTTGGTGAAGACAACAATGTTTACTGTACCATGCTTGAGATTTGCAGTTTTAGATGAGGTGTGTCGGCTGTGGCGATAACACAGTGCTTTCATGCCTGGGCACGATGATGCTGCACAACGCAAGATGAAATCCACTGTGGTGCACGAGTATGTGGCGCCATCTGTGGAACGTATGGGGTACTACGTCCAAGAATGATGTGGAATAACGCGAAACTCTCAAATGAACTCAATAGAGCTAACGCCCTAAATATTCAATATTGAGGTCAAGTATTTTATTCACCTGTTGAGCATAGAAATTTATTTCTGCAACTTCCTCTGCAGAGGGTTGCTGATAGCTTCTCTGGTGGCGATGTTTCGCCATGATTTTTGATGAACAAGACATTTGTAATTCTCTAATGCTTAGGAAGTTTGAATAAGCGTTTTTCGAAAAAAATGCAAGTGATGTTAGTAAACTACTATTCTTGTTTTAAGTTTCAAGTATGCATCTGTGCTATTCAATGCCCACATTTATGAATTTGTAGCTTACCGTAAGCATGCTATGCGATTATTACTGCACAGAGCTCATATGCAAAGTTTGATATCGCGATTTTCCCAGAAGCCAGTTCTTTCATGTAAAAATGTTTGAAATCACCGCAAGCAAGGTGTGTAAAGAAAAAGGTGATGCGACCGTGCGATTTCTGACAAGCTTTCAAAGCTGCATCTTCCATTTTATGATAACTTTTATAGTAAAAATGGGAAGACACTAGTTAACGACAAATTGCTTTTTATCCCTAGACTATGTTCCAGTTTGTTCATGTCCTTTGAGTCTACCTTCCCACAACTTGGACTAGCTACACAGAATAGAATGAAGGCTGATTGTTGCCAATTAGCGACATACCAATTTCTTACACTTCTAAGGTTGTAACAAATTTTTTGATATTGGGTTTTTAATGTGTGTACATTATCTGTCATAGTTAGTAGTAAGTGATAATTTATTTGATTCCTCCATAATTTGGACATTAAAGGCTTAAATTGCATGCAGCAAAAAGTGTAGCTGTCAAGTATTTCTCATGTTCTTTGCATTCCGCTTGTTTCAAACAGGTGCCTGCTGACCAGGTTATTGACACTGTGCTTCTCTTTCAACTGCCAAACAAGAGAATGGTGTCTCTGCGTTTCCTCGCTTGGCATTTCTTGGGTGAGTGCAGTGAAAAAAAAATATGCTGTTAAACTGATTATAGTGTGAAAGCACGGGCTTTTTTTTTCGTCTATGACTTGTTTAACTCACAGTTTCTGTATATTTTTTTTTTTTTTTACACGACACTTACCTGATACAAACTTTCTTGGCTATGAGCCTGGTGTGCTGCAGTTTAAACTGTACACGTGGTGCCATCTGGGAGCTGCAGTGTCCGATAGCAGAGTTTTAACTGTGGCCTCCCTGATTAGCTCCAGTCCAACAGCGCGGTTGATCTCAGAGAGGGCCACGGGTATAACCATATTTGTGGCGCCATTTGGGAGCCGCGTCATTAAATGGCAGAGTTTTACCATTGCTTAAACTTGGGTTTAATGAGCAAAAGCACCTGCCATGGTGGCTCAGTGGTTAAGATAGTTTGAACCCAACCATTTCCAATCCACTCCAGTCCTTTCTTCTTTTTTTCTGTAGTGCATTAAGAGGTCATGGTCAGTCATAGACTCCATCACTCTCTCTGTTGGCTGGTGAACTTGAAAGACCTGTCAAGGGAGACTCGTGCTTTGGAGCCGCTATATCTGACAGAATTGCTCGCGCGAGGCCCACTTGGTTCTGACCTCACTAAACTGCTTAGCCAATCAGAGTGATGGTACAAACAAGATCGGACAAAGTTCTTTGTCGATGTTGGGGAGCGTATAAGTGTTTTCACATTAGAAACTTTTTACTTCATTTTGTATGCCATTTTGTTGAAGCACATACATGGCTCTTAACAAACTCCACTCACTGAAGGTTTGTTTTTATACAGCCTGATGGTCAATACAATTTCTCATTGACTATGCACATATCTTATATGCTGTGGGCGTAGTGCTCTTTGGTTTTGAATAGAATAGCTTCTGAACAGTGCATTGCATTGATTTGTGACCCTTTTCGTTACAGTTGTAACATAGGTGTGTGTTTGTAAGATCAGACAGAAATGTGTCTGTGGGATTTTAATGTTGGGACATATGCTGGCAGTTTTTTTGTATGTATGAACATTTGAGGAAAATTACTGGGAATGGAGTATCCCACATTCACAGCTAGCCACATTCATAGCCACGGGCATTGAGAAGCTGGCTTCTCTTTGATGCTTGGGAGTGTGGTGATAAAGCTATTTCCAAGGGCGCCGTTTTATCGATTTCGGTATTTATTTGCCTCTGCCTGTTGGCCTTGCATGTGGGCAGGGCGGCATTTTGTTATTTACTTTTCTATTATTCCCTAATTATTTCTGGCTTTGCTAGTACTCCATTGCATGTCTGTTGCTCTGAGATCAAGGCTTTTGATGAGGGTGCTTTGAAAGTGGTTTGGGCCAGATTAAAGAGACTCCTCAAAAATGGAGTGGCAGAAGTGACAGGCAGCGCTATTTGCCAACTGCTGTCCAGGGTTGAAGATCCAGTCCAAGATGCACGACTCCATCGAGGATGCCAAGACAGCACTGCGCCTGTACCGCAAGTACCAGCAGCTGGAGAGGGAAGGGCGGGTGACCGAGGCCCTGAAGGAGATGTACGAGGCTGGCCGCAAGTCGTCGTGGAAGGTGCCCGGCGCTGACGAAGAATGACAGTGCGACCACCTCTGGGCCGCATTGGACGGCTGCTGGCCCAGCCTCGACTCCCAGTGAAGTCAGAAGGGAGCAGGGGATCTCCAGCTCTGTTGCCTGGAGAGAATGCAGATGTCTGTCCCTCTGGGCTGTCACAGAGTGGAGCTACATAAGCTCCGCAGCTAAGCGCACAGCAGCCCAGAATGTGATTCACAGCATATGAGCGCTTGCCAAAGGGCTACTTACAAATTGGAGATTGGTGCCAATCACCGTTACACATTGAAGTGACAAGGGAGGGCTCTGCCTTAAATCTAAATGCTTGGCACTGCTGTTGTATCTTGCCGCTATTTTTGTGCCTTCCTTTCATATTTGTTCATGGCATGAAAGCATAGCGTATGATGAAACATGCCATAGTCCCATAACTGCCTTGTTGCTTTCACAGAAGCTGAACAAGTTGTAGGCAAACATCAAAGAGGCAGTAGGTGCGCAAGTATCTAGGCACATGCACAGTGGCAGATGAAAGGGACAGCCCTGTCATTTGAAGGCTTTGTTTTGAAGTCTTTTAGATGTCTTTAGCACAAGTGTAACTGACCTTCTCTGGAGGAAAGCTGTATAGTCTTTGAAAGTTTTTATGACTGGCTATTGAACTACAAAAGCTTCCAGCATTAGGAAATATGCACTGGATGAAATACTTATTTGGCATCGATACAGGAGTTCTATTGCTTTTGGAGTGCAGAAAGATGATGTGGGTGTCTTTTTCTAGGCAGTGCGGATGGCTTACTGGCCTGAAGCATTTCTGCAGTTCCTAGATTTACAGGAAAAAGAGTACTGGGAAAAGTATTTTATAGGGACTAACCGAAGTTTGCCTTGACCTGTTGCACAATGCTTGGCAAACCTTTCTCGTGCTCTAAAAAGCACATTGTCTGCAGTGCAGTTTTACTATCGCACATCGAGTTGTATTTCTCTAACTAGTTCATGCTGCTCTTAAACTGGTACCTACAGCTGCAGGACATGTTTTGCTCAGCAAGGTTACCGATAATTTTTTAACTATTTTTGGATTTGTGGTTCACATTGCAGTTCTTATATGCGGAACCATATTGACCAGGATATATCTGAACAGAATTTCACAATGTTTAAAGTTTAAACATGCATAATGGTTATGGGATCTTTGGGGAGAAAAGCTGGTTCAACAAATTCAACAAGGAAATCACCCTTTTTCTTTTTTATGGGTTCTCATGGCATATTAGATGGAAGTACCTACTATATAGTAAGGGTTTTACGAGAATTAGCTCGGTGGATTTACCTTTCAGTATAGCAATGAGAACATTTGTCAGACATTTTAGTAAGAAAGTGCATAGCGTAGAAGTAGCACAGAGATCACAGGTTATAAATCTGTTTAGCTTTTCAGACATCTTTTCCTCTTTTAGTGTATTCTATTCCTTTGCATCTAGGAAAATTGTTCTGAATGCTGCTAGAGTTATCTTTCATGATATTTTTTAAGAGAGAAAGGAGTGTCAGGATGTTTAATTGGTACTAATAGACAAGTTGACTTTACCACCGGTCCATCAGTGTTGGCGTTAATTGTGTTTCAGTAGCCTGGAGTGTTCTTATATTAGCAGCTTTTTGTGGAAAGCTTGCATCTTTTCTACATTTAAATCTAATTTAGCTTTCAAGTAAACAGTCCTTTGCTTTACCATTTATTAACGTGATAGTGCAAATGGGCCTGTTCTGCAGAAAATCTGGCATTACAAGCAAAAAATTATGGGCATGCATGCCACTGTGGCAGGTGATGGCAGGTTGCATAGTCAGGTTGGCAGGTTGTGGGACAGGAGGCCACCACGTGACATAGCATTCGCTGCCAACTCTGTTTCTCATTTGAGGTGGCTGGGAGAGATGGAAATCTAATCCTACAGAACCCTTGGGCTATAGGAAGACATGCTAGTTGTAGACTATGCGGGCACATCCGTACGGCTTGGTTAAAGCTGGGCTTTATAGGTGCTACCTGTGTCAGGTGCCCGTTCACACAATTGGGTAGCTTATGACTGCATGCCGATGAATATATGCGAGTCAGCAGAGGTACAGATTAAGAAATTAGTGATTAAGCGAGTTTTAAAAGTGCATATTAGCGAACTAGGATTACAAACATGACCCGCAAACTGGCGCCAATAACACTATCGCACCATACCCGTAAATTAAGTGCTCAAGTGTTCCCCCCCCCCCTCTTTTTTTTTTTTTGTAGACAATAATATTGGTTGGCATACATTGCATTGCCAACAGCAGTTCTTATTTATCTTGCCAAGTAGCTGAGCATGTCTCTCTATGCTGACTTTTCTTGTTAACTTATCCACAGTTGAAAAAGTGAAGGCAAAAAGCATGCTTGTTTGCTTTTGCCAAATGGTGCTGTTTGTGCTTCAAATGCTTTCTGTATTTTGCTGGTGATGTGCTTTTATTTTTGTGGAGGCGTACTCAGGTAAATGGTCTTTGAACTTGCTTTTTTCTTTTTTTTTTTCGTTTTGTAAGTATTCATAAGCTCAAAATATTGCCCGATTTTTCTCGAGCCTTGTTACAGTTTAGCTCGGATATATCAAACCCTAATATTTCGAATTATTAGATGTATTGAATGCACAGATAAGCCCCTTGAAGATCCTGTGTGTAGACGTATTGGACAGTTGCCCCGAACATCAAACTGCAATTCTACTGCTTAGTCGATGTACCGAACTGTGGCGCTTCTGCATTTTCATCACATTTAGTGTGCAGCATTGGCCAACCGCTGGCTGCGCTATCGCTATAAAATCGCGAGACAAGATGAACGGGGGGGGGGGGGAAGGGGGGGGGGGGGGGGGGGGGGCTTGGCATTGATCTCCTGCTTTACTCATTTTCCACGCCACATCCCTGTCACGTGGTGAAGACAACCTAACTAGCCTAGCAGCTGCCATAGCTTATTTTGCTGCCTATGGCATTGCGTAAATCAACTGTATAATAACCGCTATGACCAACTAATCTCCTTGCACTGTACTGGTAACAGTTTTAGACTTTTTATGGTCGGCAACGACTAGGTCCAAAGCACTTTTCGGTGTGGCTTTGAGCAGGCTGGCAAATGACATGTAATGGCGAGAAGCATGTCACTAGTGTGGGTGCAATGTGCTGTTGCTTCTAGATTACAGATCTTATTTATTGTTGTTTCGAAATATTTCACGATCTCATTCGAGTTTGATATATCCGGGTTTGACTGTATTACTCTGTCCAAGGTCTGATCTCTCTGGGTCTGTGTATTGCACAACTGTGATGTTGCATCAACAACTCATCACACTAATGTACATTATCTTGGGCTGTCATATGTAAAATAAAGACACTCATTATATTTTATAATGGCTTGATGTTTATGTCGCCGACTGACCATATAGCTTCTTGTACCAGTGGCACAAAAAGCTGTCTTTTCGGTACTGCATTCTTTTTTCTTTTTCACTTATCTCGTAAGCAGCCTTCATAACAGGTATGGCTGCAAGTATGACAACAATTGTAGTTGATAAAAACTACATGGTGCTGTATTGCTATGGCATTTGGCAATGGTCAAAGCTTGTAATTTATCTAAAATGCTTGAGATAGCCTATGGATGCGCATTCTAGAGGTTTGGCTGCAGGCTGAGGACAAATTGAAATTTGCCTTTATCATAGATTATCACCTCCCGGATTTGATTTCATTCATGCTGCTTCCACTGAAGGTAAGAGATTTGTAAGCCGGAAAACTTCGTGTCACCTCTTTGTCGAGCAATTGCATAATTAACTACATATGCATTGGCACGTTTCTTTGGGCACGAATCCTAGAAGCTTGGCTACAATGCCAGCCACATGAAAACGGTGGGCTTAGCATAGACGTCCAAGCTCTTTTTACTTGATTCGTGGAGAATTTCTATGAAATCCTGCTGTAAAAGCATCTTTTGCAGCCTAACAAATGTCAAAACCCTGAGGATTCTGTTCAGATTAATTTTATTAAGAATAAGGAATGGACGAAGTTTTACTATGTGTCATAATATCATTCAAGCAGCACCTGAAAATATTCCTTGTTTGAGAATTGTCTTCTATCATGATGCACTCATCAGGGAGCAACAATACAGGGAACTTCCCAACATGCTAAATGTGCCCTTTGTTGTTTTCATTGACTAGCATGTTTATTAAGCTGTGCTGCAACCTCTAAATGTCTGATCCTAATAAAATTACCAGAGTAGTATTGGCTTCTCAAGGCTGAGCTTATAGAATATACTCAGCCAATTGAGTTGTACCTCTGTTAAAGCATTTCACTTAGTGTGTGGCTCACTATTCTTTCAAGAAGTTGGAGTTGTTGCAGTAGCGAACGCGCCCTCTGCCACTGTATTTCGGTTCTGCTAATTTTGCTGCCTTTGTCTCAGTTGCAGGCTACCGACCTACCGAGTCATCAAGCTAGGTGGTTAGGACCATCTTTGTAGACTTATTAAAGGTGTGCATTGAATAAGATGGTTAAGTCAGGAAAACCTAACTACCGGATATTATGGGGTAACGAACTACCTTCCATGATATGAAGAGTCAGTCTATTTGCATAAAAGCAACGTCACGATGTTTAACCAATGTTTCCGATTTTTGGCCGCAAAATAAAAGTGACTTACTCCTCGCGCCATCTGGTGAATTATGCAAGAACCAATGCGCATGCGCGCGCGTGTCAGTTTTTTTTTTCTTTTCTTTTTTCCTTTCGATTCTCTTTCGATTTTTCTTGCACACCCTTCGCTTCTTTCACTTCCTCCTCCTCGGCGCAAGTCCCGTTTTCCGGCTCACCCGCTGTCTCCGGCGCTGCGCTGAGAAATCCTGGCGCTCCGACGAGCTCTCCGGCGTATCGGCGGCGGTAGCGAAGGCCGCAGCGGAGTGCGCTTGCTCTCCGGCTGCTGATGTCACGGGTGAGCCAGTGTCGCTAGTCTGGCACCGATCGAGGGCACTTGGCCGCCGCACGTCAGCCCCCGCGCGAGCTATGGTCCGCGCCTAGGGCCCGCATCACGGTTACGCGCGACGCCGGCGCTAGCCAACTGCTCACCAGAGAGACAGACAGATATGTCAGTGGATGGGCCGGCACTGGTGCTAGGCCTAGCCGCCGAGCCAGGCTCCTACTGACCTAGTAGCGACCGGCCAGTGGAGAAGTGTTTGCCGGCCGCCTCCTGCGTGCGTGTGTGCGCGCTTGCGCGCCGCTCGCTCTCTCTCTCTCTTTTCCTCGCCCTCTGCAGCGCTCCTTCCGTTCTCCTCTTATCACTCTCCCTCTCCCTACACATCGTGCGGTGTTCGTGAGTATATATTTTTCTCTGTGTGTGCGTGGGCGTGCGTGTCTGTGCGGCGATCGTCCGTCGCTGCCGGCGAGCAGACGAAGAAGGGGTGTGCGCCGTGTCAAGTGTGTCGGAGTGATCGCATAAACAAGAGCAGCAGCGCACGCCGGCTCCCGCTGCTGCGGCTGCAGTGATCCTCCGAGTGGAGAAGACGACGTCAGGCTCGAGTGCCGCTTCTGCGACTAGTAATACCGTGTGGTGGTCTTCGGTCTCGAGCGCGTCGTCGACAAGCATGGCCGATGAAGATGTGGTCTTCGACGACGTCTACGAGATGCACGAGTTTATCGGAAAGTAAGTACGACTGCGCTTTCGATTCCTGCACTACGTGCGCGCGCTCTCTGCGAAGGAGGCACGCGTTCGCCGGTGGTTGGTCTCGGGCCGTCGCCGCGCTTCTTCTCTTGGCTGGGATGCGGCGGAGCAGCGCGTGCTCCTCAGCATCCTTCGCTCGTTGCCAACAGCTGTTGCGGGGCGCGGACGCTGGCGCGGTTTTGACGCGCGTGGGGCTAATTGAGACGCGTGACTTCTCGATCCGCTTGCGCGAAACTCTGCAAGGCCGATTAGCTCGTCCCCCTCAGTGAAGCGACGACAGTGAGGTCGTGTCATCATTTCTTACGTCCCCTCGCTAGTAACCTTCTTTCAAATTGAGGTTGCATTGCTTCTGTCATTATAAGACGAGAGAGGATGTGAGCTGTATTCTCTTTTCTTTCGAAAAATCAACTGATTGTCTAGTGTCTAAGCCGCAGTAGTCACTGTGCAGATTCAGTGATAAAATTCGTGCAATGCGACGCCCGTTCCGTCGTTTAATACTGTTTATTTTCCTCTTTATACGCTTTAGGTAGATTAACATCGGAAGACGCGGTTTTGTTTTAAGCCCTTTAAATGGCTCCACCGCGTGAGCGCCATGTGTTCGGCCCGACTGAACTCTACACTTACCGGTTGCGCCGACGCACGTGTCGCGCCGGTGAGGTAATCGCTTTTCGCTGGCTACACCGCTTAGACAGGGAGCTTAGACTAGGTTCATCGCTTGGAGAGTCGCTGAGATGCCGGGAGAGGCCAAGACATCTTTTGTGCACATAATTTACCGCGGCTGTACGCTACAGTGTGCTGCGGAGGACAAGTAACGGTGATGGAGACGACGGCGCAACAATACTCGATGAGAAAAAGCTCTCTTCTCAAGTGCCTCCGAGTCCAGGCCATTTGCTGCTTTGCAAAGAGGCCCTTATCTCCTGCCTGGCCTATGTCTTGGGCTTCACCACAAGACCGACACGAATAAGATAACTGCCTCCCTTCCCACCACGACTTCCGTACGTCTTTTCCCCCGGCGCGCATTACTGTCTGCTGCTCACGATTTGCCTGGCCGATGATTAAGTTTCCTCTCGATAAACTGTTTCTGTCGCCACTTAAGGCGCCTTGTTTACAATAATTGTGCAGACTACGGACTCGCAACTTTCTGCTCTCGGGAGCATCCGTAAGCAGGGCGCTTTTGTGTATGAAATAGCGAGCGCAGCAACACACACACACACACACACACACACACACACACACACACACACACACACACACACACACACACACACACACGTATATATAGATATGTGTATGTCTATATCACCACTAAAAAATGTTTTTTTTTTCTTGATTTCTTCCAACGAATTCATCATAAAATAAATGTTTCCATGAACTCTAGGATACTAATTTCATAAATCGAAATTGTAATATGTTTGATATGTGTTTCCAAATGTTCTGGCAGTGTATAAGCAATTTTAGATGCAGAAGGTATGTAATTGGCGTTGTATCGTGTTTTTTTTTTAAGGCCCGCATGATATATCCAGGTCGAAAAATATTTCTTTGGAATCTATATGGTGGGGGGGGAGGGGATGAAAAGCGTCTCAAATATTTGAAGTAAAGAGTTAACCATGGGTCCGATGGGGTTGGCGACGAACTGTAGTCTTCAGTCTTCCTCGAGCAGCGGTAAATAGGTAGCCAAAGCGAAAGTATTGCAAAGCGTATCAAAGCGCTCACATCCGTCGCAAACCTCTGTTCCTGCCGGGAAATGACTTTTCAACGTTACGAAACCGCCCTTTCAAGGCATCGGTTGCAAGAAGGAACGCAGAAGCGGAAACAGTTGACGGCCTGTCATCATGCCGGGGCCATCTTTTCGTCATCTTCTGGATATCAAATGACATTGCGGGCTGCTATTCTCGTCAGAGAGCTCCAGTGCTTAGCTCGTAATTTCACCGGCAGCTTTCTGGAAAAACGGCTCTGCGGCGCCAGCCTGCTGTCGTCTTCCGCGCAAGAGAAGACCGATTTTCAATTGCCGTTGACTCGGAGAAGACAAGCCTTGGTTCGGTCACCCTAATTCGAAGCGACCTGAATTGACCTGTACTCCTTGTAATTCCTGCGGTATACGGTTCCTTGCTGTTGAACTCGTATAATGCGCGTTCCAACTGCGTCTTTGCGTGATCGTTAGTCTGCAAAAGTTTTGCGAACAGAATCGCACCTGCATATCTCTGGAAAATTATGATGGAAAGTCCCCTGTCCGCTCGACCCGACAATATTGAGTGGCCTTCAATCACAGAATGGTTAAGGTGTTACATCTGCCGGTCGTGTTGTCATTGGGAGATGCTGATTTGGAGCCGCCGCCTCCTTGGTGGAGAGTGAGACCGGTAATACGCAGAGATGTGCATGTCGAACGGTGAAGTCTTTTTTGAAGAACATATATTTGGAGAGCCAAATGATGATGCTTCTATTTCCATGCCGTCGACATCGCCGCTTCCCATTGTTGTCGATGCTGTAAATGCCGAGCTGATGCATGGCCTCAAGTCACTCAATTGAACTCATGCATGGCCTCAGGTCGCATTGCCTCTGCAGTGGTTACAAGAAGTACTACGAAGTCTAGTTGCGTAATGTTCTGTTTCATAGTAATAACATCTAAAACTGCAGATGTGCCCTTCTTTCGGAACATAAAAAGCGTAAAAGATGCAAAGCGCGCGCTGTCAAAATATATGTCGTATGTGCTTAGAAAAGTATAAATGACGTTAGAAATACAAGCGCGAGACGGCGCATTTTCAATTAGACGAAACGCGCTATACTTTCGAAAGAGGTTCCATCTCCTTCGTTTAGTTGCATGGCTGCTTATACAATAAATATTTTTGTTCGTCGCCAAAGCAGCTAAGAGTAGAGCTTCAGTCCTTCGAACAGGTTGTCGTATATATGTAGCTGCGCCATTCTCACTCCAAAATGGCGGTCGCGCGTATTATTATTTTTTTTTTACCTCTCCTTGAACGATTGGAGCTTATTTACTGCTGCAACTCGACTATCAAAACTGCTACCCTGTGTACGACGCCAGTCGCCCTAGAATGCGTATTATCTTGCGTGGCCCCGCTTCTCGAACTCGCGCCCAGCTGGGGCCCGTGCTTATCGCACACAGAGCGCTCGTATACACTCAAGGAAAAAAAAAAGATCCCCGTCCGGACTTTTCGTTCAGTTTCCAAGCGGGCGCAAGTTTGCGATAACTTTGGTGACAGATAGCTCGCACGCGCGTGCAGGCTCAAAAGTGCTCTCCGGATGCCCGCGCCGTCACCCTGCTGGGCGGTCCGCCTCCTCGGCTCACTTGACCGCTCTTTCTCGCATTTCCACTGATTGCGGAACACTCTTGCGGGATACGCTGCGAGGTCCCAAGTCAGTACTACATACATACAGCCAGAAATATCGAGTGATTCGTATGCAGGAGTTGGGTCATCATGCTCCGTGGCGCGGACTTGTGGAGTGTGACGTAAGAGCCGCGCATATGTGGGTTGCGTCCTTTGCGGGAACCATCGCGCATATCAGGTCTCCGAATAGAGTAACCCCGCTTCTTTCTTTCTTTCTTTCTTTCTTTCTTTCTTTCTTTCTTTCTTTCTTTCTTTCTTTCTTTCTTTCTTTCTTTCTTTCTTTCTTTCTTTCTTTCTTTCTTTCTTTCTTTCCTTCTTTCTTTCCTTCTTTCTTTCTTTCTTCATCTCTCCCGGCCATAACATTTTATTTAAACAGATATAGTGCACCATTAGATGAAGCTAGTTCTGGCTCATTTTTACAAGTATATAGTCGATGGTGAGAGCAATTCATGGGCACATCAAATGTATCATGCAGAGTTGCTCGTAACCCGTCGCAAGTGGGTGATTGGCTACTTATAATGAATTACGTTTTCTTCGAATTTTGAAGTGTTGTGTTTGCTTTTGCAACGGGTAACGTCCTCGGTAATCAGATTGTTCTTTTTTTAGTAATCTAGTACTATTAAGCAATTATTTTCTGTTCGAAAAAAAAAAAGTTGTAATCACCGGTAATAATACTTCGAGAACTCCAATTTGGTGGCCAACACTTGTTCTAGCGTGGGATGGTCCCTCGTGATAGAAATGATAAGGGAAAGGGGGGGGGGGGGGGGGCGACATGTAAGTCAAGTTTGAGCGGCCTGCATTTGACTTCCGTTATGATGCGCGGAACCGAATTCCATGTTTATTGGCCTCGAGCTGTGCTCCTCAGAGCGCGAACCACGATGAAGCGCGCCGTTTTCCTTCGCGATATGGGTTGGTGCGCGAGTTCTTCGTTTACTCTCTGCTCTTCCGTCCAGCGCGTGCACTGACGGGGTCTTCAAGGTCGCTTCTTAGTTTTCACAATTAAACGTGTGAAAGAATACCCATGAAAATTGAAAAAAAAAAAAAAAAAACGGCCCCTGGTGAAAACAGCAGTGTGTCAACTGCAGCAAACAGATGAAGGAATCGTACCGGATCAGGAAAATATCATGCTAATATTAAATCAATTACTCATTCCAAAATGGTTCAGTTAATTTTGGAGAGCTGTAGCTGACGACAGAAATCAGTTACATTTCAGATGAAATGGTTATAATCTTAATAGGTTACTTCTTTTCCCTACTGTGTATGCATGACGTAAAACCACGGAACCTCCGGAGAACTGCGGAAACCAAACAAGAAAAAGGGAAATACAAAATAAGAATGGATATATATATATTCTAAGCTTTCGATTTGCACATTTACATTATCATGGAATATAGGAGGGCGATTAATCAAGACATAATTTAGTTTAACGTTAAGATAATTTATTACTCATTGCCTCTTCATCGTTTTCTTTATGTACTACGCAATAGCTTATTTCTTGTTTTGCTTGTTTTTATGTAAATCAAGTTCGGACATTATTTATTTATTACATTGTAATGAAAAGATTATTATTATTATTATTATTATTATTATTATTATTATTATTATTATTATTATTATTATTATTATTATTATTATTATTATTATTATTATTATTATTATTATTATTATTATTATTATTATTATTATTATTATTATTAATTTAAGCGCACGCCAGCAGCAGGTTGTAATAAATGCTATATGTCGTCCTCGCCTGTGGATGTTTTATCTGGAGTGCCACAGGGTTCTGTGCTCGGACCGTTACTGTTCCTCATAGTCATCAATGGTTGGCCTCAGATCCACTGTCAGACTGTGTGCTGGCGATTGCGTTTTGTATTCCCCTGTCGCGTGCCTTGATGACTTGTGCGTATTACAGGCTGACCTTGACAGAGTTTGTGACTGGTGCTCAGTGTGGGGCATGTCATTGAATGTATCTAAGTGTTTTCATGTGCAATTTGCAAAAAAAAAAAAAAATCTTGAATCATACCTCTTAAACCATGACACTGTCCAAGCTATAGATAAGTTTAACCTCTTGAGACCCCTTGTCCCTCTATCTTGGTGTTATGCTCTTGGTGTCTGTCTTGGTGTTATGTCTTGGTGTTACGCTCACAGCATCCTTAGACTGGACAGCCCACGTAGACATGATAACCGCCAAAGCTTCTCGTATTTTGTATTTCTTTCAGCGTAATTTTAAAAGCTCTCCCCAGGTACTAAAAGTAGCGTTATATTTAACAAATATCAGGCCAGTAGAATATGCTTGTGTAGCATGGAACCCTTTCACCGGTGCACTCATTGACAAGTTAGAAAGGGCACAGAAACGCGCTGCAAGGTTTGCGACTGTGAAGTGTAATTTTCATATAAAGAGCTCAGAACTGCGCGAACGTATTGGGTGGAAGACTTTGGCAACCCGAATTGGATTGGTAAAACCCGAAGAAAAATCTGCAGACTGAAGTTCTTGCGCAGCATTTACAATGATTGCACCGGTATTAATAAAAGCACTTATATAGATCAGCCATATTACATTTCGGAGAGACTAGACAACACGAAAAAGATTAAGAGTTATCAATGCGGCATTAATTTGTTCAAGTATTCGTTTTCCCCTAGCATAATTTTGGACTGGAATAAGCTTCCGAATGATGTAGTTTGTGCACCTGATTTCCAAAGTGCTGTTGAGTTGATGATCTAATGTATTTCTTCCAAGTCTCGTGCGTTTACTAGCGGTGTACCGATGCATGTTGTTACACTGATACTACTTGTGAATTCATTTAGTCTTCTTTAAATGTGTTGTTCTACCTTGCTGACATGTTTCCCAATATCTTCTTTGCATATGTTATTGT
The DNA here is from genome assembly GCF_055883805.1 of Amblyomma maculatum. Taxonomy (NCBI): domain Eukaryota; kingdom Metazoa; phylum Arthropoda; class Arachnida; order Ixodida; family Ixodidae; genus Amblyomma; species Amblyomma maculatum. Next base: position 143,796,665 of record NC_139345.1, on the reverse strand, counting down.
ATATAGTTATATTCCCCCTACGATAATGCCTCATGGGCGCTATGGGTACTTGCAATAAATAAATAAATTGTAGCTCTTCATTGGTCTCAATTGAATCATGCTGGCGACCCCTGAGTGCTCGGCGATATCAATTGCGATGAATTCCAGATGAAAATTAACCATTATGTCTCAGAGTGAGGAGGGTGTATCGTTTTTAAACGATATACCCTCCTAACTCGCGGTTCGCAGTGCGCGAGAAAAATCTGTATATGCAATAGCCCGATATTAACTGCGCTCATATAGTTACGAGATTATGGGTTTCGGGTTCAGTGCTAAGTCGCTATTCGTACTCCTGTGATTGGGAGTAACTTGAAAAAAACGATCATTCAAAGGTGATTAGCGAGAGGCCAATCGTAGCAAATGAATGCAGCAAGCTGTGACTAAATCTATAGGGCAACCAAGCCCGTTATCACAATTGCTTTTGAAATGGAGTTGCTATTTGTTTTCCTGATGCTCATCCACCGCCGCGCTATCTAACAAATCGACTGGAGCCGTGAAGAGTGCGGAAAGCATATATAGACAGTCGATTTTTCTACCACCTCTGACGGGCCGTGCATGAGCTAACTCTCAAATAGCTCGGCTAAGAATAAGACCTGGGGCAGTGAGGATGGTTAGTATGTTTTGGACACAAGGGATAAATTCAATTTTACTGGATAATTTGTATACGTGCCGACTTTTTATACACCATTTGTATACATGAACGTGCTCACTATGCATGTGACTGCTAACTTCATTTTAACAACGCGAGTATTAATTCTGTATCAATTCTCGGCTGTCGGACACGCAGTAACGAAGCTTAATTTCACCGCCGCTCGCAGACAAGCTTTTCAAAATGCTGATGAGGAAATGATCAAACTCGATGCGTTGTTATGACAACGCTCTGTGTTAACATCGGGGCGGAAAACAACGGCGTTATTTCCGTATCAGTGTGGCTGTAATGTTTCGGATTCAAAAGTTCCCAGAAGCGAGTCCTGTCGCGGTTTCCTGCCCCGCGTCGGTGTTGTACAGCGTGTTTGATACAGCAACGCCATCATCCGCGCGTGTGTGTGCATATATAACACCGGCCAGAAAGAAGGTAGCTTGATAATGAACCGGAAGTGCTGTTCCGCCGCAAGGCGGAAATGGAGCGCACATCGAGCCCGATCGTTGTTCGCACGCGCGCGAAGCCCAGAAGGCGCACCTGCGTGCAATGCCAATGCGGTGGATGTCTGTGCTTTCGTAGCAAACTCCGCGCAGGCTTACGCACGTGCTGCTTTGCATGTCGCTGGCTGCGCTGACTGAAACCGTGTATGAGGTGGGTGTTGTGTATAGCCCAGAGCCTAAACAGGAAGTGCTGGTTTGCATAGCTGACGCACTGCGCCGCGCGTTCGCGTCACTCAGCATGCGAGCATGATCGGCGAAAGTCGGGAACTATCGCTTTGCACACCGCGCGTCTCGTTTCACCGCTTACCATATACCTAGGGCACATGCCTGTGTATGTGTATATGTTTTGAAGTAAAACTGACATTCGAGCTAGTTTGTATGTACAACTGAATCTCTTACATATGTCTTGCTTTCTTTCCGTTTTCATTCTGCAGAAGGGTGTGCGTATGACATGCTTTAAAAGATACTCTTTTTTTTTCTTTTTTTTTTTTTTGTACGCAAGCTTGCGATAAGGCATATTATATAAACTCATGTAAATGGTTTTAAAAGATACTCAGTCGGCTAACTTACATAGTTACGGTAAAGCCTTCGTCAAAAGTTTAAAGCCAGAGGGTTTGCTTTTAAGCCGTATATCCCGGCTTCTTTAGCAATCGTGGAAGTCCTAGCCATTGGAAAGGGTATGACGAAAAAATCTCATTGCCTTCAGCAAGTTTGGAAACCTGGGAATGCATTATTATGAGCCACATGGTCTGACTCAGAAGCAAACCCCCTGGGCTCCAAACTTTTGACAAAGACTGTATATGAAGCGCGCTCAACGCGCTATTTCTCTCAGTTATCTGCGCGCACCGTTTTCGAGTTTGCGGAATGTGCACGCTATAGTAGCATATTTCGTAGACGTTGTGTGGCAGTTATTTAAAATATTTTCTCTTCTTTTTTCTCTTACTGCATTGAATAAGGCGAAGGTGAAATTAAAAAGGATACGTTACGGAGTGCCGCTGCTGTCACTTTTATTTCGATTACCGACACCTTCAGCGGGCACTGGCCCATATTCAGCTGCGGTTGCAAGAGTGCTCATTGCGACGCTGCTCGTGACGACGTCTCACAGATACATACAAGACTAGTTGCTTTTTGCAGACCGGCCGCAAAGAGTTCGCGTTGGGTTTAATACGTCACTGTGGGAAAGTTACACACGTATTCGCAGACGAAGACTGGCGACCCGTTTGAGGGTATCGATCGTTATTGGGATCGTGTATACCTCGCAGTCCATATTTATATTTCATAATGGAAAAGCAGATGCTTTCGATTGCTGTTACACGTAGAGCCCGTTTCCCTCTTAAAGTCAGTTTCGGAACTCTGCATTAGCACTCGGTTTCTTATGTTACAAATAACTGTGGAGCTTGCTAGCTTATGTATCCGCTAAGCACACTGCGCGCCTCTATGTCTGGCGTTGAGTATCGGTGATTAAGAGTTCGTCAAGCTGCCCACACAGAATACGATAATTCCCGAGGCGCCCAATTCTAGGCAGTCTGCGTGCGGTCTTTTCTTTAGACTTTGGGCGTAATTATGACGTCTCAGGACGCATTTCTTTTGCTTTCACCAATTAATTACGAGCAAGAGGGCACTCGCCAGGCGAGGTATAGTCTTTCCAGCGTTTATATGAAAAACACGGGACGAGAAACAAGCTGACATCGACGGTCTATTCCACCTTTTTTTTTTTTTTTTTTGTGTGTGTGTGGGGGGGGGGGGGGGGGGTTCTACACCAAAACCTGGCGAGCCCCCTATCATGGGTATGTGCCGTTTCTACGATGGTCAATAACGGCAAAAAAGCGGCTTCCTGCGGGCCGACTGTCCGGCACAGAAACCAACTGCAGCGTCCGGCATGCCTGGCAGCGCCAGGACTCTTGCCAGACAGCCCAGCATCCTGTCCGACCTATACACAAGGATCACATCATTGTTCCCCTGTTGGCTTGATTGGTCTTGAGGCAACAATTTCATATTTATTTATTTATTTTCACATACCGCAGCCTTTTTGTATGGACTGTAGCAGGAGGGGGCGGAAACAGCGCAAACGGTATGGAGCGCTAACTATATGTAATGCAACACTAAAGAGGAAATAATAAAAAAAAACAAATGCTGCACGTGCAAAAGCGATCACGCGCGTAGAGTCGTACAGTACGCTAATTCCGATGCGGTTCAGAAATTATTTCAGGAGTTCACGGGTGCTGTCAGAAGCGAGTTCCAATCAGATATTGTTCGAGGGGAAAAAAACTAAGTTAGCCCGTGCGTAGAAAGGTGTAATGTATAGCGGATGGTAACTTTTTGATGAGGTTGGTTGGGCAAACTTTAGGTAAATATTATGTGAAATACGACAGTAAGAATCAATAATGCAATGTAAAACTTTAAGGCATGAGCGCGATGACGTTCTAAGAGATGAGGTAAATCTACTGAGGAAAGTGTGCAAGAGGGGTAAATATTGCGGTCATATCGCGAAGGATGGTGCGAACTGCTTGCCTCGATCTGCACAGCCTCAAGTTTCCTCATTTCATTTGCCGAGTTCGGGCTTTAGACCACGGACGCATATTCAAGTAGTGGGTGGACGACATATTTATACAAGGGGAGCTTTGTTTCTTCGTGTGCTTGAGACAACGTACGGCGTAGAGATAACGAAGCTTTTACAAGGCTTTGCCGCAGATTAAGTCACACTGTTCAGACCATGACATGTTATACGTAAAAGTTATTCCGAGGTACTTAAATTGGGAAACTGTGTTTACTGAAGACCCTTTTATTGAGCACTAGGGCACTGTTTATTAGTGAAAATGATGAAAACAGATTTCTAGAAGTTTAAACTCATCTGCCACTTGTCGCATCAAGCACCGAACCTCGAAAAGGAATCAGCAAGGTGGCTGTGGTCCTGATGGTTGTTAATGGGACAATACAAGACGCAGTCATCGGCTTAGATGCGTATCTGAGATTTGATATTGCACAGAAGGGCATTTATGTAAAGTAAAGAGAGTAGAGGGCTGATAACATGAGTCTTGGGGAACAGCAGAAGTTGCGTCTATATGGCAGGTGATTCGGCGTTGTTAAAGGAAACGAACTGTGAACGTTGTGAGAAGCAGAGGTGGGCATTTGACCTCAAAAACCTCGACCTCACCTCAAACTCAAAAAATATTTGGCGACCTCACTCAACCTCAACCTCATCAATTGAGGTTGAGGTCTCCCAGGCGACCTCACCTCACTTTTCAGGTGACCATTGGCGACCTCACTCAACCTCACCTCAAACTCAAAATGTGAGGTTGAGGTCGGGCCCTTGACCTCAAAAAACAAAAGAATCATTAAATTAAACCGCAACTTAAAGCTAATATACATTTCTCGGTAATCCTAGGGTATATAGGCTAACCAGAATTTTGTCGTATGAAGGCTGTATTTTACTCCTAATTTTATACAACAATTAATATCCCGGATAAAAGCAGAAAAACTCCGGACACTACATGTCCAACTCTGCACTAAAGTGGCAATCCTCTCCCCCTCCTCGCCTACCCTTTTGTGGTCGGTTTCAATCTAAGGCCTGTATGGGTACAACGTTACTACGCATAGGCCCATAATGCAATACAAAGAGTTTATCCCATCTGACCCACGTGAATAAGATTCGTATTAGAAATAAAACAAGCCAGTTTTTACAAGCCAAATGCTGTTGACCCTAGTGACGACTACAACAATGACGATATGCTCTTTTTCTTTTCTTGCCACATAGCGCTAAACAGACAGGGACACAGCGAGACACACGGGATGGGCGCTTTTTTTTATCGCCCGTCCAGTATGTCTGGCTGTGTCCCTGTCTGTTTAGCGCTATGAGGCAAGAAAACCGACACCAAGTCGCCCAAGCTTCCATCCTTGCTCTTTTTCTTAATTCGAAAAAAAACGATTGATGATTGCCGAGCTTTTTTTTTTAATACACTGTACATTGTTTTGCGACAGAATACATTAAATTAGGAAAAAATAGGAATACATTCGTGCCTCGTTAGTACGAACGATTTGGTTTCCGACCAAAGCTGTCCATAAAGCGAATCATCCATAATAACGAGTCATGAATAAAAACGAAAAGTATATAATTGAGAAAAATTTATGATTAATGGCTGCTGTTTTAATTAATTTGGGTATATAAACACAGCCGAGATGTCGATGCTACCCTCCTCTCCATAGATCCGTCGACCCGAAATGTCATGTCTGTTCTTAAATCTTGTCAGCCATCCTCTTGAGTAGCTGAGGTCAGTAACGCCTAGACAGAGCGTAGAATAATATTTCTCAATAAACATCCCCCTGTTTTACTGAACAAAAATTCTGTAAGTCATCACAGGTAAAACCTATCAAGACGGAGGAGAAGAAGCACTCATAATGTTGCCGAGGCAGCGAGCCTTCTTTTGAAGCCTTTCGTCGCTCACGACAGCACCATTCGCGTACACATTTCCGAACCACATTAACAAGGCTGACTCCATTTCTTCGAACTGTGCTTGGCGCTGTCGCACTGTAGCTTTCGCTGCGATGCCGACGTTGAGTCATTTATCGGAGTCCTGTAGTATATATAGATGGTATACCGTCGACCTGGCGAGGCTGAGGCTATAGTTGAACTTGGGTCCAGTCTTTCATGGCTCGGATTGACTGAGATGGCTTTTGCCGCTTGTATTCACAGATTTCCCGCTTCGCGCCTAAGTTCAGCTGCATTGTTTTGCGTTTAACTCCCGCCATGCCAAAAGTCAGACTAAAGTTGAGGGTTACAGGCTCCTGCTTCTTTGCACTCTTTTTCCCTAGTTAACCTCCCTGACTTTCCGTTCGTCTGATTCTCTTTCTTGCCTTGTACTGTTTCTGTAAGGAAGTGAGGGAGTCAAGTTGGCAGGCTACTATACAGAGGGCTATCAAACAGCCCTTTCCAGTGCCGTTTGTATGTGTTCCGAAACAAACACTGCAAGCTGAAGTACATTTTAGAACGACGGCTAGCCGACTACGAAGAGCTCAGACCTTGTCAAGGCCGCATCGTTGACTCAATGCGAAGCCGACATTCGGATCGCTGTGTTGCAAAATGTGGTAGTTCGGCAGCGCAACAGTGACGAAAACCAGGAGCATGAGAAGGAAGGGCCTCCAGGATGGAACGCCCGGTCCTGGTTGCGTGCTCGTCGCCTTTCTTTTGTCGTCTACTTCGTGAGTGTGTCTTAACCCTGACCGAAAAGCGTTAACGGCTTCATGGAACACACTGTGTTCTGGGATAGAAAAACTTCAGTTCCCACCCCCAATTTTGGCGCTTGTCTTTCTTCTTATTATTTCTTTCTTACGCTTTTACCGGCCTCTCTTCTGTTCACGTTCAGCAGAATTTATTGCGACCACATGTTGCTATTTTCCCGACTGCGGCCTTTAGTTGCGGCGCTGCCGCTGCACCCAGAAATCTCCCGGTTCCCTCCTTTTGGGATCTTTCTTAGTTAGCTGACCCTCGGTTTGCTGTGTACGATCCCTGCCATCCACCCTCCTTTTCTCCTCCTCCTCCTCCTCCCTTGCTTTCCGCTCTTGCCCCCCCCCCCCCCCCCCCCCCTCCCCTCCTAAAACGACGACACGCCCGCTTTGGTTCTTTCCAACTCCAGAGGACTCGTTCAGGCATCCGACCGTATCGGCTGTCGCATAGGTTCCCGGCCTGCGCACCCTTCTTTAACTTGCGTTCGGACTTCCCTGTTTTTTTTCAAACGATGTCCATATTAACGAGACAAAAATACATGGGCCGAATAGGCTGTGTGCATTCATCCCCTGTCCATTGTTCAGAGAGCGAGTTTCTATATTAACCAGGCATAAATATATTGAAAAATCTTCGCCCCAGAAAACTGTCCAAAATTCGGGTCCTCCATATTAACGGATGTCATATTAACGGGGCACAAATTTTCCATAATAGCCCCTCATGAAACGACTTGTGAAGACTAAATCCCCAACAAAACAAACAAAAGAGGAAAAGACAGCAAAACACCAAATAATCATAAAACTCGGCCAACGCCGAATAAACCTTCAGAAAAATTCCAAGAGGAATGCTGTTTATCTTATGAGGTCCCAACCGGCCACTCCTAGACGTTTGTTTATAATTCTGTGATCCCGTGGCGTATTGCAAGAATTGGCGAAATTGCTTCTTCGAACACCACGCTTCATTAAAAAATTACAAGGGTCGGAACTGCTAGGAAAAAGGGTTAAACGTGAACCACTTTGCTGTCGCGAACATCGACTCACCCGTCAAATTTCGGGAGCAAAATGTCAAACTCCCACCCGCCTAAAAAAAAAAAAAAAAAAAAAAAAAAAAAACACTATGATATAAATACTTGTACGTCTGAACTGAATACTGGATGCCATTTCGCCAACAATTCTGAGACGAGCTTCTTTCTAGTATTCACCTGTTTGCATTTGAAGATTAAACTAATAAATTGCACGGTGGTGTCTCCGAAGCTGCTTCGCCGCATGCGCCGTACGTGAATCTAGAGAAACCGTTTCCCCGTTAGTGTCGTGTAGTTACAGCACCTAAACGTAATATAAAGACAAGAACAACATAAAGGAGGCGAGCAAGCAGCCCGGAGGGACCGCGCCCCCTGCTGTGCACGCGCTCCTCCCTTCGCCGTCCGTCTCCATGGCATCTGGTTTTGCTCATGCAGTGAATGCCGAACTGTCACCAATACACACCAAAGGCAGTGGGGTATGTGTGTCAGCTCCGCTTCCAGAGACTGCATCACGCTTTTCAATACTTGCAAAAAGAGAAAAACTAAATGACCGCGCCGGTAAGTGGAAAGGAGGGTTGTGCTATGGGCCTCTGAAAAGATGCCAAAGAAAGAGCCTAATGTGAGGGAAGAAGCCTGTTCTCTTTTCGGCAGTGTACGAACTTAATTGACATACAAGAAAATATATATGAAGAAATACCATGTTGACGAAAGTAATAACAAATGTCGCACACTAAAAACAGAAGAGAACTGCGCTTCCCAGAGCGTATAGAAGGTTTGAGACATCGACTTAGTACTGCATTCCTCAGTGCTAGCATGTAATTGGCTTCATTCACGTATATCTAAATTGATTTTTAAAGAAAAAGACAAATGTCTGAAAAAATTATTCCGACATCTGGCCACAAAAATTTTCACCCGATTGATTTGTCCGTCTGGAGCAGACGGGAGCACAAAAGAGACACGCTCAGTTCGCTACACCAATTCGTCCGTCTAGACACCAAAATGTCGAGCCGGAAACCATCTCAGTACTTTCTAGCTCATAAAAACCTGTAGGAGAACGCTTCTCTCTTTTTTTTTTCTGCGCCTGAATAAGAGATTTCAAGAGAAACCTGATATTATGAAGTTAAGAATCCCTTACTCTCCTCCTTTCTCCCGCATTGCTTGATTTCACTAGAATTTGAGAGAGAAACAAGGGGCCTTAGCGGAGCGAAATCATTTTTTTATTGGGCTTCACTGTATGCAAGCCCCATATATTTTTTTTTGTCTCTTCTATCTCGGCAAATAGTTAACATGTGCAGGCTTCATTCCTGTATACCACTGCGTCTTATAAACTGTGCCGTCCGTTTCATCCTCTTGCATGTTTTACCGCTATATTGGTTATATACGGAACGCTAGCACCTTCATCCCATTGCAGTTGTTCGGGGCCACCTGTGAATCTGTTAGAAGGAACAAGCAGCACAAGACCAAAGAGAGGTTGTTTTGGAGAATACAAGAATATAAATTTACAGGACCGGAATACAGAACGATGACGTACAATTCGAACTTCGATAAAATGCTCAGATGGTATTGTGCCGGTTTTCCTGGTTTGTTCATGTTTTCCTCTTTTTTATCTGTCAGTATCACGTCCTCTAACAGTTTCGCTGCACCATTTTCTGTTAAGTTTCCGTGTAATGTACAGCGGGGTCCTTTTTCGAATGTAAGGCAGCAGCTGTGACGTTAGCGCCTGGAAACGGGCATGCACAAGACACAGTTCTGCTCCGCGCCGTGTGCGCAAAGACAATTTGCTTCGCTTTTTAGTTTCTTTGCGGCATCCGACAAAAGCACCGCAGGTCAACGTGAGTTATATGCTTTGCGAGCTCCTGGGTGTTTGAGCCTGCGGCAAGCACCGGCACAAACAAGTCAGAGGAAACAAGGGGGGGGGGGGGGGGGCATGAGGAGTTCGTGAAGTAAAAAAAAAATATATCTCCTTCCAAGAAGACCAGAGGGAAGCGTCCTCGGGCTGCGGACATTACGGTGGAATGTCGAAAGCTGGGCGGGGGTTGCGGCATCCGGTCGTCCGAACGGGGGGTAACCAAACACCGAGAGCCGGCGGGCACACCGCGGCAGTACGCTCGAGCTCCGCGTCAAAAGGGGCGCTCTTCGAAGAAACCCGCGGCAACAGCAAAAAGCCTGGACCTCACAATTTCGACCTCACACAATGACGACCTCACTCAACCTCAAACTCACGCGTGAGGTTGAGGTCCAATTTTGTGACCTCACTCAAAAAATTTTGAGCTGTCACCGACCTCACCTCAACCTCACCTCACTCCGTGAGTTTGAGGTCATTTTGAGGTTGAGGTCGACCTCATGAGGTCGAAACCTCATGAGGTTGCCCACCTCTGGTGAGAAGATAGAAATCCATTCAACTAGACGAGCGTTAGTTATAATCAATTGTAGCTTTTTTAGAAGTTTACGGCGAGGTACTATCTCGAATCTTATCAGTTGTGTTATTGTGCTAAACCCAATTGTCTGAAACCGCGTTGAACGTTGTATTTCGGTTTCTTTGTTCTTATTCTGTTGATTCAGTCTGGATGACGTCGGATGATTTGCCTGTTTTTTTTTTTTTTTCTTTTTTTTTTTTTGCTTCCCGTTTTTCTTATTCTATTTATGTCCTCGTCGCCGGAGAAAGATTTGATGTTGGGAAAGGTTGAGGGTCGCCGGAGAAGGGGTAGGCAGCGAGCGCGATGGTTAGATGGCATCCTCGAGGCACTGCAGATGAAGTTATGTGATGCTAGGAAGAAGTGAGAGACCGGAAAGCGTGGCGTGACATGGTCCATAGAGTCACGAAGAGTCGGACACGACTGAACGACTTAACTGAACTGTATTTGCCCTTTGTTGCTGTTGTTTTGTTGTTACTGCTTTGTAATTTTTGTTTTAACTTTGTGCACTCCTGCCTTGACCGCCAAAGGGCAGTCGGCCGTATTTATGAAATAAATAAATATGTTTTCAAGAAATACCATTATGTGCTTATGTCTAATGTGCTCCAGCAGTTTTACAAGACGGCAAAGTTAGTGAGATAGGCCTACTTAGTTATACAAGTTATGCTTTTCATCGATAAAAAAAAAAGCACGAAAAAAGACGTGATAGACAGCGTTCTTTGTAGTTCCTCGTGTTCCGTTAACGGCATAAAGAAATAAAACGCGCTTCGAGTTTCACCATCAGTCATCCCAGTCGAATGGGCTTGCGACATGTTGGCAAGGATTAACGGTGACCGGCTACGCTGTTTGGATCAGGTTTGTACAATGTTCAAACCTTCTGTACGCTTTCGCCGCCTCCTGGTTCAGTGCGCCCACCCTGTCATCAGGAACACAACACGGGAGCATGTTATAGTTTCGGCTGTTGCTGTTGTGCACTGTGTGCACCGTGAACGCGACGTCCAGCGCTCACTGCATCTCTGCCAGTGTCTACGAGGCGCGGCTCTGTTGTACGAGTAGCGCGCGCAGTACGTGATGTAGAGCACGTCTCGTGGCGCCAGCAAACTCTCCACATTGATGCTTATCGCGAGTCAGGCATGCAACGACGCAGCAGATAAAAACTGCGCGCATGGGCGCACACTTATTGAGAGGAGCGAGGTGTGCCGCGCCCACAGTCCTTGTTTTTCCAGTGATGCAAACATTGGAAGCGGACAGCGTATATGCGCAACGTGCTTGAGGCGAAGCCACCGGAAGCTTCTTTTTTTAACGAGTTTTCGCTTTTTTCTTTTTTTTTCTTTCGCTCAGGGAGATGGTGGAAGGGAGGAAAGTTGCTGAAGACCAACGTAGAAAAGACACGCATGTTCTTCTCGTTTAGTGCTGCCCTCGAGGACAGACGAGACACAAATCTACATAAGAAAAAACGAGAAAAGAAAGCACTCGGGTTACGCCACTGGTTAGTTGCGCCGTACAGTTTACCAGTCGCGCTTTTCTTTTTATACAGTTTAATCCTATGTATGTTCGTGCAGGTTTGCATCGTTTGTAAGCTGCGTGTCGAGTACGTGTCGTGCCTTCTGCCCCCCTCTCTCTCTCTCTCTCTCTCTCCTGATGGGAGGCTTGCAGTCGAACGTAAATGAGAGCATAGTGCCACTGTCAGTATGAATGATCACGCCTCTCCTAATCACGTCTCGTATTCCTGCTATGAAGGTTTAAAAAATAATAATAATGGCTGGGTCTTAAAGCGAGGCCAGAGAGAAGAGGATAGAATGGGCATATGCAACTGCACGCTAGTTTGAATTTGTCTGGTCTATATATGGTTCGTTCTCTTACAATTCTTGTAGAAATAATCTATATATTTTCCCTGTTCCGCACTGTCGGAATCTGAGTTAACGCCAGTGATATCTTTTGGAAGAAACGAAACTGGTTGGAAGAAACGAAACTGAATTTTGCTTTCGACGAATGTAGTAACATCGGATCAGTCGTCGTTACTTCTGTCTAGGATGAGCAAGGAAGTTTTCCGTCTAGATATTGGCAAATTGATTCTGGCTCCTACACAGAAGCGGAACAGTCGCCTGAACCGATGAACGATTGGAACTGACCAAGAATTTTACGCCCCGTGCACTCAAAGTTTCCTACAATAACATTTTGGATGCGTCATGCGGAACTTTTCCACGTAGCGAAAACAGTGACTGCGGCACTTTTTTTTTTTTTTTTTCAGTTGCTCACAGACAAGACTGCTTGCGTGTGAGGAGGTCAAACATTACGTTACTTTATAAAGTTTGGTTTGCGGGGTTTTAACGTCCTAAAGCGGCTCGGGCTATGAGAGACGCCGTTGTGGAGGACTACGGAAATTTCGACCACCTGGGGTTCTTTACGTGCACTGACATCGCACAGCACACGGGCGCCTTGCTTTTCGCCTCCATCGAAAAGCGGCCGCCGAGGTCGGAATTCGATCCCGCATCCTTGGGAACAGTAGTCGAGCTCTGTAACCACTGCGCCACCCCGGCGAGGCGTTACATCAGTCATGCAGCGTTGCATATTGACTGAGTCGTGAGTAGGCGTAATGTTTGTACAAACTCTGGACCTTATATTACTAAGTCTTTCGTAAAGTGCTGAGTCATACTACGGCATACCAGTCAGTGGTCATGTCAGCTACGAACTACCAGCTACAAGAGGCGTGATAGTGAGGAAGACCGTGACGTTTGCAGGAGCTACGTACAGGTATAGGGAAACAAGTATCTGGACCTCACATATGTCGATTGTGGACTGTAACCACGGCGCAAACGAATTATTACCATATTTCTCCCGCAAACATGAAATAATTAAAATCCAACTTTCACATCGACGGAGATGGCTCGAGACTACAGGCTGATACGAAAGTTATGCTCTTTGGTTGCAGTTCGCATGGTCCCCAAAATTTTGTCCCCGATAGTATTGGACCAAGCTGTTCGAACTTGCTTGCAGTGACCTAAGAGTAGCATCTCTGAGAATCTCCGAGGGTTACACCAATATCAAATGTCCGGCGCAAGTTGGTAGCCCCTGCAAATTCGGCCATGACACGTGGTCTTTTGACGTCACAAAAGCCGCCGTCCAATCACTGCTCAGTCATGCCGATTGACATAGCTCATGCTCGCGTTTTTCGTGCTGTTCGACGAATGCAGTTTCCCTCCTAATAGGATTCTAATAGATTCGCAATAACCGATTTAGTCTGTTGTGATAGGGGGTTGTAAGCAGGTGGGTTTATGACGGCACTCTCAGTGACGCCGTGTTTGCCTCGATTGGGGGCTTCTGATGCTTTCCTTTTGGTTCAATTAGTTGTGGCAGGTGTCCACACTCACGTCAGCCGAAAAGGCGTTTCCTCTCTGTGTTTCTGAACTGTACTGTCCTCCCCACGATCATTACTCCGGGTGGTGACACGGCCACCTCCATACCCGAAGTTCATATACTAACTGGACATACAATACCACCCGTCAGAGGCATCCCTGTGGTTTACCGGTTTCTGGGCTAATGGGTCATAGAAGGCTTTCGCCTTAAAAAAAATTATTGCGAAACTCTGAAAGATCGGAAGGTAGATGGCATGTCTATCATTTTGCATGCTTGTCTCTGGAAGGTGGCGGCTCTTACTTCAGCTATAACAACTAACTCGTCCCTGCTTTCCGTAATGCAGTCAAGCGCGCTGCCTGGCCTTTCTTCTGTGTCGTTCGCCGTTTCGCTATGACCGTGTCATATAGGAAACAAGGAACACCATCGAAAACTCGCGAGATTGAAGGCGAAATGTACGCAAACAATGGTGGTCGCTTGAACGAAATGACCACATTCAAACAAGAGCACATAGCCAGCCACACAGAAGCATTAACTTCGATAAGTGCGTGGTTGTGCGCATGCAGTTTTCATAAATGTTGCAGTGCTCGTCGCACGTCTGTAGCCCGCATGGAGGCCTCGCCGCTCGACGACGAGTGGTGCGTGCATAGTGAATGAAAGAGCTAGAAATCGCTGCTCTTCGTCCTGGTCGTCGCCTGGACTAAGCGGATTGTCCGACGGGAGAGTGAGAGGCACCGCGGCAACGCGCCCGCCTCGCCGCTGAAACGTGCTTGTACGACATTAATTATTTTCCTCCGCGCTCGCGCGGGGCCTGCTGCTGTTCGCGCCGACACTGCATGCAGCGCCTGCGGAAGCCGTGATAGCTGCTGCTGTTGCTGCTGCTGCTGTTGTCCGTCGTCGTCGCCTGCCTGCACTGAGGCGCCCGTCTCCTCCCTCATTACTGCTCAACCGCTTCCCTGCTGCAGGCGCTCATCTTCCCGCTCCGTTGTTGCCGTGTCGCGCTCGCTGGCGCGCTGCAGATTTTGTAGCGCCGCTTGCCTCTCCCTCTCCACATTCACTGTTTCCCTGTTTACTAGCAACCCGCTTTAATTTTTTTTTCTCCTTACCCAACCTTCGGTGGTTCGTGCTTGTCTTCTTTTATCCTTTCGCGTTGTAAGCACTCTCTTTCGTTTGTTGCACGAATATTCTCCTCCTCAATTCCTTTAGTCTTTCTTCTCTGACGCCCGTTGTCCGATGTCGGCGTGTGTTTATATGCCGCCGCTGTTTGAGTATTTTGTCGTGAGCCTATGTTCATCCCAACGCGTATATGTGTGCACTGTTCGTTTTTTTTTTTTTTCTCTCTCTCTCTATATATATGTATTTCGTTCTGATTTGCTGAGCAGCTTCTTGCCGGGCAGTCTCCTGCTTCGCAAATGAGTGTTTCTTCTTCTCCAGAGGGATGGAGCAAGGAGGCGGTTGTAAGCTTGCCCCTCTCCCACTGCGCCTCTCTCACTCTCTTTTCTTGTCTCCTTTGTCTGCGGGCATTCCTTTCAGGGAAAATAATTCTGTGGCGAGCTCTCACGCGAGAAAGTTGCAGCGACGACCGCTGGTAACGCGCGCGCTCCTTTATCCCAACGCAATGTGTACGTGCCCGGCGCGTCTTTCAGGAATGCGGGCGACGCTCTTCTGAAAGAGCGCCCTTACAAAGTTCGTACGAGGGAGTGACAGAAAAAAAAAAAAAAGTAATATTTGAGCCCAGGCGAGAGCAAACTGATATTTAGCGCGCTTGTTTGGGGCGCGAGCATATCGCGGCTAAGCTCAAACCGCCCCAGACTAATTACGTTGGTGCCTCGGTCATTTCGTTTAAGTATAGAAAAAAGTTTAAATGAAGGCACCGCTAGCGAGCGTTAGGAGCTGGGGTGTAGCAGTTTTGGTGGCTGCTCTTGCACGAGCCATTAGCCTGGACGCTCGCTTTGGCGAAGCGCTTTCGGCGCCTGCTGCGAACGACGCCCCCGCCCGTCTCGTCCAGAATACGCACGCAGCCCCTTTTGACCACCACTTCATGGCGGCCCTTTGCTCCGGACATTGTTTTGGCACCGTCGATTCCCCGGAGCTAGCTGGCGCAGAATTTAGCGCCGGTCGCTTGATTGATTTCCCCCCTAAGTACAATAGACCCATTAGAGTTTATTGCGGGCTCGGCTCTGTTGAGCTGTTTTATTTTTCTCACTTCTCCTTCTAGCTACTTTTCTCTCTGCACGCACCTTCTCTTATGACCTTCATCTACTATTCTTCTCCATTCCGTCGTCTGCTGATGTCTTCATATTTTCCGATATTGACAATACAACGAAGGAGTCGTTTGCTGTCGTAAATGTAAGAGCGCGCGGTTGAAGTTGAAGTTGAAAGTTTATTTTCAAAAGAAAAAAAAAAAAAACTTACAAGAATATACAGCGAGAGGTCCCATTAGAAGGTATTTGGAGAATAGGAGGTGCTGTTAAGCTGGGAAGAGAACATATTTAGTACGGCTGATTTGAAGGCAACATTCCATTCAGTCAAAGGCGATATGTCTTTGAAGGATCTCGCGTGCCCGTGGGATTCGCCTCAGTCAGGGTCACAGGCCAGGAACGCGACCCGTATAAAACAGATGTAAGCAAAATTTTCCTACCTAAATATCTTGCAGCGGTATCTCTACTCCTCCAGGTACAAACCCATGAATCGCTTGCTTTCGTCCGGGTGACCTTAAAGCCGTGCCAAGGAGACAGCGTGTCTGGCGCAAGGCTCGCAAAGTGTGTTATGCTATGGTAAGCTAACTAACCACATGATCATGACCTCTGGCCATGGCCTTTCACCTTGAAAAATCATTGATTTTCAATTATCTCAGATATAAAGTGATAGACGCGTGATGGCGTCACGTGAACACATGGTATTAGTATAACCAAGAAAGACAGAGCTATATCTCTCGTCAAACTTGATTACCCGTGTTTAACCTGTGCTAATATTTTTTTTCTACCTTCACAGATTGCCCATGGAGGCGACTGTTCGTGAACTATTGCCAAGTTCTTCGAGGAAGGATGCGACAAGCACTAAACGTCATTGCGAAGCTATTAACGAAAAATAACGCCACGATTAATGTGTATGAATTGTGAAAACGGACGTGCCTCTAGCAGGCGCTCTATCGGATTTTTTTTGTATTTCACTTTGTATTATATTTTTTGTCGTTTTTCCGCATTTCTTCCGTTGTCCGTATAAGCGTCCATGAAGACACTCATAATTAATTACCCAAAATAATTAAACGTGGCTGCTTATCAGGGGCGTAAAATTGTTTTCCCTGTCATGGTTCTTTTCATTTTTATTCCGAGGGACAGATAGCGAATAATACGTATTTTCCTTCTTATTTATATGCGTCTGCGGTGACGAGACAGACTGCAGTTTGACCGAATCTCAATACACATAACCGTTCAACACCACCCTTACACCGCCTGTTTCCTCTATGTCGGCTATCTTCATGTACCCGCACTTATTACTTCTCGGGAAGCCACCAATCTCATGGTTATAATTGCTTTCCCTTGGTCTTTTTTTTTTTTTTTTTTTGAAAAGCAAGAGTTTCGCACTGTTGTTAATCGAAACTAATGACCCGACACGAACACCGAGTTTCCTTCGACCGGACGAGATTTACGACCGCCTATATACGCCCCCGTGAAGCAGCGAACGAGACGCGTGAAAAATAAATTGGAAAAAAAAAAAAAAAACGAAACAAGCGTAATTGGAGACGAAATGCGTAAAACGAGACAACCTATACTTCTCGTTGGAACCAAGGAGGTTTCCTTTTCTACTTGAGTGAAAGCAGCAGCAACAAGAGAAAATAGTCCTTACAATGAAGCATGTCATATGCTTAGCGGAATCTTTTTCTATCCTCCGTTGTGTCCGTGGTCCGTATCAAACCCCCCCCCCCCCCCCTCTTTTTTTTCGCCATTTACGTGCAGATCCACAGTTCTTCAGAAATCTAACCTCCCAGTCGACTAACCAGCTACTTCTCTTCTTATCTTTTCTCTTTGCTTCGTAAAGGCTTGCAGTTGGAAAATAATCGACCGGACGATGGAGTAAGACGGGAAGGAGAGGGTGGAGGGTAGTTTATCCCTTCACATCACCTGGTTTTAGGGTCAGCCAAGAATCGTTCGATACAGTGAGGACCTATAAGCAGCGGCGATACTTCGTACAGATTGCGTTTCGTCCGCTTGGCTGAATACGAGAAATCCGAGTCTAAGCGCCTTCCATCTTTTCTTTTTCTTTTTTTTTTTTTACGCCTTCCTGAAAAGACGAACATATCTGTCGTTATTTCCGGGGTGCGCCTTCTGTATCCTTTGTGACTTTGTGGAAGATGGTATGCTCGATGCGAAGAAGTTGATTGCTTGGTTTGTGCGGTTTAATGTCCCAAAGGGACTCAGGCTATGAGAGACGCCGTATGTGGAGGGCTCCGGAAGTTTCGACCAGCTGGGGTTCTCTAACGTTCACAGATATCGCAGAGCACACAGGCGCCTTGCTTTCCGTCCCCATCGAAAAGCGGTCTCTGCGGCAGGGATTTAACCCCGCAATCTTGCGTACATCAGTCGTGTGTCCCAACCACAGCGCCTCCACAGCGGGGTGATGTGAAGAAGTATAAGAAATAGAAAGAGCTCCTTCTCGTAAACATACTGTCCCGGATGTAATTTACTGTAAACAAACATAGTCAGGTGCTAAGTACTAAAATCCATTATTAGCTTCTAACTTAATAGAGATAGAAGGTTGATGCCAGTGGGGAGTTCAACGGTATGAACAATTGGCGATGCCATATGAGTTTTTGAAGCGAAAAAAATTCATTTCTAAAATCTCCGTGGAGTTAGAATATATATATATATATATATATATATATATATATATATATATATATATATATATATATATATATATATATATATATATATATTATATATATATGAACACTCTCAAGGTTCGTATACAGACAACATAAATACCCTAGAAAGTAGCAGGGGGGACAGCGGCCGATGTAGCTCAGTTGGAAGAGCACCGGACGCGTTATTCGGAGGTCGTGGGTTCGGTTGCCACCATCGGCACGCTGTTTTTTCTTCCACTTTGTATTTATTTATCTTTCCCCTAAACAGATTACATTACTAATCTCTGTGATTATCCAAGTAAACATAAAAAAAAAAGAAAGTACCATCCCCAACGCTTTCCTTGGCCTCGCTGACTGTTGGCTTCTTTAATTCATATATATATATATATATATATATATATATATATATATATATATATATATATATATATATATATATATATATATATATATATATATATATATATATATATATATATATATATATATATATATATATATATATAAGATGAGGTAGGGGCGCATAAACGAAAACAAAGGTTTATTTCTGACGTTTCGGCTATATATATATATAGCCGGAAGTTTCGGACATATATATATATATATATATCCATGCAGCTGGACCCTGCATTCGCGCTGGGGCTCCTGCGAGTGTCATACCTTCAGTGTCGGCTATGTGCTCAAAAAGTGGCCCATTTCCTGATATTGTAAGCTTTACAGAATGTCTCTTTCATATTACCAAAACATTATAAAATATCGTCTTACCCATGGCATTTAATTCCCCTCAGCATTACCGAGTAATCTTCCCAATGTACTAATTAACCATACTCCACTAATTAATTTTAATGGTGTACCCATTATTTAGAATCGTGTTACAGTATAGCATACGACCTTCGCAGCAAAGAGCACGTAACTGTACAAATTATTGCTCTGTATTGAACTGCATATATTTATTTAATGAAGGGAGCGAACAGCCACTAGCACCACAGTAGGGGATATTTTTGTGTGTTCGTTATTGTGAATGTATAATTACACACCTCGGTAATCGATACGAAATTGTGAGAACAAACATCCGCGAGCCGTCTGTAAGAAGCATCTGAACCCCACGACCTCCGGATTTCGCATCCGGTGCTCTACCGGCTAAGCTACGGCTACGGCTGTTCAATCTTATAGTACTTTCTCAGGCATCTTATGTCGCGTGTACACTATCCTTGAGAGTATTCGCCAGCGCTACACTTGTCCTTAGCACATTCCTTTATACGATTTTTTGAAAGTGTTTGCTGACACGAAGTAACAAAATAGATTGGACAAGAATATATGGCCATGTCTTCGGTTTCCCCCTCTCTCTCTCTCTCTCTCTCTCTCTCTCTCTCTATTTTTTTTTTTTTTTTCCGTGCGATATGTCTTCATGGCAAGCATAGGTTTCCGCTTCCGGCCAAATCGAAAGGACCGTTGCAACAGGAGACTTTCTCCCCTAAAACTATACTTATTTGGTGTTCTTTAACTTTCCCGATTATCTATTTTATTCTAACAACAGTTTCGGACGGTGGACCGTCTTTCTTCAGGGTAGAAAGAAGGACGGTCCACCGTCCGAAACTGTTAGAATAAAATAAAAAATCGGGAAAGTTCTGTCACATCTTGTTTGAATTTCCCTGGCCAATTAGTCACAAGCAAACCATGTCTATATATATTTATAGGAGAGGCCTAACTCGATTGCCTCAACGGCAGTGTGCTGAGGATTGCTAGTTTGGTTCATGTTTTAGGTCCAGGTCATAAGGTAATCAAAGGTCGGGTCATGGTATGTAAAGCTACATCGGTGTTTGTTTGAATAACCCGCGCGAGGTCACGTGTTTTTAACGTAACTAAATACCGTACCCAATCAGAGCAACGGTACAAATTGTTTGCCAGTGTTCGCTTTTCATCTCTCCCTTCCTATGGGAGGAGCTGCACGAAAGCTCATTCCATCTGGTCTCATGGCGGGGCTTGCCACCTCGATGGATGGATGGAATATAGGAGCGTGCCATTTGAAACGGGGTGGTAGCAGTAGCTATCATGCTCATTTTCTCCCTATATCTTAATTATTGATTTAGATTGGTTGACTAAACCATCATTCTATTTATTAAATTTTTGTTTCTACATTACTAACATTATGTCACTTCTCTGCTTTTAAGCCACCAATCTTCCAGTCGTTTTTTGCTAGTTTCCACCGCCGGTTTATTCACTCGGCCACTGGCATCTCTAAAACCCAGAGCTTCAGGAACAGTGACTGCGCCAGCATCAACTTCCGGATGGATACCATTACATTCGAGTATAATATGGTCAATTGTTTCACTGGAGTTACCACATACAGCACATGCGTCATCTTCATTGTTAAATTTCTTTTTGTAGCTGCGTGTTCTAAGACGCCCTGATCTAGCTTCAAAAAGTAGGGCACTGCTTCTTGAGTTATCAAAGAAAGCTTCCTTCTTGATCTGCATTTTCCACTTTCGGTATAATTCCACACACTGCTTCTTTTCCATCGAATTTGCCCATTTTTTACCTTCTGTGTTTTTCACCTGTTGCTTAATGCTCTTTATTTCTCCGTCCTTGTGACTAGCATACTTACTAGTTATTTTCCTAGTTCTTTTCCTCCATTGTGCGTCAACGCTTTTTAAGTACAGGTAGTTAAATACTTTAGCTGCACCTCTTTACAAAAGTTAGCGCCATCTAGTGAAAGAGACAAAAACTGTGCGCGGCGGCCATGTTTTGTTCAGTCCGGCCGCGCCTCCAATCGAGTACGCTGTCAACGTGCGCCTTCGTGGAACCCGTGCATGCACCGAAAGGGGCATTGGAATGATCGCAAGCAATTGTTTCATTTTTTAACAGCACAGCAGTCGCTGCTAGCACCAAGCTCTATTCGGAATGATGCATGTTGCGTACCCTTCTGCAGCAAGCGCACCGCCGTAGATGCGTACGGAAACAAGGTATACGCGTGTATGCGACCGCTCGTTTGCAATCCTAATCGGCTTTACAAGTGTCACTTGCATCATGTAAATCATTACTACACGTCCCTCTGACTGGGAGCTAGCTCACGAATTGTGCTATCACCTAAAATAGCAAGGTTGTTTTGCGTGCTATGGAGCCTTGTTAATTTGAAGGATAAGCTCATGCTTCGATGGAGGACACGGGAGAAGGAGCAATACACGTATACCGAACGCTATAGTTCAAATGCGTTCTTTGAAACGTTTTGTACATAGGTTGCATTTACCATTGTGTATTTAAGACAAGGGCATGATTACCGAAACTACTTTTCACAGTCGTACGAAATTGTATTGACTGGTGCAGAGAGCAATACGGCTGTCTAGTGCGCCCGAGGTGCGTGTTTCACGCTGCAAAAGCGGCTGCCAAACCCGCGGCGTCTAGTAAAGCAGGAGAAGATGACATCCCACTAGTTTGTTGTAATATGCTCACGTCCAGCCCGTTTCGAAAGATATCACGTGATAATGCATGCGAAGTCCGGTCGGCGTCCAGAGCGCGCAGCTAAGGTTTGCATTCTGTGCCTTCATACCTGCTAGTGCGGCCGATAAAATAACGAAGTTTGCTTTTCACTTGTGTGCGTTTTATCGAGTCGCCCGATGGTTCGCTAATTGACAGCCACCTGAAATTCAGTTGATTTTGTAAATATGCCGATTTCTTGTTTATTCCCTCTGTCAGATAGCAGACATTTGAAGCCTTAACCTCATATGAAAGTGCTGTCATGGGAAGCTTCAAGGAACTCGGAGGAAGAGGAACTCGGCTGAAACGAAAAGAAATTTCAAAAGTCAACTCGCATAACTGCGATGTGTCAGTGCTTAGTGCAACTGGCTGTGTTCATGAAGTCAGATTTAAAACATTAGGGGGACGCTTAAGCTCCGCCGTTAAGGGTATGATGCTATAGCGTCTCT
The DNA here is from genome assembly GCF_055883805.1 of Amblyomma maculatum. Taxonomy (NCBI): domain Eukaryota; kingdom Metazoa; phylum Arthropoda; class Arachnida; order Ixodida; family Ixodidae; genus Amblyomma; species Amblyomma maculatum. The sequence goes on along the minus strand of NC_139345.1, from coordinate 143,774,686 downwards.
CTCTCTCTCACACACACGCGTTTTCTTTCTTCCATTTTTGAGTTTTTAGCTTTTATTTATTTTATATTTCGATTATTTGTTTATTTTATTTAATGTTTTATATTTTTATACACCATTACCAGGGGTTAGCAACAATCACTTTTCCATTCTGAGCAATTTGACACGTTTGAACACATTAAATTATTTCAATTAATCAATTACACATTCTAAATTTTCTTCATTAGCGTCACCAAGTACTGGTTTTCCTTCTGGAGCATCTTGTCACCTTCAAAACCCTCAATTTCCAATTTTTGTTCCTTTTTTGTTGCTTTATTTCATAAATTGGTACAGTTAATTACAAATATTTTATTATCTCATCATCGCCTATTGCACACCAGTCAGTCTTCACTCAATGGAAGCAGAAATTACCATGGCACTTTTTTTCTTTTTTTACACAGCCCCCGATTATTTCCGAGACCCGTGCCAATAATTGCGTCGACGGCATAGGCAGGAAAGTGCTAAGCGCCATTCCGACTTATGTCAAATTACGCACGATTCTTTCATCTCAAAACAAATTGCATCCTCGCTCATTTCACCAACAAGTATCCCACTGGTAGCAGTGGGATGAGCGACGGTGATGCGCAAACCAAGCAAACTCTTGATCGTCTCTCATAGTCGTTAAAGTAAATAGCGAAGGCACACAGACAAAAACAAAATCTGCACATTACAAAACTCTAGATACTGCACCTGGATACGGATGACGCTGCGCGGATCGACGAGGGTTCCATGCACGACTCGTAGAGCAGTTTGTAATCGCCACGCCTCGGCTGTCAAAATACGCTTCTTGGCTTCGCTAACACACACCGCCAGGGACAGTAGAGAGGTCCAAGCACAGCACACTATGTTCTGTCCGCGCTTTTTATGTTGTAACATAAAAAGCGCGGACAGAACGGCGGGCGCTGACGGACACGAAGCGAACCAAAGCGAACAGATGGAGCGAACAAAATATGGCTGCCAGCGCCGGATCAGCGTGCCGCTCATGGTTACCAGACTTACTTTTGTAAACCCTCTTTTATGCTTTTACCACCTGCGAAAAAGCTTGCTCGTAATTTTCCATGGGTGCAAGCTGCAAATGAAGCGCGCTATATTGGATGATCTTATGAGCACTCTCAGCACACCAAAAATCATTTTGTGCATGCGCATGATATCGGTCGCTCGCCCCGTGTTTCCCGTAGCCCGTCACTGCCTGCTCATTCGTGAAAAAGAAAATTTACCAAGAGCTTGCACTCGTTCCAGTCAGAATACTGCGGGATATTGCTAGATTGCGCCAAGACTACATCCCTGCTATTCGGATAACACCACTTCATCCCCTTCTTTCTCCGTTGCTAAGCGTTAACAGCATAATACCGCGGATGACTTGTCCTGCCTGCTCCGATCTCTTGAGTCACATGCACTGGACGAAAGCGACAGGGGCGTAGCCAGTGGTGGTGTCCCGGTGTTAGAACACCTGTCAAAATTTACTGATTGCTGCATATTCCAGCCTTTCCATCTACCCCCTCCGCCTTCCCCCCCCTCCCCCCTCTTCCCACACACACACTTTTTTTTTGACCAGCGATGTATAACCTAACAAATTATTTTTGGCTGCGCCACTGGAAGGCGGTCATATATGATGTCCCCTTTAGTACGCTAACACGCGTCCGCGATTTTTGTTCCACATAAAAATCCGCGAAAGCCGAAAATTCGAATTCGGAAGGTAATACACTCGTGTGTTAAAGCCGAAAACGAAAACTGACTCGGTGCAATCTGAACTGACGCCAGAAGTCGACATACCGCGGCATTTCAGGGTAAAACAGCCGGCGGCGAAAAAGCGAGGGGACATTTGGAGAACTTGTTGCAGATGTAGCTGTTCTGCGGCCATATAAATAGAACGGACCGCTGTGGAGACAAAGGGACGCCCTTGTACTGGCCTGAAAGGCGACAAGTGTTTTCCAGCGTCCGCAAAGCATCGAGTGGTGTCTGTTGCGCCTCTCCGCCCCCTCCTCTACTGGAGCGGCTCTACTGACGCGGCGGTCTACGGCCGCTCTGCTGCGGCGGCTTCTACTGGGGAAGCGAGTGGAAGTGGCTTCAGTGAAAGCCGATGCGGTCGCTCTGGGCTGCGGCGCAGCGATAACACCCCCCGCGAGAGCCGGCCGCGGCGGCCTGGATTTCTGCGCGCGTTTCCATGCTCAGTGGCCACCTCGGGTCCCTGGAGGAGTGAAAGGGCGCCACTTCTTCCCTCGTTTACCTTCCTCCTCTTCTCCCTTCGTTGGGCACACGAAGTTTGGTAGGAAGCGGAGGAATAGATACAGAGTTTGAACCCGAGGGGGTAAATGTGGGGGCGTCTATCGACAAGTGCTTTAAAGTTGCCACAGAATAGCCGGGCACGGACGGAAAGGCTCGTTCCGTCGTCGTGTTGGCACGCGTGTTATGAGCCACGGATGAGAAAACGGTGCTGCATTTATTTCGCAGCTTCTCCGCGTTTGTACAGGCGGCGCTCCACAATCGCGCCATTTCCTTTGTTTTGGGCCCGCGGTGAGTGCAGGCGAGTGTCGGCAGCTGCTTTGGCAAGAGGTAAACTGATTGATTGATTTATAGGAAGGGAAAAAGGTGCGGAAACTGTCTCACTTGCTTTCTGAGGACACATCAACCGCGCCGTAAGGGAAGGGAGGAAGGTGGGAGTTGAAGTGGACAGAGAGAAAAAGGAGCCGTAGTGGAGGGCTACGGAGTAAAATCGACCACCCGGGGATCTTTAACGTGCGCTGACATCGCACAGCACACAGATGCCTCTTCGTTTCGCCTCCATCGAAACGCAGCCGCCTAGGTCGGGTTCGAACCCGCACCAATAAACACCACACCAACACCGGAGCAGTGGGAGGCTGCGCTGTCCTGCTCGACGCCTGACGACCAGCTCAAGCTGATTGACAGAGCGCGCAAGACGGCAAAGGCCACTGGGGCCCTGGACTGAGGGCCCCACCAACGCCGGGAGAATTCCCTTTGTGTAAATAAAGTTTTTCATTCATTCATTCCGGCACAGTAGTCGGGCGTCTTACCACTGCACCACCCCGGCGGGTAAGGGAAACTACGCCCGTAGGGAGACAACCGAAAGGGCTGTGCTCGCTACGTGGACGCGCGTGAGAAGGAGAGTATAGCCACACACCGCAATATGTTTGGGAGACAAGTAGACCGCCCCTCTCACTTAATCGCGAATAGATTGCCCGGCTCGTCGGAATACTCGCAGTGCCTTGTCAATGCACGAGCCGCGAACGCGCGTTCTACATGGTGGGTAAAGATGCAAGGGGACACGAAACGCTTCCGATTTGCGAGTCGGCTTAGGTGAATGTGTTGCGTTAATGGAGCGCAAGCCACTACTCAGCGCGTTTATTATTTCTGGACGCTTGATTTTACATGGTCATATCAGCACTTATGGGCATACAGTATCGCATAAACAAGATATTTCGTGTAGCTTGAGCCAAACAACAAGCGGAGCAACGCAGCTGGTTGAAGTTAGCCATATATTATTCCTCGTCGTGTGCACTTCTCACTGCATTTTTAAAATCAGCTTAATTAATTTAGCTGAGATCCGTTACGAAAAAAAAATGTATTCTCTTCACGAACGATAGTGTGTTTCGGAAGGGAAAGGCGCGGTAACTGTCTCACTTGCTTTCTTTCTGTGGACACCTCAATCGCGCCGTAAAGGAAGGAAGGTGGGAGTGAAAGTGGAAAGAGGAGCCGTAGTGGAGGGCTACGGAGTAATTTCGACCACCTGGGGATCTTTAACATGCGCTGACATCGCACAGCACACGGGCGCCTCTTCGTTTTACCTCCTTTGAAACGCAGCCGCCGAGGTCGGGTTCGAGCCCGGAGCTCCGGCACAGTAGTCGGGCGTTTTACCACTGCACCACCCCGGCGGGGGCAGCTGAGCCATCTCCACCTCCGCTGCCTGTGCGGACAGAAGAGAGAGAGTAGAGAAGGAAGAAAAAGAAGTGGGAGAGAAAGACGCGCGCCGCAACAGCCGTCGTGCACCACCTAAGCGGTGGCGGGTGCAATGACGGCCTACAACAGATAAAACTTCGGTGGCAGGCTAGCCCCTACCAGTCCATCGTAGGGCCAGGAACAGCCACCCTTCACCTCCTTCAGCTCACGCACGCCTCTCTGGGCGATGATGATGATGATAATAATAACAATAGCAATAAATTGGTTCACAGGATACGAATGTGCAGTATCTGTCACACTTATTCTGTGACACCTGAACTACGCCGTAAAGGAAGGAAGGGAGGTGGAAGTAAAAGCGGAAAGAGAGAAGGGGTGCCATAGTGGAGGGTTCCGGAGTAATTTCGACCACCCGGGGATTTTACGTGCACAGACATCGCACAGCACACGGACACCAGTGCGTTTCGCCTCCATCGACACGCAGCCGCCGGTGGTCGGGATCGAACCCGGGTACTCCGGTGACAGTAGTCGGGCGTCTTATCACTGCACTACCACGGTGTGGCCGACGAGAAACAACAAACGCGTTTAGCAGAGCAACAGTTCAGCAGTGCAAGGATTCAGTATTTTGTATAGTAACTAACATTTTACTAGCTCCTTTTCTTATGGAATTTAGAGGAAACCGGCGAAATATTAACGCAGACACACGTGACTGCAGTCTCTCACTACTGCTCTGCTGACCGCGTTTGGATCAGTGAAACACGTACACGTTATCGTCTTTAAGTGAGCGGATGACGTCGCTGTTAGCATAGTATGATTGATTGATTGATTAATTAACTTTGTTGGGGAAAATTGGGGATTAGGCGTAGTGGCTAAGGAGAGAGCAATGGTCAGCATTCCTTTGTCCAGGAGTCCGTTGGCCTCAGCAGCGGCTCTGGCTCGCTGTTTCAGGGTAACACTAGTGTAGATGCCGTCGTCCGAGGTTTCACTAGCCGGGCGACGGAGCCATCTGTAGAGCCTTTCACAACACCAGAAGCATACGGGGAAACAATACGACTAAGGCACACACTACACTTAGGCGCCTACAAACAAACACATATCCAAACAGAGCCCTGTACAACAATATATGGCCCACACAATATCAAAGCGAATGTGTCTGGTGCGGAGATACTGCTGCACTGTACCACACAACATTGGGATGTAGGGCTAGTCCCATAATGCCTAAAATAGATAGTCCTAGTCCTGAGCAGTGGGAGGACCTCCTAGCCGACTCGGACGCGCAGCATCAGCATAGTTTGAAAAGGGCATGAGCACGTTCTTCCGGAACATAAAAAGCGCGCGTCGTGAGTTATGGTTCCGGTGAAACTCCCCTCATGGGGCTGGGACAGGTAGGTCACTGCAGGCTTGCGGCGGGGGCTAGCCGGCCTGTCCGAAGTTTTACCTGTTGTAGGCCGTCATTGCACCTCTTCGGTGGTGGACGACGGCTGTTGCGGCGCGCGTCTTTCTCTCCCTCTTCCTTTTCTTTCTTGTCTATTTTCTCTTCTGTCTCGCTCGAACCCGACCTCGGCGGTTGCGTTTCGATGGAGGCGAAACGAAGAGGCTTCGTGTGCTGTGCGATGTCAGCGCACGTTAAAGATCCCCAGGTGGTCGAAATTACTCCGTAGCCCTCCACTACAGCTCCTCCTTCTCCCTTTCCACTTTCTCTCCCACCTTCCTCCCTTCCCTTACGGCGCGGTTGTGGTGTCCACAGAAAACAAGTGAGACAGTTACCGCGCCTTCCCCTTCCTATAAATCAATCAATCACCCTTCTCTTCTGTCTGCACGAGGCAGCGGTGGTGGCGGCTCAGCTACAGAGCCAGTAGCAGGCCCGTGCATTTTCTTTTTCTTCTTCCTACAGCCACAACAACAACAGCGCGCGTCGTCAGTGATAGCTAGGCTGGCCACCGACAGCCAATTCAAAGGGAGCTTTTCTTCAGCCATCACACGGAAAATGAAAAAAAAAAAAAGGAAAACTATGGAGTTGCTTATGGGGTAGCCTTCATTTGTATTATTGTGCAGCCCGCATGACTTAGCGCCGGCCGCTCACTTGGGCATGATCAACGCGCATGTTTCGTCTGTAGAAAACAGCGTGGAGATTTCAAACGTTATGGCACATGAGCATCATTCACGTGTTATTAGCTTTTTATATATACTTAGTGGGCGTTCTTTTAATGCTGAAAAAAAAAAACAGACCACATAGGAGGCACACACACACACACGCACGCACGCACGCACGCACACACACACACACACACACACACACACACACACACACACACACACACACACACACACACACACACACACACACACACACACACACACACACACACACACACACACGCGCACACACGCACACGCGCACACACGCACACGCACACGCGCACGCGCACGCGCACGCACGCACGCACGCACGCGCACACACACACACACACACACACACACACACACACACACACACACACACACACACACACACACACACACACACACACACACACACACACACACACACACACACACACGCACGCACACGCATAAACTGAATGGCTTGTTTCTGAGCCCCCTTTACCACCTACCGAGATTTACGCGGCCTAAAACGAATATTAGTTCGGTGTATGGGGTTTAACGTCTCAAAGCGATTCAGGCTGCAATAGATGCCGTAGGGAGGGGCTCCGGAAATTCGGCCACCCGCACAGCACTCGGACGCCTCTTCGTTTCGCCTCCATCCCGCCGCCGGTCGGGTTTGAAAGTAGTCGGGCATCTTAACCACTGCGCCACCGCGGCGGGACCGAATATTGAAATTTGCATAATTCGTATTAATCATTGCGAATTCCACTAATTAGGTGGAAAATAAAGAAACATTGAGGAGTGCCATATGACGGCAAATGCATTGTTGGCTTCACTTGCTACGATTTCCAGTTTTTTTTTTTAATAATCCGCACAATTAAGTTACGTGAAACATTTTGTGGATATGTTTACGGGAGTATTTAATAAGCATTGCTTCCTAATATGCTACTTCGTTCATTCAGCGATGAGACTGAAAAAGTATTGAAATAAAATTTAAAATCTGGAATGCCTCTTTCCTTGTTGCAACCACCTTTATCGGGCGCTCGCGCCACCACTGGAGCGAATAGCGCTATTGTCGACCTGGGAGAAGGTGGGGTCACGTGACTCCTCTTACTGCTGCTGAAGCAGGCGCTTGATTGAATTTCTGCGTTTTAAAAGCTAATAGTTGAGTTTATTTCTTTAGTTTGGGTTAGAATACCTTGCACTTTTGGTCTTGTATCGTTACTGAGTTAAACTGTTGCTACGGTCCGTTACTGCTCTGTACCTGGACGTAAGCGAGGGAACCCGGCGCAAACTCCCATTGCTATCCAAAATATAAGCTCACAGAATTCTCCTTCCTTAACAAAAACTTCAATGGGCAAATCAGCGAGCGATCATTCTCGTAATGTGCACTGCAGAAATTTCCGCGAGCGAGATTTTGTCCATATAGAGTTGGCGCTAGAAGTTTGGTGAGCGGCAGAAGAAACGGCGCGCACGTTTTAATATATTATTGCTGGAAGGATGGAAAAGATGCTGGCTTCTTCATGGAGCAGTACCCTCCCAAAGAAAGGAGGGATCGTGCGAAGGCCAGAAGGTCTCAAATTATTATGAACACGTTGACACGGAAGTTTCACTGAAGTGAACTAGAAGATTCTGTCGCCTCGGGCAGCGGTATGCATGTTGAGTTGTATCACGCAGCGTCTCCAGTACTGTAGTAATTTCAAATGACAGAGTCCGTGAATAAACGAAAGATAGAGCTTTGTATGTATGTTGTGATGCGCTGATCGAGATATGCGTAAAAAAAAAAAAATCTACTGGGCGCGGGAAGAACAAATATCCGCTCTAACCAAGAGTGCCAATGATGGCAGTCAGTGCGCAAGAATTCGTTGCGTGGAACGCGTCTTCACACTTGGTAAGAAATTAATCCAAGTCATCCCCGCAGTCTAACTTGCTCTACTGCGTTCAAGGGAGCAAGCGAACGGTGCCGCTTCCGTCGGCGCTATGCGAAGGCGCTCGACATCGGTCAGGCTCCTGACAGTTCTCTGCTCTTGCACAGCAATCCCATTACCTGTGCACTGACTGCTTACATCTGACTGGTTGTGTGGTAGCTTCAGTTTTTTTTTTTTTTTTCATAACAGCAGAAATGCTGCAGCCGGTGCGCACCGTCGTAGCAGTAAAGCTCGCCAACTTGATTCGGTGAAGTGCTTTTTTGCCGAATGACTGGGTCTCAAATCTCAGGCCCAGGCCCAAATACAGGCCCAGGCCGAGGTAAATATTAAATAAATAAATGAACGTAACGCTAACGCACAACTGAACAGCCTAGGAAAGCATCGTACTGCAGCCGTTCAACCTGCGTTATCCCACTTTCTTCGTCATGCGTGCGCTTCCGACAAGTGGCGCCACGGTATGTCCTCGCACCCATTACAGAGGCCCTACCATGTGCCAATGTACGTAAAGTCATGACCAATACGTGAAAGCAATCTTCGGCAGGAAAATTGTGCGCTTGCGGCTGTCTCTAAAGGATTGGAAGCACGTGCCGTCGGTTCTTGTTGAGGGGCGTGCTGGCTCTCACTGCTCAGGATAGTAAGGTAGGTTACTGTTTCAAAATCAGAATACCCACACCGCACGTTCACTTTGGCGTGCAGGCATATCTTCCACTGCGCTGTCCAAGCACGCGGCGCAGCACGGCAGGACGTGTCTCCAATGTTTGCAGCAGCTACAAATGCGCGAGCGTTTTTTCTTTTGTGGTGTTTCTTTCTATTCCCGCCAACGGCGCACTTTGCCTCATGCATGCCTTCGTAAGAAAAATGAGGGCATCTGTGGCCGCAGCGCATATTGGAGACTACACCTTGCCGGATGCGGCCGCACGTACACCTTTTATATATATGACCCTTCATCCGTACGGAAAAAAAAAAAAAAAAAAAAAAAAAACCCAGAGGCGGACGAGTTCCGGGCTCTGAGGTCAGACATTCGGAGAGTCAGGTAGATGTGCGATCATGGCAAAGTGCACTGCGTCTGTGCTGAAAGTTGGGCCAGATCAGTTGATGCGTATCCATTCCAGGGGTCAAAACTGTATGCAGGCATAGAAAATAAGATCGCTATGCTCTCTGAATAGAAACGTTTTGTGTGGGTCTGCTCCCTGGCATTGTCTAACGCTTTTTTGTCGTGCTTGCTTTCCGTGTGTTTTGTAGCTTTTCTCCGTTTTTATACGCTATGACCGAAGCGACAAGAGACTCCTAGCGGCATCAATTTTCCACCTTTAATTTGTAGCCCACATCTTTCGGTTCTGTGAACACGTCTTTTTTAAGAGAAAAAGTGTATTGCGTACTTGTGATGATTAATGTGTTGCAGAAGCAGCACCACAACACACTTTAGCGCATTGTACTTTAAACTGGAGCTCGTGCTATAAGAAATCGGGGGGCCGAATTTTCACAGCGCCTGACATGCAAGAAGGGTTAATGACGACTAGCACCACTCACCTATATCGTAATAACGTGGTATGGAATGCAGTGAGAATTCGCAGCGCGCTTTTGTGCGGTAATGTTTTCAAGATGTATACAGGCGCGTGATATTTGTGACGTGTATCAGCGTCGTTGTACCTTAAATACTGTTCACTGTATTGTTTTCTTGATTGATGGATTGATTGATTGATTGATTGATTGGTTTTCACTGAAAACGGAGCTTTTACATGCTCTAGAAGGTCATACACAAAAATAAAACTGTCACCACTACCGGTCGTTTTCGCAAGCAGATTGCATTGACGTGGAATTAAAGATTTGTTTTACGTCACTCTTAAGGGCTAGGCTTAACCGTCCTTCACTCCAAAATGCTGACCTGGGAGGCTCTTTCTGTGTTGATATCACGAGCTCGAATCGAATGTTGGGAACACATTTAATATCCCAGTACATTTGTTTAACCAATAAATGCGCATCTAATTTTATAGAAACCTCAGCATAGTTAGGAACTTCCGCAGAATCGATTTCTACAAAGAACAGAAATCGAATAGTGTCGTGAATGACTTTGTGAAGGCGAAGTGCGGGTTTCCAGGCTGCTGTTTCACTCTGGTTCAGGTACGGCGAAGGCAGTGAAAGATTCTAATTCGCGCTCCACGTAAAGTAGTTGCATAGAAAAGGTGTCTTGCTGGGCTCCCATGAGCCAGTGAGGGTTCAGTGGTGGTCCTCGACCATTGCCCCCATGTTGTCCTGGGCGAGGCCATGAGAATGGGGCGGTTATTAGGTTCGATGATACAAAGAGGCTCAGCTCTCACACATGAAACGAACTTATAAATTAGGGAAAGACGATTGTAGAATGTTGGGTTCAAGGAACTGCAGGAAAAGGACTATGAGGCTGCATCTGGCGTGCACTCTCTTAGCGCCCCACTCTGCCGCGGCCGTTGTACGCGATTTCGTTCCGTCATGGCTTTACAACACATAGACACGCACGCGCGTTATACGTGATCATAATTTTCTGTCGTCACGCTTTCTTTGTTCTCTTTTTATTCTTTCTGTCTCTCTACGCTTTTCGCAAGTTCCGAACTGCTTTCACAGGCAAGTTCGCGTGAATGCATTTCGGTTGCATTCGGGTCAGGTGAGCGCTGGGGCAACGACGACGTGCCGCGCGCATTTCGCGCCGGCGCTCACCGTGCCAACGTTTGCGCGATGTTACTGCATGGTTGGTTCGGGGTTTGTCGACCGTGCTCGATCCGAACGCATCGCGGCAAAGCTGCCGTGGGAAGGATCGGCCCTGCTGCGTGCTCCGAGCGCACTCGCAACCGCGGGCATCGATGATTTCGAAAACGTATACAGGATGAGGAGACCGAATACACGTGAAGCTTGTACTTTGAGTTGCGGATGAGGCTCGGGGAGAAACTTGAAGAGTTATCCAGCTGGCGTAGTATATACAGGGTGATGTGGTGAAAATGACTGTTGGTAGGCGCATCATATGGAAAGAGCGATCAATGCAGTGGGTGTATAGACGACTGTCTAAGTATTAGCAGGAGTTAACAGATGGCTTCAAGCAGAATGCAACTATAAACTGGATGGCAGCAGAACGGAATGACGTAAAGGGATCAATCAACGAAGCAGAACACAGAGGGAGCCGAAGAGGAGACGAAGAAGCGTACAGCGAGTGAAGACGGAAGAGGATAAACGGAATAGGCGGAGCAGCAGCGGAGCCGCCGGATGCGAGGAGAGAAAAGAGGCCTTAATAAGGAACAGTTTAGGAGGAAGAGGAGGGAATAAGAGGGAGAGAGAAAGGGAGTAGAAGAAGTGAGGGGAGGCGCGTCAGAAGCTTTTAACGAGGCGTGCTCAGCGTGCTCGCGGGCGGCGCGGCGTCTACGCATGGCTTGCGCCGGAACGCATCGGGGCTGCGCAGGCGGACAGCGCTGGCAGCGCGACGTTGCGCGGTTGCGCCACGGAGCGCGCCCGTTCGCCATTTCGTTGCCATTTTTGTTTCTTCACATTCTTCCGCTGATTTTTTTTTTCCTACTGCCTCTACGTATATACTGAGGCCGCCACGCGCGCTAGCTCGCCGCACGTGCCAAGGCGAGCGTGGAATCCTGCGCTGAGCGAGCATCTCCGCCGCCTCTCCGATCTCTATACGAGCCCTCCGAGAGAGTCCTTCTTATCGAGGATGCGCTTCGGTCAGAGCTCTCCATCGTCGTCGTGGCAACTTTGAGATTCATTCCGTATCGCATCGCTGAGCACTCGGATATGTGACGGGGTGAGACGCCGCATTCATTACACCGCCTTCCCGCTCTTTGATCCCGCGCCTTAAATTGTCTAATTTTTAAAAGACCGCTAGCGGCGGCTCCGATATTGCACTAGGCGGAATTCCACTCCGTGCAGCGAGCCGGGAAGGATGGTCATCTTTGCGAGCATTGTTTTCGCTGTTCGATTTCTTACTTTTGGCAATGGCGTGGTTGGTAGTGTGAAACAATACAAAGGGAGATCGAAATGGAACACACGGGGCATTTTCGCGATGTCAGAGCACGTTAAAGATCCCCAGGTGGTCGAAATTACTCCATAGTCCTCCACTACGGCTCCCCTTTCTCTCTTTCCACTTTCACTCCCACCTTCCTCCCTTCCCTTACGGCGCAGTTCAGGTGTCCACATAGCAAGTGTGACAGATACGGCGCCTTTCCTTTCCAGTGAACCAATTATTATTATTATTATTATTATTATTATTATTATTATTATTATTATTATTATTATTATTATTATTATTATTATTATTATTATTATTATTATGCTCTTTTCCTTCCGAGTTTTGGAACTCTGATTCGTTAACTGATAAGCGTATACAGCTGGTAAGCGTTCGGCTGACGATTGCACACCGTCAGCTGCATATGTTACAGTCATTTCCAAGGGTTGAGTCCAGGGAGATTGCACCAAGGCCTTGCATTCATGTAGCAGTTTCAGGAGGACTGTTACGAGTGTTCCTTCTCTAACGTACCTTCGACAAACTTCGAACTTTGGTGATACATAAGGAGCAGACTCACGGGAGGGCCTCTTTCCCCCAGTCTCGAAACGCCGAGCGCTCTCTGCGCTTGACAACAGCTACGAAAAAAGGCCAGGCGAAGACCTCAACAAACAAAGAAAATAGAGACAAGAGCAAGGAAAGTTGCAACACAAAATCCTGCGACCCAGCCGAGCGGATTTCTTGCGCCAGCGCCTACGCGCTGTCGTGGGGAAGAAGGGTTGGACTCTGCGATCCGTTTCCGCCGATACACCAGAGGAGCAGTGCCTTCGCCGCTCTCGCTGTTTTCCTTTCTCGGAGGAGGGAATAACGATTTGAAGGCCGCGTGTCAGACCCATCACAAGCGCGCCCAAGGCGATCCGGCGGCGCGTCTCGCCTGTGCCATTCCTGCTAGGCTCGATCACGTCTTTCCTTCTTACCGTCTCCGAGCGTGAAGTGGCTCGCAAAGATGTCTTTGTGTGCTGTAGGCTTCTCTAAACGAAAGTGTGCCAATGTTCAGCATAACTAAAGTGTCTGATAATAATAATAATAATAATAATAATAATAATAATAATAATAATAATAATAATAATAATAATAATAATAATAATAATAATAATAATAATAATAATAATAATAATAATAATAAAGCCGTGTATGTCAACAAATAAGCCATAGATGCACCGGCTTACAGGGGAGGTGAATGTTGTAATTGATTTCATTCCTGGCCTACAGCTGGCGGATGGATTTTGTTTCGCCGTCCTGACTTCAGCACCATGTATCAACTTTGTCCGCTTTCCAGCCCCTTCATGCTGCGTTTTCGGAGGTAATGCTGTTGCGTCTTGGCTGCTCAGATAGACCATATGCTTTTTCTGTATTCGCCTGGCTCGTGGTTGTCCCTTATTGGGTGCTTTAGGCTATATATATTGTTAAGTTTGTTTACAGAGATGACTCTCTCTTTAGCTGGTGCGTTCACTGGACGTGTACTGAACGTTGGCGAGCTTCCTCTTGTGGCAGCACTTCATTCTTGCGACATGGACAACTTGCGTTTTCCGAGAGGGGCGGCCTTGAGAACATTGGCGAGACACCACGTAATTCAAGCTATTGATGCGTGTGAGTACAACAAATGAGCCAGTGTAGTGCGACAACAGCTTCTGGGACAAACCACGCTTGCGGAGAGGTGTCCATAGCCATACTAAATCGCCAGGAAGGTAGCAGACATCCTGATGCCGACGATCGTAGCTTAGAGCTGTCCTGCATGCGAGGCCAGAGTGCGTAATCGGGCGAGTCGACGGGCCTCTTCAGCGCTGCAGAGGGTGCTCGAAACAGAAGGCTAGGCGTCGAGAGAGAACGGCAAACTGGTGTCGAGAGAACGTCGAGGCGGACGGGCATAGAGAAGGAAAAATGGACTATAAGCAGTTGTTTCAGGCTTCGAGGTGTTATAGGCAAAGAGCAGAGATATTACACTGCCAACCAAGATCCGTATAACTCGTGACATGGCCTTTCCAGTTGTGATGTATGGATGCGAGAGTTGGACTGTGAAGAAGGCTGACCGCCGAAGAATTGACGCGTTTGAATTGTGGTGCTGGCGGAGACTCTTGGGAGTTCCATGGACGGCCAGAAGATCAAATCAGTCGATATTGTCGACCATAAACCCTGATTGCTCATTGGAGGGTCAAATTCTAAAGTTAAAGCTACGCTACTTTGGTCATCTGATGAGAAGAGAGGAGTTGCTGGAGAAAAATTTCATGTTAGGAAAGGTTGAGGGTCACCGGAGAAGGGGTAGGCAGCGAACGCGATGGTTGGTTGGCATCCTCGAGGCGCTGCAGATGAAGTTATGGGATGTTAGGAAGATAGTGAGAGACCTGAAAGCATGGCGTGATATGGTCCATAGGGTCACGAAGAGCCGGACACGATTGAACGACTGGACTGAACTGAATGAATGGAAGCACGTCATCCCAGTTCTTGTGCTGAGAGTCAACATACATCGCAAGCATGTTCGTCAGTGTCCGGTTTGTATACGTTCAACGAGGCCATTTGTCTGGCGATGGTACGGTGTAGAGTGACGCAATTGGCAAGTATAAAAGTGCAGAAGCTGTTTCACAACATCTGCTGTAAACCGACGGTCACGGTGGCGGAAGGGATGGCTGCAGTTTCACAGTAGCGCGTGAGATGGTCAACGCATACGATGACCCAGCGATTGCCCTTAGACGAGCGGGGAAACGGGCCTGTGATGTCAACACCCACTTGCTCATATGGTGTGGTCGGTGGTGTCACCGGATGTAAGCGGCCCGGCGGAGAAGTCGTTGGAACCTTGAACCGCTGGCACTGCACACAGGAGTGCACGTAACGCTGAGTCGGCTGAGTCGTTTGACGCATATTTGGCCAGTAGAAACGTTCCTTAATGCGGGTAAGGATCCTGCTGTAATGTCATCATGCATAGCGTGTAGAACAGACGAGTAGAGGCTAGCCAGAACGTCGAGCAAAGGCGGGCACTGCCAGACGAGTAATATTTTCGGTAGAGCAAACCATCGCGAATGCAGAAATGGTTCGCAGGTGCCAGATCACGAGCTTTTTCAAAACGTGCTACCAAGTCTTGATCTTTTTATCCTTCTTGCTGGAATGTGGCAAGATGTGGCTCAAAGAAAGTACCTT
Source organism: Amblyomma maculatum (assembly GCF_055883805.1). Taxonomy (NCBI): domain Eukaryota; kingdom Metazoa; phylum Arthropoda; class Arachnida; order Ixodida; family Ixodidae; genus Amblyomma; species Amblyomma maculatum. Next base: position 143,759,542 of record NC_139345.1, on the reverse strand, counting down.
TGCAAGGCAAACTGAACCACCTTTGCAGGCTGCGAGGTTCGAAACTGGGTTTGGGCCCACCGCGGAGGAAGGGCGCAGCGGGGTTTGCGGAGCTTCTCCCAAGCGCACACCCCTAGAAAAGCCGAGCGCCAGGCCAGGGGACGCTCGTACCCATTTTTACCGCTGGGTGTCCGGCGGTGGGTTTCGAACTAACCACCTCCCGCAGCCGAGACGGGCGCTCTAACCACTAGACCATGGCTGCGGTAATAATAATAATAATTGGTTCACAGGAAGGGAAAGGCGCAGTATCTGTCACACTTGCTCTGTGGACACCTGAACCGCGCCATAAACGGATTTATTTATAGGAAGGGAAAGGCGCGGTAACTGTCTCACTTGTTTTCTGTGGACACCGCAACCGCGCCGTAAGGGAAGGGAGGAAGATGGGAGTGAAAGTGGAAAGAGAGAAAGAGGAGCCGTAGTGGAAGGCTACGGAGTAATTTCGACCACCTGGGGATCTTTAACGTGCGCTAACATCGCACAGCACACCACGCCTCTTCGTTTCGTCTCCATCGAAACGCAGCCGCCGAGGTCGGGTTCGAACCCGGGTACTCCGGCACAGTAGTCGGGCGTCTTACCACTGCACCACCCCGGCGGGGCCCGCGCCGTAAGGGAAGGGATAAAGGTGGGAGTGAAAGTGGAAAGAGAGAAAGGAGGGCCGTAGTTCAGGGCTACGAAGTAATTTCGACCACTTGGGGATCTTTAACGTGCGCTGACATCGCACAGCACACGGACGCCACTTCGTTTCGCCTCCATCGAAATGTAGCCGCCGTGGTCGTGTTCGAACCAGAGAACGCCGGACAGTAGTCGGGCGTCTTACCACTGCACCACCCCGGCGGAGCCCACGGCTGCGGTAAATTTAGGTTTCTGGTGAACAACTTTGTCCTGATGCAGTTACTGCGCCGATTATTTCTTCCACAACCAAACCTAACCTGCTCTGAACTGCAGAGGTCTCAGCGTGACTAACAAGTAGGGGAGCGAAACAAAAACGAAAATTAAAGCGGGAAGTATTTTGGGGTGAGCATCCGGTCGACGAAGGCTGAAGGCTGGACACGCCAGGTTGCATGAAACTCTATACGTGCACACTTGCTTGCGGACACGTGCAGGAGGCGGCGCGCAGTGTTAGCCGCAAGTGATGTCCCAGCTAATAATAATAATAATAATTTTCTCACAGGAAAAGAAAGGCGCAGTATCTGTCACATTTTTTCATGGACACCTGCACCGCTCCGTGAGGTAAAGGAGGAAGATGGAATGTAACGGTAAAGAGGTGCGGCCTAGAAGGCTTCGGAGTAATTTCGACCACCTGGGGTATTTAACGTGCACTGACATCGCACAGCACACGGACGCTTCTCCGTTTCACCAGCTTGGCTGAACCAAGACTTAAACAATATAGTCTTAGCATTCTCCCGAATCGAAACCAAGTGAATGTTTCTACGAGGCATGTAAAATACCCACTGATATATTTTTTTTCGATCCGCCCACTTGGATAGTTAGTAGACGTAAACTAATTAACATTTTTAATGTCGCTGTAAACACTCAGGTTGGAGCAGGAAAGTTGCCGCCTGTCACGAGAATGGTCCGACCCCGGTGCTTCTAACGAGACAGCTTTAGACTAATTCGGCAAAAATTAAAGCCCGCGAATTTTCAAACGTGCCCCGTGACAGGTCGCACCGTACGTTCGCCCGAATGCACCACGATTACAGCGTCATCCGCTACTGGTTGAAGGGCTGCCAGATCCGCGCCTTCGATGTCCACAATAGAGATTTGCGTTGCCTCTGGCTCTGAGATAGCGCCAGAGGCTACACTTCGACGCGCCGCAAAAATGCGCTGTCGGCAGACGCTCCTCCCAACGACCGACCACATGGCAGCGCTTCTTCGGCGTCTCGTCAGCGTCTCGTCTATGAGCGTCGTCGCTCGGCGCGCGCCGGAAAGGGCGACCAAACACATGACGGCGTACGAACTGGCGTCTGCAAGGCAAGGCGTGGGAGAATCCTGGACGTTCGAACAATTGTCCCCCGTCCGTAGCTAAAATCGTCCTATTCAGCGACGGCAGGAACTTACTGGGGAGGGTGGGGGAGGCAAGGGCATCAAAAGGCGCAGGCATGCACGCGGACAAAAAGAGGAGCTGTTGCTTCCGCGGAAACGAGTTGAGCCTGTGGCGGTTGGTGCCGCAGCTGCCCATGCGTGGCTTGTCGTTGGTCCCCACCTTCGAATAATTTTCGGCGTCGACGCTGAGATCTGGCCCCTCCAGATACCTGCGTCTTTCAGCGTCGTCTCGCTTCAAGGGCCAGAATTGCACCTCCGGCGACGCCGATATCCGCGACGCCGACGCGGCGCCGAAGAAACGCTGCCATCTGGTTCAGCCGGGTGAGCGCTAAGCGGAACACCTCTCCCGCTCTACCGATGTATTTAGGTAACAGTAACCGGCGATAGAGCAGGAGAGCTGTTCCACTTAGCGCTCACCCTTGACAACCGGCGGAAAGACGAAGCTCTACCATGAGCAGCGCAGAAGGATTGAATTTGACACCGTTTACGAAGTCGCTGATGAGAGAGCTGTAATCGAGGCGCATTCGGGCGCTCGAAGTGCGCTGTCACGTGTTTTGCGGAAGCTATCCTTCTCCCACGTCAAAACTGAAGGCCGTATCCTTCCGAGAAACGACCTCAGGCGGCGTGGGGAGCCGGCGGCGCACGCTTGACTTCGCCTTCTGCTGCGCTTCTTCTGTTTCGCACAACCTTTTTCATACACCTGGCAAATGGGATTTGTACCGGCGCATGTCTCTACAAATATATAATATTGCCTGATGCAGTGCCACATAAACTTCCTGTCCCCCTGCCTACCCGTTCCCTCCACTGGTTTGACACCTTCGCGTCGTCTGGACCCGGCTGTGGTGTCATTGCGGTTCGCAGAGAGCCATGGAGGGGTCGCGTGCCTGAACCAATGCTTCGGCTGCGTTTACTTGCTTGCTTGGTTGGTTTGCAGAGTTTAACGTTCCAAAGCGACTCAGGCTATCGAGACGCCGTAGTGGAGGGCTCCGGAAGTGTCAACCACCTGGGGCTCTTTAATGTGCACTGAAATCGCACAGCACGCGTTTCATTGGCGTTCGCAGACAGCCATGGAGGAGTTAAACCCCAGCAAACTGTTTCTGGTCATGCTTAATCGAGTTTCTGCTCTGTAAACTAGGTTAAGCCGGATTGAACCCCAGAAATGTTTATTAGAACTTCTCCAGATTCCATTTTCGCCGAATTAAAAGGTCTAGGTTGTTGAAAGCTGCTGGATTAGATAATTTTTTTAAGCTTGGATCACTGTAGCTGGAATACCCTGTATACTTATAGTTCCCCGAGAAGCCGAACAACGTTTTGTATTCCTCCACGGATGGCGCTTTCATCGAGCGCACTTGGAAAAACAGTCATTTGCAGCGAGTTCTGTTTTGGTGGATCAGTACTCACCGCGATTTGGTTTAGCGGAGTCTTTTCATTCGAGGCGGAAGAGGGGCGTGACTGGCGTATGCATTTTTTTCTTTGCTGCTGCGGAACATTGCCTTTGAGTCTACTCGAATATGGACAAGCACTCTTTCTATCGCGCTGGCGCACTAAAGAGCCCACCTAGCAAAATAAAAATAATTAAGATCGCAACAAAACTCTAACGGAAAATGCGATGCGAGCGTTTACATTATTTTTATTCCCGGCGAGCGTGTATGGGAATGATGTTTGTCTCGAGCAAACATCGATATTGATTGGCGCAACTGTCGAAACAGGATAGCTGCGTCGCTGCTTTGCGAAAAAGAAAAAAGTAAGGGTGGTAAACACACGCACACACACACACACAAAAAAGAATGTTAGCGATAGGCGACAAGTCGGGAAGCGCCGTCTGCTGTGTAATAACGCCGACCGTCGTTAACTTATCCTTTTGTGTATCCAGACGATGTCTGTGTATCCAGGAGAGTCTCTGGTTCCATGTAGTCATGTATGTCTTTTTTTTTTTTTTCTTCCTTCGGTGTCCTTCGCCATTGTCGAAGCGTGTGCGTTGGCACGTCTAAACGCGCGCCGAGTTCCGTCTTGTGCGATTCTTCTGTCCGGGCGATGTTGGCGGGTTGGCACGCGACGCCGGCGAGACGGGCACAGCTGCTCCCGACAGGTCGCCGCCAACGCCGCGGTGTCGCTGCGCCCCGAACGTGGAGATCCTTGACGAAGAAGACGCGCCCGTCACTTCCACTTCCCTGCCATCCTTCCCGCGCTGTACACAAGCGGCGGAGCGCCATTCGATTCCGCTTGTCTTCCGCGACGTCGATCAATTGGGTCCCATCTTTTCCCCTGTTCGTGCGCGCTGCATGCTTCTCAGCGGGATTGAGAAGTGGTTATATTTAACTGCCCCGCAAAGGGAGAGATGATGGAGTGATGGAGGGAGCAAGGAGGAGGAGAGAGGCGCTGTATACTGGGAGGCTGCCGCGTATTAATTTGTCCAACCGGGGTTTCTTTAATGTGCATTGCCGTTGACTATAATTCTATCGTGCGTGTCCTCTACGTGAACTTTAAGTAAAAAGAGCTGCCTCTGTCCTGCGCGTAGAACGGGAACCTTCCTTCGGCGACAGCCCCTCCTCTCGGGAGCTGCATTGAGCGGGCCTGAAGGGGAAGGGGTGCCAGGTTGTTGCTCATCCATCGAGTCCGCGCCGCGGCGGCGGCCGCCTCCTTGGCCGCGGGCGATCAATATATTAATGCGAAACGGGAGACCCAGCACTGGCCCGGGCACGTGGCGCGTATCTCGCCCCCCTCTTCTTCCAGCTCCACCCTTCCCCCTCCATCTCTTTGCATTGGCCCCTATTGCTGCTGCTGCTGCTGCTGCTGCTCTTCTACCTCGGTACTTGCCCCAGTTCGTCCATCGTTCTCTTCTTACGCCTCGTTCTGCAATATTTTTCGTTTCTCCATTTTGTATGTTGGCTTCCTTCATTTATTTGTTTTGTTTCACTATTTCAGTTTTCCCCTACATCTTCTTGAGGCCCGTCGAGGGATCGTGTTGCACAAAGCAGACCTGTGAGGGAGAACGGTGTTTAACGAGGGAGGGCGGGAGCGGGGCTGCCGACTTGTTTGCTGGTGCTTACAAATGGCACGCGCCGCGGTCAGCTGACTCGCCATGTGTGGGCGCCTGTTGTCGACAGCGTAAGGCGGTAGAAGCCCGTTTACGTATGTATGCTTCTTATTTGCGACAAGGAGCACATGTGCGTCGCATGGAATGGAACCCTGGGCTGTCTGATAATGGCTTTTTAAGGAACGCGGCTCCGCCAATTTTAGGGTTTGCAGCTTCCGTTTGCCAAGCCCGCGAGAGGTTTTTATGTTGTTCTTCCGGGTGGTCTATGCACCAAAGTGCTTTTCACGTGCACGTAGGCTAACTTCATCTCCCTATAAAGTCGGCGGTGCCGATGACTCGTTCGCGTGCGTTATGGCACACTGGAGTTCTTAACTGAAGCACCACGGTTTTGCCCTTAATTTATATGTCAATACTAGCCGTGAAGTGAGCGAGCGCATAATGAGCATGAAGTTAGCTTTTTCTTGCCTGAATGACTGAGGCGCGCAAGATGAGGCCCCGGTACAATGTCACTATATATTGTGTAGACCACTCTCGTGTAGCCATCTCATGGCATTCAGGTTCAGATGTTCCGCTGTATGCTTTTTATAAAGGGATTGGTTCTTTCCTATGTGGTCGCTTGAACCCCTAGAAAGCATATGTCGCTCTTCGCTTGAGAATCTGCTTAATTTTTGTGTCGAAAGACGCCGGTTAACCTTCCTGTATCAAAGCTCAAAGAAGGTACGTTTCGTGCTGGTTGGGGTGTGCACGCGTTGGAAAAGCAACGCTGCTCAGAGGTTGGCCAGCGTGTCCGAAGAAAAGAGGAACGCGGCAGGCACAGATGGGTGCGTTGCACCAAGAAACCTGTTGACGCGTCGTGGACAAGTCACTGCTGCACCTTGGCAGCTCCCGACTCTGTGGGGCTGAAACTTGGGTTTCAAAAGAATGACACGAAACAAGACTAAGAACAAAGCATCAAGCTGCGCGAAGGAAAAGGTGAATGTAAGCTGAAGAGACGTAAAGAGAGCAGCGTGATCTGGAGAGCAAATTTGTGTTGAAGATGTTTTAGCAGATATTAAAATAGGACTAACATGTTCAGGACATGGAGTGCGCAGTGCCGACAACCGATAGTCTATTAGAGTGCCAGAGTAGACACCATGTATCAAGGAAACTTAGTCCAGGAGGGACGAGGGTTTTCTAGAGTGACCGCAAGGCAGGGGTAAATGGGGATTAAAATAGGTGTTTTTTCCTCTGCAGCACTCGACCTCGCTGACGACGTTGTTGCTGATGGTGATGGTAAACATATCTAGTGTTTTCAACAATATTTTATATTCTTACTGGCAAGGCTAAAAACCTGAGCGAAACGATTAAAATAAACGTGTAGATCAACCGGTGCTCCGCAATTAGTTAATGTCGCATATATGTTGTCGGACTGGCCTTCACATACACAGAACAGACTAAAAGCTTTACGAAGGTGAAAAATATTGTGCTGTTCACGTTTCCTCCGCTTGTTACGGTGCTAAACAGTTCTTTTAATCGCAGCTGGCTAGGCAGCACGGGAGCGACAGAGAAGAAGCTACGGTTGGTAGCTCCAGTTTGTCCATGAAGGTGATGCTGAGCGATTCCCAATGGTCCTGCAGTCCACTGAGAGGTTTCGACTTAAGCACTGTCAATGGTCTTTGTTGTTACTTCACTGCGCATGTCAGTGTGTTCAAATTACTGAGGAGTTATTACGTAATAGCAACCACGTAAGCGCAAACCTATAGGTTTGCGCTCAATTATCCTCCTTAACTAATCAATTATACTCCCTAATTGAAATCCGTTACACCTTGAGGGTTTCCCCTACATACGTTGGGCCAAAATGGTTATGTGATATTTTTATCTACTCCCATTAACATCAGGAACCACATAGCTATCTTCGTGAAAAAGCATAGCGATATGTGTGTGACATTCTGTGCGACAATTGCCGAGAAAATCCAGACAAATGAATGAATTAGTGAAAAAGGGAGGGAAAGAGCAAGCACTTACAGTACAGACAATACAAGGTGTTGAACGGTGCTCAATAATTCGAGACGTCTAGATTCTTACGCGAAAAAGAATATCAGAGGACGTTGCTCGTTTAACTCCTCGAGCACGACAATAGGGGCTTACGACAAGTGTGGTAGTCGCAGGTACTCCAACTGCTTACCCGGTAATCGCATATCCACTCGCGGGACACGAGTTATGCATATATTATGGATAATATGCGCGCAGACACTGATGGAAATCTTAAGGTCTTTGTAAGAGGCAGGGAGAAATAAAGAGGAGAAGACAAAAAAAAAAAAAAAAAGAAAGGAGCCGAGGAAGAATTCGGCTTGTCAGATCAGCGCTTATTGAATCGGGGGACAAAAAGGGGATTTGATTTCTGCGAAGGTGAGATTACGAACTTGGTAGAGTCCGTACAGCGTCAGCAGGTTAACCTCTCTTTGTAAAACAGGAGCGAAGAATAAGGAACTGCGCGAAGGTGGGCTGGGCACGAGAGACGGGCAGCCGAGTTCGCCGGGCGGCAGTGTTATATCGGCCGCTCAAGCGTGTTATAGTCGGACAGAAAGGCGGATTTATTTCGTCACCGACCTTATCCCCTCCCCTCCGCTGCTCACGTTTCGAGGGACGGAACCTTAGCGATCTACCGACGTGAAGTTCGCATTACACTGCAGAGGGAATAGGATTGAAAGCGGCGTGGGTGGATCAAATTTACATAGCTCCATTGTGTCAGCCTATAATACTCCCGGTAGACTTCAAAAATCCGTCGTTGGAGAAACTTAGATATCTCTTAAGTGCGTTTCTGCTACTCTTTGCACTCATCTGTCGCTTTTTCACTCACGTCCTTCTTTTCTCTATTTTTTTTATTTTTTTGTGCTATTTTTTTTTGTTCTTTTTCTCTTTTTCTTTTCTTCTTTTTTTTTCAACTCCTTAAATCCCACGTTTTTTTCTCCACAATTTCGACGTCCGTAGTTATTTGAATGTCCGCACACTCTATCCATGTCCTTGGCTATTTTTGACGTCTAATTGACTTTCTTTGCCCTAATTAATTAACTCCACATTAATGAAATTTGGCGCACAGACATTTTCTTTTTCACCCTGTACCTCATACAACCTCTTTTACTTATCAATCAAATTATTTCTGGACAATGATGATGTGACAATGTGACACCCTCCTTAGACGCGCAAATCCTGTCCACACTAATGAGCCTGTGAAATAGGCTTCCGGCTTAAAAACTCATTGCGAGAGATCGCCATGTTTTTACCGCATCTCACCCCGTCACCTGTACGCCCGGGAAGAGTCGCTATGGGCGTTCTTTTGGCAACCGCTGCTTCTGCACGCATCTGTTCTCGAAACAACGAATCGAGTGTTTCTCGTCTCCGCGAGGTAGCTATACGCATGCACCAGAACGGGTGCTTGATTTGTGCTGCGATGGCGAAGCAGTGGTCCTCCCCTGTCAGCCGGGCTTCATGGTCACGCCAGCAGATCACGCAGGCGCTGTCTAGAAAACGGTATTCTGCAGACAGCACGCAAACAAGAACGACATGCGCACTGCCCCTCAACCAGCGTCGCAACAGTTGCGCTGCCGGTCGAAAATTCGACTCGCAAAAAGGGTATCGTTTCCTTCCTTCCTCTGTTTTGCGTCTGTGCCGACGTTAGCGTGGACAGTGTGGTTTCCGGTTTCGCGAAAGTATGAGTGTGCTGGAATAAAAGGGGGGGTAGGGGGTGAAAACTGGCGTGCGTCGTGTATAGAGAAGGGGGCGTGCTCCGCAGCGCGGAACTCAATCTGCCGTCCGCCGAGCTCTGCATTTATATATTTGGACATCTGCGGTTGAAAAATGAAACGGAACGTTTGTGATGCGGAGCAGTGCCGCGGTATGCTTTACTGCCGTTGAAACTGGGTTACCAGAAGAGAGAAACCGTGAGCTGGTTTGATCTATACCGAACGTATAGTTGTGTCTGCAGTAGTGGCTGCATTACTGGAGGACCGTGCGGCACGATAAAAATAATGAATAAATAAAAAAAGCCTGACTTCTCCCTGCTTCCTTTTTTTTTTTCTTTGGCCTGAAGTCTGTGGGATATCATCCCTTGCCCCAGTATCATTACCGTCTCTTTCCTCTTCTTCGTTTTGTTTGGACCAGAAATCGTGGGTTTTGAAGGAGACGTCAATATTGATGTACTTGCGTCACGGACATGTATTGCACGCTAACATTTCTGTCTGTTCTGTCTAGCAACTCGTAGACACCGGATGTATACTCTATGTGCCGTCTGCACACGCGAGGCCCTAAGCACGAAGTGCTGTGTCTTGATTTCCGTGCGCGCTCTATAAGGCGGCGCATAAACATCTTGCACGTCTCTGCTCGCGTTTAGAGTCTAGACAAGAGGTAAGTATGCGTCACCAGTGGGGCCACCGTCCGCGCTCTACTTCGGACCGCGGCACCTCATTCGCATCACATTTTTCGGTTCGCCCACGTTGAAATGCCACCTTCGCTACCGGGATCGAATCCGTGCATATATAAAAGCCTCAAACTACAGGGCAGCGGGGGGCTCGTTTGCGCTGTGCTGTTTGCGCGGGTAATGGCTAACTGTGAATGCCAGATCCGTGGAACGTTGTTTGCAAATATATATATATATATTTTTTCAAACTTCTCAGTTTGTTAGTAACCAGACGCACCGCATCATTTCTTTGCGAACAAAGCTCTTTCTCTCTTTCAACCGCTATGACCTTGAAAGCCTGTAGAGCGAACCTCCCACTGTGTTTATTAGCCACTTTAAACATTTCCGCCTGCAAGTGCGCTTGCCCGTGTGTGGCTTTAGTAAGTACGGGCAGCGTCACTCTAGGAAAGCTTGCCAAAAGTAATATTTTGGGTAACTGAATTCCGGTGGCCGATTGCTTGTAAATGACTGTCTCGTCCTTCAGGGCGGGCACGCTTTCTCTATAATTTACAGCCAGAACGCGAAACCTCTGACAGCGGCCCATGAGCGAAGTTGAAACGCGAATAAGTATAAGCATAAGTCGGTGCGATAAGCAGCACAGTGAGGCTCTGTCCAAAAAGTCCACTCTGAAAGCAGCGCGGCAGATAAACCCTGCTGCGCGGTGGCCCAGTGGTCAAGACGCTCGGCTACTCAACTGTAGTGAGTGAAAAACGTTTATATTTTGATATGGCTATTGCATGTTTAACAAAACTTCTGTTTGGGCTAGATGGTGCATAGCTTATTTTGAAATAAAAACAAGCGCACAAGAACACGTACACGAGAAAGGAAACACACAGGACAGACGCTAACTTCATCTGATTTATTCGCAGGTAAGAGCGTAAAACGTATACATAAAAGGAGACATGCGCAGTAAAGTAACACATCATTAGTTCACAATGCGTGCTCAAGATACCTGTACTCTGCTTGCAAAAGATTAACAGACGTGTCACTGCGAATAAATCAGATGAAGTTAGCGCCGGTCCTGTGTGTTTCCTTTCTTGTGCGCGTGTTCTTGTGCGCTTGTATTCATTTCAAAATAAGCTATTACATGTGAGTTCCCGGTTTTAGACCCAACCGCGGCGTCCCCGTTTCGGTGGAGGCAAAGGTGTCCGTGTGCTGCGCACATGTATGATCCCCAAATCGAAATTGTTCCATAGCCCTCCACGGCGGCTCTACTTCTTTGAATTTCAGCTTTCTCCTTCCTATACGGCGTAGGTCCGGGGTTCGCCGCGAAGTGGGACAGATACTGCACATTTCTTTTCCTATAAACCAAGTTACCAGTTTACATTTATGGACAGCGGTAATACTGAGCAGTGCGCGTTTTCAATGCCTGTATTCTAAGGGTCTGTTTCATTCTCACTCATGCAGTCAGAACGTAGAACGATCAGGCTCAAAGCAAGCTTTCTCCTGCGTTGGCCGTCAAACCCGAAACGTAATACGATGCTCCTGCCTTACGCTATTGTTAAGGACACCAAATTTTGGTGGCATTTTTCTTTTTAGCAATGCTGCGCTAGAAATTTCACCACGCGGTTTTTGCCTGCAACCACTAAATAATTTTGAATTTAATTTTCTTTCCTCATCAGTTTCGGTTTAGATTTCAGCAGCTGGGAGGCGGCTGTGACGTCACAATCAATTCTTGATCCCATGCAACATGAGAAAACAACGATATAATCGCTGACTCTTCACTTGTTGGGATCCATGTCCATAAGAGAGGCTTTAACGTTGTAGTGAATTCAGTTGACACTGGAATGATTACATCGCTTTTTTTTTTTCATTCCTCACATGACCTACATTTTGCCTTTGACGTCATAACCATTGTTCTGTTGTTGTAACCGAAACAGATGAGAACAGAAATCCGATTATAAATTATTCAGCAGTCGTAGGCGAATATCATGTCATAATCCATCGTGATCCTTTTAGAGAGATGCCTTGCATCGTTACAAAGGATAAAACTGGAACCCCAAAAATTACGCGTCTACACTCATTTAAGAATGACGTTCCCCTTGGTATACTCCTTCGCTGTTGAAGGCGATACTTGCCCGTATCATGCGATGTCGGAGTACTGGTCATTCAGGTTCCGGTCGCGCCCGGCGGCCTTGGCTGCAGCACCGCACCTACCTCTGCCGCTACGGCATGCACACGGCAGGGCCGTGCAGGCGAGGAGCCGTCGAATCCCTCTTCGATGTCAGGCGTTTTCTTCTCGCGGTGGGCGTGGCAGATGTGGTGCGCGCCCGAAAGAGTCATGCTGAGTCGCGTTGCCAACAGCCGCTGTCGAGTCAGCTGCGTCGATTACCGCATTACGAGAGAATTTCCAAATTCTTTTATCATATATAGTAATTCTCATAAATTGCTGGGCGCATCCTAATGGTTTCTTCTTTTTTGTTCGATCCCCATGAAATGAAGGTGAAGTGTCCGTCGACGGACACTTTATCTGCAGCAAAAACAGGCCGTCCTTGCATTTAAAAACTCACGTTGTACACAGGACCACGCGTGCACATCGTAACACCTTAGAATTCTGTCGGATCTAATCAGTGCACCTTTGTACAAAGGAACTTATCTTGTGGAAAAGCTTATGACATGTTCTAAGAAGTGTTCTGGAATTCCGAGCAGAATTATATCGGTAATGTTCAAAAGATTCAGTTTTTCTTGCTGCAGAAGTCTAGTGAACTACCGCTTGTAAGTTTTATAGTAGATAAAGACGTTAAGTACAGATAATAACAAAAATGGGGAATGTTATTTTTATTTATCAGTGGCATTATTTGAATGTGGATCAGTGTTACATGAATAGTAAGGACCAATGAACTATAAAATTTACCGAACTATGTCATAATTCTGTTTGGATAGCTAAATGCTTCCTTCACTGCGCATATAGACAACCAGTGCTTCAAAAAGCAGCAAAAAAAAAAAAAGCTAATAAATAGCGCTCTATGTAACAGCCTCATTGGTAGCCAGTGTTAATAGCCAATGCAGGTCTTGTGAGAATACAATGAACCGCATTTGAATAGGCGTATTCAAAATTACACCCGTGCTGTGTTTGTGGTCAGTGTTGTTAGCGCCAGTGTATAGATACATGCATGCAGGGCGCGGAAGTGAAATACGTTCTTAGTCAGCGCTGGTTGTGTTGCTCTTCTCGCTGGTGCTCCAAATCTGAACTATTTGTTTTACTCGCTCTTTATTTGTCCGTCATTAGTGGTTCAGGGAACGTGCGTAATTTTGCACCCAACCCAAACAAGACTTCCTCACTAGCTCAAATATTTGGCAGTAGTTAAGGTACGTCGCTGCGGTCTGCCCATATATTTTGTTCAGGGCAGCTTTGCTTCCATCTTCAAAATAATAATAATAATAATAAAAAAAAGCAGCGCAGCAACAGAAAAGGTCTTTCAAAGTTCCCGCGTAGTATCTAGATGCTTGCCAACAAATCTTTAATGACGTTGTAGTCCGTATATACGACTCTCCAGGAAGGTGCGTGCCCAACGCGTTTCTCGAAGCGTGCTCATGTCCGGAGGTGTAATCCCTCGTATCTTGTACCTGCTGTACGAGGACGCGCACTTGTGCAACTCCGAACGACAAATTAATAATAACTGGCTCGTAATCTGCGAGTGTAGCTCTGAAGCCTCACGCGAGGGCCCGAGTGTAAGTTTGCCTGCCTTATAGCCGCGTCGTGTTAAGAAGTCCATCCGGCATTCACGACGCCGTGGAAATTTATGCTTCTCTGTATCACTGGATTGGGGCGCCCCGAGTCACTGCCGACTAACGCTGTGACATTCATTACACTTTCTCGCCAGCTGAGCTCAACAAAACTGCGCCCATGCGCTGTGTTGCTGTAGAGACGTGCAGCGTGAGACTCGAACAGAAGTTCGACTCGAACAGGGAGCGGTGAGGGCGGTGCGGCCGGAGGTGTATAAGCGTCGTGTTTCGGGCGCAGGTGATTTAAATTGCATTAGTTCTGCAGGCTTCAGCTTGAAACTAGCGGTCGTCCTGCAGCATTCCACGTAAACAAGTCTGCTTTGAACATCGCGCCCGCTGCAGTGTGCGAAAGGAATCGTTAAAGCAAACTTGAAAGGCGCAGGTAACGTGATACTGTGTTACGACCAAGCATCCGCAATTGCGCGCTCTATTGTTCGCCTGTGGGCATGGATAAGTTTTGTGAATATGTGGTGATGGTCCAATGGCTCTAAGTGAGCCTGTTTCCAGGAATCCTGTTTTGTAAGCATGTTTTGCTTTGTGGACAACCTGCAAATGCCAAATTGACCCTGTCAAGAGAACATCTGGAAAAACACAAAGAAACGTCCCCCTGCGGGAAATAGCAGGAAGTGCTTTCTTTCTTTTGTTCACCCTTCCAGTCGAGAAGTGCTATCCTCCAGTGATGAATGCCTCCTATCCAAAGGAGACAACAGAGTGACATGTCCGCTGACGTGCAGGACAAGAAAGGAGCATGACTCATACGGCCATTAAGTGATTTCCCGGGAATGCAGGAAAGATTTGCAATTGTCGAAAAGGGACCATGTTGGGAGCCCTATGCGGCGCCACGTGCACTCGGGTTTCTGAGAAGTAAAACCCCTTGTCAGAACCAGCCTGTGGTTTCTTTGCTGAAGAATAGAAATGTACCTCCTCTCCTCGCCGTTCCCAAGCTTTTCCCGCCAACAAGTGATCACGCCCAACGAATGAATGCCGGACCAGTCAGTGCTTCAGACCATCAGTGCAGTGATGTGTTCGATTGGATGCCGATACCTGAGGGGCGTGCCCTGGATTTGGTTGGTCAGCATCTTCAGAGAGGGGCTGGACATAGGGGGTTTTAAGGACGCTGCAGAGCACGAAATGTCGCTCTGGGCCCTGGGTAAACGGCTCATCCAGTCGCTTCTCGCTATGAACTCTTAACGCTTGCCATTTTGCCGATGTACCCTTCTTTTTCTTGTAAATATTCATGTAAATACTGTAAATAAGTTTTCTCAAAGTGCCATTAAACCTGCTTGTACATATTTCACCAACTCCGAAGATTCAATCCTACTTCAACCCCGAGTCTCTGCACGCTACCAAGTGAAGGCCGGGTCGACGTAGCCCCAGCGTCACGACAACTGGTGATCAGCGGTAGGATCTGAATCTACAAGCCCCAACACTGGTGACCAGCGTTGGGATCTGAATCTACAAGCCACAACATCTGATGACTGGAGGTGGGATCTGGATCTATAAGCTACAACATCTGGTGATTCGAGGTGGATCAGAATCTACAAGCCACATCTTGTGATCGGAGGTGGCATCTCAAGCAACAAGCAGGCGCAACAATCGGCCAACAAGAGAGCAGCTCGGAACATCGATCGCATGTGTGGGTGAGTGCTTGGCTTTTCTTCTGATGTGGACCAGGTTCTAGAACAGGGTTAGATTTTAGAACTGGTAAAAAGTGTTGAAACGCCTTTAGGTTTGGTAGTTTGCACTGTTGTTTTGGAAGTAGCCGACACTCGGAGCGATCATGGACCTACAAAAGCTGCAGAAACCGGACCTGTTGCTATTGTGTGAGGAATTGGGAATTGATACAAGTGGTTTGGCACGAAAACCTTTGATTATAAAGGCAATCACAGATTTGGGAGCCGATGATGAGGAGCTCAGTGAAGCATGGAACCTCATCGGTCAAAAAAAGGAACAGCTCAGACAGCAGAATGAGAGGGAAAAAGAGGAAAGGGAGCGCGAACGTCAGAGGGAAAAAGAGGAAAGGGAGCGTGAACTTGAGAGGGAAAAAGAGGAAAGGGAGCACGAACGTGAGAAGCTTGAGAGAGAAGCAAAAAAGCGGGAGCTAGAAATTGAGCTCCGGAAATTAGAAGTAGAGTTGAGCAAGAGGTCGGGCAATTGTCCCCAGCTAGCGGTACCTCTTCTCAACAAGGAGGCAGATTTCAAGATGTCAAAGTACATGCAGCCATATGTGATATCAGGGGATATCGGTCTGTATCTGGGTAACTTTGAGCGAACTTGCGAAGAACTGTCCTTCCAGCGAGACACGTGGTCTCAGAGATTATTGACGGTTCTGCCCTGCGAGGCAGCGGAGGTTGTCGCGCGGCTAAACAAGGAGGACGCGGACAACTACGAGAAGGTCAAAGCTTGCCTTCTGATTTTCGGAGACAGAGATGTGCAGGCCTTAACACGTTCAAAGGCGCGAGAACTAGCTACACTGCTCATACCAGAAAATTCCACAGCGGAGGAAACGGCAGTTAAGACAGTGGTCGATGCGGAAGATAGCGGGTCAGAAAACTTTGAGAGCGAGGCATCTCAGATAAGTCAACTTGAAAGTGAGCTTGATGAGACGCGGAATGAGGACGTTCTTGAGAGTAACCTCTTGCCGCCAGTCTCTAGTAATCTCACGAGACTTTTAAGTGGAACTCGAGAGGACTTAGCTATGGAGCAAGCCAATGATCCCAAGATACAGGAGATAAGAGAGCGCCACCGCGCCACTAAGACAGCAAAGAACATTTCTTTTGAGATGAGAAAGGGAGTGCTGTATCGCTTATTCAAGGATAAGCGCGGAGTAGAGCGGGACCAATTAGTCGTTCTCCAAAAGTACCGCGGAGACTTACTGCGACTTTCCCATGGCAGCTCGTGGTCATGTCACCTTGGAATAAGGAAAACAAAGCAGAGGCTGTTGCAAGAATACTATTGGCCTGGATGTTTTAAGGACACGGAAAATTTTGTACGATCATGCGACACGTGCCAGCGGGTTGGAAAGGCGCAAGATAAGTGGAAAGCTCCGATGGTGTTAGTACCAATCATTACCGAGCCGTTTCACCGGTTAGTAATAGATGTAGTTGGGCCACTTCCTGTGACAGAGTCAGGGTACCGTTATATCCTCACTATGTTATGCCCAGCCACAAAGTTTCCAGAGGCTGTTCCGCTGCGCGAGGTGACGTCCGAGAGTGTAGTGGATTCGCTGCTGTCAGTGTTTGCACGAGTTGGATTCCCTTCCGAGGTCCAAAGTGATCAGGGTAGCGTTTTCACGAGTGTCCTCACCACCTCATTTCTCGAGCGATGCGGCATTAAGGTAGTGCATAGCTCGATCCATCATCCGCAGAGCAACAGCGTAGAAAGATGGCACTCTGTTCTCAAACGAGTCCTGAGGGGACTGTGCTATGAAAACAAGCGCGAATGGGATACCTGCCTGCCTGCAGCGCTTTTCGCTTTGCGGTCAGTGCCGCACGAATCCACTGGATTTAGCCCAGCCGAGTTGGTGTACGGAAGGTCACTGCGCTCACCTTTGCGAATGGTGCGCGAAGCCTGGGAGGGGCGCGGAGAAGACCCAACAGTAGTAGAATTCATTCTGAACCTCTTGAATCGCTTACATAACACTAAGGAACTCGTTGAGGCCAGCATGAAGTCAGCCCAGGCTCGTTCCAAGGTGTACTATGATAAGTCAGCCCGTCAAAGGACGTTTTGTATCGGGGACCAGGTGATGTTGCTGAGAAGTTCAAGGCAGAATAAGCTCGAAGTACAGTGGGAAGGACCGGCTGAAGTCGTTGCAAAGCTTTCTAACACTAACTACGCAGTGAAAATTCCCGGTAGGCGTAAAGAAGTGCGCATTTATCATTGCAATCTTATGAAGCCTTATGTGCAGAGGGAAGCCGTGGTAAATCTAACGTTAAACCTTCCCGAGGAGATGGGGGACAACTTGATTTGCCTCAGCGGAAAAGGAAGCAACGCTCAGGAGCTTCTCAAAAAGACGGAGCAGAGAGGAGAACTAAAGAAATCCCAGCTGTCCGATCTGGGCGAGATAATAACAGAGTTTGAGGCCTGCTTCGTGGACAGGCCAGGCAGAACTGATTTGACTGAGCACGATATTGAGCTGACTTCAGACGTGCCAGTGCGATCAAGGTGCTACCGATTTTCTCCAAGGCAAAGAGAAATTCTGGATAGGGAAGTAACTCGCATGCTGGAATTGGGAGTAATAAAACCCTCGGAAAGCGATTATGCTTCGCCTATGATCTTAGTAGAAGCTCCAGGTAAAGACCCTAGGCCTGTGGTAGACTACCGAAAGCTAAATTCTCTCACCAGGGATCAAGTGTATCCTATTCCGAATATTGAGGAGAGAGTAGAACAGGTCAGTAGAGCGGCATATGTGACTACGCTGGACCTTACTCGAGGATACTGGCAAGTACCGCTCACTGAACGCGCCAGCAGATACGCGGCTTTCGTCACTCCGACGGGCAGCTACCAGCCAACAATGATGAGTTTCGGGCTCAAAAATGCTCCATTTTGTTTTTCCCGACTCATGGATAGGGTTTTAGAGGGGTGTGAAACATTCGCGGTGCCTTATTTAGACGACATTGCGGTTTTTTCCGACTCATGGGCGGACCATATGGTACATCTAAGAGCTGTACTGAGCCTTTTGCGTCAAGCTGGACTAACCGTAAAGGCCGAGAAATGTTGCCTGGCAAGGGCGACCGTGGACTACTTGGGTCACAATGTAGGTCAAGGATTCAGGAAACCCAGCGAGATAAAGATTTCTGCGGTAGCAGACTACCCGCGGCCGAGCACGAAGACGGAAATTCGAGCATTCCTGGGTCTGACGGGATACTACAATCACTACATACCTAACTATTCATCTTTGGCTAGCCCTCTGACCGACGCTCTCCGCAAGACAGAACCGACAAATGTAGTCTGGGACGAACAAAAGGAAGCCTCCTTCGTAAACCTGAAGGCTGTGCTGATTAGCCGTCCGGTATTGCGAGCTCCAGACTATGACCGAGAATTCACGGTCCAGTGTGATGCCAGTGATCGAGGGCTAGGTGCTGTTCTCTGCCAGAGAGATGACGACGGTAATGAGCACCCCGTGCTCTACTTGAGCAGAAAACTGAGTTCTAGAGAGAGGGCTTATTGCGCGTCAGAGAAAGAGTGCGCTTGCATTGTATGGGCCATTCAAAAATTGCAGTGCTATCTTGGAGGGGCCAAATTCACCGTAGAGACGGACCATTGTCCCCTGGCTTGGCTGCAAACTGCGACATCGAAGAACAGTCGCCTTCTTAGGTGGAGCTTGATTTTACAGCAGTACAATTTTGAAATAAGATACAAAAAGGGGAAGTTAAATGGGAATGCGGACGCGCTTAGCCGCTCTTTCTAAGCGGTCCGAGATGTTCCTCACCATGTATCCAAATTGATAATCAGGTTTTTTTTTTTTCGTGCGCTTGTATATGTGTGACTATGTAAAGCAGCACGTTTGGTTTTCTAGGAATACGTGGGTCCTGAACGTCTTGAGAGTGGGCTTTTCTCGAACAACAATGGCAGTTTTCTTTTGACCTGGTCTCTTCAGACGGGAGCCGAGTGCTTGCTTCGACATGTGGTTGAGTTTCAGACAGCTCGAGCAATTTGGCCTACAACAATCAAGACAACGCGACAAGCAACAGCGAGCTTCAAGCGTTCACGTGCAGGCCATTAAGTCGTCTCTTCATGCAGCAGCTGGGACTGCTGCCCTCCGAGACTCTTCTGGCGGGGGAGGAGGCTGTTACGACCAAGCATCCGCAATTGCGCGCTCTATTGTTCGCCTGTGGGCATGGATAAGTTTTGTGAATATGTGGTGATGGTCCAATGGCTCTAAGTGAGCCTGTTTCCAGGAATCCTGTTTTGTAAGCATGTTTTGCTTTGTGGACAACCTGCAAATGCCAAATTGACCCTGTCAAGAGAACATCTGGAAAAACACAAAGAAACGTCCCCCTGCGGGAAATAGCAGGAAGTGCTTTCTTTCTTTTGTTCACCCTTCCAGTCGAGAAGTGCTATCCTCCAGTGATGAATGCCTCCTATCCAAAGGAGACAACAGAGTGACATGTCCGCTGACGTGCAGGACAAGAAAGGAGCATGACTCATACGGCCATTAAGTGATTTCCCGGGAATGCAGGAAAGATTTGCAATTGTCGAAAAGGGACCATGTTGGGAGCCCTATGCGGCGCCACGTGCACTCGGGTTTCTGAGAAGTAAAACCCCTTGTCAGAACCAGCCTGTGGTTTCTTTGCTGAAGAATAGAAATGTACCTCCTCTCCTCGCCGTTCCCAAGCTTTTCCCGCCAACAAGTGATCACGCCCAACGAATGAATGCCGGACCAGTCAGTGCTTCAGACCATCAGTGCAGTGATGTGTTCGATTGGATGCCGATACCTGAGGGGCGTGCCCTGGATTTGGTTGGTCAGCATCTTCAGAGAGGGGCTGGACATAGGGGGTTTTAAGGACGCTGCAGAGCACGAAATGTCGCTCTGGGCCCTGGGTAAACGGCTCATCCAGTCGCTTCTCGCTATGAACTCTTAACGCTTGCCATTTTGCCGATGTACCCTTCTTTTTCTTGTAAATATTCATGTAAATACTGTAAATAAGTTTTCTCAAAGTGCCATTAAACCTGCTTGTACATATTTCACCAACTCCGAAGATTCAATCCTACTTCAACCCCGAGTCTCTGCACGCTACCAAGTGAAGGCCGGGTCGACGTAGCCCCAGCGTCACGACAACTGCAAGAATGAAGGCGGAACTTCGGGATGGCCAGTTTTAATAACAAGCCCTGCTGAGCTGAGAACTTCTTGTTGGATTAGTTGGTTTCTATTCATTATAAATTAAAGGCGCCAAAACAACACGCACACGCACAAGGAAAGAAAAACTGGAGCTGAGCGCCAGATCTTCTGCCATGAGGAAGTTCTGTTCGTAATTGTTCTGTCTTTCGATCTGTCAGCTGAAAAAGAGGCACCCAGCAAAAAAACACAGTAACTCTTGGCAAACTGTAAAAAGCTGGCTGGGCTTAAACGGATTTTGTTTCGTTGCGTAATCGTGTTTCGTACTTAGTTCATTATTAATTGCGCACAACGCGCTACTGTTTTCAGAGCCACCGTACAAGAAACCTTGAGCCTATCAAGCAAAGAGTGTACGGGGGGCACTGTCGAGAAAGAATAAGAACAAGAATAAAAAATGCACTACTTCGAGTAAAGGAAACGTTGTTTATTGGCTTGTGCGCAAAATTTTAATTAAATCTAGTCATACAGAAGCAAGATACTCATTAATATTTCAGGAAGGCGCGCTCGACGGGGATCCGCCGCAAGGTGCTGTAAGGCCCGCCGGCTGGCTCGCTGCGCGCCTTGTCGTAATTCGCCTGCATTGCCCTCTTCTTTCGTTTTATTTCGCTTCCCCCTCCTTTCCTCTGCGAATTTCGCACGATCTGGAAGGAAAAGCTGATTAAACGTTTATCAACTTGTTGGGAGGCAAACAACTGGCGCAAACTAAACTTCTTCCGAGATGCTCGAGTAATAAAATGAACCAGCTGTGTCCACCGAACTCGTTTTGCGAGCAACCGCTTGTGTGAAGAAAAAAAAAATAAAAAAGGGGAAATACAGAATGAGGGAAAGAAAACGTGGAGGCACGCAGAACACGGCATTCACGATGAACGAGACCGTCTGTGATCAGCTAGCAACTCACATTCTCTCCATCTTTCAAGGAAGGCGGAAGTTGTGCGCGGACGTCGTGTGGTATTGTGCTTACGTTCGCACTCTTTTCGTGCAATTAGTCGCAGTATTATAGCGCGCCGTCAGCACGGCTGCTCTGAGTTGTCACGTGAACATCGGCCTCGATCGGCGAAGGCTGAGGTGAGTCTTTATGGCGACCCAGAAGGACGCTTTTGCAGCATTGCGTCTGGCGAACGCGGACCGAGAAGGAAAAACGCAGAGCCGAGAGGAGGATGGTGGAGTGATATGGGTAGAAGGGGCACTCTGCAGAAAAATGTTTCTCATTAGACGCAGCTATACGGTATACATATAGGGCCGTCCTCGGCAATTTTGTAGGAGGCGCCTCAAACCATGGAATAGGGAACAGAAAAGCGCTGCGAGGAAGGATACACACGGGCGCTGACTATTAACATCTATTGATAGTCAGCGCCCATGTGTGTCCTTCCTTGTGTCCTGTCACTTGCGCTGTTCCATCCCCATTTAGAACCAACTAGCCCGCCCACTCGCTTTTATTTAGGGAATAGGACGTTATCACTGCCAGTGATATTTTTGACGCAGGCGTCGTTCTCTGTCACAGCTTCCAATTGCACGCGTATATCGAGAAATACTGTCCCTCGGGGGCCCTTACTGCGATTTGCTTAGCAAGAAAGCACTTTTAGCCTTGCGCGATGGCGTTCGCCGATTCCCATATGCCGTCTGCGTCACCGAGTGTTCCTATGATGATAACTAAGCCTAGTTTTGCTATAAATGGTTATACTAGGCTTGCTATGGAGCGACCATGAATGCCATGAGTACCATGATAATGGTCGATGCTAATTAGGCCAAATAACACTGTTTAAACTTACGTAAACCATATGTAGAAAATGATGTCTGAACGTATCTGAGCAGACATTACTGTAATTACGCCTTCCTAAACATAATTAACCAGGCTTATTTAAGGAGCTCCAGTTAAGCCCAAAGGTCTGCAGAGCCACATTACAATAAAAAGTTGGTACCTGAGCACAGAATAGCCGTAATTACACATTTCTGAGCCTTCTTAGTCTCGCACGTAAAGCCGGTGCTTAGCTGTACTATAAACCAGCGTCCCATTTGTACCATTTACTTTTTTTGATGCGCTTTCAAATATCGCGACACCGTGCAGGTGTAGATAGCTGCATTTGCGCGGTTGCATATTAGTCTTTATCTGTTACAGCTGCGATATGCGCCCGAGAAATATTTATCGCCTCCGTTTCTTCCACTCTCACCGCGTTATATAAACACAACGAAATGCTGGCAAATCGGCGATGGACTAAGTGCGGATAGTGCTGCTTTGCCACAGCACTACTTTGTGTGGTGTAGTAGTCTCCCTAATTTCGCTTTCTGGATCTACGTGATATTACATGCGAGCTCGGTGCATTGTGCACGGTAATTTTTCATGCCAAAAGCAGTTCTTGGCTCATGGGGGGACAGGGCTTGCTTGCACGAGCTGCCAATTATCGATTGCATAGGTAGTTAATATAACAGTTGATTAAAGACATGTAAATAGTAGGAATAATGAAGTCAGTGCAACACTTAAAGGAATAATTAATTGCTTAAATTAATCTGTGGACAGAGCGTGTTTGCTCAAATAAGCAGGTAATTCGACAAAAGTTTGGTATCCAATCTAATTCGAGTAGGCCAACTCGTGATCTCCAAATTGGACGGGCCACCTCCAAATTTAACCCCTGAATCTCCAAAATTTGACTTCGTCAGAAATGAACCAAAAGTGATCGTTAGCCTAAATCGAGTAGGGCCAATTCAAAGGTAATCTTTAAATTGGAGTCGGCCACCACGAAATGTGGCCCCTGGATTCCCAGAAATTGACTTCGACCGAATTTGACCAAACTTGGAGTCTAACCTAATTTGAGTCCTGTCAATTCAATGGCGACTTCCAAATCGGGATGGAGCATCCCCAATCCTGGAACTCCAAAATTTGATTTCGACCGAGTTTGACCAAAATTGGCGTGTAACCTAATCTGAGTATGGGCAACTCAGGGGTGACTTGCAAATGTTGGTGGGCCACCCCACAAATACGGTTCCTTCACCCCAAAAATTTAAACAATGCTACTAAGCAGTGAAAAGCAGAACTAATAAGGTAACTAGACCCGTAGCTCGCTATGCTTTCATATTTTTGCACATAGGCAGACTGCAATTTTTTTTTCTTCGTGCTGTGTGAGAAATACGTTTACGCTGCACAGCTGACGTCAGTTGGCCGCACCATTCATTCCTCACTCTTCATTCAGTCAATGTGGGAGCGCTCCAACAGGTATCCTTGGGGGCCAGGGAGCCGCCCTTGATTAATTCTGCCCTTGGAAGGAAAATTATGTGAAACCTTCGATGCCGAATTCCTCGCTTTGTGCAGATGTCAGCAACCGGAACCTTTAACGAAAGAGTATCTTACTTAGTATGGAGGGATGCTACGGGATAAATCGTTGGAAGCAACGACAATGGAGTCGTTACTCCAGACTGTGAACAGCAAGTATGTAAAAAGGCGGCACTCGTTTTCTCGTCTAGTGAATTTTTTTGTTGTCTTCCTGTTTCTTGATGCGATATTGCACAATTTGAGACGAAATGATAGATATGCATTGGCTGAGGCCATACATGGGAAAATTATTTTTGAAAAATAATTAAATTACATTACTCATTACTTTTCTAAAAACCTCGAAATAGTAATTAAATTGTATTGCTAATTACAGTCTGCAAAAAGTAATGAAATTACATAAAAATTACTTGTCCAATTACTCCAACTATTTGCTGGTTTTCATGCGCAGAAAAACTAAGTAAACATCGTAAACGAAACAGCAACCTATCTGGCAAGTTCCTGGCGAATTCTATACAAGGCAACTTTTTCCCCCTCTTTCCAATAGTACGCGCCATTACGAAGATATTAAAACTGCAGCAAAACAACAAAAACAAAAGCATAGTCGAACACAGGTCACTTTTGATTAAGACAGAAACAGAGATGTCGCCGCTATTTGAAGCGCCCGAAGCAGGTTATTTACTGCTTCAGTGGTCCATGAATAGACCACGCAGCTTGAGTTCAGGGATTTTCACACCTTGGGCATTTCCTCCTGTCTCCTTCTCTTCTTTCGTGCCCCGTGGCGACGAGTGCTAACAGGCACCACAGTGCCTTAGCCGGCGTAACATGGAGTTGCACTGCGCGCTCTCGACTAGCTTTGAAATCTATATCTTGCGCCATCTGTTTGTTAGGCTGCCCCTTAGCGCCTTACGTCATGCTGCTTGAAGAAATGGTGGTGACTACCTATTATAGGTAACCTAGTTACATGGCTAGACAGGACGCCGGTGGTCTCAGACGCGCAGCAATTATGCTCATCTGTCTGCCTATATCCTTGACGCTGGCCCAGGCTAGGCGGGCTTCGTTTCTGCTTTCAGGGTATATACCTTATCAGGCTTACGTAGTGTTTCCTAGCAGTGGCGCACTTTAGCAAAATTAATTTCCTTTTAATTCTTTTTGTGTCGACATTACTTGCTTAAGTTACTTTATTACGTTGCTAAATTACTAGGCCATGAAAAAGGCATTACATGAAAAATTACCAGAAAAGGTAATTAAATTACAGTAATTTCATCGCATTAATTCAATTACTTCCATGTCTGGCTGAGAGTATACGTGTTCGTGTTTCTCATTGCAGCGTTTCCGTTGTATATTCTGCGAAGGTTACACTGGGCCTTCCGAACACTTCTTTATTATCCCTCCTTCTTCGTACCTTACAAAGTTTATTCATCTTACGATCTGACCTCCCCCGCCCTCTATGCTCTCTTCCTTCCCCCTTCGCCGCACTTTCGAGCGAGGAAAGATAGAGGCTTCAGCACGTCCCATTTCTCGGCACAAACCAGTGTTCATTATCGCGGTAAATTTGGTACCGGATACAGTGCGTACGAATGGAACACGTAGTGATATAGATAAAAGCCTCTACTAGCCGTGAACTCATTATTAACCAACAGTAAGAATATGTGTCTTTTTATAACGAAACTTGAAGTATTTATGAACTTGTTTTAGCTGTACAAGCTATTAAAGGTGTATAAACTCCCTTTTTTTTTTTTTCGGAAGCTTAGGGCGCAAGAGAAAATAGTCCTGGTTTCTCGCTGCGTTGTACACAGAACTAGCGACAACAGCCCAGACGGTGCACTTGATCTCCTTCCTGTGATCAGAAACGATGGTGCGTTCAGAGTGGCCGTATAACGATGCGGCGCCGGGAATTCGTTGGTATCCCTAAATTCTTTTTCCATGTCCTGTAGTCCTAGGTTATTGCAACACTGAAAAAAAGAAAGAAAAAACATTGCAATGCATTTTGCAGTCATGCAATACTGCGGTTGCAAAGAAAGTAGCTGATACTCCAGATATGCTTTAAATAATGATAGTAGCGCCCTTTGCTGCACATGACAAGCATTAGCAGGGGCAGTAACGATATTAATATTGTTTAATATTAATATGGTGATAAATATTAACAATATTTATCGCCCGGTGACAAAGGTGAAGGAATGAAGGAGCAAACAGACGAATGAAAAAAGTCGGGTGTAACTCGGGTGTTGCTGAGTAATAAAGAAATAGAGTAAGGCTGAAAGTTGTAATGCCAGCGCCATACCAATTTTTTTTTTTTTTTGTTCCTATAAACTTCCACCTCCTGCCAGCAGCCTCGATGGTTCACGCGTCGTCGCGTGTGATGTGCAAGCCGCGGAATGGAGGCGAGCGTGTCTGTCTGTCTGCCTCTCCTCCGCGGAGCGCTTGTTATGCGCGGGCCGCTGCAGCAGTTCCCTTCCACCTCTTCCTTCTCCTCCGCGTCGTGCATTCCGCTGTGCCCACATTCCCACCGCGTTTGACGAGTCCTCGACGCGTCGTGGAAATGCGCGCCAGTCCGGATCGCACGCGCGCGCGTGCCTATGGTGAGTAGAGAGAGAGAGAGCATCTTTCAAGATTCAATACAAGCCCTAAAGTTCAGGAGCTGTTCCGTGTGTGCATGAAATATGCTGCAGCCAGAGGCGCGCGCGCGAACTGTTTGCGGTGCGTTCGCTTATTGCTTCCTTCGTTGGGGACGCGGACGGCGCGCAGATGCCTGCGCGGATGGTGAGGCTCGAATTCGGGTGGAGGACTCGAAAACCGGGACGCTGTCGGTGTTTGCGGGCATTTCTCAAACACTTTTTTTGTTATTTGCTCATCCATGCAATGCTGAGGATTCTTATCATTGCATGGCTGTGAAAAGGGTGGAGAAAAGTGCGAGGAAAGGGACTTATCGGCCTGTCAAATCTCGCGATACCCCATTCCGCGCCCCGTCAACGGGATATAAGCTTTCTGAGCGTTTCATTATAATGGAATAGGTGCGCCTGTTGGTGACTCGCCTTTTCGACTGCGGCGCTCAATAAAGCTGCACTTCATTTTTTTCCTTCTTTCCCCTGGTTTCATTTTCGCGAAGGCAGTGCTTGAGGTTATACTCACCCGAAATGGATCCTCATTACTTTGATGGGCCGGCGGCAGCTCTGATTTCATAATTCCGAAGCCGGATTCGGAACGGTTATTTTGGCCTTTCTTTTTTTAGTTTCTTCATCACTGGCGGCTCCTGCCTGTGACGTCACAGATAACTACAAGTACCTTCAATTGCCGGCCTTTTACCGAATCGAACCTGACCAGGTGCAAAGCGGCAAGGTTGAATATGATGAAGAAATGTCGCAAAATGGAGTCTACTGCCTCCGGCGTACGCGTATACCGTGTTTTGTACACGTGTGTTTTAATGCTAATCATCATCATCATTTATTTACCCTTAAGGGCCCTTTGTTAGGGCATTACATAAGGGGTCTAATGGGTCTTTGCGTGCCGTAATTCCCTTTTCTCGTGCACGAAGAACGCAAATAGCTTAGAACATTACCGCGTCTTAATTGCCTGCTAATTCAGTTATGCTCAGTCAGCGCTACTCATTCAGTAGATAGATTTTAGCTTGTCGGAGACGTAGATCGGTTTACCCCTCTCACGCAGGCGCGATGGCAGTGGTTGCACCCACTCCTGTCAATGCGCGTGCGCAGGAAGGGTCCGGCAAACCGGTACACGTCAACGCTAGTGCGCACGCTTTCGCGCGCCACCACTGCGGATAGAGTCCGGCCATACTACGACGAGCTAAATCTCTATTGAAGATGCTGCCCGGGGTTATCAGCCAGTTCGGAAGGGCCAAATCTACTGAATCCTGACTTTACCTGACCCTTCTACACACGCGAGGGAGAAAGAGAGAGAGAGAGTAAAAAAAGAAAGATTTCTGGATGTAGCTGGAACTCGTAGCTGTCACTCGATTTACTAAAAAGATACCGGTTTAGACTGTTTATATATTATTTAACAATTTTTAAATATTTTGATCTGCTGTAGATGGCTAGCAAAAATGTAGGTTTTACTGTAGGCGAACTTATGGGATATTACTGTGGGCCAGCGTTGACTATTGCAAGCAAAATTTTAATTTTCGAAGGAATATCATCGTGAATTCACGAGCACCAAGCCTCAAATCAGTATCACGCATCATAATTCCCCATTGCATCCTGAAAAGGGGAAATATATTTCCCTAGGCCTATAGAATCAGGTTTTTTGCGTCTCTTATTTTGCTATTTGTGGATCTGCACAAAGCCAACTTCACGGAATGAGTACACAGTCGCGCAATCGTAACGAGTTGTATGCGTTTATTCTTTCATATGCATCCGCTTTCCATCGCTTTGTTGATATAACAACGTGCACTGACATCGCGTATTGCACGGGTGCTTTGCGTTTGGCCTCCATCGAAAGGTACTGGTCACGGCCAGGTCTGAATCCTGGTGCTCCGTTCCGAGCGCTCTAACTATTGAGCCACCGCGGCTGGACAACTCCAGGGGGTCAGAACTGGGACCCTATACAGCGTACCTCCATAGTCTAAGATTTTTTTGGACGTTAAACTCCGTAGAGATACTAAATTCATTAATTTTAATTATTTATTAATTGCTATTTTATTCCGCTTTCCGCATTGTGTTTTCATGTATCTAGCTGTATAATATTTAAGTATGCAGTGATTTTCTGCGTATCATATATTAGTGTTGCTACACATTGATGTTGTGTAGTGTATTGTGAGGGTAATTTTTGTTCCTGCATCTTACATTTCCCCAATTATCGTGTAATCGCTTTCATAATGCTGAGATTTTTACTCCGTGATTCAGCTGCCTTTGGTTACGAAATTTCTATGGAATTTCTAACAAGATGTCCACTAGTCGGTATAATATCGTCGACCACCTTCCGTAGCAAGCTGGCAGTGCGATACGTATTACTGCTGTAATAAAAATAATAAAGAATTAAGAGAACTTCTTTTTTTTTTCGCTCTTTTCGCAGATATGTATCACCAATTGGTATCGAAAGAAGAATCGGAGTGCTTAAAAAAAAAAAAAAACACGGCAAAGCGTGCGCGGGAAGGGGGAGGGAAGGGGGGCGGGGGACAATATGGGCGCGCATACTCATGAAGGGCGACTTCCCTAATACTCATTTTACGGTGCCGGGGGACACGCGATAGGTCGTGCGCGGAAACGCAAACACGCCAATCGGCGAAGACTTTGGCATCGGCTCGGTTTTCCTAGCGCCGTCGACCCAAATTTAGCTTTTTTTTCTCTCTCTCATTTGTGTGGTGTGCAGGCGCGGGGCCTGTGTAAATACCGGACGCGCGATGCTGTGGCCATGGGCGGCTGAGTTTGAACCGTGGTTTGAACAATAATATAATGGCGCTGCGTTATACTGAACTGCATGCGATAGTCTGAAAAGCGACGTCGACTCTCCTATCGGGATAGGACAGCGGCGCCGCAGTGGTATCCGTTCAGGAAGGAATTTTTAAACGAAAGCGAACGTTCAAAGCGACCGCTGCAATGTTCTATCGGAATCAGCCGAGTCAACACAGCCGCACGTCGTATCCAATGTTGACATGGTGCGGGACAAATTGAGCGGGGTCTCTGTCGTGACCGTCACAAAACCGCGATGCTTGGTCAGCTGCAACTGCTGCCTCGGGGATAGTTCGCGCGCAAAAGCAAAGCGTACAAATTTGCGTAGGCAACTGCAAGGACGCGCTGTTTGCTGGCTGATTTCACAACAACCAGTATGCTGCCATCACTTTGTCGTCGTTCTCTATACGCGCCGTTACATACGCTGCATAGGTTTTACGTCAGGTTCAGCACGTGCTGTGTTCGCAAGAGTTGGTTTGCGCAAAACGCACTCGGTTGTGTACGACGC
Organism: Amblyomma maculatum; assembly: GCF_055883805.1. NCBI lineage: Eukaryota > Metazoa > Arthropoda > Arachnida > Ixodida > Ixodidae > Amblyomma > Amblyomma maculatum. Next base: position 143,730,249 of record NC_139345.1, on the reverse strand, counting down.
TGTGAACGACGCTTGGTGAACACATGCATAGCAGTCGAGGAACACGCAGTACTAGCGTAGTAATCAAGCATAATACCAGGTGTCCCAACTAAGTGCAACCAAGCGTTTATAAATAGTTGTAGCTCAGTGAAACCGTCTGAGAGCTTTCGAAAGCGGCCTATCTTAACGTACACTAGCTAATTTTTGTCTCCCAAAGTTAACTACAAATAAATAGTTTGCTGATTCTCTGGAATAGCTTACTGCGACGTTTCCTTTAATGTGTCATTTACGTAGCTTTATTTACTGGACTCCAAAGAAAGCCATCACGCGACCAGCTGCTGGCTCATGAGCATACGCACAGCCATATTGGCGGTAGCACTGCAGAAAAAGCAGATTTTGTTCTCTGATGCGCATCTCGGGCCGCTGAAGTGGCACCGCTGTCACCTAAGTGGAAGATTTTGTTGTCGTGTCGGTGAGAATTTTAAAGCTTTACGTAAGTGGTAGCTTTGGTGCGGACATTTCAGTCAGCTGTTTTTCAACACCATGTACAACTTCTGCACCGATGTTTCATTCCTCAGTCTACTAAATAAAAGGTTAAGTAATTAGTGTTTACTAATTAATAAAGTTTTGAGAACTAAAAAATGCTGTAGACTAGGCCACACGACTCCGGACAGCCAGCAATTGATTTAAATAGGCAGAGGCACAACGTCTTATTTAAAACCTTGTTACACTTACCTGCATGGGACACCTCGCATATTCTTCAGCGGGTAACCGCAGACCTGAATTAAATGAAGCTTTTTAAGAGCGTAGCGCCCAGCAAGAAGTCTGGAAGAACGCTTGATGAAATAAAATATAAACTATGTAGTCGCTGCATAATTCAGGGTATTCTGACGTCACGCCGTTCGCCTTCCTACTGCATCAACTTGAGCTGTCGTCGCTGCTTACGGAAAGCGACCACTGTCAATCGCAGAAATAAAATGAATTCGGAAGAATTGAGCTAATTAGCAGCGCTCGCTGTTTTTCTGCGCCAACCCTGGCAGTGCATTCAACTGAGGCAGTGAATGAGCCTAAACTTAAAGGGCTGATGCCCCGAAGTTGAGTGCGTTGGTGCTGGATATAGTTGGGGTTAGCTTTGCAGGTGTCGCCGGCAATTATGTACAAGGTCGGTTAAATTTAGCGGGAACAAGGCTGCGCGTTGCCATGCACCCGCGGAGCGCCATTGTGTCTAAACCGGTCGCAAATCGATGCACAGTGGCGCACGAGGAGAGGTGCGTTGACGCGATGCTTCGTGTCCTGTGCCACTCTGGATCAGTTTAATTTTCTATCGGTTTTGTCGCAATGGCGCTTCGCACACGTGCAGCCGTGTTTCACTTGAGTGTGATTGGTGCTGTACTTGGGCTTCTCATAAGCGCTCACACCTAATGTAATCGGCCGAGAATTATAGTTTGCAGGAGGCTTGTTTGAAGGTGGTTTAACATATAACCGGTCTGTCTTAACGTGGAGGAAGCGGCTGCCTATTCCGCAAGCGTGGTTCTCAGCACGGAAAGCAGCGCTCTCCATCAGCAGTCCACGCGTCATCGTCGTGTCGTCTGCGAAGCGGAAGACGCCTCGCTTAATCTCGAGGTCGGATGAGGAGGTTGGGGAAAACTGCTCGGAAGACTTTGTCGCGCTCTTGTGCGCTCGCGCAGATAGGGGCCTCTGTGTGTGTGCGGTAATATTCGAGAATATCCCGAAATCGATACGCGTGCGATCGATTCATACGACGGCCCCATTCGTCGCATCAGCACCCTCTCCTTCCCTCGTAGCAGCCCACCCGAATCTTCTGTCCGTCGTTGCGTGCTGCTTTCGGCTTGGAAGCTTATCTTCCCTTTACTTTCAGTCTTTCCCTATTTTTAACAGGTTTTGTGGGGATGATCAGGATTATCTTAAAACAAAAACAAGGATTGTGCAAATGAGGACTTCCGCGTAGAAAGTATGTAGCTTGTGTCATTGGTGGTGATACTCGTAGGACGGGAGTGCGCGTGTGGCGGTTATCCCTTTACAATCTTTATTTCGGCTGCTTTTCTACGCCTTTACCTGTTTTTTTTTTATTTTATTTTCTTCGCGTAATTAATTGGCTGTATATTCCGATAAAACTTATGCATTGACTCACAACGATACTCCCTAGGTCTCAGACCTACCAAGTAGCTGATTGTTTTCATCGTTTAAAAAAAATTAAATTCCTGGTTAGCTCTATAGTTATTCGTGGTAGACTATCGCATTTGTAGGGCGATGTCCTCCTGCTCTGTCCCGCGTCCACCCTCACTGCACCGTGTACAGGGGCCCGTTCGATATCGAAGGATTTTCAGCCGCCGTGTACTGCCGATACGGAGTGTCAACATCGCAGTCGCTGATCTCATCAGAGTCTGGTCGTGTCGATCGATGCGTGGCGCAGCTTGGCAATGCTTCGCGTGGCGTCCTTGCATTTTTCGATGTCTGTCTATTCGGCTCGCCGCTGGCGACTGCCCTTGTCGTAAAGCTTCTTTTTTCACTACATTTGATTAGCAAACAGTTCTGTACCGGGGCTTTGACAAAACTCATCGCGCGCGGGTGTCCACCGCTCTTTGCGAACGTCTCGGAACAGCGTCCGGGCGGGGTATTTTCAGATTTATGGTCGGCTAAAACATAACGACGGAACGCTTGTGAAACCTTCAACTGTGCATTGGGAAACATTCGCTTTGAATAGCCTTCCTGCTGTCCTTACCCGACACATCACTGGTTGTGAGACGTTATTTCCGTTATTCGGTCACTACATCATTGTGCAGTAGTATGCTTGTACGCGTAAATGACTTTGCGAGGTGATCATTAATTGAACGGTCTTTAATTCACTCTGCGCTATCGAAAAATAACATATAAAGGCGTACTCGTTTAAATTCTCGCCATCCTAACAGCGCAGCTCAAGTCGGAGTGAGCAAGAACGGCGTAGGGGAGGCGCATATTAAACGTTCAGGAGGGCGGGGTCATTTTTGTGAACCTGGTATGCATCTGGGACAGCTGGTAAGAGTTTCCTTTTAGTAACGAGCGTAGAAATTGCAGATAGTTTATGCAGTTGACCTGGGGCCCGTTAACTCCGTCTGTGGTTTTTCATTTCTGCGCTTTAGTCTCCAAGGAAATAAGCTTCGTTCGTGGCATTTATGACCACTCAGAGTTTATGAAGTGAGCTGCACAGCTGTGGCGTTATTTGCAGGAAATTCCTAGCAGCCACTTTCTTACACTTGTTTTGCTGATCTTCGGAAGAACTAGACAAAACAGTCGGTTGCGCAAAACGAAGATGCTCCGCTGCTGAAGGGCTCTGTGAATCAAATGGCCACACGAGCAACTGCCTTTTTACTGCGCGGAATGCATAGGCACGTCCGAGAGAAAAGAGAGATGTATATATATACATTTACGCGGCCGCCGCCGCTACACGTCGCCTCGCGGGCTGTTGCGCTTGCGTTGGACGTCCGCCTGTATATTAAATTGCGCGCTCGGCTGGATGGAGTATCGCGTTGCGGCGTTGTCCGCCCCTCGAAAAAGAATAGTGCACATTTGACGCGATGTGCGATCCAAGAAGAAATGCCGGCTTGTTATTCGGCGTATTAAAGGGCGCCAAGAGCTTGGTGAGGACAAAATTACCACCACATATTGCGTCGTACGTCACGTCGCTCTGAAGGCGGCATGGAAGAAGTTGGGAAGAAACAAGGTCTGCACCCCGCCTCCCTTCCCCCTCCCCCTACGGCGGTCTCCCTGTACACAACAAGGCGCCTCTCCTTTCATAACACATCCTGCCTTCTTTTTGGCGCATGTTTCACGCGTCATGCGTCATGGGCTGTTTGACTCCCAACGGTACGAACAATAACCTCCCACGCTAGCATTTCCCGTCTCGCCTCGCATTTTTGTTTTGTGTTAGCGCTTTCAAACTATACCGTCTAAATCAGCCCTGTGCGCGTGTCCCTTCAGCGCCCCTAATTTTTTTAGTTTTGCTTAATGTCATTGGTGGTTTACATTTGCAAGCAGACGCCGCTGGGGACGTGCCATTTTCGCCGTTGTTTACGAAAGCGTACCGAATAGCCACATCTAACCCTTCCCCTTCTCCGTTCCTTCGCTTCATCCCCTCGGCGTCGTTAAAAGCTGCCCGTCGGTGAGGATTTCGAGTCACGGTGAGAGCAGGGTCGACAATAAAATTCGCGCCGATTTTTCCACTTGCCGTCAAAGGCAAGCTCCTTTGTGTGTTTGTTTATTAGGAATGCGGTTTGCTATATGCGCGCTGAGGCGTTCTTAGGAACATTGTTCGACGCGGTTAAAGTAGCGTAGGTTTTAGAGCTGAAGCTTTAACCAATGCACAAGTCCAACTCTACGCACAGCAGCACCACGGCGCTGCCATCGCCGCAGGAGGGCGTAGATGCAGGACGTAAGTGGAAGACTTGAACGCTAGATGGACATTTCCGCGGCGGGGCGTGAGATGCAAATCGCCGTATAGCAAGGTTTAATTGAATAATTAATTGGGAGCGGCGGGCAGCTATAAGGTGCCCCAGGGGGCCACACTATTACAGTTGGTTTTGGAAAGCCTGGAAAGAAAGATTCTGCTCGGCATTCCGCAAGCCGCCATGGTCATCCGGAACTCGGACATCTCGGACAGCCTGGTGAATGACAGCATTGTGAGAGGCCCCTTAACGTCATCGCGTCCTATGCTTGCAGGCGAAGTTTTAGTGTACCTGGGATAGGGGTCCCTGGGCGGCCGCTCAGTTGCAAGCATTGAAGAGAGAACGTGAGAGGCAGGAAATGGCACGAGCCGCTGAAACACCAAACAAGCTGCGAATCGAGCTTTCGCTCTACCCTTACGTTAACTATGCTATTCCCCGCCGGGGTGGCGCAGTGGTTAGGGCGCTCGACTACTGTGTCCAAGGTTGCGGGATCTAATCCCAGCCTCGGCGGCCGCTATTCCATGCAGGCGAAAAGCAAGGCTTCCGTGTGCTGTATAATATACAGTGCAAGTTAAAGAACCCGAGGTGGTCGAAACATCTGGTGTCCTCCACTACGACATCTCTCTACCCTTTATTGCTTTGGGACGTTAAACCCCACATACTAACCAAACAAAACACTTACCTGTGGTTAATCCTCCTAATATTTTCGCATAAAATGAAGTTAGTGCTCGGTTTTACTACAGCATACATATGATATTCGGACAGCATGTTTGTTAAAGCACCGGGTATGACGTTTTTCTCTCCGCGCTCTTGGCGGCTCTTCCTAGTAACGGACTTTTGCAACGGACGCTATTAAAAGCAAATTACTTTGCGGTAATGACTTGGTTAGTTCCCTCCGTTTAGAAACCGACGAGCTTGAATGTTGGGAAGAAGAGTTCGGTACTCCGAGGAGGAATTCCTTGCAGTCTTGCCTTGGGACGCTAGAATGTCTGCATTGTCGGTTGCGGAGCAGCTAGCTCATTGACCAGGAGTCATCCGTGCCAGAAAAAATAAAATAAAATAAAAAATGTATTCAGAACTCAGTGGCCGAAGTACGTTCGCAAGATATCTGGAGCATGGTACTGACGTAAAATTACATGTCTTGCTATAAAATTCGTTCTTGCAACCTACGGCAGACCGGTGTGGTGAGCATAGTAAAGATCCACGTCTTCTTTTTTTTTTTTTTTTTTTTTTTTGCACTTGCTTTCACTTCGCTCCTACATTTCCACTTTAAATGCGATAACATTAGAGTTCCTGTCATAAAAAAGCCCCATCCGCCGTCGCAAACAAAATTTCCTGCTGGTCAAAGCAGTGATGACGTCACATATGCTACATGACCACGACGAACCAGCAATCACAAAGCGCAATTGAATTTAAAAATGGCCTCTAATTCACTGATTGGTCGGGACACTGATGACGTCTCGGATCACGTACGACGAGTCACGGGGCACCACCTACAGGAATGAAAGCCACAAGTTGACCCCTGACCGTGTCCCCCCCCCCCCCCCCCTTTTTTTTTTTCCTGTCAAATTTTGAATTTTGTGTGCTACCGCAACCACCGATGGGTGTCGATTGATGTGCTGACGAATGCGAGATCGAAACACGTGCATGAAAGAAAAGCAGCTGCGAACTGCAGCATGCCTTTTAATCAGTCCTTATGTGGCCTCAACATTCCTTCGCTCTGTAGTTGTTTACCTTGCATTGTGGACAACAATGTTACGTAAACACTTGCTCCCGACAATAAAGAACCAGAAACAACGGTGTGGGCGAGAAAGTACGCTCTGCTGAAGGGTTTTTTGATAATTCTGAATGTGTCGATTTTTGTAACTTTCTAACATAAATGGTGGTAGTGAGTGTATGACTAGGCTGTGAGTTATTTTTCATATCAAGTTCGGGCGGATGGTCAGGTCGGGTCGGCTGATGGGAAAAACACTGAACACGCTCGCCAGAAAACTCATGCGCGGCCGAAAATTCTCGCATTCGGGCACCTTATTCACGCTGGAGGAAAATACTTTTGCGGCCATCGGGGCGGGATGGCCATTTCTTTTTTTTTTTTCTCTCTCTCCTTATTCCATCTGCACTGTCACTTTCTTTTCCCTCAAGCGTGGCCTCGAAGCGGACCATTCCCAGGTATGGAGGCAGGTAATGCGCAGTCGGGTGAGGAAGTAAAAACGAAATTAAATAACGCCGGAGGGCCGAGTGCCCATCTCCTGGGGACCCGTTGAAGAGCTTCCGTGCCATCTTCGTCGCCGTCTTTCGGGGCGCAGGCCGCTGCTTCGTCCGAATTATTGGCCACGACAGAGAGACACGCTTTGCTCGTTACGTTTGAGAACTGCTCTCCCATTCGCCCGCGATTTTGAACTCAGTTTCTGTTTTTCATTTTGTACTTTGCTGTCAGTCCTCATATACCCCTCGTCTCTTCTTATCTCTTGTGCCTTCGTCACTTCGGTCCTTCGGCAGGAGTGAAAGAGGCTGCTTTTGAGTGCCATTTCTTTCATCGTTTTTGGGTGCTTGCCAATACGAGTACTCCCGCGGTTACTGCACTATGGACGAGAAACGTGAAAATAAAAATAAAAGGCGGTCAAAATGGCCTTTTAGCTTCGTTTCAAATGTCCCCTTATTTTTTATTTTTTTTTTCGTGCTCTCCTTCGCTGCGACTATTCTAGTTAGTTCCGGCTCTCCTCTGTTTGGAGGACTCTCAGAAGCGCGGCTTTGCTTCCGGCGGCGCGTGTGTTGCAAGGAGCGAGAAGAAGCGAAAGGAAAAACAGCGGTACGCTGTAGTGGCGCCGAGCCATTCAGTTAGAACAGGTTTCTAGAGCTAGTACGCAGACCTTCGCAGACTCACCCCCTTCCTCCAGCGCACGGTAGCAAACCGGGTTCATCTACTGGTTAACCTTCCTGCCTTTCCTCTTCCTCCTTGATAGTAGAGGATCAAAGAGAGGCCTCAGCGTGCTGTCGCCGAAAAACAATGCTCGCCCTTTCGGCCTCTTCATCGCTGTAAACTAATCCTCAAGGACCGTTGCTCGGTCATTCTCGTTACTACAATGACATCGACAGGGCCCTTTAGGGTAAGTATCAAAATACTGGTCCAGCACCCCCTCTGTGTGCAAGGTAAAAAGTTTCGATCCCTAATGCTTGTATGACTTGTTGATAAACAACTGCAGTATTCCAGTTGATAAACAACTTGAGTATTTCGAACTCTTTGGTTTCGAACACATCCAAGACCAAAGCCATGCTATTTCACCCCCGTAACAAGATCGCAGATGATAATATCAGTCTTTTTATCCTCTAACATAGAGACAACACCACAGTTCAAAAGCCTGGGTGTTATTTTCCATGAGAATATGTATTGGAATCCGCATATCAGCCACATTCGTTTGAAACACACTCACACCATTGGCGTGATGTCGCGGCTACGGTTTCTTTTGCTCCAAAGCATTAAACTGCTACTTTATAATTCATTGTTCTTTACCACTTTGAGCTACTGCTTCTCAGTTTGGGGCACTAACACGCAAACTGACATTAACGGTATTTCTGGTTACAGGAAAAAACAATATGAATCATCACCAATGCTAAATTTGACGCCCATACAAGACCAATCTTTGATCAACTAAAGATACTACCTGTTATCGCATTGCACAATTCCATCTTCACCGCGCGCTACCGCACTGGCATAGTGGAAAATGACACATACCTTAAGGACATAGCTTCCTTGACACTACGAACCAAAGTATAGAACATACGTAGCTCTTGCCGCTGGATAGTACCTCGCAACCGAAATAGTTACGGACGACATATGTTAAAATAGTGTTAACGAACCACACTTAACTCAGAATATGCTTCTTTATTGTGACAGCAGATTGTATAAGTTATCCATGTTGTTTTTTTTATTTTGCCATTCTTGCGAATTTTTTCGAGATTTTATATTCTTGGCTGTATAATTAAAATCACCGCTGCTGTTTCTGCCAGTTGTGTCTGCAGAGTGCGGATCTCGTCAATCCTCCAGAAGGCTTTTTGTCTACACCCGTAGCATTGTTTATGCGATGATGAAATAAAATTGATTCTGAAATTCTGATTCTGAATGACGCTGAATACCCACCAGTTTGTAGTGAGTACAGTTCTTTCTTTCCCTGGTGTGAGGAACGTTGAAATAAATCCAGGGTTATGTTTTTGAATTCCTGTTGGTTTATTACTACTAAATTTCACCCCCCATCACATCTCGCGCCTAACAATAGTAATAAAACGGTACAGTGACGGTGATGAACGACGACGCGTGTCGCATTCTTTCGCCGCCTTGAACATTAATTATGAGAGCCTTCGTCGTCTTTGGCCGGCGGCGTCTGCGACCTGGCTGCCGGGAATCAAGAACCTCGCTTGGCTTGGTACGCGCGTCCGGGCACAACGCTGGTGGGGAGAGGCGATCGCCCTGTTTATCTTCCTCGGCGGGCTAAACATTCCACAGGATCGGGGATGTCGACGCGTCGTTCGTGATCGTCGTGCCGATGCTGTCGCTCGACGGGCCCCGCTGCATTGCCCCGCCGGTCCTGAGGGACTGCGGCAGCGTCTTTGGCGTATTTCTTCGAGCAAGAGGAGGAACCAGTGGCGCCAATTGCTGGCACTCTCAGGAGTGCTTCGTCAGCCTGACGTTCGCAGTTTAGCGCTCACGCCACGGTGATTCTAACTAGTTTGTTCGCTGATTATTATTATTATTATTATTATTATTATTATTATTATTATTATTATTATTATTATTATTATTATTATTATTATTATTATTATTATTATTATTATTATTATTATTATTATTATTATTATTATTATTATTTGTGCAGCAAGCTTTTGCTTGGGCTGCAGGCAGAGAAGCAGCAGCGTGATTATTGATAACAAATGCAGATGCGGGTCACCGCCTCTCTATAGACCAACACCGTGTTTACAAACAAAGGGGGCGCTCGCGGCGTCGCAGCCGACTGGGGGTGAAAAATAGGGTTAGCGCCCATAGGAATACATGGAACCGAAATATTTTTAAGCAGTTTTCTCATTTCGCAGGGCACCTGTGATGTCGTTATTCAGTACAAAGCAACTATGAGCATCCTAGAACAGATCACGAAAGTATGAAGTCTCATTAACGAGGCGAAGTATTTTTAAAATACCGCGAAACGTATGGGGGTGCAAGTTGGGAGGGCGACCCGAGAAATACATGTAAACACAACTTATAACCGGAACATTTTCCTCATTTCACAGAACATCAGAAGTGATGGCCGGTCGTTAAACGTCGACCAGCGCTTTGAAGAAGTGTGTGATAAAGTAGGGTGCGTCATTACGGAGGCAGTCTACTTTAAAAACTCCCCGAATAACCTGTGTTATGAATCCAGACACCGCCAAAAGGCAAGCTGGGTACCGAATCGCGCAGTTTTGCTTACAGTCTGATATGGCTAAATAAGATTGATAATACTGTCGCTTCAGTGATACGTGCTAGACAGAATTACATTTAAAAAGCAGTTGTCAAACGCCATACGACAATATGAACCGAACGAGATTCGCGCATTGCAGCAGACGACAGCGTATCTGGCGATACCCACCGCGGCCGCCTCCAGCTCCGGAGCGTCTGCTAGGTATACAGCGCCGGTGGCGCATTGCCGTCTGCAACTGTGCGCGGTCAGTTTATCGTGCTGTGAACTGTCCCGCAAGTCGTCAGACTTGCAGTACTTGCAAAGGAATGTAGTGTGCCATGCAACATATCAGGGCGTGATACAAGACGTTCATCAAAAAATGAGAAGGGTTCAACGCTGCTGAACCGAGTAAATTGTTGCGGTAAGTTGTGTTTCTATGGGTCGCCCTTCCAACTCGCACCCGCATACGTTTCGCAGTGTTTTAAAAATACTTCGCCTCGTTAATGAGATTTGATACTTTCGTGATCTGTTCTAGGATGCTCGTGGTTCCTCTGTACCGAATAACGACACCACAGATGACCCGTGAAATTAGAAAACTGCTTTGGAATATTTCGCTTCCATGTATTCCTATGGGAGCTAAGCCTATTTTTCACCCCCAGTCGGACCACGCTAGCGTTAGAAGCGCCACCGCATCGTGCTTACGTCAAAAATCGGTGTTGGTCTATAGGTCATTTCAAATTCTATCTTTCTGTGCAAGCAGTATTGGCAATTCTCACGAAATCGGCGCCACACTGTGGTGGCGCCACGTAGAAGTCTTAGGAGGATCAAGAGCGCGGACGGAGCCTTGCGTTGACTGTTTTACCATAGCTTTATGGGCGCATTCAGACGCGTATTGCCGTTCCCCGAAAACTGCAGCTACGGAAGTGCCGGGTGCGTCACTCTAAAATAAAACACAACCTTACGTTTTTTTCGAGCATGAAGCGCAGTAGGAAAACTGAAATGTAATATTAATAAAATTGTTTTATGGACTAAAATTGGCGTCCGTCGCGCCATCTTTGCGACGTTGAAAAATCGGCGGGGCGTAAATCCGTAAAAGAAGAGTTTCAAGCATGTTAAAAGGCGATTGTTGCTGAGACCTGTCTATGAACGCAACCTAAATGTAACGTACACTCGCTAAAGACAGGAATTGAATACGGTGAAGGTAATTGTATAGTGTAACCGTAGTCATACCGTCACATCCTGACAGCGTTCGCGGCTGGTTTTGCTGCTGTTGAGAACAAAAATATGGTATTAAAACGAAGTGACGTCCGTGTGCTGTGCGATATCTGAAATTATCTAACAAAACCTGTAATTGTCCTAAAACCGCTCGTTCGACTCTCTAGCGAAAGTTTTTCACGTTTCATTTATTATTAGACTTTATCACCATCTTGTAAATCTGTAGTGGCGCAAGTTAAACACAACGGGTGCGAAGGGCGTGGGGGATAGATAGACTTCCCTACACAGCAGGTATTCTTGCTGTTTCTTCTGCTGCCTTCGCTCGTACCAAGTGGTGTCGGTGACCACCGCTGCGTCCGTGGCTCAGTGACACATTGCGGTGCGGAGATGACGACTTCTCTTCTCGGACTGTACACGTTTATTTACACTTTTTACAATTGGCGTATTTACACAAATGTCGTCGGATGCGACATCAAACGTAGAGGGCTAACTGCGACTGGTGAACGATCTGAGGTCAGAGGCTAGCAGAATCAGGCCTTGGCCTCCTGCTACACTTTAGGCCGGAGTCCCTTGAGATCTCCGTCAGCCTAGCCTCCCTCTCGAACAACCCGTCTGCCCTCCACTCACGTCCGAGCCCAACTCTCTTCCGAGCCCAACCTCCTCCGAGCCCAACTGTCTCAACCTCGCTTCCTTAGCGCTCAAAATTCAAGTATAGTCCGTTGACCAATCAACGACTAGTCACTCTGTGGCCAATAACATTCAGTGTTTCAAAATGGGCTGGCCAATCATCGTGCCACATATACCCCTCTCCTACGCATGTCAAATAAAACACACACAAAGCACGCACTAAGCGGCGAGTGGTTGCGCACACAAACACATACATCTGCAACTTTTCCCTCTCCAAAATCCTCCCACGCAAGAGGCGCCAAGCAGTCGCAAAACTCAACGGCGTCGACGGTTACACTTCCGAAAATACATAAACACACACACGCGCAAACCTCAGGCCAACACATTCCGATCCCTGCCCTTGGCCGGTTGCGCGCGGGCGGTGGATTCACAGGGACACACAGGCGTCTTCCCGGGAAGACATGTCAACAGCGCGTTCTCCCCAGGCCTGTGTTACGCCGCGTTTCGGGATTTATGGCCTCCGCGCCCTCTCCACTCGAACTGGGAGACACCGCAGTTAGCGCTGACCCCACAACCACTGCGCTTATGCTGTGCGCTCTAACTGCACTGTTCTGCCTCCCTCTCGACACGGGACGGAGAAAGCCGGCGGCGTCGCCCGCTGCCATGTGTTCTGGGCTCACTTCCGAGAAGCGGTCGCCCGCGCGACCGTCATAAATCTGCCCGCGTCAAACTGCCCCTTGACCTTGGCCGCCCCTTCGGAACCTCGCTTCTGTGCGAAGCCCGCAAACTTAACTGCGCAGATCGAAAGAATATCAATACTGCATATGATCCTGGTTCCGTTGCGTTTTGATGCCGTCTCAGCAGTTTAGAAGGCTATAAAATGCTGACAAAAAAATCTGTGCTGCTATCACAGTTAAACTGGCGCATATCCTTGCACCCACCGATAAAAACAAATAGTTTAGGTTTATCGCGCTTAAACCTAGTTATGCGAGCGTGGGCTCTTTTAAGTATAGCTAAACGGTCATACTGGCGTTTCTTATGTATGCGCACTTATCGCTCTTCGTCGGTCTCTGCGTCGAGACGATTACACTTTCTCTTCGCTATTGCTTTTTCGGCCTGCGCCGAAGCATTGACACACTTCTTACCGAAGTGGTGGTCTTGGGCATCCGCCTCGCATTCCGGGTTACCGGGTTCGATCTCTGGTGCCCCTGGGTGCCCACCCGTTTTCAATGGGTGCAAGATTTCCCCCGGCCATGGTGCTCAGCTTTTCTGGACTGAAATGCCTTGGAAAGGGGTCATGGACCAAAAAAAGGGTCGCATTCTGGCTTCTGCCGCTCCACGCAGACATATGGTTGGCTGATGACGGAACAGATCAGTGCCCCATCGGCGCAACTTTGGACGAGACTGAGCAACCAAGCGACGGTGGAGCAGTTGTTATACTGTTTAACACCCCCTCCCCCCGTTTAGTTGCGTGGTATCACAATGGACAACTTCCATGTCCATTCACGATCAGGACGGTCGCTTGATGGCCCCGAGCAGTACTACGGACGAGGAAGACGAAGAAACGGGCAATGGCGTGAGGAGGAGCGCTCACGCTCGGCCCGCTCCTGCGGCTCAAAGCCTAAGGCGCAAGTAAAATACCTTGGCAGTTACAGTGCGAAGAGTATAAAGCTACGCTCCAAAATTGATCTCACATTTACGAGCTTGTGTCTGGAATCCCATTTAGTCATCCGCTTTCTTTCGCCTATGCACTGCTGCGATTAGTTTACATTCCCTCGTAAAATGAATATCGATTATAGATGAAGATGATTGCAACACTTCCGATACCCTTCGCTTCTTTAACATCTTAATGTCACGCCTATTTAACCTTCCGTCGCTTGCAAGGAACGCCTTGCTTCCATTAGCCCTTCACCGCCATGCAGCCTACCGCGGAGTCAGCCGCGAGAATCGACGCGCGCCGTGACGCTTCGGTTACAACTTCTTCGGGGAGAGCGACAACGCCGCTCGAACTTCGCTTACCGCAGGCTGGGTTCGAGTGTGCGTGGTCGACGTCGCCGCCAGCCGCGAGGCGCATACGCATGGCGGGCACGTCTGCGGCGGCGGCGGCGCGTTCGTGACCCGGTGCTCCGTTCTCCTTTCGCCTCAGCACTTTCTCCGCGTCTGTTCGGGCGTGCAGCCTTGCACGCTCGCTTGAACTTCGCCTCTACTTTTCGTCGCCCAGGGGCGTCCTCGAAACCCTTCTGCGCATTCCATTTGTTTTATTTTCATTTACTACGTCTATGTAGATGCAGAGGAAAGAAGTTGACAAAGGAACTGTGAGAGGTGAAATCGGTGGCACTGTCTTCGAGCAGCGATGGCTGCGTTGACTTGCTGTAGTGGGTCATTAGCAAGGGCGCCCGCGGTCTAAATATATTTTTGTCTTATGTTATGAGAAGAGAGGAGTCGCTGGAGAAAGATTTGATGTTGGGAAAGGTTGAGGGTCGCCGGAGAAGCGGTAGGCAGCGAACGCGATGGCTAGATGGCATCCTCGAGGCACTGCAGATGAAGTTATGTGATGTTAGGAAGATAGTGAGAGACCGGAAAGCGTGGCATGACATGGTCCATAGGGTCACGAAGAGTCGGACACGACTGAACGACTGAACTGAACTGATGTGTGTCCGGCTTTTCATCAGAGCAGGACGCTTCACGTGTCAAACTGCTGCAAGGGGCTGGCCACCACCACCACCACCACCATCATCATCATCACTATCATCATCATCATCATCATCGTCGTCGTCGTTTCAGATTTTCGCATTTTATTGGCCTAAAATTGGCTAAAATTACTGAAGACGCATTTCAAGGTGTGGTGGTTGCTAGTGCATGAATCTTGCACGCGCTGGTGCGCTAATGCAAATGAAAGTATGGACTGGAAAGCATTGAAAGCGTTAGAGTTTGACAGAACAGAAATAATTGCTTTGTACAGGAAGGCACGGTAAAACGTGGCGTACGAACAATTCCTCTGAACAGATGGAAAAACTTTTGCGAAACCGAGATAGGAAAGACAGGAATCTCGTAAAAAGGCACTTTGCCATGGGGTGTTGCGCGAAACTGTGATAGAAAAATCGGGCTTTCTCGTTGCACGTGACCTTCTGGCCAGCACGTACAAAAGCCACTGTAAACCGCGGATCGTTTCATTTTGCTCGCGTGTCACGCCATAAGCGATCTGGCTGAGCGCACTATGCGGCCAATAAGGTGGCCGGCCTTGAAATATGGGAGAGCTATTGCGAGAACAATGAAAACGAAAGAAAAAGACGCAAATGAAAAGCGAACGCTACTGAGAGGGGAGGGGAACAGGCGGCAGCAAAGACACGGGAGAGCGTGTGGCCCAGAGAATGTATGGGCTTTCTGTGTCGTCGTCGGCGGATCGGCGAAAGTATATAGGCGAGAGGCACTTTACGGAGGAGAGAGCCAGTTTGCGAGGAAAGTGTATTATATCAGAGGAGGCAACGCGCCGGGACGCTGCCGAGCTCCCGTGGCAGGCTTCTTGGGGCGCGGAAAAGAATCGGGGCTCACCCTTCCTCGGGGCACAAAGAAAAAAAAAGAAGCGATATACGGCCGGCCGAGAAAAGAAATAAGAGGTCCGAGCCGCGCAAAGTGGGGGAGGTTTTTGGGAATGGGTTGCTCTCTCTCAGTGTTGGAAGGTGCGCTTTGTAGAGCCCACGGATGCAGAGGATTGATATGGCGAGCGGAAAAAAAAAAAAAAAAAAAAGAAACCTAAGCGAGATCAGAGAATGAGGGTGCGAGGAAAGATCGGTCAAGATTGGCGCGTCTTTTGATATCTTGAAAGGTAGTCGAGCTGATGGAGCAGGCTTGCAGAGGTCGCTCAAAGGATGCTCTTTGGAACGGCACCGTAGATGAAAATCGAAAGTGATACTAATGCCCGTGGATTTGACATGGTTAAAGCACCAGTGTAGGAAGACTAAGCCAGGCTTGGAAAAGAGAGAAAAAAAGGGCTGAAATAAAAACACCGTTATTTGTTTTGGCACTGGAAGTGTTAGCCGTCTGCATTGATAAGACCAGGAAAGCTAGTTAAGAGAGACATAGTCGGCAAGTCCAGAGTGGAAAAGTCGCCCGTCGTTGTCTGTGACTTATTCGACTGGTGAAACAATTGCCTTTCCGGAGGGAGGGAAGTAATAATGTGCACCAAGGAGACAGCGTAGAAGGAAGGCTGTGGAAATGACAGCGAATGATTCCGCCAAGAGATAAGGTGCGTCCTTCTGCTTCCTCCTCTTCTTTCTTCTTCTTCTTCCTCCTTCTTTCTTTCTTTTCTTCCTCTTTCTGCTCCTTTTTCTTCTTCGTCTTTCTTCTTCTTTTTCTTCTTCGTCTTTCTGCTTCTTTCTTCTTCATCTTCTTCTTTCTTCTTCCTTCCTGTTCTTTCTTGTTCTTGTTCTTCTTTCTTCTTTTTTCTTGCCCTTTCTCGTCTTGTTCTTTTCCATCTTCTTCTTTTTTTTTCTTCTTCTTCTTTCTTTTTCCTTCTTCTTCTGTTAGATTTTTGGAGCCTTCGGGTGTAACGAACGGACGGTCACCGCGAGTATGCGCGCTTAAAGGCTTTCGCCTTAAAATACTTTACAGCAAGATGGTGCGTGCCCGCTGGCCTGCTCAAACATCTGAGGGAACGGCGATCGAGATGTCGCCAAATCAAGCTACTAGGCGCGTCCCGTAGACCGCAGGATCCACACCGTTCGGACTCTGATGGCGACTGTTGACGCTTGTTCGGCACTCTGCAAGACTGCATCCGCCCGGCGACGCGCTTAAACAATATTGTTGGACATACTCAGCTTAGATGAAAGTGACTTATCGGTTTCCCAGAATTTTCAAGCGTGAGACCATGGGTTCAGCGCCGAGAAACGGTTGTTTTACCCGCGCGCCAAAGCGCGGGCCACAACCATAGCATATGAGTAAAACGATATGAGTTTGTCTGGGCTTGCGGTTTGTCGACGAAACTCGCTTGATGTTTTGGGGGCGCATCTTTCCAAGCAAACGGAACACAAGAAAGGTAGGCATAGTGGGCTATTGCCGGTTAATGCAATAGCCCGCTCCAGTCTCAAGAATGACGTTGCAAAGTATGTCGGCAGAGCTTGTGGTGAGAACTTTTCATCAGTTCAAGTATGGTCAAGGGCTTGAGTTTCAGTAAATGTCCTGGGTTCTTTTTTTAAAAGATACTCGTGGGTTCGGGCCCTTAAAAGATACTCGTGGGTTCGAGCCCTTCGCTCATAAGCATTAAAGAAATGCTTTCGCATTTCTGTACTGCACCACAGTTTTTTTTCCTTTTTTTTTCATTCGCACGATACAGCTTCCAATATCGAAAATGTTGGGTCATTGACCGCTGGTCTGACTGAGAAGGCAATTATAGCGAATGAAAGCGAATGAATGATCAAGTTAGTGCGTGTGTTAGTTTGCAAGGAATTGTTTTGTAAAAAAAAAGAGAAATGTTGGCTAACTGTTGATGTCTGTGAAAGGAATACATGAACAGTGACGTTTTATAGAACGAGATAAAGAAAACGAAAAAAAAAAAACGATCTGTGGTTGATACGGTAGGGAAGCCCGAAAAGATGTGCATTCTAATCTAAAGTATTACAGTTAGAGGACCTTAACTTATTTCCAACACTGCAGCGTACAATTGGTAGAACCCTAGAAGGTCACTCACTATATGTATTAGATGGAAAATTGTCGCTCTACACAGATCAATAGAGCCTGCGATAAATCCGGGCGCACTGCAGTACCCGGTGGCTATGAGTGTAAGAGCGAATAGAGATAGGGACGTTAACTACTCATAATGCTCAATTTAGCCTCCCCTCCCCACCACCACCATCAAAGGAGGGGCGGAGTGGGTGGATGAGAGCGACGTAGGTTGGATGGGAGCTTTTTGCACGAGAAGTACCTATTTCTAAACCCTCTTTCTCAAGCACAGTCACCCAAGGCTATTCCATCCTCAGCCTAGTCTACGAATGGAAGACTTTTCGAAGGAATCGGCTCTCTGAAACGGACGTTTCATCGCCGACGACAGCTTCTCTTTCAAACAGTGTTCAAGCGTTGCGCTACATTCGACGTCAGGTGCATCAGTTTTTTTTTTTTTACCCACTTTTTTGTGATGTCTGTTGAAGAGAAAGTACGAGAAGGTGGGGTGCATCTCTCGGAATGTCTTCATCGCGAAATCGTGAGTTTACGGCCTTGATTAAGAGCACTGAACCCCTGGTCAGAAAAGCGTGAAGCTCATAGTTGCGTTTCGCTACAGACTGGAGAAAAAAATATACTCGCGCTCTTCTGTCCATTGTATTCGTAAATTTTTGTTTTCAGGGACCTCATTCAAATTCTACTGAACGTTTTCGCTACAGCTCTATTGGTTTTATTGAGGGGTGTGTGAATCGTACTTTTCCGAAACCGAATTGAATATGAATGGTGCAGTCCAAACCGAAGCGAATGCTTGTGTTATTATACTCGCAGCTTGTGTGAATATGCCTACGAAACAATTACTTTTGCGAGACAATGAAGTACGAAGGGCGGCACTTTGAATGTGTGTAAGCACAAAATTTTGTTTGCATGTTTTCTTCTTGTTAATGATGCATAAGACATTCCTGTTCTTCGATAGTAGCACTCACAACCGCTAAACACGTGCTTGAGGGTGGTCTTCAACCACTTCTCTTTATTTCTACGTTGCCTCGCTTTAATGCGGCGAAGCCAACATAACTGAAGCCTGTAGCAGCGGCCCTGCATGACTGGCGCGCCTCGCTGCCGAAGGCAATGCGGAAACGAACCACGCCATGCTTTTAATGAGGGATTAATTTATTTATGCTTTACTAGTAACAGGATTAAAGATCTCATGAAAGTACCTGGCCCAATGCGGAGCAAGTTTGACCTAGTAGTCATTAACTACGCCTAACGAGTGGTCGGCTGCAAGGTGTGCGTCACTAACATGGGTGCGATGTGCTCTCGCTTATAGTTTAGAGATGAGCCTGTGTGTTGACTTCCTTTTTGTGTCGCTATATTGATACAACGATCTGCTGCGATCCCCTTCGAGTCAGATATATTCGTTATCGGATGTATTTGTCTAAGTACATTCGTATCGTCCTGTTTTGTGGGGTACTATTTGCTAGCAATCGCAAATTTCCCTTTCTTCGATACTGACTTGAAGGACACGCAACAACGCGAAACGGACTGAACTATATTATATAATGAAACGAATGGAGAAAAGAAAGAAACGTGTGTAGGAGGCATTCGAAATATAGTATAGTTGGTGTTTCATATATTGGGTTCTTGCGCGGCTTTCTATAAAAGCATGTGTACGAACGAATGTTTTCATTCTGAGTGAAGTGAGGAACCCAACTGTGCGCGAAAGTTTTGCTCCTTTGGTGCTTAAGTGTTCGACGATAATGTGCCCTCTGAGGATTTCATCCGTGCGCCAGTGTTTCTCAGACTCTCACGTGAGGAGCCTGCCATGCTGCTCTGCCTCTTTCTGTTGGCCTCCCATTAAACGTTTCTTCCTCTCTACTTCTAAGACCACCGGAAGTACAACTTCTGCCTGTTCTTCCTCTTATATAGTTGATAAGTTCAAGCTCTAATGACGCCTTGTGCCCCGTCGGCCCTGCTTGGTTGCCACAGCCAAGAAAGAGACTAATTCGTTTTCGACGGGTCGACACGGAAGCTGAATGATTTATCAACCCTGTCAAAACATCTGAAGCACGACTACTTCATTGCCCAACGGACAATTATGCCGGCAAAAAAAAGAAAAGAAAAAACGCGAAGAGAAAGATGCCAGTAAAAAGCCTCTGTTGCTTGATCGACAAACTTTAATTTTAGGAATGGGGACAACGCCCAATTAGCCTGTTTTGATAGATTGTTCTTTAAGGACGAGGCGACAATGAAAGTTTGTGGACTAATTTGATTTCGCTTCGTTTTTATAAATTTTGCTTCATTTGTTATTTCTTAAATGCCGTGCCTTTTAAAAAGTAACTACTTATTTTTTTCCTTCCACTCGGAGGTTAGTATTGCGTCGCGACATGTCTGTTTAATTTAGTCGACGATGACGGGAATGGACTATCTTTACAGGGAGGCCAGTCGAATTTGTACTCGGTTGCAGTCGTTCAGTGTATTTGCTGTGATGGAGGCGCAAAAAGAAGTTTTTATGCAACACATTTCACATTTGTTTAAGTACTAGTTAATGAAAACACTGGCAGACCGGCTTTGACGGTAGGGAGGAGGCAAGTGTTATTAAACCTTGGCTTACTCAAGACCAGGAGGCTTTATCGGAAGCATATTTAGAGGTTCAGGCTTTTATAGCACGTCACTGCAGCATAAGCATCGACACGACCGCGCTCTACGGGAGACTGGCTACGTGGCTGACGCACCTTGTCATTCAGTCGTTCAAGCTGTTATGGTTGTGGTTGTTTTTTGAGGCGATGTAACGCTTGCGGCAACATAGTTTAATTTATTTCCGAAGTTAGCGGCCGAAAGCGTACTGCATATATGTCAGCGCAGTTTAACTGGCTGGCACCACGATGATACCTCAACTACTTCGACCTGGAATGCGTGCAGGCGGGATCCCGCGCAGCCACCACACGCATCGCGTCACACACTACGTGGAAACACAATACGGATATTATGAAGAGAAAACTATTTGTCCAGGAGGGCTTAGAAAGAAGACATTTTGAGCAAGCCATGTATGACCTTGTATAGAGGAGAATTCAGCCTTGCACGAGGGGTAAAAGATGGCTATACAGTATGGAAGAGATTCGAACAAGGGTTAAGGTGGAGCCTCAGTTCGCAAGCCGAGCCAACGCTTCGATAGGCGACTTGTATTTGCCTTATATTCAAGAGAAAATATTGTTAGGCACCATGCATATACATGTATATTCATACGGTACAGCTTCCATATATGCTAAGCATTACTCTGGACAGAAAGCGTGTAAGTATTCGGTTATAAATACTGCTTTCGACTTGTGATCCTACTTTAAGCGTATGCATCAAGTGAAAAGCTAGCGAGGAATTTTCAGACAACATTCGTGCGCGTCAGCGATGTCCAGCTGCAAAATGCACAATACAAAAGCCTGATGAAATAGTGAAGCAAAGAAAGGGAATTTTTAAAGTCTTTCGTGGGAGATGAAGTGGAGCGGGGATTGTAGGCCAACAAGTGGTGTTTTTTTTTTTTTTTTTTTTTTTTAACGCAGTTACACCGAGCAGAAAGATGGAGATTGACGGAGACGACGAGGAGCAACGCACAGCGCGAGAGTGTCCTGCAGTTTAACACTGCAACCGGTACACCTGTCGGTTGCAGTTATTGCTACGATGTTGCATACTCGCTCCCTACGAGAGATACCTAAGTTTGAAACCTCCTCGAAGGTTTGTTTCTTGTCCGAGCTTGGCATATGCAAGCCAGATCATTATTGGTTATGTTTGACCGTTTTCGAAACTAACAGCGCTATATAGCCATGTATAAGTAGTGCTTTCGTACTAAATTGTCCAGTGTTTAACCTCGTTAGACAGATGATGCGGCGCAAAAGTTCTGCTTGAGTTACCCGCGCCAGGACACGAGGACCGTGACGTCAAGGTCTGGCGGGCCAATTAGGAGGGAGACAAACAAGATCCATAATCGTTGTTCGGCACTGAAGCGCTTTCTCACTAAAAGTGAATACCTTAAGAGTCTTCATTTGCACTCGATTCGTTTACATTGCGGCAACGCGAGAACGTCGTTATATACTGTTCAGACACGGTGAACCGGGCAGAGGTAATTCTTGATGGAGACTCAAAACAAGTCTGCATTGATCGGCAGGATGCAGTAAAATTCCTTCGTCCACAAATCTATCATTCTAGAGGGCGGAATAGAGGACAGTACTTGGAAGATGCCCATCGCTGTCATATGTCCTGCCACTCGCGCTCGCCTTTTTTCTTTTTTTCTTGTTTCGCCGTGACTCCCATTTGAGGCTTGATCCGAATGTGCTCAGCACATTTCTGTTTCCTCTTTTCTTCTTGTAAGTTGCTCACCTTATGAACCTGCGCTGCTCCCCGTAGGATTTCTTAGGCACCCGAATAAAACGAAGAAGAAGAAAAAAATTCACTGCGCTGCTCAGCTAGCAGCACGAATATCAGGAGGATAGTTTCAACAAGGATAAATGCACGACCGATAGCTTCTTCTTTTCTCGTTTTTTTTTTTTTTTTTTTCAGTTCATCCCGAGCGGAGAATTCGCTCAGGAACACGCGTCACGTACGTTTGCGTCTTCGCAGCTTCGCCATTCGAAGTTGATGATCGGCCTGCTCAGAATCACGAGTGGCTGGCCGGCGCTTTTCGCATACCGATATACACCGAGGGTGCCCATTCATTCATTCATTCATTCATTCATTCATTCATTCATTCATTCATTCATTCATTCATTCATTCATTCATTCATTCATTCATTCATAGTGTGTTTGCTTTTTGCTGCGCGTGATATGCAAGCTTTTCCTTCTTCGGCAGGAAGAGGTGAAAGATACCGTGACTATGCATATTGCTATATAGAGATATATGTAGGTATAAGATAATCGGTGACGTAACTATACGCCCGTGTAGACTACTACAGTTTGTTTGGTTGAGTTCTTCCATGCGATTGTACCCTGAACACGTGAGCAATTTACCTAGCGTGTTCTGATGGCTTCGATGCCTATGCTTTTGGAAAACATTAACTTAACATAATTTTAAAATTGTATATCGTACGGTGAAATTTTTGTGTAATGATATGTAACCATTTAATGGTTATTCGTTCTGCTTTTCCGAAATGCTTATTCCATACCGCTCTGGTGTTGTATTGGTTCGCACCACTTAAAGCGTTTAATCATCTTTAGCAGCACACGCAGGTTTTCGTGCCTAGAAAACCTGCGTGTATAAAGTATATTAATATAAAAAGGGAGAAGAGTGACATAGAATGTGTGTATTTCAGTATTCTGGGAGAGACTTCGGAAATGCGGAGATATCATTGAATGATACAGAAGAGAACGTACTGCGCGGAGCTGCTTTCTCCCTCGTCTATGAAGCAAAAACTCTTTCCTCTTCCTGCTTCATTTTTCGTTTTTTTTTTCTTCCTCGATCTTTCACATCAGAGTGGTGGCCTTCGAATCCAGCCCTGTCCTGCTTCTTTGAGGGCAGCGTCGAGCATGAATCTGCCGACGGATATATCGCTTTCACCGTCTCGGAAAGCACGTCTGCGCAGCCGAAAAACGGATGGCACTGCGTATCGTCGTTGGTTTCATGATTTGCTTCCCTTATTTCTTCTCTCCCATACCTTTTCTCTTCCCCTTCGGCCTCCTCGATTCGCGAACCCATTCAAGCCCGTACTCCTCCCTTACACCTTGTATTGTCCTTTCCCTAACCTTCGCGCATCTGAATAATGGAAGTTTTCAATTTAGAAAGAAAGCCGGTGCTATCGCTACGCAGATACACACACGCGCTCCGGCAACCGTGGGGGTTCTGCGGCGTTACAGCGCAAACTTGTCGCGCCTTTTCTCTCTTTGCTTTTAGGGGGAAAAAGAGCGCGCGCTCTTCGGAACGCTGCACGGTAAAAGAGGAAGCAGAATTGCCGCGCTTTATGGTTTTCTTTTATTTAGGCTTTCTTCTGATCCCCTTGAGTCCCCTCCCCCTTTCTGGTAGAGAAGAAAACGTGGAGCCGGCGGAGTTCCTATTTTCCTTTTGACATCAAATAGGGAAGGAAAGTAGACGCGAAAGAAGAGGGTGATGCATACATTCTTTCCATGCTTGCTTTTTTTCTTCTTGCTTTATGTTGTCCTCACTCTCAGTTTGTTCTCCACCTAATTTACCGGCCCTTCGCTACCATTTCTCCCTGCTCTTTATCTTTATCTCACACGGGAAGCACGAAGACGATTGTCGATGCAGCGCCGCGAAGCGAGCGAAAGGAGAAGGG